>NC_058104.1:41055000-41680000 GCF_020171115.1 Neogale vison
TCCGGGAACGCTCCCTTGCGCCGGCGCCCCCTGGTGGGCCACGTCGTTTCCTCGGGTTTTCAGGCCGCAGAAGCATGCCCTGGGAGAGAAGGGGCCCTGGGCCACGGAGAGCCGGGCGGTCCGCAGGGCTGCCCAACGCCGGCCAATTATCACGAGAGTTCTGCCCAAACCGATCCCGGTTTGGGCAGAACCCACATGAGATTTGACCGGAAAACGCCCTGCGAATTCGCTTCAGGCGCAGCTCGTCCGCAGGACCGCCCCCCCCCCCGGGCTTGCCCTGGCATCGCGTGCACTCGCGCACAAACTTCGCCAGGAAGCCCTCAGCGAGGCAGGCTGAGGCGAGGCCGACGCCTCCTGCTCCTCCTGGCTGGCGTCCCCTACTTAGCGGCGTCCCATGGGGCCAGGGCGGCCCCGAGACTCGGGCTCGATATTTCACCTGCTTCCATCCTTCGGCTTCCGGGGTCGTGCCCCTCTGTGCCTCCATCTGGGGAATCCTGTGTCCCCCGGCCTTGCCTCCCCGTCCCATCCCGTCCCCAATGGTGCATATTGGTGCAGCGGACAAGCCTCGGAGAGAGAGAAACCTGCATGACCCAAATGCTGACAGCCGCATCCTTGGGTGACTCATCAGCCCGAAAAGACGGAGGCGAACGCTCTTCCGCCACTCGTCCATCAACTCTGCTCCGGGAACGCTCCTCTGCGTCGTCGCCCCGATATGGTCGCGGTAGATACCATGCATTTTCCAGGGCCCGCAGCATGCCCTGGGAGAGAAGGGGCCCTGGGCCACGGAGATCAGTGCGGTCCGCAGGACCGCTCAACGCCGGCCAATTCTCATGAGCGTTTTGCCCAAACCGATCCTGGTTTGGGCAGAATGCTAGTGAGAATTGGCCGGAAAATGCCCGGCGAACTCGCTTCGGGCGCCGCACATTACACGGCCGCCCCCCCGCCCCCGGGTCTGGCGTGCCATTGCGAGCCATCGCGCTCCAACCCCGCCAGGAAGCACTCCTCAAGGCCGGCTGTGGCGAGGCCGACGCCTCCTGCTAATCCTCCTGTCGGGGTCCTCTCGCTGGCGCTGTTCCATGGGGCCTGGCCCGCCACGAAGCCCGGGCTCGCAGTTTCGCCTGCTACCCAGCCGTCTGCTTCTGGGTTCCTGTGCCTCGGTGCCTCCATCTGGGGAACCCTGAGTCCCGCGGCCACGCTCCCCCTCCCACACCGGCGCCAACAGTGCCTTTCGGCTCTTCGGACAACTTCAGAGCGAGAGAACCCTGCGTGCCCCCACTGAGGTCTGCCCCATCTTTGGGCGCCCGATCCTCCCTAAATTCAGAAGCGTAGGCCCTGCCGCCACCTGTCATTCAATTCTACTCCGGGAACGCTCCCCAGCGCCGTTGCCTCCGGGTGGGCCGTGACGTTTTCGCGCATTTTCCGGGCGGCTGCCCCATGCTCCAGGAGGTCGGTCCGCAGGGCTGCCAAACGCCGGCCAATTCTAACGAGAGTTCTGCCCAAACCGATCCGGGTTTGGGCAGAACGCTCGTGAGAATTGGCAGGAAAACACCCGGCGAACTCGCTTCGGGCGCCGCACTTCTGCACGGCCGCCCCCGCGTGCCTGGCGTACCATTGCGAGCCATCGAGCTCCAACCACGCCAGGAAGCCCTCCGCGAGGCAGGCTGTGGCGAGGCCGACCCCTCCTGCTAATCCTCCTGCGGGGGTCCTCTCGCGGCCTTGTTCCATGGGGCCTGGCCCGCCACGAAGCCCGGGCTCGCAGTTTCCCCAGCTACCCAGCCGTCTGCTTCTAGGTTCCTGTCCCTCGGTGACTCCATCTGGGGAACCCTGAGTCCCGCGACCGCACCTCCCCCTCCCACACCATCCCCAACGGTGCCTTTCGGCGCTTCGGACAAACTCAGAGTGAGAGAAACCTGCGTGCCCACACTGAGGTCAGCCCAATCCTTGGGCGTCCGATCCTCCCTAAAGTAGAAGCGTAGCCCAGGCCTACACCCGTCATTCAACTCTGCTCCGGGAACGCTCCCCAGCGCCGGTGCCTCTGGGTGTGCCGGGACGTTTTCGCGCATTCCGCGCGGCCGCCGCATGCTTCGGGCGAGAAACGGCCATGGGCCACGGAGAGCAGGGCAGTCCGCAGGGCTGCGAAACGCTGTCCAATTCTCACGAGCGTTCTGCCCAAACCGGGATCGGTTTGGGCAGAACGCTCGTAAGAATTGGCCGGAAAACGCCTTGCGAACTCGCTTCGGGTGTCACACATCTGCAGGGCCGCCCCCCAGGGCCTGGCCCGGCATCGCGAGAGCTCGCTCACGAACCCCGCCAAAGAGCCCTCCGGGAGGCAGACTGCGGCGAGGCCGATGCCTCCTGCTTCTCGACCGGCGGTGTTCCCCTAATTGGCGCAGTCCCATGGGGCTAGGGCTGCCCCGAGACTCGGGCTCGAAATTATGCCGGCTTCCCAGCCTTCCGTTTCCGGGGTCCTGTTCCTCTGTGCCTCCATCTTGGGATTCCTGAGTCCCGTGGCAAAGCCTCCGCCTCACGCCCTGGCGCCTAAGGTGCATTTTGGCGCTTCGGACAAGCCTCGGAGCGAGAGAAACCTGCATGACCCAACTGAGGACAGCCGCATCCTGGGGCGCCCCATCAGCCCGGAAAGACGGAGGCGCACGCCCTGCCCCCACCAGCCGCTCAACTGTGCTCCGGGAACTCTCCCGTGTGCCAGCGCCCCCTGGTGGGCCGCGTCGTTTCCTCCCGTTTTCCAGGCGGTCGCAGCATGCACTGGGCAAGAAGGGGCCCTGGGCCACGGAGAGAAGGTGGTCCGCAGGAATGCCCAACGCCGGCCAATTCTCACGAGGGTTCTGCCCAAACCGATCCCGTGAGAATTGGCCGGAAAACGCCTTGCGAACTCGCTTCAGGTGTCACACTACTGCAGGGCCGCCCCCCAGGGCCTGGCCCGTCATCGGGAGAACTGGCTCACGCACCCTGCCAAGGAGCCCTCTGCGACAGACTGCGGCGAGGCCGATGCCCCTGCTTCTCGGCCGGCAGGGGTCCCCTACTTGGCTCAGTCCCATGGGGCCAGGGCTGTCCCGAGATTCTGGCTCGATATTTCACCTGCTTCCCAGCATTCGGCTTCCGGGGTCGTGTCCCTCTGTGCCTCCATCTGGCGAATCCTGTGTCCCCCCGGCCTTGCCTCCCCCTCCCATCCCGTCCCCAATGGTGCATATTGGTGTAGCGGACAAGCCTCGGAGAGAGAGAAACCTGCATGACCCAAATGCTGACAGCCGAATCCTTGGGTGACTCATCAGCCCGAAAACACGGAGGCGAACGCCCTTCCGCCACACGTCCATCAACTCTGCTCCGGGAACGCTCCTCTGCGCCATCGCCCCGATATGGTCGCGGTAGATACCATGCATTTTCCAGGGGCCGCAGCATGCCCTGGGAGAGAAGGGGCCCTGGGCCACGGAGATCAGTGCGGTCCTGCAACGCCGGCCAATTCTCATGAGCATTTTGCCCAAACCGATCCTGGTTAGGGCAGAACGCTTGTGATAATTGGCAGGAAAACGCCCGGCGAACTGCTTCGGGCGCCGCACTTCTGCACGGCCGACCCCCCCTCCCCGGGCCTGGCCTGCCATTGCGAGCCATCGCTCTCAAACCCCGCCAGGAAGCACTCCTCAAGGCCGGCTGTGGCGAGGCCGATGCCTCCTGCTAATCCTCCTGTGGGGGTCCTCTCGCTGGCGCTGTTCCATGGGGCCTGGCCCGCCACGAAGCCCGGGCTCGCAGTTTCGCCTGCTACTCAGCAGTCTGCTTCTGGGTTCCTGTACCTCGGTGCCTCCATCTGGGCAACCCAGAGTCCCGCGGCCACGCTCCCCCTCCCACACTGGCGCCAAAGTGCCTTTAAGCGCTTTGGACAACTTCAGAGCGAGAGAAACCTGCGTGTCCCCACTGAGGTCTGCCCCATCCTTGGGCGCCCGATCCTCCCTAAATTCAGAAGCGAAGGACCGGCCACCACCCGTCATTCAATTCTGCTCCGGGAAAGCTCCCCAGCGCCGTGGCCTCCAGGTGGGCTGCAACGTTTTCGCGCATTTTCCAGGCGGCTGCCCCATGCTCCAGGAGGTCGGTCCGCAGGGCTGCCCAACGCCGGCCAATTCTCACGAGGGTTCTGCCCAAACCGATCCCGTGAGAATTGGCCGGAAAACGCCTTGCGAACTCGCTTCAGGTGTCACACGACTGCAGGGCTGCCCCCCAGGGCCTGGCCCGGCATCGGGATAACTCGCTCACGCACCCTGCCAAGGAGCCCTCCGCGACAGACTGCGGCGAGGCCGATGCCTCCTGCTTCTCGGCCGGCGGGGGTCCCCTACTTGGCGCAGTCCCATGGGGCCAGGGCTGTCCCGAGACTCTGGCTCGAAATTTCGCCGGCTTCCCATCCTTCCGCTTCTGTGCCTCCATCTTGGGAATCCTGAGTCCCGTGGCAACGCCTCCGCCTCACGCCCTGGCGAAAACGCTGCATTTCGGCTTTTCGGACAAGCCTCGAAGCGAGAGGGACCTGCATGACCCAACTGAAGACAGCGCCATCCTTGGGCGCCCCATCAGCCCGAAAAGACGGAGGCGCACGCCCTGCCGCCACCCGCCCTGCAACTCTGCTCCGGGAACGCTCCCTTGCGCCGGCGCCCCCTGGTGGGCCACGTCGTTTCCTCGGGTTTTCAGGCCGCAGAAGCATGCCCTGGGAGAGAAGGGGCCCTGGGCCACGGAGAGCCGGGCGGTCCGCAGGGCTGCCCAACGCCGGCCAATTATCACGAGAGTTCTGCCCAAACCGATCCCGGTTTGGGCAGAACCCACATGAGAATTGACCGGAAAACGCCCTGCGAATTCGCTTCAGGCGCAGCTCGTCCGCAGGACCGCCCCCCCCCCCCGGGCTTGCCCTGGCATCGCGTGCACTCGCGCACAAACTTCGCCAGGAAGCCCTCAGCGAGGCAGGCTGAGGCGAGGCCGACGCCTCCTGCTCCTCCTGGCTGGCGTCCCCTACTTAGCGGCGTCCCATGGGGCCAGGGCGGCCCCGAGACTCGGGCTCGATATTTCACCTGCTTCCATCCTTCGGCTTCCGGGGTCGTGCCCCTCTGTGCCTCCATCTGGGGAATCCTGTGTCCCCCGGCCTTGCCTCCCCGTCCCATCCCGTCCCCAATGGTGCATATTGGTGCAGCGGACAAGCCTCGGAGAGAGAGAAACCTGCATGACCCAAATGCTGACAGCCGCATCCTTGGGTGACTCATCAGCCCGAAAAGACGGAGGCGAACGCTCTTCCGCCACTCGTCCATCAACTCTGCTCCGGGAACGCTCCTCTGCGTCGTCGCCCCGATATGGTCGCGGTAGATACCATGCATTTTCCAGGGCCCGCAGCATGCCCTGGGAGAGAAGGGGCCCTGGGCCACGGAGATCAGTGCGGTCCGCAGGACCGCTCAACGCCGGCCAATTCTCATGAGCGTTTTGCCCAAACCGATCCTGGTTTGGGCAGAATGCTAGTGAGAATTGGCCGGAAAATGCCCGGCGAACTCGCTTCGGGCGCCGCACATTACACGGCCGCCCCCCCGCCCCCGGGTCTGGCGTGCCATTGCGAGCCATCGCGCTCCAACCCCGCCAGGAAGCACTCCTCAAGGCCGGCTGTGGCGAGGCCGACGCCTCCTGCTAATCCTCCTGTCGGGGTCCTCTCGCTGGCGCTGTTCCATGGGGCCTGGCCCGCCACGAAGCCCGGGCTCGCAGTTTCGCCTGCTACCCAGCCGTCTGCTTCTGGGTTCCTGTGCCTCGGTGCCTCCATCTGGGGAACCCTGAGTCCCGCGGCCACGCTCCCCCTCCCACACCGGCGCCAACAGTGCCTTTCGGCTCTTCGGACAACTTCAGAGCGAGAGAACCCTGCGTGCCCCCACTGAGGTCTGCCCCATCTTTGGGCGCCCGATCCTCCCTAAATTCAGAAGCGTAGGCCCTGCCGCCACCTGTCATTCAATTCTACTCCGGGAACGCTCCCCAGCGCCGTTGCCTCCGGGTGGGCCGTGACGTTTTCGCGCATTTTCCGGGCGGCTGCCCCATGCTCCAGGAGGTCGGTCCGCAGGGCTGCCAAACGCCGGCCAATTCTAACGAGAGTTCTGCCCAAACCGATCCGGGTTTGGGCAGAACGCTCGTGAGAATTGGCAGGAAAACACCCGGCGAACTCGCTTCGGGCGCCGCACTTCTGCACGGCCGCCCCCGCGTGCCTGGCGTACCATTGCGAGCCATCGAGCTCCAACCACGCCAGGAAGCCCTCCGCGAGGCAGGCTGTGGCGAGGCCGACCCCTCCTGCTAATCCTCCTGCGGGGGTCCTCTCGCGGCCTTGTTCCATGGGGCCTGGCCCGCCACGAAGCCCGGGCTCGCAGTTTCCCCAGCTACCCAGCCGTCTGCTTCTAGGTTCCTGTCCCTCGGTGACTCCATCTGGGGAACCCTGAGTCCCGCGACCGCACCTCCCCCTCCCACACCATCCCCAACGGTGCCTTTCGGCGCTTCGGACAAACTCAGAGTGAGAGAAACCTGCGTGCCCACACTGAGGTCAGCCCAATCCTTGGGCGTCCAATCCTCCCTAAAGTAGAAGCGTAGCCCAGGCCTACACCCGTCATTCAACTCTGCTCCGGGAACGCTCCCCAGCGCCGGTGCCTCTGGGTGTGCCGGGACGTTTTCGCGCATTCCGCGCGGCCGCCGCATGCTTCGGGCGAGAAACGGCCATGGGCCACGGAGAGCAGGGCAGTCCGCAGGGCTGCGAAACGCTGTCCAATTCTCACGAGCGTTCTGCCCAAACCGGGATCGGTTTGGGCAGAACGCTCGTAAGAATTGGCCGGAAAACGCCTTGCGAACTCGCTTCGGGTGTCACACATCTGCAGGGCCGCCCCCCAGGGCCTGGCCCGGCATCGCGAGAGCTCGCTCACGAACCCCGCCAAAGAGCCCTCCGGGAGGCAGACTGCGGCGAGGCCGATGCCTCCTGCTTCTCGACCGGCGGTGTTCCCCTAATTGGCGCAGTCCCATGGGGCTAGGGCTGCCCCGAGACTCGGGCTCGAAATTATGCCGGCTTCCCAGCCTTCCGTTTCCGGGGTCCTGTTCCTCTGTGCCTCCATCTTGGGATTCCTGAGTCCCGTGGCAAAGCCTCCGCCTCACGCCCTGGCGCCTAAGGTGCATTTTGGCGCTTCGGACAAGCCTCGGAGCGAGAGAAACCTGCATGACCCAACTGAGGACAGCCGCATCCTGGGGCGCCCCATCAGCCCGGAAAGACGGAGGCGCACGCCCTGCCCCCACCAGCCGCTCAACTGTGCTCCGGGAACTCTCCCGTGTGCCAGCGCACCCTGGTGGGCCGCGTCGTTTCCTCCCGTTTTCCAGGCGGTCGCAGCATGCACTGGGCAAGAAGGGGCCCTGGGCCACGGAGAGAAGGTGGTCCGCAGGAATGCCCAACGCCGGCCAATTCTCACGAGGGTTCTGCCCAAACCGATCCCGTGAGAATTGGCCGGAAAACGCCTTGCGAACTCGCTTCAGGTGTCACACTACTGCAGGGCCGCCCCCCAGGGCCTGGCCCGTCATCGGGAGAACTGGCTCACGCACCCTGCCAAGGAGCCCTCTGCGACAGACTGCGGCGAGGCCGATGCCCCTGCTTCTCGGCCGGCAGGGGTCCCCTACTTGGCTCAGTCCCATGGGGCCAGGGCTGTCCCGAGATTCTGGCTTGATATTTCACCTGCTTCCCAGCATTCGGCTTCCGGGGTCGTGTCCCTCTGTGCCTCCATCTGGCGAATCCTGTGTCCCCCGGCCTTGCCTCCCCCTCCCATCCCGTCCCCAATGGTGCATATTGGTGTAGCGGACAAGCCTCGGAGAGAGAGAAACCTGCATGACCCAAATGCTGACAGCCGAATCCTTGGGTGACTCATCAGCCCGAAAACACGGAGGCGAACGCCCTTCCGCCACACGTCCATCAACTCTGCTCCGGGAACGCTCCTCTGCGCCATCGCCCCGATATGGTCGCGGTAGATACCATGCATTTTCCAGGGGCCGCAGCATGCCCTGGGAGAGAAGGGGCCCTGGGCCACGGAGATCAGTGCGGTCCTGCAACGCCGGCCAATTCTCATGAGCATTTTGCCCAAACCGATCCTGGTTAGGGCAGAACGCTTGTGATAATTGGCAGGAAAACGCCCGGCGAACTGCTTCGGGCGCCGCACTTCTGCACGGCCGACCCCCCCTCCCCGGGCCTGGCCTGCCATTGCGAGCCATCGCTCTCAAACCCCGCCAGGAAGCACTCCTCAAGGCCGGCTGTGGCGAGGCCGATGCCTCCTGCTAATCCTCCTGTGGGGGTCCTCTCGCTGGCGCTGTTCCATGGGGCCTGGCCCGCCACGAAGCCCGGGCTCGCAGTTTCGCCTGCTACTCAGCAGTCTGCTTCTGGGTTCCTGTACCTCGGTGCCTCCATCTGGGCAACCCAGAGTCCCGCGGCCACGCTCCCCCTCCCACACTGGCGCCAAAGTGCCTTTAAGCGCTTCGGACAACTTCAGAGCGAGAGAAACCTGCGTGTCCCCACTGAGGTCTGCCCCATCCTTGGGCGCCCGATCCTCCCTAAATTCAGAAGCGAAGGACCGGCCGCCACCCGTCATTCAATTCTGCTCCGGGAAAGCTCCCCAGCGCCGTGGCCTCCAGGTGGGCTGCAACGTTTTCGCGCATTTTCCAGGCGGCTGCCCCATGCTCCAGGAGGTCGGTCCGCAGGGCTGCCCAACGCCGGCCAATTCTCACGAGGGTTCTGCCCAAACCGATCCCGTGAGAATTGGCCGGAAAACGCCTTGCGAACTCGCTTCAGGTGTCACACGACTGCAGGGCTGCCCCCCAGGGCCTGGCCCGGCATCGGGATAACTCGCTCACGCACCCTGCCAAGGAGCCCTCCGCGACAGACTGCGGCGAGGCCGATGCCTCCTGCTTCTCGGCCGGCGGGGGTCCCCTACTTGGCGCAGTCCCATGGGGCCAGGGCTGTCCCGAGACTCTGGCTCGAAATTTCGCCGGCTTCCCATCCTTCCGCTTCTGTGCCTCCATCTTGGGAATCCTGAGTCCCGTGGCAACGCCTCCGCCTCACGCCCTGGCGAAAACGCTGCATTTCGGCTTTTCGGACAAGCCTCGAAGCGAGAGGGACCTGCATGACCCAACTGAAGACAGCGCCATCCTTGGGCGCCCCATCAGCCCGAAAAGACGGAGGCGCACGCCCTGCCGCCACCCGCCCTGCAACTCTGCTCCGGGAACGCTCCCTTGCGCCGGCGCCCCCTGGTGGGCCACGTCGTTTCCTCGGGTTTTCAGGCCGCAGAAGCATGCCCTGGGAGAGAAGGGGCCCTGGGCCACGGAGAGCCGGGCGGTCCGCAGGGCTGCCCAACGCCGGCCAATTATCACGAGAGTTCTGCCCAAACCGATCCCGGTTTGGGCAGAACCCACATGAGATTTGACCGGAAAACGCCCTGCGAATTCGCTTCAGGCGCAGCTCGTCCGCAGGACCGCCCCCCCCCCGGGCTTGCCCTGGCATCGCGTGCACTCGCGCACAAACTTCGCCAGGAAGCCCTCAGAGAGGCAGGCTGAGGCGAGGCCGACGCCTCCTGCTCCTCCTGGCTGGCGTCCCCTACTTAGCGGCGTCCCATGGGGCCAGGGCGGCCCCGAGACTCGGGCTCGATATTTCACCTGCTTCCATCCTTCGGCTTCCGGGGTCGTGCCCCTCTGTGCCTCCATCTGGGGAATCCTGTGTCCCCCGGCCTTGCCTCCCCGTCCCATCCCGTCCCCAATGGTGCATATTGGTGCAGCGGACAAGCCTCGGAGAGAGAGAAACCTGCATGACCCAAATGCTGACAGCCGCATCCTTGGGTGACTCATCAGCCCGAAAAGACGGAGGCGAACGCTCTTCCGCCACTCGTCCATCAACTCTGCTCCGGGAACGCTCCTCTGCGTCGTCGCCCCGATATGGTCGCGGTAGATACCATGCATTTTCCAGGGCCCGCAGCATGCCCTGGGAGAGAAGGGGCCCTGGGCCACGGAGATCAGTGCGGTCCGCAGGACCGCTCAACGCCGGCCAATTCTCATGAGCGTTTTGCCCAAACCGATCCTGGTTTGGGCAGAATGCTAGTGAGAATTGGCCGGAAAATGCCCGGCGAACTCGCTTCGGGCGCCGCACATTACACGGCCGCCCCCCCGCCCCCGGGTCTGGCGTGCCATTGCGAGCCATCGCGCTCCAACCCCGCCAGGAAGCACTCCTCAAGGCCGGCTGTGGCGAGGCCGACGCCTCCTGCTAATCCTCCTGTCGGGGTCCTCTCGCTGGCGCTGTTCCATGGGGCCTGGCCCGCCACGAAGCCCGGGCTCGCAGTTTCGCCTGCTACCCAGCCGTCTGCTTCTGGGTTCCTGTGCCTCGGTGCCTCCATCTGGGGAACCCTGAGTCCCGCGGCCACGCTCCCCCTCCCACACCGGCGCCAACAGTGCCTTTCGGCTCTTCGGACAACTTCAGAGCGAGAGAACCCTGCGTGCCCCCACTGAGGTCTGCCCCATCTTTGGGCGCCCGATCCTCCCTAAATTCAGAAGCGTAGGCCCTGCCGCCACCTGTCATTCAATTCTACTCCGGGAACGCTCCCCAGCGCCGTTGCCTCCGGGTGGGCCGTGACGTTTTCGCGCATTTTCCGGGCGGCTGCCCCATGCTCCAGGAGGTCGGTCCGCAGGGCTGCCAAACGCCGGCCAATTCTAACGAGAGTTCTGCCCAAACCGATCCGGGTTTGGGCAGAACGCTCGTGAGAATTGGCAGGAAAACACCCGGCGAACTCGCTTCGGGCGCCGCACTTCTGCACGGCCGCCCCCGCGTGCCTGGCGTACCATTGCGAGCCATCGAGCTCCAACCACGCCAGGAAGCCCTCCGCGAGGCAGGCTGTGGCGAGGCCGACCCCTCCTGCTAATCCTCCTGCGGGGGTCCTCTCGCGGCCTTGTTCCATGGGGCCTGGCCCGCCACGAAGCCCGGGCTCGCAGTTTCCCCAGCTACCCAGCCGTCTGCTTCTAGGTTCCTGTCCCTCGGTGACTCCATCTGGGGAACCCTGAGTCCCGCGACCGCACCTCCCCCTCCCACACCATCCCCAACGGTGCCTTTCGGCGCTTCGGACAAACTCAGAGTGAGAGAAACCTGCGTGCCCACACTGAGGTCAGCCCAATCCTTGGGCGTCCGATCCTCCCTAAAGTAGAAGCGTAGCCCCGGCCTACACCCGTCATTCAACTCTGCTCCGGGAACGCTCCCCAGCGCCGGTGCCTCTGGGTGTGCCGGGACGTTTTCGCGCATTCCGCGCGGCCGCCGCATGCTTCGGGCGAGAAACGGCCATGGGCCACGGAGAGCAGGGCAGTCCGCAGGGCTGCGAAACGCTGTCCAATTCTCACGAGCGTTCTGCCCAAACCGGGATCGGTTTGGGCAGAACGCTCGTAAGAATTGGCCGGAAAACGCCTTGCGAACTCGCTTCGGGTGTCACACATCTGCAGGGCCGCCCCCCAGGGCCTGGCCCGGCATCGCGAGAGCTCGCTCACGAACCCCGCCAAAGAGCCCTCCGGGAGGCAGACTGCGGCGAGGCCGATGCCTCCTGCTTCTCGACCGGCGGTGTTCCCCTAATTGGCGCAGTCCCATGGGGCTAGGGCTGCCCCGAGACTCGGGCTCGAAATTATGCCGGCTTCCCAGCCTTCCGTTTCCGGGGTCCTGTTCCTCTGTGCCTCCATCTTGGGATTCCTGAGTCCCGTGGCAAAGCCTCCGCCTCACGCCCTGGCGCCTAAGGTGCATTTTGGCGCTTCGGACAAGCCTCGGAGCGAGAGAAACCTGCATGACCCAACTGAGGACAGCCGCATCCTGGGGCGCCCCATCAGCCCGGAAAGACGGAGGCGCACGCCCTGCCCCCACCAGCCGCTCAACTGTGCTCCGGGAACTCTCCCGTGTGCCAGCGCACCCTGGTGGGCCGCGTCGTTTCCTCCCGTTTTCCAGGCGGTCGCAGCATGCACTGGGCAAGAAGGGGCCCTGGGCCACGGAGAGAAGGTGGTCCGCAGGAATGCCCAACGCCGGCCAATTCTCACGAGGGTTCTGCCCAAACCGATCCCGTGAGAATTGGCCGGAAAACGCCTTGCGAACTCGCTTCAGGTGTCACACTACTGCAGGGCCGCCCCCCAGGGCCTGGCCCGTCATCGGGAGAACTGGCTCACGCACCCTGCCAAGGAGCCCTCTGCGACAGACTGCGGCGAGGCCGATGCCCCTGCTTCTCGGCCGGCAGGGGTCCCCTACTTGGCTCAGTCCCATGGGGCCAGGGCTGTCCCGAGATTCTGGCTCGATATTTCACCTGCTTCCCAGCATTCGGCTTCCGGGGTCGTGTCCCTCTGTGCCTCCATCTGGCGAATCCTGTGTCCCCCGGCCTTGCCTCCCCCTCCCATCCCGTCCCCAATGGTGCATATTGGTGTAGCGGACAAGCCTCGGAGAGAGAGAAACCTGCATGACCCAAATGCTGACAGCCGAATCCTTGGGTGACTCATCAGCCCGAAAACACGGAGGCGAACGCCCTTCCGCCACACGTCCATCAACTCTGCTCCGGGAACGCTCCTCTGCGCCATCGCCCCGATATGGTCGCGGTAGATACCATGCATTTTCCAGGGGCCGCAGCATGCCCTGGGAGAGAAGGGGCCCTGGGCCACGGAGATCAGTGCGGTCCTGCAACGCCGGCCAATTCTCATGAGCATTTTGCCCAAACCGATCCTGGTTAGGGCAGAACGCTTGTGATAATTGGCAGGAAAACGCCCGGCGAACTGCTTCGGGCGCCGCACTTCTGCACGGCCGACCCCCCCTCCCCGGGCCTGGCCTGCCATTGCGAGCCATCGCTCTCAAACCCCGCCAGGAAGCACTCCTCAAGGCCGGCTGTGGCGAGGCCGACGCCTCCTGCTAATCCTCCTGTGGGGGTCCTCTCGCTGGCGCTGTTCCATGGGGCCTGGCCCGCCACGAAGCCCGGGCTCGCAGTTTCGCCTGCTACTCAGCAGTCTGCTTCTGGGTTCCTGTACCTCGGTGCCTCCATCTGGGCAACCCAGAGTCCCGCGGCCACGCTCCCCCTCCCACACTGGCGCCAAAGTGCCTTTAAGCGCTTCGGACAACTTCAGAGCGAGAGAAACCTGCGTGTCCCCACTGAGGTCTGCCCCATCCTTGGGCGCCCGATCCTCCCTAAATTCAGAAGCGAAGGACCGGCCGCCACCCGTCATTCAATTCTGCTCCGGGAAAGCTCCCCAGCGCCGTGGCCTCCAGGTGGGCTGCAACGTTTTCGCGCATTTTCCAGGCGGCTGCCCCATGCTCCAGGAGGTCGGTCCGCAGGGCTGCCCAACGCCGGCCAATTCTCACGAGGGTTCTGCCCAAACCGATCCCGTGAGAATTGGCCGGAAAACGCCTTGCGAACTCGCTTCAGGTGTCACACGACTGCAGGGCTGCCCCCCAGGGCCTGGCCCGGCATCGGGATAACTCGCTCACGCACCCTGCCAAGGAGCCCTCCGCGACAGACTGCGGCGAGGCCGATGCCTCCTGCTTCTCGGCCGGCGGGGGTCCCCTACTTGGCGCAGTCCCATGGGGCCAGGGCTGTCCCGAGACTCTGGCTCGAAATTTCGCCGGCTTCCCATCCTTCCGCTTCTGTGCCTCCATCTTGGGAATCCTGAGTCCCGTGGCAACGCCTCCGCCTCACGCACTGGCGAAAACGCTGCATTTCGGCTTTTCGGACAAGCCTCGAAGCGAGAGGGACCTGCATGACCCAACTGAAGACAGCGCCATCCTTGGGCGCCCCATCAGCCCGAAAAGACGGAGGCGCACGCCCTGCCGCCACCCGCCCTGCAACTCTGCTCCGGGAACGCTCCCTTGCGCCGGCGCCCCCTGGTGGGCCACGTCGTTTCCTCGGGTTTTCAGGCCGCAGAAGCATGCCCTGGGAGAGAAGGGGCCCTGGGCCACGGAGAGCCGGGCGGTCCGCAGGGCTGCCCAACGCCGGCCAATTATCACGAGAGTTCTGCCCAAACCGATCCCGGTTTGGGCAGAACCCACATGAGAATTGACCGGAAAACGCCCTGCGAATTCGCTTCAGGCGCAGCTCGTCCGCAGGACCGCCCCCCCCCCCCGGGCTTGCCCTGGCATCGCGTGCACTCGCGCACAAACTTCGCCAGGAAGCCCTCAGAGAGGCAGGCTGAGGCGAGGCCGACGCCTCCTGCTCCTCCTGGCTGGCGTCCCCTACTTAGCGGCGTCCCATGGGGCCAGGGCGGCCCCGAGACTCGGGCTCGATATTTCACCTGCTTCCATCCTTCGGCTTCCGGGGTCGTGCCCCTCTGTGCCTCCATCTGGGGAATCCTGTGTCCCCCGGCCTTGCCTCCCCGTCCCATCCCGTCCCCAATGGTGCATATTGGTGCAGCGGACAAGCCTCGGAGAGAGAGAAACCTGCATGACCCAAATGCTGACAGCCGCATCCTTGGGTGACTCATCAGCCCGAAAAGACGGAGGCGAACGCTCTTCCGCCACTCGTCCATCAACTCTGCTCCGGGAACGCTCCTCTGCGTCGTCGCCCCGATATGGTCGCGGTAGATACCATGCATTTTCCAGGGCCCGCAGCATGCCCTGGGAGAGAAGGGGCCCTGGGCCACGGAGATCAGTGCGGTCCGCAGGACCGCTCAACGCCGGCCAATTCTCATGAGCGTTTTGCCCAAACCGATCCTGGTTTGGGCAGAATGCTAGTGAGAATTGGCCGGAAAATGCCCGGCGAACTCGCTTCGGGCGCCGCACATTACACGGCCGCCCCCCCGCCCCCGGGTCTGGCGTGCCATTGCGAGCCATCGCGCTCCAACCCCGCCAGGAAGCACTCCTCAAGGCCGGCTGTGGCGAGGCCGACGCCTCCTGCTAATCCTCCTGTCGGGGTCCTCTCGCTGGCGCTGTTCCATGGGGCCTGGCCCGCCACGAAGCCCGGGCTCGCAGTTTCGCCTGCTACCCAGCCGTCTGCTTCTGGGTTCCTGTGCCTCGGTGCCTCCATCTGGGGAACCCTGAGTCCCGCGGCCACGCTCCCCCTCCCACACCGGCGCCAACAGTGCCTTTCGGCTCTTCGGACAACTTCAGAGCGAGAGAACCCTGCGTGCCCCCACTGAGGTCTGCCCCATCTTTGGGCGCCCGATCCTCCCTAAATTCAGAAGCGTAGGCCCTGCCGCCACCTGTCATTCAATTCTACTCCGGGAACGCTCCCCAGCGCCGTTGCCTCCGGGTGGGCCGTGACGTTTTCGCGCATTTTCCGGGCGGCTGCCCCATGCTCCAGGAGGTCGGTCCGCAGGGCTGCCAAACGCCGGCCAATTCTAACGAGAGTTCTGCCCAAACCGATCCGGGTTTGGGCAGAACGCTCGTGAGAATTGGCAGGAAAACACCCGGCGAACTCGCTTCGGGCGCCGCACTTCTGCACGGCCGCCCCCGCGTGCCTGGCGTACCATTGCGAGCCATCGAGCTCCAACCACGCCAGGAAGCCCTCCGCGAGGCAGGCTGTGGCGAGGCCGACCCCTCCTGCTAATCCTCCTGCGGGGGTCCTCTCGCGGCCTTGTTCCATGGGGCCTGGCCCGCCACGAAGCCCGGGCTCGCAGTTTCCCCAGCTACCCAGCCGTCTGCTTCTAGGTTCCTGTCCCTCGGTGACTCCATCTGGGGAACCCTGAGTCCCGCGACCGCACCTCCCCCTCCCACACCATCCCCAACGGTGCCTTTCGGCGCTTCGGACAAACTCAGAGTGAGAGAAACCTGCGTGCCCACACTGAGGTCAGCCCAATCCTTGGGCGTCCGATCCTCCCTAAAGTAGAAGCGTAGCCCCGGCCTACACCCGTCATTCAACTCTGCTCCGGGAACGCTCCCCAGCGCCGGTGCCTCTGGGTGTGCCGGGACGTTTTCGCGCATTCCGCGCGGCCGCCGCATGCTTCGGGCGAGAAACGGCCATGGGCCACGGAGAGCAGGGCAGTCCGCAGGGCTGCGAAACGCTGTCCAATTCTCACGAGCGTTCTGCCCAAACCGGGATCGGTTTGGGCAGAACGCTCGTAAGAATTGGCCGGAAAACGCCTTGCGAACTCGCTTCGGGTGTCACACATCTGCAGGGCCGCCCCCCAGGGCCTGGCCCGGCATCGCGAGAGCTCGCTCACGAACCCCGCCAAAGAGCCCTCCGGGAGGCAGACTGCGGCGAGGCCGATGCCTCCTGCTTCTCGACCGGCGGTGTTCCCCTAATTGGCGCAGTCCCATGGGGCTAGGGCTGCCCCGAGACTCGGGCTCGAAATTATGCCGGCTTCCCAGCCTTCCGTTTCCGGGGTCCTGTTCCTCTGTGCCTCCATCTTGGGATTCCTGAGTCCCGTGGCAAAGCCTCCGCCTCACGCCCTGGCGCCTAAGGTGCATTTTGGCGCTTCGGACAAGCCTCGGAGCGAGAGAAACCTGCATGACCCAACTGAGGACAGCCGCATCCTGGGGCGCCCCATCAGCCCGGAAAGACGGAGGCGCACGCCCTGCCCCCACCAGCCGCTCAACTGTGCTCCGGGAACTCTCCCGTGTGCCAGCGCACCCTGGTGGGCCGCGTCGTTTCCTCCCGTTTTCCAGGCGGTCGCAGCATGCACTGGGCAAGAAGGGGCCCTGGGCCACGGAGAGAAGGTGGTCCGCAGGAATGCCCAACGCCGGCCAATTCTCACGAGGGTTCTGCCCAAACCGATCCCGTGAGAATTGGCCGGAAAACGCCTTGCGAACTCGCTTCAGGTGTCACACTACTGCAGGGCCGCCCCCCAGGGCCTGGCCCGTCATCGGGAGAACTGGCTCACGCACCCTGCCAAGGAGCCCTCTGCGACAGACTGCGGCGAGGCCGATGCCCCTGCTTCTCGGCCGGCAGGGGTCCCCTACTTGGCTCAGTCCCATGGGGCCAGGGCTGTCCCGAGATTCTGGCTCGATATTTCACCTGCTTCCCAGCATTCGGCTTCCGGGGTCGTGTCCCTCTGTGCCTCCATCTGGCGAATCCTGTGTCCCCCGGCCTTGCCTCCCCCTCCCATCCCGTCCCCAATGGTGCATATTGGTGTAGCGGACAAGCCTCGGAGAGAGAGAAACCTGCATGACCCAAATGCTGACAGCCGAATCCTTGGGTGACTCATCAGCCCGAAAACACGGAGGCGAACGCCCTTCCGCCACACGTCCATCAACTCTGCTCCGGGAACGCTCCTCTGCGCCATCGCCCCGATATGGTCGCGGTAGATACCATGCATTTTCCAGGGGCCGCAGCATGCCCTGGGAGAGAAGGGGCCCTGGGCCACGGAGATCAGTGCGGTCCTGCAACGCCGGCCAATTCTCATGAGCATTTTGCCCAAACCGATCCTGGTTAGGGCAGAACGCTTGTGATAATTGGCAGGAAAACGCCCGGCGAACTGCTTCGGGCGCCGCACTTCTGCACGGCCGACCCCCCCTCCCCGGGCCTGGCCTGCCATTGCGAGCCATCGCTCTCAAACCCCGCCAGGAAGCACTCCTCAAGGCCGGCTGTGGCGAGGCCGACGCCTCCTGCTAATCCTCCTGTGGGGGTCCTCTCGCTGGCGCTGTTCCATGGGGCCTGGCCCGCCACGAAGCCCGGGCTCGCAGTTTCGCCTGCTACTCAGCAGTCTGCTTCTGGGTTCCTGTACCTCGGTGCCTCCATCTGGGCAACCCAGAGTCCCGCGGCCACGCTCCCCCTCCCACACTGGCGCCAAAGTGCCTTTAAGCGCTTCGGACAACTTCAGAGCGAGAGAAACCTGCGTGTCCCCACTGAGGTCTGCCCCATCCTTGGGCGCCCGATCCTCCCTAAATTCAGAAGCGAAGGACCGGCCGCCACCCGTCATTCAATTCTGCTCCGGGAAAGCTCCCCAGCGCCGTGGCCTCCAGGTGGGCTGCAACGTTTTCGCGCATTTTCCAGGCGGCTGCCCCATGCTCCAGGAGGTCGGTCCGCAGGGCTGCCCAACGCCGGCCAATTCTCACGAGGGTTCTGCCCAAACCGATCCCGTGAGAATTGGCCGGAAAACGCCTTGCGAACTCGCTTCAGG
Source organism: Neogale vison (assembly GCF_020171115.1). Lineage (NCBI taxonomy): Eukaryota > Metazoa > Chordata > Mammalia > Carnivora > Mustelidae > Neogale > Neogale vison. The sequence continues at coordinate 41,073,079 of NC_058104.1, forward strand.
TGTCACACGACTGCAGGGCTGCCCCCCAGGGCCTGGCCCGGCATCGGGATAACTCGCTCACGCACCCTGCCAAGGAGCCCTCCGCGACAGACTGCGGCGAGGCCGATGCCTCCTGCTTCTCGGCCGGCGGGGGTCCCCTACTTGGCGCAGTCCCATGGGGCCAGGGCTGTCCCGAGACTCTGGCTCGAAATTTCGCCGGCTTCCCATCCTTCCGCTTCTGTGCCTCCATCTTGGGAATCCTGAGTCCCGTGGCAACGCCTCCGCCTCACGCACTGGCGAAAACGCTGCATTTCGGCTTTTCGGACAAGCCTCGAAGCGAGAGGGACCTGCATGACCCAACTGAAGACAGCGCCATCCTTGGGCGCCCCATCAGCCCGAAAAGACGGAGGCGCACGCCCTGCCGCCACCCGCCCTGCAACTCTGCTCCGGGAACGCTCCCTTGCGCCGGCGCCCCCTGGTGGGCCACGTCGTTTCCTCGGGTTTTCAGGCCGCAGAAGCATGCCCTGGGAGAGAAGGGGCCCTGGGCCACGGAGAGCCGGGCGGTCCGCAGGGCTGCCCAACGCCGGCCAATTATCACGAGAGTTCTGCCCAAACCGATCCCGGTTTGGGCAGAACCCACATGAGAATTGACCGGAAAACGCCCTGCGAATTCGCTTCAGGCGCAGCTCGTCCGCAGGACCGCCCCCCCCCCCCGGGCTTGCCCTGGCATCGCGTGCACTCGCGCACAAACTTCGCCAGGAAGCCCTCAGAGAGGCAGGCTGAGGCGAGGCCGACGCCTCCTGCTCCTCCTGGCTGGCGTCCCCTACTTAGCGGCGTCCCATGGGGCCAGGGCGGCCCCGAGACTCGGGCTCGATATTTCACCTGCTTCCATCCTTCGGCTTCCGGGGTCGTGCCCCTCTGTGCCTCCATCTGGGAATCCTGTGTCCCCCGGCCTTGCCTCCCCGTCCCATCCCGTCCCCAATGGTGCATATTGGTGCAGCGGACAAGCCTCGGAGAGAGAGAAACCTGCATGACCCAAATGCTGACAGCCGCATCCTTGGGTGACTCATCAGCCCGAAAAGACGGAGGCGAACGCTCTTCCGCCACTCGTCCATCAACTCTGCTCCGGGAACGCTCCTCTGCGTCGTCGCCCCGATATGGTCGCGGTAGATACCATGCATTTTCCAGGGCCCGCAGCATGCCCTGGGAGAGAAGGGGCCCTGGGCCACGGAGATCAGTGCGGTCCGCAGGACCGCTCAACGCCGGCCAATTCTCATGAGCGTTTTGCCCAAACCGATCCTGGTTTGGGCAGAATGCTAGTGAGAATTGGCCGGAAAATGCCCGGCGAACTCGCTTCGGGCGCCGCACATTACACGGCCGCCCCCCCGCCCCCGGGTCTGGCGTGCCATTGCGAGCCATCGCGCTCCAACCCCGCCAGGAAGCACTCCTCAAGGCCGGCTGTGGCGAGGCCGACGCCTCCTGCTAATCCTCCTGTGGGGGTCCTCTCGCTGGCGCTGTTCCATGGGGCCTGGCCCGCCACGAAGCCCGGGCTCGCAGTTTCGCCTGCTACCCAGCCGTCTGCTTCTGGGTTCCTGTGCCTCGGTGCCTCCATCTGGGGAACCCTGAGTCCCGCGGCCACGCTCCCCCTCCCACACCGGCGCCAACAGTGCCTTTCGGCTCTTCGGACAACTTCAGAGCGAGAGAACCCTGCGTGCCCCCACTGAGGTCTGCCCCATCTTTGGGCGCCCGATCCTCCCTAAATTCAGAAGCGTAGGCCCTGCCGCCACCTGTCATTCAATTCTACTCCGGGAACGCTCCCCAGCGCCGTTGCCTCCGGGTGGGCCGTGACGTTTTCGCGCATTTTCCGGGCGGCTGCCCCATGCTCCAGGAGGTCGGTCCGCAGGGCTGCCAAACGCCGGCCAATTCTAACGAGAGTTCTGCCCAAACCGATCCGGGTTTGGGCAGAACGCTCGTGAGAATTGGCAGGAAAACACCCGGCGAACTCGCTTCGGGCGCCGCACTTCTGCACGGCCGCCCCCGCGTGCCTGGCGTACCATTGCGAGCCATCGAGCTCCAACCACGCCAGGAAGCCCTCCGCGAGGCAGGCTGTGGCGAGGCCGACCCCTCCTGCTAATCCTCCTGCGGGGGTCCTCTCGCGGCCTTGTTCCATGGGGCCTGGCCCGCCACGAAGCCCGGGCTCGCAGTTTCCCCAGCTACCCAGCCGTCTGCTTCTAGGTTCCTGTCCCTCGGTGACTCCATCTGGGGAACCCTGAGTCCCGCGACCGCACCTCCCCCTCCCACACCATCCCCAACGGTGCCTTTCGGCGCTTCGGACAAACTCAGAGTGAGAGAAACCTGCGTGCCCACACTGAGGTCAGCCCAATCCTTGGGCGTCCGATCCTCCCTAAAGTAGAAGCGTAGCCCCGGCCTACACCCGTCATTCAACTCTGCTCCGGGAACGCTCCCCAGCGCCGGTGCCTCTGGGTGTGCCGGGACGTTTTCGCGCATTCCGCGCGGCCGCCGCATGCTTCGGGCGAGAAACGGCCATGGGCCACGGAGAGCAGGGCAGTCCGCAGGGCTGCGAAACGCTGTCCAATTCTCACGAGCGTTCTGCCCAAACCGGGATCGGTTTGGGCAGAACGCTCGTAAGAATTGGCCGGAAAACGCCTTGCGAACTCGCTTCGGGTGTCACACATCTGCAGGGCCGCCCCCCAGGGCCTGGCCCGGCATCGCGAGAGCTCGCTCACGAACCCCGCCAAAGAGCCCTCCGGGAGGCAGACTGCGGCGAGGCCGATGCCTCCTGCTTCTCGACCGGCGGTGTTCCCCTAATTGGCGCAGTCCCATGGGGCTAGGGCTGCCCCGAGACTCGGGCTCGAAATTATGCCGGCTTCCCAGCCTTCCGTTTCCGGGGTCCTGTTCCTCTGTGCCTCCATCTTGGGATTCCTGAGTCCCGTGGCAAAGCCTCCGCCTCACGCCCTGGCGCCTAAGGTGCATTTTGGCGCTTCGGACAAGCCTCGGAGCGAGAGAAACCTGCATGACCCAACTGAGGACAGCCGCATCCTGGGGCGCCCCATCAGCCCGGAAAGACGGAGGCGCACGCCCTGCCCCCACCAGCCGCTCAACTGTGCTCCGGGAACTCTCCCGTGTGCCAGCGCCCCCTGGTGGGCCGCGTCGTTTCCTCCCGTTTTCCAGGCGGTCGCAGCATGCACTGGGCAAGAAGGGGCCCTGGGCCACGGAGAGAAGGTGGTCCGCAGGAATGCCCAACGCCGGCCAATTCTCACGAGCGTTCTGCCCAAATCAATCCCGGTTAGGTCAGAACCCTCGTGAGGATTGGCCGGAAAACGCGCGGCGAACTCGCTTCGGGCGCAGTTATTCCGCAGGTCAGCCCCCCGTGACTTGTCCTGGCATCGTGAGCGCTTGCGCACGAACCTCGCCAGGAGGCCCTCCGCGAGGCAGGCTGAGGCGAGGCCGACGCCTCCTGCTCCTCGGCGCCGGTGTCCCCTACTTAGCGCCGACCCATGGTGCCAGGGCTGCCCCGAGACTCGTGCTTGATATTTCACCTGCTTCCCAGCCTTTGGCTTCCGGGGTCGTGTCCCTCTGTGCCTCCATCTGGGGAATCCTGAGTCCCTCGGCCACGCCTCCCCCTCCCATCCCAGCCCCAATGGTGCATATCGGCGCTTCGGACAAGCCTCGGAGAGAGAGAAACCTAAATGAACAAAATGCAGACAGCCACATCCTTGGGTGCCCCATCTGCCCAAAAAGACGGAGGCGCATGCCCTGCCGCCACTCGTCCATCAACTCTGCTCTGGGATCGCTCCCCTGCGCCGGCGCACCCTGGTGGGCCCAGGCGATTCCGGCATTTTCCGGGGGCCGCAGCTTGCCCTGGGAGAGAAGGGGCCCTGGGCCACGGAGAGCAGGGAGATCCGCAGGACTGCCCTCGCCGGCCAATTCTCACGAGCGTTCTGCCCAAACCGATCCTGGTTTGGGAAGAACGCTCGTGAGAATTGGCAGGAGAACGCCCGGCGAACTCGCTTCGGGCGCCGCACTTCTGCATGGCCGCACCCCGGGCCTAGCGTGCCATTCCGAGCTATCACGCTCCAATCCCGCCTGGAAGCCCTCCGCGAGGCAGGCTGTGGCGAGGCCGACTCCTCCTGATAATCCTCCTGCGGGGGTCCTCTCCCTGGCGCTGTTCCATGAGGCCTGGCCCTCCACGAAGCCCAGGCTCGGAGTCTCGCCTGCTACCTAGCCGTCTGCTTCTGGGTTCCTGTCCCTCGGTGCCTCCATCTGGGGAACCCTGAGTCCCGGGGCCACGCCTCCCACTCCCACATTGCCACCAACGGTGCCTTTCGGCGCTTCGGACTACCTCAGAGCGAGAGAAACCTGCGTGCCCCCACTGAGGTCAGCCCCATAATTGGGCACCCGATCCTCCCTAAAGTCAGAAGCGGAGGCCAGGCCGCCACCCTTCCTTCAACTCTGCTGCGGGTACGCTCCCCAGCGCAGGGGCCTCCGGGTGGGCCGCGACGTTTTCGCGCATTTTCCGGGCGGCCGCCCCAAGCTCCGGGCGAGAAATGGCCCTGGGCCATGGAGAGCAGGGCGGTCCGCAGGGCTGCCCAACGCCGGCCAATTCTCACGAGGGTTCTGCCCAAACCGATCCCGTGAGAAGTGGCCGGAAAACGCCTTGCGAACTCGCTTCAGGTGTCACACTACTGCAGGGCCGCCCCCCAGGGCCTGGCCCGTCATCGGGAGAATTGGCTCACGCACCCTGCCAAGGAGCCCTCTGCGACAGACTGCGGCGAGGCCGATGCCTCCTGCTTCTCGGCCGGCAGGGGTCCCCTACTTGGCTCAGTCCCATGGGGCCAAGGCTGTCCCGAGACTCTGGCTCGATATTTCACCTGCTTCCCAGCATTCGGCTTCCGGGGTCGTGTCCCTCTTTGCCTCCATCTGGGGAATCCTGTGTCCCCCGTCCTTGCCTCCCCCTCCTATCCCGTCCCCAATGGTGCATATTGGTGCAGCGGACAAGCCTCGGAGAGAGAGAAACCTGCATGACCCAAATGCTGACAGCCGAATCCTTGGGTGACTCATCAGCCCGAAAAGACGGAGGCGAACGCCCTTCCGCCACACGTCCATCAACTCTGCTCCGGGAACGCTCCTCTGCGCCATCGCCCCGATATGGTCGCGGTAGATACCATGCATTTTCCAGGGGCCGCAGCATGCCCTGGGAGAGAAGGGGTCCTGGGCCACGGAGATCAGTGCGGTCCTGCAACGCCGGCCAATTCTCATGAGCATTTTGCCCAAACCGATAATGGTTAGGGTAGAACGCTTGTGACAATTGGCAGGAAAACGCCCGGCGAACTCGCTTCGGGCGCCGCACTTCTACACGGCGGCCCCCCCCCTCCCCGGGCCTGGCGTGCCATTGCGAGCCATCGCGCTCCAACCCCGCCAGGGAGCACTCCTCAAGGCCGGCTGTGGCGAGGCCGACGCCTCCTGCTAATCCTCCTGTGGGTGTCCTCTCGCTGGCGCTGTTCCATGGGGCCTGGCCCGCCACGAAGCCCGGGCTCGCAGTTTCGCCTGCTACTCAGCAGTCTGCTTCTGGGTTCCTGTACCTCGGTGCCTCCATCTGGGCAACCCAGAGTCCCGCGGCCACGCTCCCCCTCCCACACTGGCGCCAAAGTGCCTTTAAGCGCTTCGGACAACTTCAGAGCGAGAGAAACCTGCGTGTCCCCACTGAGGACTGCCCCATCCTTGGGCGCCCGATCCTCCCTAAATTCAGAAGCGAAGGACCGGCCGCCACCCGTCATTCAATTCTGCTCCAGGAAAGCTCCCCAGCGCTGTGGCCTCCAGGTGGGCTGCAACGTTTTCGCTCATTTTCCAGGCGGCTGCCCCATGCTCCAGGAGGTCGGTCCGCAGGGCTGCCCAACGCCGGCCAATTCTCACGAGGGTTCTGCCCAAACCGATCCCGTGAGAATTGGCCGGAAAACGCCTTGCGAACTCGCTTCAGGTGTCACACGACTGCAGGGCTGCCCCCCAGGGCCTGGCCCGGCATCGGGATAACTCGCTCACGCACCCTGCCAAGGAGCCCTCCGCCACAGACTGCGGCGAGGCCGATGCCTCCTGCTTCTCGGCCGGCGGGGGTCCCCTACTTGGCGCAGTCCCATGGGGCCAGGGCTGTCCCGAGACTCTGGCTCGAAATTTCGCCGGCTTCCCATCCTTCCGCTTCTGTGCCTCCATGTTGGGAATCCTGAGTCCCGTGGCAACGCCTCCGCCTCACGCCCTGGCGAAAACGCTGCATTTCGGCTTTTCGGACAAGCCTCGAAGCGAGAGGGACCTGCATGACCCAACTGAAGACAGCGCCATCCTTGGGCGCCCCATTAGCCCGAAAAGACTGAGGCGCACGCCCTGCCTACACCCGCCCTGCAACTCTGCTCCGGGAACGCTACCTTGCGCCGGCGCCCCCTGGTGGGCCACGTCGTTTCCTCGGGTTTTCAGGCCACGGAATCATGCCCTGGGAGAGAACTGGCCCTGGGCCACGGAGAGCCGGGCGGTCCGCAGGGCTGCCCAACGCCGGCCAATTATCACGAGAGTTCTGCCCAAACCGATCCCGGTTTGGGCAGAACCCACATAAGAATTGACCGGAAAACGCCCTGCGAATTCGCTTCAGGCGCAGCTCGTCCGCAGGTCCGCCCCTCCCCCCGGGCTTGCCCTGGCATCGCGTGCACTCGCGCACAAACTTCGCCAGGAAGCCCTCAGCGAGGCAGGCTGAGGCGAGGCCGACGCCTCCTGCTCCTCCTGGCTGGTGTCCCCTACTTTGCGGCATCCCATGGGGCCAGGGCGGCCCCGAGACTCGGGCTCGATATTTCACCTGCTTCCATCCTTCGGCTTTCGGGGTCGTGTCCCTCTGTGCCTCCATCTGGGGAATCCTGTGTCCCCCGGCCTTGCCTCCCCCTCCCATCCCGTCCCCAATGGTGCATATTGGTGCAGCGGACAAGCCTCGGAGAGAGAGAAACCTGCATGACCCAAATGCTGACAGCCGCATCCTTGGGTGACTCATCAGCCCGAAAACACGGAGGCGAACGCTCTTCCGCCACTCGTCCATCAACTCTGCTCCAGGAACGCTCTTCTGCGTCGTCGCCCCGATATGGTCGCGGTAGATACCATGCATTTTCCAGGGGCCGCAGCATGCCCTGGGAGAGAAGGGGCCCTGGGCCACGGAGATCAGTGCGGTCCTGCAACGCCGGCCAATTCTCATGAGCATTTTGCCCAAACCGATCCTGGTTAGGGCAGAACGCTTGTGACAATTGGCAGGAAAACGCCCGGCGAACTCGCTTCCGGCGCCGCACTTCTGCACGGCCGCCGCCCCCCTCCCCAGGCCTGGCGTGCCATTGTGAGCCATCGCGCTCCAACCCCTCCAGGGAGCACTCCTCAAGGCCGGCTGTGGCGAGACCGACGCCTCCTGCTAATCCTCCTGTGGGGGTCCTCTCGCTGGCGCTGTTCCATGGGGCCTGGCCCGCCACGAAGCCCGGGCTCGCAGTTTCGCCTGCTACTCAGCAGTCTGCTTCTGGGTTCCTGTTCCTCTGTGCCTCCATCTTGGGATTCCTGAGTCCCGTGGCAAAGCCTCCGCCTCACGCCCTGGCGCCTAAGGTGCATTTTGGCGCTTCGGACAAGCCTCGGAGCGAGAGAAACCTGCATGACCCAACTGAGGACAGCCGCATCCTGGGGCGCCCCATCAGCCCGGAAAGATGGAGGCGCACGCCCTGCCCCCACCAGCCGCTCAACTGTGCTCCGGGAACTCTCCCGTGTGCCAGCGCACCCTGGTGGGCCGCGTCGTTTCCTCCCGTTTTCCAGGCGGTCGCAGCATGCACTGGGCAAGAAGGGGCCCTGGGCCACGGAGAGAAGGTGGTCCGCAGGAATGCCCAACGCCGGCCAATTCTCACGAGGGTTCTGCCCAAACCGATCCCGTGAGAATTGGCCGGAAAACGCCTTGCGAACTCGCTTCAGGTGTCACACTACTGCAGGGCCGCCCCCAGGGCCTGGCCCGTCATCGGGAGAACTGGCTCACGCACCCTGCCAAGGAGCCCTCTGCGACAGACTGCGGCGAGGCCGATGCCCCTGCTTCTCGGCCGGCAGGGGTCCCCTACTTGGCTCAGTCCCATGGGGCCAGGGCTGTCCCGAGATTCTGGCTCGATATTTCACCTGCTTCCCAGCATTCGGCTTCCGGGGTCGTGTCCCTCTGTGCCTCCATCTGGCGAATCCTGTGTCCCCCGGCCTTGCCTCCCCCTCCCATCCCGTCCCCAATGGTGCATATTGGTGTAGCGGACAAGCCTCGGAGAGAGAGAAACCTGCATGACCCAAATGCTGACAGCCGAATCCTTGGGTGACTCATCAGCCCGAAAACACGGAGGCGAACGCCCTTCCGCCACACGTCCATCAACTCTGCTCCGGGAACGCTCCTCTGCGCCATCGCCCCGATATGGTCGCGGTAGATACCATGCATTTTCCAGGGGCCGCAGCATGCCCTGGGAGAGAAGGGGCCCTGGGCCACGGAGATCAGTGCGGTCCTGCAACGCCGGCCAATTCTCATGAGCATTTTGCCCAAACCGATCCTGGTTAGGGCAGAACGCTTGTGATAATTGGCAGGAAAACGCCCGGCGAACTGCTTCGGGCGCCGCACTTCTGCACGGCCGACCCCCCCTCCCCGGGCCTGGCCTGCCATTGCGAGCCATCGCTCTCAAACCCCGCCAGGAAGCACTCCTCAAGGCCGGCTGTGGCAAGGCCGATGCCTCCTGCTAATCCTCCTGTGGGGGTCCTCTCGCTGGCGCTGTTCCATGGGGCCTGGCCCGCCACGAAGCCCGGGCTCGCAGTTTCGCCTGCTACTCAGCAGTCTGCTTCTGGGTTCCTGTACCTCGGTGCCTCCATCTGGGCAACCCAGAGTCCCGCGGCCACGCTCCCCCTCCCACACTGGCGCCAAAGTGCCTTTAAGCGCTTCGGACAACTTCAGAGCGAGAGAAACCTGCGTGTCCCCACTGAGGTCTGCCCCATTCTTGGGCGCCCGATCCTCCCTAAATTCAGAAGCGAAGGACCGGCCGCCACCCGTCATTCAATTCTGCTCCGGGAAAGCTCCCCAGCGCCGTGGCCTCCAGGTGGGCTGCAACGTTTTCGCGCATTTTCCAGGCGGCTGCCCCATGCTCCAGGAGGTCGGTCAGCAGGGCTGCCCAACGCCGGCCAATTCTCACGAGGGTTCTGCCCAAACCGATCCCGTGAGAATTGGCCGGAAAACGCCTTGCGAACTCGCTTCAGGTGTCACACGACTGCAGGGCTGCCCCCCAGGGCCTGGCCCGGCATCGGGATAACTCGCTCACGCACCCTGCCAAGGAGCCCTCCGCGACAGACTGCGGCGAGGCCGATGCCTCCTGCTTCTCGGCCGGCGGGGGTCCCCTACTTGGCGCAGTCCCATGGGGCCAGGGCTGTCCCGAGACTCTGGCTCGAAATTTCGCCGGCTTCCCATCCTTCCGCTTCTGTGCCTCCATCTTGGGAATCCTGAGTCCCGTGGCAGCGCCTCCGCCTCACGCACTGGCGAAAACGCTGCATTTCGGCTTTTCGGACAAGCCTCGAAGCGAGAGGGACCTGCATGACCCAACTGAAGACAGCGCCATCCTTGGGCGCCCCATCAGCCCGAAAAGACGGAGGCGCACGCCCTGCCGCCACCCGCCCTGCAACTCTGCTCCGGGAACGCTCCCTTGCGCCGGCGCCCCCTGGTGGGCCACGTCGTTTCCTCGGGTTTTCAGGCCGCAGAAGCATGCCCTGGGAGAGAAGGGGCCCTGGGCCACGGAGAGCCGGGCGGTCCGCAGGGCTGCCCAACGCCGGCCAATTATCACGAGAGTTCTGCCCAAACCGATCCCGGTTTGGGCAGAACCCACATGAGATTTGACCGGAAAACGCCCTGCGAATTCGCTTCAGGCGCAGCTCGTCCGCAGGACCGCCCCCCCCCCCCGGGCTTGCCCTGGCATCGCGTGCACTCGCGCACAAACTTCGCCAGGAAGCCCTCAGCGAGGCAGGCTGAGGCGAGGCCGACGCCTCCTGCTCCTCCTGGCTGGCGTCCCCTACTTAGCGGCGTCCCATGGGGCCAGGGCGGCCCCGAGACTCGGGCTCGATATTTCACCTGCTTCCATCCTTCGGCTTCCGGGGTCGTGCCCCTCTGTGCCTCCATCTGGGGAATCCTGTGTCCCCCGGCCTTGCCTCCCCGTCCCATCCCGTCCCCAATGGTGCATATTGGTGCAGCGGACAAGCCTCGGAGAGAGAGAAACCTGCATGACCCAAATGCTGACAGCCGCATCCTTGGGTGACTCATCAGCCCGAAAAGACGGAGGCGAACGCTCTTCCGCCACTCGTCCATCAACTCTGCTCCGGGAACGCTCCTCTGCGTCGTCGCCCCGATATGGTCGCGGTAGATACCATGCATTTTCCAGGGCCCGCAGCATGCCCTGGGAGAGAAGGGGCCCTGGGCCACGGAGATCAGTGCGGTCCGCAGGACCGCTCAACGCCGGCCAATTCTCATGAGCGTTTTGCCCAAACCGATCCTGGTTTGGGCAGAATGCTAGTGAGAATTGGCCGGAAAATGCCCGGCGAACTCGCTTCGGGCGCCGCACATTACACGGCCGCCCCCCCGCCCCCGGGTCTGGCGTGCCATTGCGAGCCATCGCGCTCCAACCCCGCCAGGAAGCACTCCTCAAGGCCGGCTGTGGCGAGGCCGACGCCTCCTGCTAATCCTCCTGTCGGGGTCCTCTCGCTGGCGCTGTTCCATGGGGCCTGGCCCGCCACGAAGCCCGGGCTCGCAGTTTCGCCTGCTACCCAGCCGTCTGCTTCTGGGTTCCTGTGCCTCGGTGCCTCCATCTGGGGAACCCTGAGTCCCGCGGCCACGCTCCCCCTCCCACACCGGCGCCAACAGTGCCTTTCGGCTCTTCGGACAACTTCAGAGCGAGAGAACCCTGCGTGCCCCCACTGAGGTCTGCCCCATCTTTGGGCGCCCGATCCTCCCTAAATTCAGAAGCGTAGGCCCTGCCGCCACCTGTCATTCAATTCTACTCCGGGAACGCTCCCCAGCGCCGTTGCCTCCGGGTGGGCCGTGACGTTTTCGCGCATTTTCCGGGCGGCTGCCCCATGCTCCAGGAGGTCGGTCCGCAGGGCTGCCAAACGCCGGCCAATTCTAACGAGAGTTCTGCCCAAACCGATCCGGGTTTGGGCAGAACGCTCGTGAGAATTGGCAGGAAAACACCCGGCGAACTCGCTTCGGGCGCCGCACTTCTGCACGGCCGCCCCCGCGTGCCTGGCGTACCATTGCGAGCCATCGAGCTCCAACCACGCCAGGAAGCCCTCCGCGAGGCAGGCTGTGGCGAGGCCGACCCCTCCTGCTAATCCTCCTGCGGGGGTCCTCTCGCGGCCTTGTTCCATGGGGCCTGGCCCGCCACGAAGCCCGGGCTCGCAGTTTCCCCAGCTACCCAGCCGTCTGCTTCTAGGTTCCTGTCCCTCGGTGACTCCATCTGGGGAACCCTGAGTCCCGCGACCGCACCTCCCCCTCCCACACCATCCCCAACGGTGCCTTTCGGCGCTTCGGACAAACTCAGAGTGAGAGAAACCTGCGTGCCCACACTGAGGTCAGCCCAATCCTTGGGCGTCCGATCCTCCCTAAAGTAGAAGCGTAGCCCCGGCCTACACCCGTCATTCAACTCTGCTCCGGGAACGCTCCCCAGCGCCGGTGCCTCTGGGTGTGCCGGGACGTTTTTGCGCATTCCGCGCGGCCGCCGCATGCTTCGGGCGAGAAACGGCCATGGGCCACGGAGAGCAGGGCAGTCCGCAGGGCTGCGAAACGCTGTCCAATTCTCACGAGCGTTCTGCCCAAACCGGGATCGGTTTGGGCAGAACGCTCGTAAGAATTGGCCGGAAAACGCCTTGCGAACTCGCTTCGGGTGTCACACATCTGCAGGGCCGCCCCCCAGGGCCTGGCCCGGCATCGCGAGAGCTCGCTCACGAACCCCGCCAAAGAGCCCTCCGGGAGGCAGACTGCGGCGAGGCCGATGCCTCCTGCTTCTCGACCGGCGGTGTTCCCCTAATTGGCGCAGTCCCATGGGGCTAGGGCTGCCCCGAGACTCGGGCTCGAAATTATGCCGGCTTCCCAGCCTTCCGTTTCCGGGGTCCTGTTCCTCTGTGCCTCCATCTTGGGATTCCTGAGTCCCGTGGCAAAGCCTCCGCCTCACGCCCTGGCGCCTAAGGTGCATTTTGGCGCTTCGGACAAGCCTCGGAGCGAGAGAAACCTGCATGACCCAACTGAGGACAGCCGCATCCTGGGGCGCCCCATCAGCCCGGAAAGACGGAGGCGCACGCCCTGCCCCCACCAGCCGCTCAACTGTGCTCCGGGAACTCTCCCGTGTGCCAGCGCACCCTGGTGGGCCGCGTCGTTTCCTCCCGTTTTCCAGGCGGTCGCAGCATGCACTGGGCAAGAAGGGGCCCTGGGCCACGGAGAGAAGGTGGTCCGCAGGAATGCCCAACGCCGGCCAATTCTCACGAGGGTTCTGCCCAAACCGATCCCGTGAGAATTGGCCGGAAAACGCCTTGCGAACTCGCTTCAGGTGTCACACTACTGCAGGGCCGCCCCCCAGGGCCTGGCCCGTCATCGGGAGAACTGGCTCACGCACCCTGCCAAGGAGCCCTCTGCGACAGACTGCGGCGAGGCCGATGCCCCTGCTTCTCGGCCGGCAGGGGTCCCCTACTTGGCTCAGTCCCATGGGGCCAGGGCTGTCCCGAGATTCTGGCTCGATATTTCACCTGCTTCCCAGCATTCGGCTTCCGGGGTCGTGTCCCTCTGTGCCTCCATCTGGCGAATCCTGTGTCCCCCGGCCTTGCCTCCCCCTCCCATCCCGTCCCCAATGGTGCATATTGGTGTAGCGGACAAGCCTCGGAGAGAGAGAAACCTGCATGACCCAAATGCTGACAGCCGAATCCTTGGGTGACTCATCAGCCCGAAAACACGGAGGCGAACGCCCTTCCGCCACACGTCCATCAACTCTGCTCCGGGAACGCTCCTCTGCGCCATCGCCCCGATATGGTCGCGGTAGATACCATGCATTTTCCAGGGGCCGCAGCATGCCCTGGGAGAGAAGGGGCCCTGGGCCACGGAGATCAGTGCGGTCCTGCAACGCCGGCCAATTCTCATGAGCATTTTGCCCAAACCGATCCTGGTTAGGGCAGAACGCTTGTGATAATTGGCAGGAAAACGCCCGGCGAACTGCTTCGGGCGCCGCACTTCTGCACGGCCGACCCCCCCTCCCCGGGCCTGGCCTGCCATTGCGAGCCATCGCTCTCAAACCCCGCCAGGAAGCACTCCTCAAGGCCGGCTGTGGCGAGGCCGATGCCTCCTGCTAATCCTCCTGTGGGGGTCCTCTCGCTGGCGCTGTTCCATGGGGCCTGGCCCGCCACGAAGCCCGGGCTCGCAGTTTCGCCTGCTACTCAGCAGTCTGCTTCTGGGTTCCTGTACCTCGGTGCCTCCATCTGGGCAACCCAGAGTCCCGCGGCCACGCTCCCCCTCCCACACTGGCGCCAAAGTGCCTTTAAGCGCTTCGGACAACTTCAGAGCGAGAGAAACCTGCGTGTCCCCACTGAGGTCTGCCCCATCCTTGGGCGCCCGATCCTCCCTAAATTCAGAAGCGAAGGACCGGCCGCCACCCGTCATTCAATTCTGCTCCGGGAAAGCTCCCCAGCGCCGTGGCCTCCAGGTGGGCTGCAACGTTTTCGCGCATTTTCCAGGCGGCTGCCCCATGCTCCAGGAGGTCGGTCCGCAGGGCTGCCCAACGCCGGCCAATTCTCACGAGGGTTCTGCCCAAACCGATCCCGTGAGAATTGGCCGGGAAAACGCCTTGCGAACTCGCTTCAGGTGTCACACGACTGCAGGGCTGCCCCCCAGGGCCTGGCCCGGCATCGGGATAACTCGCTCACGCACCCTGCCAAGGAGCCCTCCGCGACAGACTGCGGCGAGGCCGATGCCTCCTGCTTCTCGGCCGGCGGGGGTCCCCTACTTGGCGCAGTCCCATGGGGCCAGGGCTGTCCCGAGACTCTGGCTCGAAATTTCGCCGGCTTCCCATCCTTCCGCTTCTGTGCCTCCATCTTGGGAATCCTGAGTCCCGTGGCAGCGCCTCCGCCTCACGCACTGGCGAAAACGCTGCATTTCGGCTTTTCGGACAAGCCTCGAAGCGAGAGGGACCTGCATGACCCAACTGAAGACAGCGCCATCCTTGGGCGCCCCATCAGCCCGAAAAGACGGAGGCGCACGCCCTGCCGCCACCCGCCCTGCAACTCTGCTCCGGGAACGCTCCCTTGCGCCGGCGCCCCCTGGTGGGCCACGTCGTTTCCTCGGGTTTTCAGGCCGCAGAAGCATGCCCTGGGAGAGAAGGGGCCCTGGGCCACGGAGAGCCGGGCGGTCCGCAGGGCTGCCCAACGCCGGCCAATTATCACGAGAGTTCTGCCCAAACCGATCCCGGTTTGGGCAGAACCCACATGAGATTTGACCGGAAAACGCCCTGCGAATTCGCTTCAGGCGCAGCTCGTCCGCAGGACCGCCCCCCCCCCGGGCTTGCCCTGGCATCGCGTGCACTCGCGCACAAACTTCGCCAGGAAGCCCTCAGCGAGGCAGGCTGAGGCGAGGCCGACGCCTCCTGCTCCTCCTGGCTGGCGTCCCCTACTTAGCGGCGTCCCATGGGGCCAGGGCGGCCCCGAGACTCGGGCTCGATATTTCACCTGCTTCCATCCTTCGGCTTCCGGGGTCGTGCCCCTCTGTGCCTCCATCTGGGGAATCCTGTGTCCCCCGGCCTTGCCTCCCCGTCCCATCCCGTCCCCAATGGTGCATATTGGTGCAGCGGACAAGCCTCGGAGAGAGAGAAACCTGCATGACCCAAATGCTGACAGCCGCATCCTTGGGTGACTCATCAGCCCGAAAAGACGGAGGCGAACGCTCTTCCGCCACTCGTCCATCAACTCTGCTCCGGGAACGCTCCTCTGCGTCGTCGCCCCGATATGGTCGCGGTAGATACCATGCATTTTCCAGGGCCCGCAGCATGCCCTGGGAGAGAAGGGGCCCTGGGCCACGGAGATCAGTGCGGTCCGCAGGACCGCTCAACGCCGGCCAATTCTCATGAGCGTTTTGCCCAAACCGATCCTGGTTTGGGCAGAATGCTAGTGAGAATTGGCCGGAAAATGCCCGGCGAACTCGCTTCGGGCGCCGCACATTACACGGCCGCCCCCCCGCCCCCGGGTCTGGCGTGCCATTGCGAGCCATCGCGCTCCAACCCCGCCAGGAAGCACTCCTCAAGGCCGGCTGTGGCGAGGCCGACGCCTCCTGCTAATCCTCCTGTCGGGGTCCTCTCGCTGGCGCTGTTCCATGGGGCCTGGCCCGCCACGAAGCCCGGGCTCGCAGTTTCGCCTGCTACCCAGCCGTCTGCTTCTGGGTTCCTGTGCCTCGGTGCCTCCATCTGGGGAACCCTGAGTCCCGCGGCCACGCTCCCCCTCCCACACCGGCGCCAACAGTGCCTTTCGGCTCTTCGGACAACTTCAGAGCGAGAGAACCCTGCGTGCCCCCACTGAGGTCTGCCCCATCTTTGGGCGCCCGATCCTCCCTAAATTCAGAAGCGTAGGCCCTGCCGCCACCTGTCATTCAATTCTACTCCGGGAACGCTCCCCAGCGCCGTTGCCTCCGGGTGGGCCGTGACGTTTTCGCGCATTTTCCGGGCGGCTGCCCCATGCTCCAGGAGGTCGGTCCGCAGGGCTGCCAAACGCCGGCCAATTCTAACGAGAGTTCTGCCCAAACCGATCCGGGTTTGGGCAGAACGCTCGTGAGAATTGGCAGGAAAACACCCGGCGAACTCGCTTCGGGCGCCGCACTTCTCCACGGCCGCCCCCCGCGTGCCTGGCGTACCATTGCGAGCCATCGAGCTCCAACCACGCCAGGAAGCCCTCCGCGAGGCAGGCTGTGGCGAGGCCGACCCCTCCTGCTAATCCTCCTGCGGGGGTCCTCTCGCGGCCTTGTTCCATGGGGCCTGGCCCGCCACGAAGCCCGGGCACGCAGTTTCCCCAGCTACCCAGCCGTCTGCTTCTAGGTTCCTGTCCCTCGGTGACTCCATCTGGGGAACCCTGAGTCCCGCGACCGCACCTCCCCCTCCCACACCATCCCCAACGGTGCCTTTCGGCGCTTCGGACAAACTCAGAGTGAGAGAAACCTGCGTGCCCACACTGAGGTCAGCCCAATCCTTGGGCGTCCGATCCTCCCTAAAGTAGAAGCGTAGCCCCGGCCTACACCCGTCATTCAACTCTGCTCCGGGAACGCTCCCCAGCGCCGGTGCCTCTGGGTGTGCCGGGACGTTTTCGCGCATTCCGCGCGGCCGCCGCATGCTTCGGGCGAGAAACGGCCATGGGCCACGGAGAGCAGGGCAGTCCGCAGGGCTGCGAAACGCTGTCCAATTCTCACGAGCGTTCTGCCCAAACCGGGATCGGTTTGGGCAGAACGCTCGTAAGAATTGGCCTGAAAACGCCTTGCGAACTCGCTTCGGGTGTCACACATCTGCAGGGCCGCCCCCCAGGGCCTGGCCCGGCATCGCGAGAGCTCGCTCACGAACCCCACCAAAGAGCCCTCCGGGAGGCAGACTGCGGCGAGGCCGATGCCTCCTGCTTCTCGACCGGCGGTGTTCCCCTAATTGGCGCAGTCCCATGGGGCTAGGGCTGCCCCGAGACTCGGGCTCGAAATTATGCCGGCTTCCCAGCCTTCCGTTTCCGGGGTCCTGTTCCTCTGTGCCTCCATCTTGGGATTCCTGAGTCCCGTGGCAAAGCCTCCGCTTCACGCCCTGGCGCCTAAGGTGCATTTTGGCGCTTCGGACAAGCCTCGGAGCGAGAGAAACCTGCATGACCCAACTGAGGACAGCCGCATCCTGGGGCGCCCCATCAGCCCGGAAAGATGGAGGCGCACGCCCTGCCCCCACCAGCCGCTCAACTGTGCTCCGGGAACTCTCCCGTGTGCCAGCACCCCTGGTGGGCCGCGTCGTTTCCTCCCCTTTTCCAGGCGGTCGCAGCTCGCACTGGGCAAGAAGGGGCCCTGGGCCACGGAGAGCCGGGTGGTCCGCAGGAATGCCCAACGCCGGCCAATTCTCACGAGCGTTCTGCCCAAATCAATCCCGGTTAGGTCAGAACCCTCGTGAGGATTGGCCGGAAAACGCGCGGTGAACTCGCTTCGGGCGCAGTTATTCCGCAGGTCAGCCCCCCGGGTCTTGTCCTGGCATCGTGAGCGCTAGCGCACGAACCTCGCCAGGAGGCCCTCCGCGAGGCAGGCTGAGGCGAGGCCGACGCCTCCTGCTCCTCGGCGCCGGTGTCCCCTACTTAGCGCCGACCCATGGGGCCAGGGCTGCCCCGAGACTCGTGCTTGATATTTCACCTGCTTCCCAGCCTTTGGCTTCCGGGGTCGTGTCCCTCTGTGCCTCCATCTGGGGAATACTGAGTCCCTCGGCCACGCCTCCCCCTCCCATCCCAGCCCCAATGGTGCATATCGGCGCTTCGGACAAGCCTCGGAGAGAGAGAAACCTAAATGAACAAAATGCGGACAGCCACATCCTTGGGTGCCCCATCTGCCCAAAAAGACAGAGGCGCATGCCCTGCCGCCACTCGTCCGTCAACTCTGCTCTGGGATCGCTCCCCTGCGCCGGCGCACCATGGTGGGCCCCGGCGATTCCGGCATTTTCCGGGGGCCGCAGTTGCCCTGGGAGAGAAGGGGCCCTGGGCCACGGAGAGCAGGGAGATCCGCAGGACTGCCCTCGCCGGCCAATTCTCACGAGCGTTCTGCCCAAACCGATCCTGGTTTGGGAAGAACGCTCGTGAGAAATGGCAGGAGAACTCCCGGCGAACTCGCTTCGGGCGCCGCACTGCTGCATGGCCGCACCCCGGGCCTAGCGTGCCATTCCGAGCTATCACGCTCCAATCCCGCCTGGAAGCCCTCCGCGAGGCAGGCTGTGGCGAGGCCGACTCCTCCTGCTAATCCTCCTGCGGGGGTCCTCTCCCTGGCGCTGTTCCATGAGGCCTGGCCCTCCACGAAGCCCGGGCTCGTAGTCTCGCCTGCTACCTAGCCGTCTGCTTCAGGGTTCCTGTCCCTCGGTGCCTCCATCTGGGGAACCCTGAGTCCCGGGGCCACGCCTCCCACTCCCACATTGCCACCAACGGTGCCTTTCGGCGCTTCGGACTACCTCAGAGCGAGAGAAACCTGCGTGCCCCCACTGAGGTCAGCCCCATACTTGGGCACCCGATCCTCCCTAAAGTCAGAAGCGGAGGCCAGGCCGCCACCCTTCCTTCAACTCTGCTGCGGGTACGCTCCCCAGCGCAGGGGCCTCCGGGTGGGCCGCGACGTTTTAGCGCATTTTCCGGGCGGCCGCCCCAAGCTCCGGGCGAGAAACGGCCCTGGGCCATGGAGAGCAGGGCGGTCCGCAGGGCTGCCCAACGCCGGCCAATTCTCACGAGGGTTCTGCCCAAACCGATCCCGTGAGAATTGGCCTGAAAAGGCATTGCGAACTCGCTTCAGGTGTCACACTACTGCAGGGCCGCCCCCCAGGGCCTGGCCCGTCATCGGGAGAACTGGCTCACGCACCCTGCCAAGGAGCCCTCTGCGACAGACTGCGGCGAGGCCGATGCCTCCTGCTTCTCGGCCGGCAGGGGTCCCCTACTTGGCTCAGTCACATGGGGCCAGGGCTGTCCCGAGACTCTGGCTCGATATTTCACCTGCTTCCTAGCATTCGGCTTCCGGGGTCGTGACCCTCTGTGCCTCCATCTGGCGAATCCTGTGTCCCCCGGCCTTGCCTCCCCCTCCTATTCCGTCCCCAATGGTGCATATCGGCGCTTCGGACAAGCCTCGGAGAGAGAGAAACCTAAATGAACAAATGCGGATAGCCACATCCTTGGGTGCCCCATCTGCCCAAAAAGACGGAGGCGCATGCCCTGCCGCCACTCGTCCGTCAACTCTGCTCTGGGATCGCTCCCCTGCGCCGGCGCACCCTGGTGGGCCCCGGCGATTCCGGCATTTTCCGGGGGCCGCAGCTTGCCCTGGGAGAGAAGGGGCCCTGGGCCACGGAGAGCAGGGAGATCCGCAGGACAGCCCTCGCCGGCCAATTCTCACGAGCGTTCTGCCCAAACCGATCCTGGTTTGGGAAGAACGCTCGTGAGAACTGGCAGGAGAACGCCCGGCGAACTCGCTTCGGGCGCCGCACTTCTGCACGGCCGCCCCACCCCTCCCCGGGCCTGGCGTGCCATTGCGAGCCATCGCGCTCCAACCCCGCCAGGAAGCACTCCTCAAGGCCGGCTGTGGCAAGGCTGACGCCTCCTGCTAATCCTCCTGTGGGGGTCCTCTCGCTGGCGCTGTTCCATGGGGCCTGGCCCGCCACGAAGCCCGGGCTCGCAGTTTCGCCTGCTACTCAGCAGTCTGCTTCTGGGTTCCTGTCCCTCGGTGCCTCCATCTGGGGAACCCTGAGTCCCGGGGCCACGCCTCCCACTCCCACATTGCCACCAACGGTGCCTTTCGGCGCTTCGGACTACCTCAGAGCGAGAGAAACCTGCGTGCCCCCACTGAGGTCAGCCCCATACTTGGGCACCCGATCCTCCCTAAAATCAGAAGCGGAGGCCAGGCCGCCATCCTTCCTTCAACTCTGCTGCGGGTACGCTCCCCAGCGCAGGGGCCTCCGGGTGGGCCGCGTCGTTTTCGCGCATTGTACGGGCGGCCGCCCCAAGCTCCGGGCGAGAAACGGCCCTGGGCCATGGAGAGCAGGGCGGTCCGCAGGGCTGCCCAACGCCGGCCAATTCTCACGAGGGTTCTGCCCAAACCGATCCCGTGAGAATTGGCCGGAAAACGCCTTGCGAACTCGCTTCAGGTGTCACACTACTGCAGGGCCGCCCCCCAGGGCCTGGCCCGTCATCGGGAGAACTGGCTCACGCACCCTGCCAAGGAGCCCTCTGCGACAGACTGCGGCGAGGCCGATGCCTCCTGCTTCTCGGCCGGCAGGGGTCCCCTACTTGGCTCAGTCCCATGGGGCTAGGGCTGTCCCGAGACTCTGGCTCGATATTTCACCTGCTTCCCAGCATTCGGCTTCCGGGGTCGTGTCCCTCTGTGCCTCCATCTGGCGAATCCTGTGTCCCCCGGCCTTGCCTCCCCCTCCCATCCCGTCCGGAATGGTGCATATTGGTGCAGCGGACAAGCCTCGGAGAGAGAGAAACCTGCATGACCCAAATGCTGACAGCCGCATCCTTGGGTGACTCATCAGCCCGAAAACACGGAGGCGAACGCCCTTCCGCCACACGTCCATCAACTCTGCTCCGGGAACGCTCCTCTGCGTCGTCGCCCCGATATGGTCGCGGTAGATACCATGCATTTTCCAGGGGCCGCAGCATGCCCTGAGAGAGAAGGGTCCCTGGGCCACGGAGATCAGTGCCGTCCTGCAACGCCGGCCAATTCTCATGAGCATTTTGCCCAAACCGATCCTGGTTAGGGCAGAACGCTTGTGACAATTGGCAGGAAAACGCCCGGCGAACTCGCTTCGGGCGCCGCACTTCTGCCCGGCCGCGCCCCCCTCCCCGGGCCTGGCGTGCCATTGCGAGCCATCGCGCTCCAACCCCGCCAGGAAGCACTCCTCAAGGCCGGCTGTGGCAAGGCCGACGCCTCCTGCTAATCCTCCTGTGGGGGTCCTCTCGCTGGCGCTGTTCCATGGGGCCTGGCCCGCCACGAAGCCCGGGCTCGCAGTTTCGCCTGCTACTCAGCAGTCTGCTTCTGGGTTCCTGTACCTCGGTGCCTCCATCTGGGCAACCCAGAGTCCCGCGGCCACGCTCCCCCTCCCACACTGGCGCCAAAGTGCCTTTAAGCGCTTCGGACAACTTCAGAGCGAGAGAAACCTGCGTGTCCCCACTGAGGTCTGCCCCATCCTTGGGCGCCCGAACCTCCCTAAATTCAGAAGCGAAGGACCAGCCGCCACCCGTCATTCAATTCTGCTCTGGGAAAGCTCCCCAGCGCCGTGGCCTCCAGGTGGGCTGCAACGTTTTCGCGCATTTTCCAGGCGGCTGCCCCATGCTCCAGGAGGTCGGTCCGCAGGGCTGCCCAACGCCGGCCAATTCTCACGAGGGTTCTGCCCAAACCGATCCCCTGAGAATTGGCCAGAAAACGCCTTGGGAACTCGCTTCAGGTGTCACACGACTGCAGGGCTGCCCCCCAGGGCCTGGCCCGGCATCGGGATAACTCGCTCACGCACCCTGCCAAGGAGACCTCCGCGACAGACTGCGGCGAGGGCGATGCCTCCTGCTTCTCGGCCGGCGGGGCTCCCCTACTTGGCGAAGTCCCATGGGGCCAGGGCTGTCCCGAGACTCTGGCTCGAAATTTCACCGGCTTCCCATCCTTCCGCTTCTGTGCCTCCATCTTGGGAATCCTGAGTCCCGTGGCAACGCCTCCGCCTCACGCCCTGGTGAAAACACTGCATTTCGGCGTTTCGGACAAGCCTCGAAGCGAGAGGGACCTGCATGACCCAACTGAAGACAGCGCCATCCTTGGGCGCCCCATCAGCCCGAAAAGACGGAGGCGCACGCCCTGCCGCCACCCACCCTGCAACTCTGCTCCGGGAACGCTCCCTTGCGCCGGCGCACCCTGGTGGGCCACGTCGTTTCCTCGGGTTTTCAGGCCGCAGAAGCATGCCCTGGGAGAGAAGGATCCCTGGGCCACGGAGAGCCGGGCGGTCCGCAGGGCGGCCCAACGCCGGCCAATTATCACGAGAGTTCTGCCCAAACCGATCCCGGTTTGGGCAGAACCCACATGAGAATTGACCGGAAAACGCCCTGCGAATTCGCTTCAGGCGCAGCTCGTCCGCAGGTCCGCCACCCCCCCCCGGGCTTGCCCTGGCATCGCGTGCACTCGCGCACAAACTTCGCAGGAAGCCCTCAGCGAGGCAGGCTGAAGCGAGGCCGACGCCTCCTGCTCCTCCTGGCTGGTGTCCCCAACTTAGCGGCGTCCCATGGGGCCAGGGCTGCCCCGAGACTCGGGCTCGATATTTCACCTGCTTCCATCCTTCGGCTTCCGGGGTCGTGTCCCTCTGTGCCTCTATCTGGGGAATCCTGTGTCCCCCGGCCTTGCCTCCCCCTCCCATCCCGTCCCCAATGGTGCATATTGGTTCAGCGGACAAGCCTCGGAGAGAGAGAAACCTGCATGACCCAAATGCTGACAGCCGCATCCTTGGGTGACTCATCAGCCCGAAAAGACGGAGGCGAACGCTCTTCCGCCACTCGTCCATCAACTCTGCTCCGGGAACGCTCCTCTGCGTCGTCGCCCCGATATGGTCGCGGTAGATACCATGCATTTTCCAGGGGCCGCAGCATGCCCTGGGAGAGAAGGGGCCCTGGGCCACGGAGATCAGTGCGGTCCGCAGGACCGCTCAACGCCGGCCAATTCTCATGAGCGTTTTGCCCAAACCGATCCTGGTTTGGGCAGAATGCTAGTGAGAATTGGCCGGAAAATGCCCGGCGAACTCGCTTCGGGCGCCGCACATTACACGGCCGCCCCCCCGCCCCCGGGTCTGGCGTGCCATTGCGAGCCATCGCGCTCCAACCCCGCCAGGAAGCACTCCTCAAGGCCGGCTGTGGCGAGGCCGACGCCTCCTGCTAATCCTCCTGTGGGGGTCCTCTCGCTGGCGCTGTTCCATGGGGCCTGGCCCGCCACGAAGCCCGGGCTCGCAGTTTCGCCTGCTACCCAGCCGTCTGCTTCTGGGTTCCTGTGCCTCGGTGCCTCCATCTGGGGAACCCTGAGTCCCGCGGCCACGCTCCCCCTCCCACACCGGCGCCAACAGTGCCTTTCGGCTCTTCGGACAACTTCAGAGCGAGAGAACCCTGCGTGCCCCCACTGAGGTCTGCCCCATCTTAGGGCGCCCGATCCTCCCTAAATTCAGAAGCGTAGGCCCTGCCGCCACCTGTCATTCAATTCTACTCTGGGAACGCTCCCCAGCGCCGTTGCCTCCGGGTGGGCCGTGACGTTTTCGCGCATTTTCCGGGCGGCTGCCCCATGCTCCAGGAGGTCGGTCCGCAGGGCTGCCAAACGCCGGCCAATTCTCAAGAGCGTTCTGCCCAAACCGATCCGGGTTTGGGCAGAACGCTCGTGAGAATTGGCAGGAAAACACCCGGCGAACTCGCTTCGGGCGCCGCACTTCTGCACGGCCGCCCCCGCGTGCCTGGCGTACCATTGCGAGCCATCGAGCTCCAACCACGCCAGGATGCCCTCCGCGAGGCAGGCTGTGGCGAGGCCGACCCCTCCTGCTAATCCTCCTGCGGGGGTCCTCTCGCGGCCTTGTTCCATCGGGCCTGGCCCGCCACGAAGCCCGGGCTCGCAGTTTCGCCTGCTACCCAGCCGTCTGCTTCTAGGTTCCTGTCCCTCGGTGACTCCATCTGGGGAACCCTGAGTCCCGCGACCGCACCTCCCCCTCCCACACCATCCCCAACGGTGCCTTTCGGCGCTTCGGACAAACTCAGAGTGATAGAAACCTGCGTGCCCACACTGAGGTCAGCCCAATCCTTGGGCGTCCGATCCTCCCTAAAGTAGAAGCGTAGCCCCGGCCTACACCCGTCATTCAACTCTGCTCCGGGAACGCTCCCCAGCGCCGGTGCCTCTGGGTGTGCCGGGACGTTTTCGCGCATTCCGCGCGGCCGCCGCATGCTTCGGGCGAGAAACGGCCATGGGCCACGGAGAGCAGGGCAGTCCGCAGGGCTGCGAAACGCTGTCCAATTCTCACGAGCGTTCTGCCCAAACCGGGATCGGTTTGGGCAGAACGCTCGTGAGAATTGGCCGGAAAACGCCTTGCGAACTCGCTTCGGGTGTCACACATCTGCAGGGCCGCCCCCCAGGGCCTGGCCCGGCATCGCGAGAGCTCGCTCACGAACCCCGCCAAAGAGCCCTCCGGGAGGCAGACTGCGGCGAGGCCGATGCCTCCTGCTTCTCGACCGGCGGTGTTCCCCTAATTGGCGCAGTCCCATGGGGCTAGGGCTGCCCCGAGACTCGGGCTCGAAATTTTGCCGGCTTCCCAGCCTTCCGTTTCCGGGGTCCTGTTCCTCTGTGCCTCCATCTTGGGATTCCTGAGTCCCGTGGCAAAGCCTCCGCCTCACGCCCTGGCGCCTAAGGTGCATTTTGGCGCTTCGGACAAGCCTCGGAGCGAGAGAAACCTGCATGACCCAACTGAGGACAGCCGCATCCTGGGGCGCCCCATCAGCCCGGAAAGACGGAGGCGCACGCCCTGCCCCCACCAGCCGCTCAACTGTGCTCCGGGAACTCTCCCGTGTGCCAGCGCGCCCTGGTGGGCCGCGTCGTTTCCTCCCCTTTTCCAGGCGGTCGCAGCATGCACTGGGCAAGAAGGGGCCCTGGGCCACGGAGAGCCGGGTGGTCCGCAGGAATGCCCAACGCCGGCCAATTCTCACGAGGGTTCTGCCCAAATCAATCCCGGTTAGGTCAGAACCCTCGTGAGGATTGGCCGGAAAACGCGCGGCGAACTCGCTTCGGGCGCAGTTATTCCGCAGGTCAGCCCCCCGGGACTTGTCCTGGCATCGTGAGCGCTCGCGCACGAACCTCGCCAGGAGGCCCTCCGCGAGGCAGGCTGAGGCGAGGCCGACGCCTCCTGCTCCTCGGCGCCGGTGTCCCCTACTTAGCGCCGACCCATGGGGCCAGGGCTGCCCCGAGACTCGTGCTTGATATTTCACCTGCTTCCCAGCCTTTGGCTTCCGGGGTCGTGTCCCTCTGTGCCTCCATCTGGGGAATCCTGAGTCCCTCGGCCACGCCTCCCCCTCCCATCCCAGCCCCAGTGGTGCTTATCGGCGCTTCGGACAAGCCTCGGAGAGAGAGAAACCTAAATGAACAAAATGCGGACAGCCACATCCTTGGGTGCCCCATCTGCCCAAAAAGACGGAGGCGCATGCCCTGCCGCCACTCGTCCGTCAACTCTGCTCTGGGATCGCTCCCCTGCGCCGGCGCACCCTGGTGGGCCCCGGCGATTCCGGCATTTTCCGGGGGCCGCAGCTTGCCCTGGGAGAGAAGGGGCCCTGGGCCACGGAGAGCAGGGAGATCCGCAGGACTGCCCTCGCCGGCCAATTCTCACGAGCGTTCTGCCCAAACGATCCTGGTTTGGGAAGAACGCTCGTGAGAACTGGCAGGAGAACGCCCGGCGAACTCGCTTCGGGCGCCGCACTTCTGCATGGCCGCACCCCGGGCCTAGCGTGCCATTCCGAGCTATCACGCTCCAATCCCGCCTGGAAGCCCTCCGCGAGGCAGGCTGTGGCGAGGCCGACTCCTCCTGCTAATCCTCCTGCGGGGGTCCTCTCCCTGGCGCTGTTCCATGAGGCCTGGCCCTCCACGAAGCCCGGGCTCGGAGTCTCGCCTGCTACCTAGCCGTCTGCTTCTGGGTTCCTGTCCCTCGGTGCCTCCATCTGGGGAACCCTGAGTCCCGGGGCCACGCCTCCCACTCCCACATTGCCACCAACGGTGCCTTTCGGCGCTTCGGACTACCTCAGAGCGAGAGAAACCTGCGTGCCCCCACTGAGGTCAGCCCCATACTTGGGCACCCGATCCTCCCTAAAGTCAAAAGCGGAGGCCAGGCCGCCACCCTTCCTTCAACTCTGCTGCGGGTACGCTCCCCAGCGCAGGGGCCTCCGGTTGGGCCGCGACGTTTTCGCGCATTTTCCGGGCGGCCGCCCCAAGCTCCGGGCGAGAAACGGCCCTGGGCCATGGAGAGCAGGGCGGTCCGCAGGGCTGCCCAACGCCGGCCAATTCTCACGAGGGTCCTGCCCAAACCGATCCCGTGAGAATTGGCCGGAAAACGCCTTGCGAACTCGCTTCAGGTGTCACACTACTGCAGGGCCGCCCCCCAGGGCCTGGCCCGTCATCGGGAGAACTGGCTCACGCACCCTGCCAAGGAGCCCTCTGCGACAGACTGCGGCGAGGCCGATGCCTCCTGCTTCTCGGCCGGGAGGGGTCCCCTACTTGGCTCAGTCCCAAGGGGCCAGGGCTGTCCCGAGACTCTGGCTCGATATTTCACCTGCTTCCCAGCATTCGGCTTCCGGGGTCGTGTCCCTCTGTGCCTCCATCTGGCGAATCCTGTGTCCCCCGGCCTTGCCTCCCCCTCCCATTCCGTCCTCAATGGTGCATATTGGTGCAGCGGACAAGCCTCGGAGAGAGAGAAACCTGCATGACCCAAATGCTGACAGCCGCATCCTTGGGTGACTCATCAGCCCGAAAACAAGGAGGCGAACGCCCTTCTGCCACACGTCCATCAACTCTGCTCCGGGAACGCTCTTCTGCGCCATCGCCCCGATATGGTCGCGGTAGATACCATGCATTTTCCAGGGGCCGCAGCATGCCCTCGGAGAGAAGGGGCCCTGGGCCACGGAGATCAGTGCGGTCCTGCAACGCCGGCCAATTCTCATGAGCATTTTGCCAAAACCGATCCTGGTTAGGGCAGAATGCTTGTGACAATTGGCAGGAAAACGCCCGGCGAACTCGCTTCGGGCGCCGCACTTCTGCACGGCCGCCCCCCCCCTCCCCGGGCCTGGCGTGCCATTGCGAGCCATCGCGCTCCAACCCCGCCAGGAAGCACTCCTCAAGGCCGGCTGTGGCAAGGCCGACGCCTCCTGCTAATCCTCCTGTGGGGGTCCTCTCGCTGGCGCTGTTCCATGGGGCCTGGCCCGCCACGAAGCCCGGGCTCGCAGTTTCGCCTGCTACTCAGCAGTCTGCTTCTGGGTTCCTGTACCTCGGTGCCTCCATCTGGGCAACCCAGAGTCCCGCGGCCACGCTCCCCCTCCCACACTGGCGCCAAAGTGCCTTTAAGCGCTTCGGACAACTTCAGAGCGAGAGAAACCTGCGTGTCCCCACTGAGGTCTGCCCCATCCTTGGGCGCCCGATCCTCCCAAAATTCAGAAGCGAAGGACCGGCCGCCACCCGTCATTCAATTCTGCTCTGGGAAAGCTCCCCAGCGCCGTGGCCTCCAGGTGGGCTGCAACGTTTTCGCGCATTTTCCAGGCGGCTGCCCCATGCTCCAGGAGGTCGGTCCGCAGGGCTGCCCAACGCCGGCCAATTCTCACGAGGGTTCTGCCCAAACCGATCCCGTGAGAATTGGCCGGAAAACGCCGTGCGAACTCGCTTCAGGTGTCACACGACTGCAGGGCTGCCCCCCAGGGCCTGGCCCGGCATCGGGATAACTCGCTCACGCACCCTGCCAAGGAGCCCTCCGCGACAGACTGCGGCGAGGCCGATGCCTCCTGCTTCTCGGCCGGCGGGGGTCCCCTACTTGGCGCAGTCCCATGGGGCCAGGGCTGTCCCGAGACTCTGGCTCGAAATTTCGCCGGCTTCCCATCCTTCCGCTTCTGTGCCTCCATCTTGGGAATCTTGAGTCCCGTGGCAACGCCTCCGCCTCACGCCCTGGCGTAAACGCTGCATTTCGGCGTTTCGGACAAGCCTCGAAGCGAGAGGGACCTGCATGACCCAAATGAAGACAGCGCCATCCTTGGGCGCCCCATCAGCCCGAAAAGACGGAGGCGCACGCCCTGCCGGCGCACGCCCTGCAACTCTGCTCCGGGAACGCTCCCTTGCGCCGGCGCCCCCTGGTGGGCCACGTCGTTTCATCGGGTTTTCAGGCCGCGGAAGCATGCCCTGGGCAAGAAGGATCCCTGGGCCACGGAGAGCCGGGCGGTCCGCAGGGCTGCCCAATGCGGGCCAATTATCACGAGAGTTCTGCCCAAACCGATCCCGGTTTGGGCAGAACCCACATGAGAATTGACCGGAAAACGCCCTGCGAATTCGCTTCAGGCGCAGCTCGTCCGCAGGTCCGCCACCCCCCCCCCCGGGCTTGCCCTGGCATCGCGTGCACTCGCGCACAAACTTCGCAGGAAGCCCTCAGCGAGGCAGGCTGAAGCGAGGCCGACGCCTCCTGCTCCTCCTGGCTGGTGTCCCCAACTTAGCGGCGTCCCATGGGGCCAGGGCTGCCCCGAGACTCGGGCTCAATATTTCACCTGCTTCCATCCTTCGGCTTCCGGGGTCGTGTCCCTCTGTGCCTCTATCTGGGGAATCCTGTGTCCCCCGGCCTTGCCTCCCCCTCCCATCCCGTCCCCAATGGTGCATATTGGTTCAGCGGACAAGCCTCGGAGAGAGAGAAACCTGCATGACCCAAATGCTGACAGCCGCATCCTTGGGTGACTCATCAGCCCGAAAAGACGGAGGCGAACGCTCTTCCGCCACTCGTCCATCAACTCTGCTCCGGGAACGCTCCTCTGCGTCGTCGCCCCGATATGGTCGCGGTAGATACCATGCATTTTCCAGGGGCCGCAGCATGCCCTGGGAGAGAAGGGGCCCTGGGCCACGGAGATCAGTGCGGTCCGCAGGACCGCTCAACGCCGGCCAATTCTCATGAGCGTTTTGCCCAAACCGATCCTGGTTTGGGCAGAATGCTAGTGAGAATTGGCCGGAAAATGCCCGGCGAACTCGCTTCGGGCGCCGCACATTACACGGCCGCCCCCCGCCCCCGGGTCTGGCGTGCCATTGCGAGCCATCGCGCTCCAACCCCGCCAGGAAGCACTCCTCAAGGCCGGCTGTGGCGAGGCCGACGCCTCCTGCTAATCCTCCTGTGGGGGTCCTCTCGCTGGCGCTGTTCCATGGGGCCTGGCCCGCCACGAAGCCCGGGCTCGCAGTTTCGCCTGCTACCC
Source organism: Neogale vison (assembly GCF_020171115.1). NCBI lineage: Eukaryota > Metazoa > Chordata > Mammalia > Carnivora > Mustelidae > Neogale > Neogale vison. Next base: position 41,101,825 of record NC_058104.1, read on the forward strand.
AGCCGTCTGCTTCTGGGTTCCTGTGCCTCGGTGCCTCCATCTGGGGAACCCTGAGTCCCGCGGCCACGCTCCCCCTCCCACACCGGCGCCAACAGTGCCTTTCGGCTCTTCGGACAACTTCAGAGCGAGAGAACCCTGCGTGCCCCCACTGAGGTCTGCCCCATCTTAGGGCGCCCGATCCTCCCTAAATTCAGAAGCGTAGGCCCTGCCGCCACCTGTCATTCAATTCTACTCTGGGAACGCTCCCCAGCGCCGTTGCCTCCGGGTGGGCCGTGACGTTTTCGCGCATTTTCCGGGCGGCTGCCCCATGCTCCAGGAGGTCGGTCCGCAGGGCTGCCAAACGCCGGCCAATTCTCAAGAGCGTTCTGCCCAAACCGATCCGGGTTTGGGCAGAACGCTCGTGAGAATTGGCAGGAAAACACCCGGCGAACTCGCTTCGGGCGCCGCACTTCTGCACGGCCGCCCCCGCGTGCCTGGCGTACCATTGCGAGCCATCGAGCTCCAACCACGCCAGGATGCCCTCCGCGAGGCAGGCTGTGGCGAGGCCGACCCCTCCTGCTAATCCTCCTGCGGGGGTCCTCTCGCGGCCTTGTTCCATCGGGCCTGGCCCGCCACGAAGCCCGGGCTCGCAGTTTCGCCTGCTACCCAGCCGTCTGCTTCTAGGTTCCTGTCCCTCGGTGACTCCATCTGGGGAACCCTGAGTCCCGCGACCGCACCTCCCCCTCCCACACCATCCCCAACGGTGCCTTTCGGCGCTTCGGACAAACTCAGAGTGATAGAAACCTGCGTGCCCACACTGAGGTCAGCCCAATCCTTGGGCGTCCGATCCTCCCTAAAGTAGAAGCGTAGCCCCGGCCTACACCCGTCATTCAACTCTGCTCCGGGAACGCTCCCCAGCGCCGGTGCCTCTGGGTGTGCCGGGACGTTTTCGCGCATTCCGCGCGCCCGCCGCATGCTTCGGGCGAGAAACGGCCATGGGCCACGGAGAGCAGGGCAGTCCGCAGGGCTGCGAAACGCTGTCCAATTCTCACGAGCGTTCTGCCCAAACCGGGATCGGTTTGGGCAGAACGCTCGTGAGAATTGGCCGGAAAACGCCTTGCGAACTCGCTTCGGGTGTCACACATCTGCAGGGCCGCCCCCCAGGGCCTGGCCCGGCATCGCGAGAGCTCGCTCACGAACCCCGCCAAAGAGCCCTCCGGGAGGCAGACTGCGGCGAGGCCGATGCCTCCTGCTTCTCGACCGGCGGTGTTCCCCTAATTGGCGCAGTCCCATGGGGCTAGGGCTGCCCCGAGACTCGGGCTCGAAATTTTGCCGGCTTCCCAGCCTTCCGTTTCCGGGGTCCTGTTCCTCTGTGCCTCCATCTTGGGATTCCTGAGTCCCGTGGCAAAGCCTCCGCCTCACGCCCTGGCGCCTAAGGTGCATTTTGGCGCTTCGGACAAGCCTCGGAGCGAGAGAAACCTGCATGACCCAACTGAGGACAGCCGCATCCTGGGGCGCCCCATCAGCCCGGAAAGACGGAGGCGCACGCCCTGCCCCCACCAGCCGCTCAACTGTGCTCCGGGAACTCTCCCGTGTGCCAGCGCGCCCTGGTGGGCCGCGTCGTTTCCTCCCCTTTTCCAGGCGGTCGCAGCATGCACTGGGCAAGAAGGGGCCCTGGGCCACGGAGAGCCGGGTGGTCCGCAGGAATGCCCAACGCCGGCCAATTCTCACGAGGGTTCTGCCCAAATCAATCCCGGTTAGGTCAGAACCCTCGTGAGGATTGGCCGGAAAACGCGCGGCGAACTCGCTTCGGGCGCAGTTATTCCGCAGGTCAGCCCCCCGGGACTTGTCCTGGCATCGTGAGCGCTCGCGCACGAACCTCGCCAGGAGGCCCTCCGCGAGGCAGGCTGAGGCGAGGCCGACGCCTCCTGCTCCTCGGCGCCGGTGTCCCCTACTTAGCGCCGACCCATGGGGCCAGGGCTGCCCCGAGACTCGTGCTTGATATTTCACCTGCTTCCCAGCCTTTGGCTTCCGGGGTCGTGTCCCTCTGTGCCTCCATCTGGGGAATCCTGAGTCCCTCGGCCACGCCTCCCCCTCCCATCCCAGCCCCAGTGGTGCATATCGGCGCTTCGGACAAGCCTCGGAGAGAGAGAAACCTAAATGAACAAAATGCGGACAGCCACATCCTTGGGTGCCCCATCTGCCCAAAAAGACGGAGGCGCATGCCCTGCCGCCACTCGTCCGTCAACTCTGCTCTGGGATCGCTCCCCTGCGCCGGCGCACCCTGGTGGGCCCCGGCGATTCCGGCATTTTCCGGGGGCCGCAGCTTGCCCTGGGAGAGAAGGGGCCCTGGGCCACGGAGAGCAGGGAGATCCGCAGGACTGCCCTCGCCGGCCAATTCTCACGAGCGTTCTGCCCAAACCGATCCTGGTTTGGGAAGAACGCTCGTGAGAACTGGCAGGAGAACGCCCGGCGAACTCGCTTCGGGCGCCGCACTTCTGCATGGCCGCACCCCGGGCCTAGCGTGCCATTCCGAGCTATCACGCTCCAATCCCGCCTGGAAGCCCTCCGCGAGGCAGGCTGTGGCGAGGCCGACTCCTCCTGCTAATCCTCCTGCGGGGGTCCTCTCCCTGGCGCTGTTCCATGAGGCCTGGCCCTCCACGAAGCCCGGGCTCGGAGTCTCGCCTGCTACCTAGCCGTCTGCTTCTGGGTTCCTGTCCCTCGGTGCCTCCATCTGGGGAACCCTGAGTCCCGGGGCCACGCCTCCCACTCCCACATTGCCACCAACGGTGCCTTTCGGCGCTTCGGACTACCTCAGAGCGAGAGAAACCTGCGTGCCCCCACTGAGGTCAGCCCCATACTTGGGCACCCGATCCTCCCTAAAGTCAGAAGCGGAGGCCAGGCCGCCACCCTTCCTTCAACTCTGCTGCGGGTACGCTCCCCAGCGCAGGGGCCTCCGGGTGGGCCGCGACGTTTTCGCGCATTTTCCGGGCGGCCGCCCCAAGCTCCGGGCGAGAAACGGCCCTGGGCCATGGAGAGCAGGGCGGTCCGCAGGGCTGCCCAACGCCAGCCAATTCTCACGAGGGTCCTGCCCAAACCGATCCCGTGAGAATTGGCCGGAAAACGCATTGCGAACTTGCTTCAGGTGTCACACTACTGCAGGGCCGCCCCCCAGGGCCTGGCCGTCATCGGGAGAACTGGCTCACGCACCCTGCCAAGGAGCCCTCTGCGACAGACTGCGGCGAGGCCGATGCCTCCTGCTTCTCGGCCGGGAGGGGTCCCCTACTTGGCTCAGTCCCAAGGGGCCAGGGCTGTCCCGAGACTCTGGCTCGATATTTCACCTGCTTCCCAGCATTCGGCTTCCGGGGTCGTGTCCCTCTGTGCCTCCATCTGGCGAATCCTGTGTCCCCCGGCCTTGCCTCCCCCTCCCATTCCGTCCTCAATGGTGCATATTGGTGCAGCGGACAAGCCTCGGAGAGAGAGAAACCTGCATGACCCAAATGCTGACAGCCGCATCCTTGGGTGACTCATCAGCCCGAAAACAAGGAGGCGAACGCCCTTCTGCCACACGTCCATCAACTCTGCTCCGGGAACGCTCTTCTGCGCCATCGCCCCGATATGGTCGCGGTAGATACCATGCATTTTCCAGGGGCCGCAGCATGCCCTGGGAGAGAAGGGGCCCTGGGCCACGGAGATCAGTGTGGTCCTGCAACGCCGGCCAATTCTCATGAGCATTTTGCCCAAACCGATCCTGGTTAGGGCAGAATGCTTGTGACAATTGGCAGGAAAACGCCCGGCGAACTCGCTTCGGGCGCCGCACTTCTGCACGGCCGCCCCCCCCCCCTCTCCGGGCCTGGCGTGCCATTGCGAGCCATCGCGCTCCAACCCCGCCAGGAAGCACTCCTCAAGGCCGGCTGTGGCAAGGCCGACGCCTCCTGCTAATCCTCCTGTGGGGGTCCTCTCGCTGGCGCTGTTCCATGGGGCCTGGCCCGCCACGAAGCCCGGGCTCGCAGTTTCGCCTGCTACTCAGCAGTCTGCTTCTGGGTTCCTGTACCTCGGTGCCTCCATCTGGGCAACCCAGAGTCCCGCGGCCACGCTCCCCCTCCCACACTGGCGCCAAAGTGCCTTTAAGCGCTTCGGACAACTTCAGAGCGAGAGAAACCTGCGTGTCCCCACTGAGGTCTGCCCCATCCTTGGGCGCCCGATCCTCCCAAAATTCAGAAGCGAAGGACCGGCCGCCACCCGTCATTCAATTCTGCTCCGGGAAAGCTCCCCAGCGCCGTGGCCTCCAGGTGGGCTGCAACGTTTTCGCGCATTTTCCAGGCGGCTGCCCCATGCTCCAGGAGGTCGGTCCGCAGGGCTGCCCAACGCCGGCCAATTCTCACGAGGGTTCTGCCCAAACCGATCCCGTGAGAATTGGCCGGAAAACGCCGTGCGAACTCGCTTCAGGTGTCACACGACTGCAGGGCTGCCCCCCAGGGCCTGGCCCGGCATCGGGATAACTCGCTCACGCACCCTGCCAAGGAGCCCTCCGCGACAGACTGCGGCGAGGCCGATGCCTCCTGCTTCTCGGCCGGCGGGGGTCCCCTACTTGGCGCAGTCCCATGGGGCCAGGGCTGTCCCGAGACTCTGGCTCGAAATTTCGCCGGCTTCCCATCCTTCCGCTTCTGTGCCTCCATCTTGGGAATCCTGAGTCCCGTGGCAACGCCTCCGCCTCACGCCCTGGCGTAAACGCTGCATTTCGGCGTTTCGGACAAGCCTCGAAGCGAGAGGGACCTGCATGACCCAAATGAAGACAGCGCCATCCTTGGGCGCCCCATCAGCCCGAAAAGACGGAGGCGCACGCCCTGCCGGCGCACGCCCTGCAACTCTGCTCCGGGAACGCTCCCTTGCGCCGGCGCCCCCTGGTGGGCCACGTCGTTTCATCGGGTTTTCAGGCCGCGGAAGCATGCCCTGGGCAAGAAGGATCCCTGGGCCACGGAGAGCCGGGCGGTCCGCAGGGCTGCCCAATGCGGGCCAATTATCACGAGAGTTCTGCCCAAACCGATCCCGGTTTGGGCAGAACCCACATGAGAATTGACCGGAAAACGCCCTGCGAATTCGCTTCAGGCGCAGCTCGTCCGCAGGTCCGCCACCCCCCCCCGGGCTTGCCCTGGCATCGCGTGCACTCGCGCACAAACTTCGCAGGAAGCCCTCAGCGAGGCAGGCTGAAGCGAGGCCGACGCCTCCTGCTCCTCCTGGCTGGTGTCCCCAACTTAGCGGCGTCCCATGGGGCCAGGGCTGCCCCGAGACTCGGGCTCGATATTTCACCTGCTTCCATCCTTCGGCTTCCGGGGTCGTGTCCCTCTGTGCCTCTATCTGGGGAATCCTGTGTCCCCCGGCCTTGCCTCCCCCTCCCATCCCGTCCCCAATGGTGCATATTGGTTCAGCGGACAAGCCTCGGAGAGAGAGAAACCTGCATGACCCAAATGCTGACAGCCGCATCCTTGGGTGACTCATCAGCCCGAAAAGACGGAGGCGAACGCTCTTCCGCCACTCGTCCATCAACTCTGCTCCGGGAACGCTCCTCTGCGTCGTCGCCCCGATATGGTCGCGGTAGATACCATGCATTTTCCAGGGGCCGCAGCATGCCCTGGGAGAGAAGGGGCCCTGGGCCACGGAGATCAGTGCGGTCCGCAGGACCGCTCAACGCCGGCCAATTCTCATGAGCGTTTTGCCCAAACCGATCCTGGTTTGGGCAGAATGCTAGTGAGAATTGGCCGGAAAATGCCCGGCGAACTCGCTTCGGGCGCCGCACATTACACGGCCGCCCCCCCGCCCCCGGGTCTGGCGTGCCATTGCGAGCCATCGCGCTCCAACCCCGCCAGGAAGCACTCCTCAAGGCCGGCTGTGGCGAGGCCGACGCCTCCTGCTAATCCTCCTGTGGGGGTCCTCTCGCTGGCGCTGTTCCATGGGGCCTGGCCCGCCACGAAGCCCGGGCTCGCAGTTTCGCCTGCTACCCAGCCGTCTGCTTCTGGGTTCCTGTGCCTCGGTGCCTCCATCTGGGGAACCCTGAGTCCCGCGGCCACGCTCCCCCTCCCACACCGGCGCCAACAGTGCCTTTCGGCTCTTCGGACAACTTCAGAGCGAGAGAACCCTGCGTGCCCCCACTGAGGTCTGCCCCATCTTAGGGCGCCCGATCCTCCCTAAATTCAGAAGCGTAGGCCCTGCCGCCACCTGTCATTCAATTCTACTCTGGGAACGCTCCCCAGCGCCGTTGCCTCCGGGTGGGCCGTGACGTTTTCGCGCATTTTCCGGGCGGCTGCCCCATGCTCCAGGAGGTCGGTCCGCAGGGCTGCCAAACGCCGGCCAATTCTCAAGAGCGTTCTGCCCAAACCGATCCGGGTTTGGGCAGAACGCTCGTGAGAATTGGCAGGAAAACACCCGGCGAACTCGCTTCGGGCGCCGCACTTCTGCACGGCCGCCCCCGCGTGCCTGGCGTACCATTGCGAGCCATCGAGCTCCAACCACGCCAGGATGCCCTCCGCGAGGCAGGCTGTGGCGAGGCCGACCCCTCCTGCTAATCCTCCTGCGGGGGTCCTCTCGCGGCCTTGTTCCATCGGGCCTGGCCCGCCACGAAGCCCGGGCTCGCAGTTTCGCCTGCTACCCAGCCGTCTGCTTCTAGGTTCCTGTCCCTCGGTGACTCCATCTGGGGAACCCTGAGTCCCGCGACCGCACCTCCCCCTCCCACACCATCCCCAACGGTGCCTTTCGGCGCTTCGGACAAACTCAGAGTGATAGAAACCTGCGTGCCCACACTGAGGTCAGCCCAATCCTTGGGCGTCCGATCCTCCCTAAAGTAGAAGCGTAGCCCCGGCCTACACCCGTCATTCAACTCTGCTCCGGGAACGCTCCCCAGCGCCGGTGCCTCTGGGTGTGCCGGGACGTTTTCGCGCATTCCGCGCGGCCGCCGCATGCTTCGGGCGAGAAACGGCCATGGGCCACGGAGAGCAGGGCAGTCCGCAGGGCTGCGAAACGCTGTCCAATTCTCACGAGCGTTCTGCCCAAACCGGGATCGGTTTGGGCAGAACGCTCGTGAGAATTGGCCGGAAAACGCCTTGCGAACTCGCTTCGGGTGTCACACATCTGCAGGGCCGCCCCCCAGGGCCTGGCCCGGCATCGCGAGAGCTCGCTCACGAACCCCGCCAAAGAGCCCTCCGGGAGGCAGACTGCGGCGAGGCCGATGCCTCCTGCTTCTCGACCGGCGGTGTTCCCCTAATTGGCGCAGTCCCATGGGGCTAGGGCTGCCCCGAGACTCGGGCTCGAAATTTTGCCGGCTTCCCAGCCTTCCGTTTCCGGGATCCTGTTCCTCTGTGCCTCCATCTTGGGATTCCTGAGTCCCGTGGCAAAGCCTCCGCCTCACGCCCTGGCGCCTAAGGTGCATTTTGGCGCTTCGGACAAGCCTCGGAGCGAGAGAAACCTGCATGACCCAACTGAGGACAGCCGCATCCTGGGGCGCCCCATCAGCCCGGAAAGACGGAGGCGCACGCCCTGCCCCCACCAGCCGCTCAACTGTGCTCCGGGAACTCTCCCGTGTGCCAGCGCGCCCTGGTGGGCCGCGTCGTTTCCTCCCCTTTTCCAGGCGGTCGCAGCATGCACTGGGCAAGAAGGGGCCCTGGGCCACGGAGAGCCGGGTGGTCCGCAGGAATGCCCAACGCCGGCCAATTCTCACGAGGGTTCTGCCCAAATCAATCCCGGTTAGGTCAGAACCCTCGTGAGGATTGGCCGGAAAACGCGCGGCGAACTCGCTTCGGGCGCAGTTATTCCGCAGGTCAGCCCCCCGGGACTAGTCCTGGCATCGTGAGCTCTCGCGCACGAACCTCGCCAGGAGGCCCTCCGCGAGGCAGGCTGAGGCGAGGCCGACGCCTCCTGCTCCTCGGCGCCGGTGTCCCCTACTTAGCGCCGACCCATGGGGCCAGGGCTGCCCCGAGACTCGTGCTTGATATTTCACCTGCTTCCCAGCCTTTGGCTTCCGGGGTCGTGTCCCTCTGTGCCTCCATCTGGGGAATCCTGAGTCCCTCGGCCACGCCTCCCCCTCCCATCCCAGCCCCAGTGGTGCTTATCGGCGCTTCGGACAAGCCTCGGAGAGAGAGAAACCTAAATGAACAAAATGCGGACAGCCACATCCTTGGGTGCCCCATCTGCCCAAAAAGACGGAGGCGCATGCCCTGCCGCCACTCGTCCGTCAACTCTGCTCTGGGATCGCTCCCCTGCGCCGGCGCACCCTGGTGGGCCCCGGCGATTCCGGCATTTTCCGGGGGCCGCAGCTTGCCCTGGGAGAGAAGGGGCCCTGGGCCACGGAGAGCAGGGAGATCCGCAGGACTGCCCTCGCCGGCCAATTCTCACGAGCGTTCTGCCCAAACCGATCCTGGTTTGGGAAGAACGCTCGTGAGAACTGGCAGGAGAACGCCCGGCGAACTCGCTTCGGGCGCCGCACTTCTGCATGGCCGCACCCCGGGCCTAGCGTGCCATTCCGAGCTATCACGCTCCAATCCCGCCTGGAAGCCCTCCGCGAGGCAGGCTGTGGCGAGGCCGACTCCTCCTGCTAATCCTCCTGCGGGGGTCCTCTCCCTGGCGCTGTTCCATGAGGCCTGGCCCTCCACGAAGCCCGGGCTCGGAGTCTCGCCTGCTACCTAGCCGTCTGCTTCTGGGTTCCTGTCCCTCGGTGCCTCCATCTGGGGAACCCTGAGTCCCGGGGCCACGCCTCCCACTCCCACATTGCCACCAACGGTGCCTTTCGGCGCTTCGGACTACCTCAGAGCGAGAGAAACCTGCGTGCCCCCACTGAGGTCAGCCCCATACTTGGGCACCCGATCCTCCCTAAAGTCAGAAGCGGAGGCCAGGCCGCCACCCTTCCTTCAACTCTGCTGCGGGTACGCTCCCCAGCGCAGGGGCCTCCGGGTGGGCCGCGACGTTTTCGCGCATTTTCCGGGCGGCCGCCCCAAGCTCCGGGCGAGAAACGGCCCTGGGCCATGGAGAGCAGGGCGGTCCGCAGGGCTGCCCAACGCCGGCCAATTCTCACGAGGGTCCTGCCCAAACCGATCCCGTGAGAATTGGCCGGAAAACGCATTGCGAACTTGCTTCAGGTGTCACACTACTGCAGGGCCACCCCCCAGGGCCTGGCCGTCATCGGGAGAACTGGCTCACGCACCCTGCCAAGGAGCCCTCTGCGACAGACTGCGGCGAGGCCGATGCCTCCTGCTTCTCGGCCGGGAGGGGTCCCCTACTTGGCTCAGTCCCAAGGGGCCAGGGCTGTCCCGAGACTCTGGCTCGATATTTCACCTGCTTCCCAGCATTCGGCTTCCGGGGTCGTGTCCCTCTGTGCCTCCATCTGGCGAATCCTGTGTCCCCCGGCCTTGCCTCCCCCTCCCATTCCGTCCTCAATGGTGCATATTGGTGCAGCGGACAAGCCTCGGAGAGAGAGAAACCTGCATGACCCAACTGAGGACAGCCGCATCCTGGGGCGCCCCATCAGCCCGGAAAGACGGAGGCGCACGCCCTGCCCCCACCAGCCGCTCAACTGTGCTCCGGGAACTCTCCCGTGTGCCAGCGCGCCCTGGTGGGCCACGTCGTTTCCTCCCCTTTTCCAGGCGGTCGCAGCATGCACTGGGCAAGAAGGGGCCCTGGGCCACGGAGAGCCGGGTGGTCCGCAGGAATGCCCAACGCCGGCCAATTCTCACGAGGGTTCTGCCCAAATCAATCCCGGTTAGGTCAGAACCCTCGTGAGGATTGGCCGGAAAACGCGCGGCGAACTCGCTTCGGGCGCAGTTATTCCGCAGGTCAGCCCCCCGGGACTTGTCCTGGCATCGTGAGCGCTCGCGCACGAACCTCGCCAGGAGGCCCTCCGCGAGGCAGGCTGAGGCGAGGCCGACGCCTCCTGCTCCTCGGCGCCGGTGTCCCCTACTTAGCGCCGACCCATGGGGCCAGGGCTGCCCCGAGACTCGTGCTTGATATTTCACCTGCTTCCCAGCCTTTGGCTTCCGGGGTCGTGTCCCTCTGTGCCTCCATCTGGGGAATCCTGAGTCCCTCGGCCACGCCTCCCCCTCCCATCCCAGCCCCAGTGGTGCTTATCGGCGCTTCGGACAAGCCTCGGAGAGAGAGAAACCTAAATGAACAAAATGCGGACAGCCACATCCTTGGGTGCCCCATCTGCCCAAAAAGACGGAGGCGCATGCCCTGCCGCCACTCGTCCGTCAACTCTGCTCTGGGATCGCTCCCCTGCGCCGGCGCACCCTGGTGGGCCCCGGCGATTCCGGCATTTTCCGGGGGCCGCAGCTTGCCCTGGGAGAGAAGGGGCCCTGGGCCACGGAGAGCAGGGAGATCCGCAGGACTGCCCTCGCCGGCCAATTCTCACGAGCGTTCTGCCCAAACCGATCCTGGTTTGGGAAGAACGCTCGTGAGAACTGGCAGGAGAACGCCCGGCGAACTCGCTTCGGGCGCCGCACTTCTGCATGGCCGCACCCCGGGCCTAGCGTGCCATTCCGAGCTATCACGCTCCAATCCCGCCTGGAAGCCCTCTGCGAGGCAGGCTGTGGCGAGGCCGACTCCTCCTGCTAATCCTCCTGCGGGGGTCCTCTCCCTGGCGCTGTTCCATGAGGCCTGGCCCTCCACGAAGCCCGGGCTCGGAGTCTCGCCTGCTACCTAGCCGTCTGCTTCTGGGTTCCTGTCCCTCGGTGCCTCCATCTGGGGAACCCTGAGTCCCGGGGCCACGCCTCCCACTCCCACATTGCCACCAACGGTGCCTTTCGGCGCTTCGGACTACCTCAGAGCGAGAGAAACCTGCGTGCCCCCACTGAGGTCAGCCCCATACTTGGGCACCCGATCCTCCCTAAAGTCAGAAGCGGAGGCCAGGCCGCCACCCTTCCTTCAACTCTGCTGCGGGTACGCTCCCCAGCGCAGGGGCCTCCGGGTGGGCCGCGACGTTTTCGCGCATTTTCCGGGCGGCCGCCCCAAGCTCCGGGCGAGAAACGGCCCTGGGCCATGGAGAGCAGGGCGGTCCGCAGGGCTGCCCAACGCCGGCCAATTCTCACGAGGGTCCTGCCCAAACCGATCCCGTGAGAATTGGCCGGTAAACGCATTGCGAACTTGCTTCAGGTGTCACACTACTGCAGGGCCGCCCCCCAGGGCCTGGCCCGTCATCGGGAGAACTGGCTCACGCACCCTGCCAAGGAGCCCTCTGCGACAGACTGCGGCGAGGCCGATGCCTCCTGCTTCTCGGCCGGGAGGGGTCCCCTACTTGGCTCAGTCCCAAGGGGCCAGGGCTGTCCCGAGACTCTGGCTCGATATTTCACCTGCTTCCCAGCATTCGGCTTCCGGGGTCGTGTCCCTCTGTGCCTCCATCTGGCGAATCCTGTGTCCCCCGGCCTTGCCTCCCCCTCCCATTCCGTCCTCAATGGTGCATATTGGTGCAGCGGACAAGCCTCGGAGAGAGAGAAACCTGCATGACCCAAATGCTGACAGCCGCATCCTTGGGTGACTCATCAGCCCGAAAACAAGGAGGCGAACGCCCTTCTGCCACACGTCCATCAACTCTGCTCCGGGAACGCTCTTCTGCGCCATCGCCCCGATATGGTCGCGGTAGATACCATGCATTTTCCAGGGGCCGCAGCATGCCCTGGGAGAGAAGGGGCCCTGGGCCACGGAGATCAGTGCGGTCCTGCAACGCCGGCCAATTCTCATGAGCATTTTGCCCAAACCGATCCTGGTTAGGGCAGAATGCTTGTGACAATTGGCAGGAAAACGCCCGGCGAACTCGCTTCGGGCGCCGCACTTCTGCACGGCCGCCCCCCCCGCCTCCCCGGGCCTGGCGTGCCATTGCGAGCCATCGCGCTCCAACCCCGCCAGGAAGCACTCCTCAAGGCCGGCTGTGGCAAGGCCGACGCCTCCTGCTAATCCTCCTGTGGGGGGTCCTCTCGCTGGCGCTGTTCCATGGGGCCTGGCCCGCCACGAAGCCCGGGCTCGCAGTTTCGCCTGCTACTCAGCAGTCTGCTTCTGGGTTCCTGTACCTCGGTGCCTCCATCTGGGCAACCCAGAGTCCCGCGGCCACGCTCCCCCTCCCACACTGGCGCCAAAGTGCCTTTAAGCGCTTCGGACAACTTCAGAGCGAGAGAAACCTGCGTGTCCCCACTGAGGTCTGCCCCATCCTTGGGCGCCCGATCCTCCCAAAATTCAGAAGCGAAGGACCGGCCGCCACCCGTCATTCAATTCTGCTCCGGGAAAGCTCCCCAGCGCCGTGGCCTCCAGGTGGGCTGCAACGTTTTCGCGCATTTTCCAGGCGGCTGCCCCATGCTCCAGGAGGTCGGTCCGCAGGGCTGCCCAACGCCGGCCAATTCTCACGAGGGTTCTGCCCAAACCGATCCCGTGAGAATTGGCCGGAAAACGCCGTGCGAACTCGCTTCAGGTGTCACACGACTGCAGGGCTGCCCCCCAGGGCCTGGCCCGGCATCGGGATAACTCGCTCACGCACCCTGCCAAGGAGCCCTCCGCGACAGACTGCGGCGAGGCCGATGCCTCCTGCTTCTCGGCCAGTGGGGGTCCCCTACTTGGCGCAGTCCCATGGGGCCAGGGCTGTCCCGAGACTCTGGCTCGAAATTTCGCCGGCTTCCCATCCTTCCGCTTCTGTGCCTCCATCTTGGGAATCCTGAGTCCCGTGGCAACGCCTCCGCCTCACGCCCTGGCGTAAACGCTGCATTTCGGCGTTTCGGACAAGCCTCGAAGCGAGAGGGACCTGCATGACCCAAATGAAGACAGCGCCATCCTTGGGCGCCCCATCAGCCCGAAAAGACGGAGGCGCACGCCCTGCCGGCGCACGCCCTGCAACTCTGCTCCGGGAACGCTCCCTTGCGCCGGCGCCCCCTGGTGGGCCACGTCGTTTCATCGGGTTTTCAGGCCGCGGAAGCATGCCCTGGGCAAGAAGGATCCCTGGGCCACGGAGAGCCGGGCGGTCCGCAGGGCTGCCCAATGCGGGCCAATTATCACGAGAGTTCTGCCCAAACCGATCCCGGTTTGGGCAGAACCCACATGAGAATTGACCGGAAAACGCCCTGCGAATTCGCTTCAGGCGCAGCTCGTCCGCAGGTCCGCCACCCCCCCCCCGGGCTTGCCCTGGCATCGCGTGCACTCGCGCACAAACTTCGCAGGAAGCCCTCAGCGAGGCAGGCTGAAGCGAGGCCGACGCCTCCTGCTCCTCCTGGCTGGTGTCCCCAACTTAGCGGCGTCCCATGGGGCCAGGGCTGCCCCGAGACTCGGGCTCGATATTTCACCTGCTTCCATCCTTCGGCTTCCGGGGTCGTGTCCCTCTGTGCCTCTATCTGGGGAATCCTGTGTCCCCCGGCCTTGCCTCCCCCTCCCATCCCGTCCCCAATGGTGCATATTGGTTCAGCGGACAAGCCTCGGAGAGAGAGAAACCTGCATGACCCAAATGCTGACAGCCGCATCCTTGGGTGACTCATCAGCCCGAAAAGACGGAGGCGAACGCTCTTCCGCCACTCGTCCATCAACTCTGCTCCGGGAACGCTCCTCTGCGTCGTCGCCCCGATATGGTCGCGGTAGATACCATGCATTTTCCAGGGGCCGCAGCATGCCCTGGGAGAGAAGGGGCCCTGGGCCACGGAGATCAGTGCGGTCCGCAGGACCGCTCAACGCCGGCCAATTCTCATGAGCGTTTTGCCCAAACCGATCCTGGTTTGGGCAGAATGCTAGTGAGAATTGGCCGGAAAATGCCCGGCGAACTCGCTTCGGGCGCCGCACATTACACGGCCGCCCCCCCGCCCCCGGGTCTGGCGTGCCATTGCGAGCCATCGCGCTCCAACCCCGCCAGGAAGCACTCCTCAAGGCCGGCTGTGGCGAGGCCGACGCCTCCTGCTAATCCTCCTGTGGGGGTCCTCTCGCTGGCGCTGTTCCATGGGGCCTGGCCCGCCACGAAGCCCGGGCTCGCAGTTTCGCCTGCTACCCAGCCGTCTGCTTCTGGGTTCCTGTGCCTCGGTGCCTCCATCTGGGGAACCCTGAGTCCCGCGGCCACGCTCCCCCTCCCACACCGGCGCCAACAGTGCCTTTCGGCTCTTCGGACAACTTCAGAGCGAGAGAACCCTGCGTGCCCCCACTGAGGTCTGCCCCATCTTAGGGCGCCCGATCCTCCCTAAATTCAGAAGCGTAGGCCCTGCCGCCACCTGTCATTCAATTCTACTCTGGGAACGCTCCCCAGCGCCGTTGCCTCCGGGTGGGCCGTGACGTTTTCGCGCATTTTCCGGGCGGCTGCCCCATGCTCCAGGAGGTCGGTCCGCAGGGCTGCCAAACGCCGGCCAATTCTCAAGAGCGTTCTGCCCAAACCGATCCGGGTTTGGGCAGAACGCTCGTGAGAATTGGCAGGAAAACACCCGGCGAACTCGCTTCGGGCGCCGCACTTCTGCACGGCCGCCCCCGCGTGCCTGGCGTACCATTGCGAGCCATCGAGCTCCAACCACGCCAGGATGCCCTCCGCGAGGCAGGCTGTGGCGAGGCCGACCCCTCCTGCTAATCCTCCTGCGGGGGTCCTCTCGCGGCCTTGTTCCATCGGGCCTGGCCCGCCACGAAGCCCGGGCTCGCAGTTTCGCCTGCTACCCAGCCGTCTGCTTCTAGGTTCCTGTCCCTCGGTGACTCCATCTGGGGAACCCTGAGTCCCGCGACCGCACCTCCCCCTCCCACACCATCCCCAACGGTGCCTTTCGGCGCTTCGGACAAACTCAGATAGAAACCTGCGTGCCCACACTGAGGTCAGCCCAATCCTTGGGCGTCCGATCCTCCCTAAAGTAGAAGCGTAGCCCCGGCCTACACCCGTCATTCAACTCTGCTCCGGGAACGCTCCCCAGCGCCGGTGCCTCTGGGTGTGCCGGGACGTTTTCGCGCATTCCGCGCGGCCGCCGCATGCTTCGGGCGAGAAACGGCCATGGGCCACGGAGAGCAGGGCAGTCCGCAGGGCTGCGAAACGCTGTCCAATTCTCACGAGCGTTCTGCCCAAACCGGGATCGGTTTGGGCAGAACGCTCGTGAGAATTGGCCGGAAAACGCCTTGCGAACTCGCTTCGGGTGTCACACATCTGCAGGGCCGCCCCCCAGGGCCTGGCCCGGCATCGCGAGAGCTCGCTCACGAACCCCGCCAAAGAGCCCTCCGGGAGGCAGACTGCGGCGAGGCCGATGCCTCCTGCTTCTCGACCGGCGGTGTTCCCCTAATTGGCGCAGTCCCATGGGGCTAGGGCTGCCCCGAGACTCGGGCTCGAAATTTTGCCGGCTTCCCAGCCTTCCGTTTCCGGGGTCCTGTTCCTCTGTGCCTCCATCTTGGGATTCCTGAGTCCCGTGGCAAAGCCTCTGCCTCACGCCCTGGCGCCTAAGGTGCATTTTGGCGCTTCGGACAAGCCTCGGAGCGAGAGAAACCTGCATGACCCAACTGAGGACAGCCGCATCCTGGGGCGCCCCATCAGCCCGGAAAGACGGAGGCGCACGCCCTGCCCCCACCAGCCGCTCAACTGTGCTCCGGGAACTCTCCCGTGTGCCAGCGCGCCCTGGTGGGCCGCGTCGTTTCCTCCCCTTTTCCAGGCGGTCGCAGCATGCACTGGGCAAGAAGGGGCCCTGGGCCACGGAGAGCCGGGTGGTCCGCAGGAATGCCCAACGCCGGCCAATTCTCACGAGGGTTCTGCCCAAATCAATCCCGGTTAGGTCAGAACCCTCGTGAGGATTGGCCGGAAAACGCGCGGCGAACTCGCTTCGGGCGCAGTTATTCCGCAGGTCAGCCCCCCGGGACTTGTCCTGGCATCGTGAGCGCTCGCGCACGAACCTCGCCAGGAGGCCCTCCGCGAGGCAGGCTGAGGCGAGGCCGACGCCTCCTGCTCCTCGGCGCCGGTGTCCCCTACTTAGCGCCGACCCATGGGGCCAGGGCTGCCCCGAGACTCGTGCTTGATATTTCACCTGCTTCCCAGCCTTTGGCTTCCGGGGTCGTGTCCCTCTGTGCCTCCATCTGGGGAATCCTGAGTCCCTCGGCCACGCCTCCCCCTCCCATCCCAGCCCCAGTGGTGCTTATCGGCGCTTCGGACAAGCCTCGGAGAGAGAGAAACCTAAATGAACAAAATGCGGACAGCCACATCCTTGGGTGCCCCATCTGCCCAAAAAGACGGAGGCGCATGCCCTGCCGCCACTCGTCCGTCAACTCTGCTCTGGGATCGCTCCCCTGCGCCGGCGCACCCTGGTGGGCCCCGGCGATTCCGGCATTTTCCGGGGGCCGCAGCTTGCCCTGGGAGAGAAGGGGCCCTGGGCCACGGAGAGCAGGGAGATCCGCAGGACTGCCCTCGCCGGCCAATTCTCACGAGCGTTCTGCCCAAACCGATCCTGGTTTGGGAAGAACGCTCGTGAGAACTGGCAGGAGAACGCCCGGCGAACTCGCTTCGGGCGCCGCACTTCTGCATGGCCGCACCCCGGGCCTAGCGTGCCATTCCGAGCTATCACGCTCCAATCCCGCCTGGAAGCCCTCCGCGAGGCAGGCTGTGGCGAGGCCGACTCCTCCTGCTAATCCTCCTGCGGGGGTCCTCTCCCTGGCGCTGTTCCATGAGGCCTGGCCCTCCACGAAGCCCGGGCTCGGAGTCTCGCCTGCTACCTAGCCGTCTGCTTCTGGGTTCCTGTCCCTCGGTGCCTCCATCTGGGGAACCCTGAGTCCCGGGGCCACGCCTCCCACTCCCACATTGCCACCAACGGTGCCTTTCGGCGCTTCGGACTACCTCAGAGCGAGAGAAACCTGGGTGCCCCCACTGAGGTCAGCCCCATACTTGGGCACCCGATCCTCCCTAAAGTCAGAAGCGGAGGCCAGGCCGCCACCCTTCCTTCAACTCTGCTGCGGGTACGCTCCCCAGCGCAGGGGCCTCCGGGTGGGCCGCGACGTTTTCGCGCATTTTCCGGGCGGCCGCCCCAAGCTCCGGGCGAGAAACGGCCCTGGGCCATGGAGAGCAGGGCGGTCCGCAGGGCTGCCCAACGCCGGCCAATTCTCACGAGGGTCCTGCCCAAACCGATCCCGTGAGAATTGGCCGGAAAACGCCTTGCGAACTCGCTTCAGGTGTCACACTACTGCAGGGCCGCCCCCCAGGGCCTGGCCCGTCATCGGGAGAACTGGCTCACGCACCCTGCCAAGGAGCCCTCTGCGACAGACTGCGGCGAGGCCGATGCCTCCTGCTTCTCGGCCGGGAGGGGTCCCCTACTTGGCTCAGTCCCAAGGGGCCAGGGCTGTCCCGAGACTCTGGCTCGATATTTCACCTGCTTCCCAGCATTCGGCTTCCGGGGTCGTGTCCCTCTGTGCCTCCATCTGGCGAATCCTGTGTCCCCCGGCCTTGCCTCCCCCTCCCATTCCGTCCTCAATGGTGCATATTGGTGCAGCGGACAAGCCTCGGAGAGAGAGAAACCTGCATGACCCAAATGCTGACAGCCGCATCCTTGGGTGACTCATCAGCCCGAAAACAAGGAGGCGAACGCCCTTCTGCCACAGGTCCATCAACTCTGCTCCGGGAACGCTCTTCTGCGCCATCGCCCCGATATGGTCGCGGTAGATACCATGCATTTTCCAGGGGCCGCAGCATGCCCTGGGAGAGAAGGGGCCCTGGGCCACGGAGATCAGTGCGGTCCTGCAACGCCGGCCAATTCTCATGAGCATTTTGCCCAAACCGATCCTGGTTAGGGCAGAATGCTTGTGACAATTGGCAGGAAAACGCCCGGCGAATTCGCTTCGGGCGCCGCACTTCTGCACGGCCGCCCCCCCCCCTCCCCGGGCCTGGCGTGCCATTGCGAGCCATCGCGCTCCAACCCCGCCAGGAAGCACTCCTCAAGGCCGGCTGTGGCAAGGCCGACGCCTCCTGCTAATCCTCCTGTGGGGGTCCTCTCGCTGGCGCTGTTCCATGGGGCCTGGCCCGCCACGAAGCCCGGGCTCGCAGTTTCGCCTGCTACTCAGCAGTCTGCTTCTGGGTTCCTGTACCTCGGTGCCTCCATCTGGGCAACCCAGAGTCCCGCGGCCACGCTCCCCCTCCCACACTGGCGCCAAAGTGCCTTTAAGCGCTTCGGACAACTTCAGAGCGAGAGAAACCTGCGTGTCCCCACTGAGGTCTGCCCCATCCTTGGGCGCCCGATCCTCCCAAAATTCAGAAGCGAAGGACCGGCCGCCACCCGTCATTCAATTCTGCTCCGGGAAAGCTCCCCAGCGCCGTGGCCTCCAGGTGGGCTGCAACGTTTTCGCGCATTTTCCAGGCGGCTGCCCCATGCTCCAGGAGGTCGGTCCGCAGGGCTGCCCAACGCCGGCCAATTCTCACGAGGGTTCTGCCCAAACCGATCCCGTGAGAATTGGCCGGAAAACGCCGTGCGAACTCGCTTCAGGTGTCACACGACTGCAGGGCTGACCCCCAGGGCCTGGCCCGGCATCGGGATAACTCGCTCACGCACCCTGCCAAGGAGCCCTCCGCGACAGACTGCGGCGAGGCCGATGCCTCCTGCTTCTCGGCCGGCGGGGGTCCCCTACTTGGCGCAGTCCCATGGGGCCAGGGCTGTCCCGAGACTCTGGCTCGAAATTTCGCCGGCTTCCCATCCTTCCGCTTCTGTGCCTCCATCTTGGGAATCCTGAGTCCCGTGGCAACGCCTCCGCCTCACGCCCTGGCGTAAACGCTGCATTTCGGCGTTTCGGACAAGCCTCGAAGCGAGAGGGTCCTGCATGACCCAAATGAAGACAGCGCCATCCTTGGGCGCCCCATCAGCCCGAAAAGACAGAGCCGCACGCCCTGCCGGCGCACGCCCTGCAACTCTGCTCCGGGAACGCTCCCTTGCGCCGGCGCCCCCTGGTGGGCCACGTCGTTTCATCAGGTTTTCAGGCCGCGGAAGCATGCCCTGGGCAAGAAGGATCCCTGGGCCACGGAGAGCCGGGCGGTCCGCAGGGCTGCCCAATGCGGGCCAATTATCACGAGAGTTCTGCCCAAACCGATCCCGGTTTGGGCAGAACCCACATGAGAATTGACCGGAAAACGCCCTGCGAATTCGCTTCAGGCGCAGCTCGTCCGCAGGTCCGCCACCCCCCCCCCCCGGGCTTGCCCTGGCATCGCGTGCACTCGCGCACAAACTTCGCAGGAAGCCCTCAGCGAGGCAGGCTGAAGCGAGGCCGACGCCTCCTGCTCCTCCTGGCTGGTGTCCCCAACTTAGCGGCGTCCCATGGGGCCAGAGCTGCCCCGAGACTCGGGCTCGATATTTCACCTGCTTCCATCCTTCGGCTTCCGGGGTCGTGTCCCTCTGTGCCTCTATCTGGGGAATCCTGTGTCCCCCGGCCTTGCCTCCCCCTCCCATCCCGTCCCCAATGGTGCATATTGGTTCAGCGGACAAGCCTCGGAGAGAGAGAAACCTGCATGACCCAAATGCTGACAGCCGCATCCTTGGGTGACTCATCAGCCCGAAAAGACGGAGGCGAACGCTCTTCCGCCACTCGTCCATCAACTCTGCTCCGGGAACGCTCCTCTGCGTCGTCGCCCCGATATGGTCGCGGTAGATACCATGCATTTTCCAGGGGCCGCAGCATGCCCTGGGAGAGAAGGGGCCCTGGGCCACGGAGATCAGTGCGGTCCGCAGGACCGCTCAACGCCGGCCAATTCTCATGAGCGTTTTGCCCAAACCGATCCTGGTTTGGGCAGAATGCTAGTGAGAATTGGCCGGAAAATGCCCGGCGAACTCGCTTCGGGCGCCGCACATTACACGGCCGCCCCCCCGCCCCCGGGTCTGGCGTGCCATTGCGAGCCATCGCGCTCCAACCACGCCAGGAAGCACTCCTCAAGGCCGGCTGTGGCGAGGCCGACGCCTCCTGCTAATCCTCCTGTGGGGGTCCTCTCGCTGGCGCTGTTCCATGGGGCCTGGCCCGCCACGAAGCCCGGGCTCGCAGTTTCGCCTGCTACCCAGCCGTCTGCTTCTGGGTTCCTGTGCCTCGGTGCCTCCATCTGGGGAACCCTGAGTCCCGCGGCCACGCTCCCCCTCCCACACCGGCGCCAACAGTGCCTTTCGGCTCTTCGGACAACTTCAGAGCGAGAGAACCCTGCGTGCCCCCACTGAGGTCTGCCCCATCTTAGGGCGCCCGATCCTCCCTAAATTCAGAAGCGTAGGCCCTGCCGCCACCTGTCATTCAATTCTACTCTGGGAACGCTCCCCAGCGCCGTTGCCTCCGGGTGGGCCGTGACGTTTTCGTGCATTTTCCGGGCGGCTGCCCCATGCTCCAGGAGGTCGGTCCGCAGGGCTGCCAAACGCCGGCCAATTCTCAAGAGCGTTCTGCCCAAACCGATCCGGGTTTGGGCAGAACGCTCGTGAGAATTGGCAGGAAAACACCCGGCGAACTCGCTTCGGGCGCCGCACTTCTGCACGGCCGCCCCCGCGTGCCTGGCGTACCATTGCGAGCCATCGAGCTCCAACCACGCCAGGATGCCCTCCGCGAGGCAGGCTGTGGCGAGGCCGACCCCTCCTGCTAATCCTCCTGCGGGGGTCCTCTCGCGGCCTTGTTCCATCGGGCCTGGCCCGCCACGAAGCCCGGGCTCGCAGTTTCGCCTGCTACCCAGCCGTCTGCTTCTAGGTTCCTGTCCCTCGGTGACTCCATCTGGGGAACCCTGAGTCCCGCGACCGCACCTCCCCCTCCCACACCATCCCCAACGGTGCCTTTCGGCGCTTCGGACAAACTCAGAGTGATAGAAACCTGCGTGCCCACACTGAGGTCAGCCCAATCCTTGGGCGTCCGATCCTCCCTAAAGTAGAAGCGTAGCCCCGGCCTACACCCGTCATTCAACTCTGCTCCGGGAACGCTCCCCAGCGCCGGTGCCTCTGGGTGTGCCGGGACGTTTTCGCGCATTCCGCGCGGCCGCCGCATGCTTCGGGCGAGAAACGGCCATGGGCCACGGAGAGCAGGGCAGTCCGCAGGGCTGCGAAACGCTGTCCAATTCTCACGAGCGTTCTGCCCAAACCGGGATCGGTTTGGGCAGAACGCTCGTGAGAATTGGCCGGAAAACGCCTTGCGAACTCGCTTCGGGTGTCACACATCTGCAGGGCCGCCCCCCAGGGCCTGGCCCGGCATCGCGAGAGCTCGCTCACGAACCCCGCCAAAGAGCCCTCCGGGAGGCAGACTGCGGCGAGGCCGATGCCTCCTGCTTCTCGACCGGCGGTGTTCCCCTAATTGGCGCAGTCCCATGGGGCTAGGGCTGCCCCGAGACTCGGGCTCGAAATTTTGCCGGCTTCCCAGCCTTCCGTTTCCGGGATCCTGTTCCTCTGTGCCTCCATCTTGGGATTCCTGAGTCCCGTGGCAAAGCCTCCGCCTCACGCCCTGGCGCCTAAGGTGCATTTTGGCGCTTCGGACAAGCCTCGGAGCGAGAGAAACCTGCATGACCCAACTGAGGACAGCCGCATCCTGGGGCGCCCCATCAGCCCGGAAAGACGGAGGCGCACGCCCTGCCCCCACCAGCCGCTCAACTGTGCTCCGGGAACTCTCCCGTGTGCCAGCGGGCCCTGGTGGGCCGCGTCGTTTCCTCCCCTTTTCCAGGCGGTCGCAGCATGCACTGGGCAAGAAGGGGCCCTGGGCCACGGAGAGCCGGGTGGTCCGCAGGAATGCCCAACGCCGGCCAATTCTCACGAGGGTTCTGCCCAAATCAATCCCGGTTAGGTCAGAACCCTCGTGAGGATTGGCCGGAAAACGCGCGGCGAACTCGCTTCGGGCGCAGTTATTCCGCAGGTCAGCCCCCCGGGACTTGTCCTGGCATCGTGAGCTCTCGCGCACGAACCTCGCCAGGAGGCCCTCCGCGAGGCAGGCTGAGGCGAGGCCGACGCCTCCTGCTCCTCGGCGCCGGTGTCCCCTACTTAGCGCCGACCCATGGGGCCAGGGCTGCCCCGAGACTCGTGCTTGATATTTCACCTGCTTCCCAGCCTTTGGCTTCCGGGGTCGTGTCCCTCTGTGCCTCCATCTGGGGAATCCTGAGTCCCTCGGCCACGCCTCCCCCTCCCATCCCAGCCCCAGTGGTGCATATCGGCGCTTCGGACAAGCCTCGGAGAGAGAGAAACCTAAATGAACAAAATGCGGACAGCCACATCCTTGGGTGCCCCATCTGCCCAAAAAGACGGAGGCGCATGCCCTGCCGCCACTCGTCCGTCAACTCTGCTCTGGGATCGCTCCCCTGCGCCGGCGCACCCTGGTGGGCCCCGGCGATTCCGGCATTTTCCGGGGGCCGCAGCTTGCCCTGGGAGAGAAGGGGCCCTGGGCCACGGAGAGCAGGGAGATCCGCAGGACTGCCCTCGCCGGCCAATTCTCACGAGCGTTCTGCCCAAACCGATCCTGGTTTGGGAAGAACGCTCGTGAGAACTGGCAGGAGAACGCCCGGCGAACTCGCTTCGGGCGCCGCACTTCTGCATGGCCGCACCCCGGGCCTAGCGTGCCATTCCGAGCTATCACGCTCCAATCCCGCCTGGAAGCCCTCCGCGAGGCAGGCTGTGGCGAGGCCGACTCCTCCTGCTAATCCTCCTGCGGGGGTCCTCTCCCTGGCGCTGTTCCATGAGGCCTGGCCCTCCACGAAGCCCGGGCTCGGAGTCTCGCCTGCTACCTAGCCGTCTGCTTCTGGGTTCCTGTCCCTCGGTGCCTCCATCTGGGGAACCCTGAGTCCCGGGGCCACGCCTCCCACTCCCACATTGCCACCAACGGTGCCTTTCGGCGCTTCGGACTACCTCAGAGCGAGAGAAACCTGCGTGCCCCCACTGAGGTCAGCCCCATACTTGGGCACCCGATCCTCCCTAAAGTCAGAAGCGGAGGCCAGGCCGCCACCCTTCCTTCAACTCTGCTGCGGGTACGCTCCCCAGCGCAGGGGCCTCCGGGTGGGCCGCGACGTTTTCGCGCATTTTCCGGGCGGCCGCCCCAAGCTCCGGGCGAGAAACGGCCCTGGGCCATGGAGAGCAGGGCGGTCCGCAGGGCTGCCCAACGCCGGCCAATTCTCACGAGGGTCCTGCCCAAACCGATCCCGTGAGAATTGGCCGGAAAACGCATTGCGAACTAGCTTCAGGTGTCACACTACTGCAGGGCCGCCCCCCAGGGCCTGGCCGTCATCGGGAGAACTGGCTCACGCACCCTGCCAAGGAGCCCTCTGCGACAGACTGCGGCGAGGCCGATGCCTCCTGCTTCTCGGCCGGGAGGGGTCCCCTACTTGGCTCAGTCCCAAGGGGCCAGGGCTGTCCCGAGACTCTGGCTCGATATTTCACCTGCTTCCCAGCATTCGGCTTCCGGGGTCGTGTCCCTCTGTGCCTCCATCTGGCGAATCCTGTGTCCCCCGGCCTTGCCTCCCCCTCCCATTCCGTCCTCAATGGTGCATATTGGTGCAGCGGACAAGCCTCGGAGAGAGAGAAACCTGCATGACCCAAATGCTGACAGCCGCATCCTTGGGTGACTCATCAGCCCGAAAACAAGGAGGCGAACGCCCTTCTGCCACAGGTCCATCAACTCTGCTCCGGGAACGCTCTTCTGCGCCATCGCCCCGATATGGTCGCGGTAGATACCATGCATTTTCCAGGGGCCGCAGCATGCCCTGGGAGAGAAGGGGCCCTGGGCCACGGAGATCAGTGCGGTCCTGCAACGCCGGCCAATTCTCATGAGCATTTTGCCCAAACCGATCCTGGTTAGGGCAGAATGCTTGTGACAATTGGCAGGAAAACGCCCGGCGAACTCGCTTCGGGCGCCGCACTTCTGCACGGCCGCCCCCCCCCCTCTCCGGGCCTGGCGTGCCATTGCGAGCCATCGCGCTCCAACCCCGCCAGGAAGCACTCCTCAAGGCCGGCTGTGGCAAGGCCGACGCCTCCTGCTAATCCTCCTGTGGGGGTCCTCTCGCTGGCGCTGTTCCATGGGGCCTGGCCCGCCACGAAGCCCGGGCTCGCAGTTTCGCCTGCTACTCAGCAGTCTGCTTCTGGGTTCCTGTACCTCGGTGCCTCCATCTGGGCAACCCAGAGTCCCGCGGCCACGCTCCCCCTCCCACACTGGCGCCAAAGTGCCTTTAAGCGCTTCGGACAACTTCAGAGCGAGAGAAACCTGCGTGTCCCCACTGAGGTCTGCCCCATCCTTGGGCGCCCGATCCTCCCAAAATTCAGAAGCGAAGGACCGGCCGCCACCCGTCATTCAATTCTGCTCCGGGAAAGCTCCCCAGCGCCGTGGCCTCCAGGTGGGCTGCAACGTTTTCGCGCATTTTCCAGGCGGCTGCCCCATGCTCCAGGAGGTCGGTCCGCAGGGCTGCCCAACGCCGGCCAATTCTCACGAGGGTTCTGCCCAAACCGATCCCGTGAGAATTGGCCGGAAAACGCCGTGCGAACTCGCTTCAGGTGTCACACGACTGCAGGGCTGCCCCCCAGGGCCTGGCCCGGCATCGGGATAACTCGCTCACGCACCCTGCCAAGGAGCCCTCCGCGACAGACTGCGGCGAGGCCGATGCCTCCTGCTTCTCGGCCGGCGGGGGTCCCCTACTTGGCGCAGTCCCATGGGGCCAGGGCTGTCCCGAGACTCTGGCTCGAAATTTCGCCGGCTTCCCATCCTTCCGCTTCTGTGCCTCCATCTTGGGAATCCTGAGTCCCGTGGCAACGCCTCCGCCTCACGCCCTGGCGTAAACGCTGCATTTCGGCGTTTCGGACAAGCCTCGAAGCGAGAGGGACCTGCATGACCCAAATGAAGACAGCGCCATCCTTGGGCGCCCCATCAGCCCGAAAAGACGGAGGCGCACGCCCTGCCGGCGCACGCCCTGCAACTCTGCTCCGGGAACGCTCCCTTGCGCCGGCGCCCCCTGGTGGGCCACGTCGTTTCATCGGGTTTTCAGGCCGCGGAAGCATGCCCTGGGCAAGAAGGATCCCTGGGCCACGGAGAGCCGGGCGGTCCGCAGGGCTGCCCAATGCGGGCCAATTATCACGAGAGTTCTGCCCAAACCGATCCCGGTTTGGGCAGAACCCACATGAGAATTGACCGGAAAACGCCCTGCGAATTCGCTTCAGGCGCAGCTCGTCCGCAGGTCCGCCACCCCCCCCCCGGGCTTGCCCTGGCATCGCGTGCACTCGCGCACAAACTTCGCAGGAAGCCCTCAGCGAGGCAGGCTGAAGCGAGGCCGACGCCTCCTGCTCCTCCTGGCTGGTGTCCCCAACTTAGCGGCGTCCCATGGGGCCAGGGCTGCCCCGAGACTCGGGCTCGATATTTCACCTGCTTCCATCCTTCGGCTTCCGGGGTCGTGTCCCTCTGTGCCTCTATCTGGGGAATCCTGTGTCCCCCGGCCTTGCCTCCCCCTCCCATCCCGTCCCCAATGGTGCATATTGGTTCAGCGGACAAGCCTCGGAGAGAGAGAAACCTGCATGACCCAAATGCTGACAGCCGCATCCTTGGGTGACTCATCAGCCCGAAAAGACGGAGGCGAACGCTCTTCCGCCACTCGTCCATCAACTCTGCTCCGGGAACGCTCCTCTGCGTCGTCGCCCCGATATGGTCGCGGTAGATACCATGCATTTTCCAGGGGCCGCAGCATGCCCTGGGAGAGAAGGGGCCCTGGGCCACGGAGATCAGTGCGGTCCGCAGGACCGCTCAACGCCGGCCAATTCTCATGAGCGTTTTGCCCAAACCGATCCTGGTTTGGGCAGAATGCTAGTGAGAATTGGCCGGAAAATGCCCGGCGAACTCGCTTCGGGCGCCGCACATTACACGGCCGCCACCCGCCCCCGGGTCTGGCGTGCCATTGCGAGCCATCGCGCTCCAACCCCGCCAGGAAGCACTCCTCAAGGCCGGCTGTGGCGAGGCCGACGCCTCCTGCTAATCCTCCTGTGGGGGTCCTCTCGCTGGCGCTGTTCCATGGGGCCTGGCCCGCCACGAAGCCCGGGCTCGCAGTTTCGCCTGCTACCCAGCCGTCTGCTTCTGGGTTCCTGTGCCTCGGTGCCTCCATCTGGGGAACCCTGAGTCCCGCGGCCACGCTCCCCCTCCCACACCGGCGCCAACAGTGCCTTTCGGCTCTTCGGACAACTTCAGAGCGAGAGAACCCTGCGTGCCCCCACTGAGGTCTGCCCCATCTTAGGGCGCCCGATCCTCCCTAAATTCAGAAGCGTAGGCCCTGCCGCCACCTGTCATTCAATTCTACTCTGGGAACGCTCCCCAGCGCCGTTGCCTCCGGGTGGGCCGTGACGTTTTCGCGCATTTTCCGGGCGGCTGCCCCATGCTCCAGGAGGTCGGTCCGCAGGGCTGCCAAACGCCGGCCAATTCTCAAGAGCGTTCTGCCCAAACCGATCCGGGTTTGGGCAGAACGCTCGTGAGAATTGGCAGGAAAACACCCGGCGAACTCGCTTCGGGCGCCGCACTTCTGCACGGCCGCCCCCGCGTGCCTGGCGTACCATTGCGAGCCATCGAGCTCCAACCACGCCAGGATGCCCTCCGCGAGGCAGGCTGTGGCGAGGCCGACCCCTCCTGCTAATCCTCCTGCGGGGGTCCTCTCGCGGCCTTGTTCCATCGGGCCTGGCCCGCCACGAAGCCCGGGCTCGCAGTTTCGCCTGCTACCCAGCCGTCTGCTTCTAGGTTCCTGTCCCTCGGTGACTCCATCTGGGGAACCCTGAGTCCCGCGACCGCACCTCCCCCTCCCACACCATCCCCAACGGTGCCTTTCGGCGCTTCGGACAAACTCAGAGTGATAGAAACCTGCGTGCCCACACTGAGGTCAGCCCAATCCTTGGGCGTCCGATCCTCCCTAAAGTAGAAGCGTAGCCCCGGCCTACACCCGTCATTCAACTCTGCTCCGGGAACGCTCCCCAGCGCCGGTGCCTCTGGGTGTGCCGGGACGTTTTCGCGCATTCCGCGCGGCCGCCGCATGCTTCGGGCGAGAAACGGCCATGGGCCACGGAGAGCAGGGCAGTCCGCAGGGCTGCGAAACGCTGTCCAATTCTCACGAGCGTTCTGCCCAAACCGGGATCGGTTTGGGCAGAACGCTCGTGAGAATTGGCCGGAAAACGCCTTGCGAACTCGCTTCGGGTGTCACACATCTGCAGGGCCGCCCCCCAGGGCCTGGCCCGGCATCGCGAGAGCTCGCTCACGAACCCCGCCAAAGAGCCCTCCGGGAGGCAGACTGCGGCGAGGCCGATGCCTCCTGCTTCTCGACCGGCGGTGTTCCCCTAATTGGCGCAGTCCCATGGGGCTAGGGCTGCCCCGAGACTCGGGCTCGAAATTTTGCCGGCTTCCCAGCCTTCCGTTTCCGGGGTCCTGTTCCTCTGTGCCTCCATCTTGGGATTCCTGAGTCCCGTGGCAAAGCCTCCGCCTCACGCCCTGGCGCCTAAGGTGCATTTTGGCGCTTCGGACAAGCCTCGGAGCGAGAGAAACCTGCATGACCCAACTGAGGACAGCCGCATCCTGGGGCGCCCCATCAGCCCGGAAAGACGGAGGCGCACGCCCTGCCCCCACCAGCCGCTCAACTGTGCTCCGGGAACTCTCCCGTGTGCCAGCGCGCCCTGGTGGGCCGCGTCGTTTCCTCCCCTTTTCCAGGCGGTCGCAGCATGCACTGGGCAAGAAGGGGCCCTGGGCCACGGAGAGCCGGGTGGTCCGCAGGAATGCCCAACGCCGGCCAATTCTCACGAGGGTTCTGCCCAAATCAATCCCGGTTAGGTCAGAACCCTCGTGAGGATTGGCCGGAAAACGCGCGGCGAACTCGCTTCGGGCGCAGTTATTCCGCAGGTCAGCCCCCCGGGACTTGTCCTGGCATCGTGAGCGCTCGCGCACGAACCTCGCCAGGAGGCCCTCCGCGAGGCAGGCTGAGGCGAGGCCGACGCCTCCTGCTCCTCGGCGCCGGTGTCCCCTACTTAGCGCCGACCCATGGGGCCAGGGCTGCCCCGAGACTCGTGCTTGATATTTCACCTGCTTCCCAGCCTTTGGCTTCCGGGGTCGTGTCCCTCTGTGCCTCCATCTGGGGAATCCTGAGTCCCTCGGCCACGCCTCCCCCTCCCATCCCAGCCCCAGTGGTGCTTATCGGCGCTTCGGACAAGCCTCGGAGAGAGAGAAACCTAAATGAACAAAATGCGGACAGCCACATCCTTGGGTGCCCCATCTGCCCAAAAAGACGGAGGCGCATGCCCTGCCGCCACTCGTCCGTCAACTCTGCTCTGGGATCGCTCCCCTGCGCCGGCGCACCCTGGTGGGCCCCGGCGATTCCGGCATTTTCCGGGGGCCGCAGCTTGCCCTGGGAGAGAAGGGGCCCTGGGCCACGGAGAGCAGGGAGATCCGCAGGACTGCCCTCGCCGGCCAATTCTCACGAGCGTTCTGCCCAAACCGATCCTGGTTTGGGAAGAACGCTCGTGAGAACTGGCAGGAGAACGCCCGGCGAACTCGCTTCGGGCGCCGCACTTCTGCATGGCCGCACCCCGGGCCTAGCGTGCCATTCCGAGCTATCACGCTCCAATCCCGCCTGGAAGCCCTCCGCGAGGCAGGCTGTGGCGAGGCCGACTCCTCCTGCTAATCCTCCTGCGGGGGTCCTCTCCCTGGCGCTGTTCCATGAGGCCTGGCCCTCCACGAAGCCCGGGCTCGGAGTCTCGCCTGCTACCTAGCCGTCTGCTTCTGGGTTCCTGTCCCTCGGTGCCTCCATCTGGGGAACCCTGAGTCCCGGGGCCACGCCTCCCACTCCCACATTGCCACCAACGGTGCCTTTCGGCGCTTCGGACTACCTCAGAGCGAGAGAAACCTGCGTGCCCCCACTGAGGTCAGCCCCATACTTGGGCACCCGATCCTCCCTAAAGTCAGAAGCGGAGGCCAGGCCGCCACCCTTCCTTCAACTCTGCTGCGGGTACGCTCCCCAGCGCAGGGGCCTCCGGGTGGGCCGCGACGTTTTCGCGCATTTTCCGGGCGGCCGCCCCAAGCTCCGGGCGAGAAACGGCCCTGGGCCATGGAGAGCAGGGCGGTCCGCAGGGCTGCCCAACGCCAGCCAATTCTCACGAGGGTCCTGCCCAAACCGATCCCGTGAGAATTGGCCGGAAAACGCATTGCGAACTTGCTTCAGGTGTCACACTACTGCAGGGCCGCCCCCCAGGGCCTGGCCCGTCATCGGGAGAACTGGCTCACGCACCCTGCCAAGGAGCCCTCTGCGACAGACTGCGGCGAGGCCGATGCCTCCTGCTTCTCGGCCGGGAGGGGTCCCCTACTTGGCTCAGTCCCAAGGGGCCAGGGCTGTCCCGAGACTCTGGCTCGATATTTCACCTGCTTCCCAGCATTCGGCTTCCGGGGTCGTGTCCCTCTGTGCCTCCATCTGGCGAATCCTGTGTCCCCCGGCCTTGCCTCCCCCTCCCATTCCGTCCTCAATGGTGCATATTGGTGCAGCGGACAAGCCTCGGAGAGAGAGAAACCTGCATGACCCAAATGCTGACAGCCGCATCCTTGGGTGACTCATCAGCCCGAAAACAAGGAGGCGAACGCCCTTCTGCCACACGTCCATCAACTCTGCTCCGGGAACGCTCTTCTGCGCCATCGCCCCGATATGGTCGCGGTAGATACCATGCATTTTCCAGGGGCCGCAGCATGCCCTGGGAGAGAAGGGGCCCTGGGCCACGGAGATCAGTGTGGTCCTGCAACACCGGCCAATTCTCATGAGCATTTTGCCCAAACCGATCCTGGTTAGGGCAGAATGCTTGTGACAATTGGCAGGAAAACGCCCGGCGAACTCGCTTCGGGCGCCGCACTTCTGCACGGCCGCCCCCCCCCCCTCTCCGGGCCTGGCGTGCCATTGCGAGCCATCGCGCTCCAACCCCGCCAGGAAGCACTCCTCAAGGCCGGCTGTGGCAAGGCCGACGCCTCCTGCTAATCCTCCTGTGGGGGTCCTCTCGCTGGCGCTGTTCCATGGGGCCTGGCCCGCCACGAAGCCCGGGCTCGCAGTTTCGCCTGCTACTCAGCAGTCTGCTTCTGGGTTCCTGTACCTCGGTGCCTCCATCTGGGCAACCCAGAGTCCCGCGGCCACGCTCCCCCTCCCACACTGGCGCCAAAGTGCCTTTAAGCGCTTCGGACAACTTCAGAGCGAGAGAAACCTGCGTGTCCCCACTGAGGTCTGCCCCATCCTTGGGCGCCCGATCCTCCCAAAATTCAGAAGCGAAGGACCGGCCGCCACCCGTCATTCAATTCTGCTCCGGGAAAGCTCCCCAGCGCCGTGGCCTCCAGGTGGGCTGCAACGTTTTCGCGCATTTTCCAGGCGGCTGCCCCATGCTCCAGGAGGTCGGTCCGCAGGGCTGCCCAACGCCGGCCAATTCTCACGAGGGTTCTGCCCAAACCGATCCCGTGAGAATTGGCCGGAAAACGCCGTGCGAACTCGCTTCAGGTGTCACACGACTGCAGGGCTGCCCCCCAGGGCCTGGCCCGGCATCGGGATAACTCGCTCACGCACCCTGCCAAGGAGCCCTCCGCGACAGACTGCGGCGAGGCCGATGCCTCCTGCTTCTCGGCCGGCGGGGGTCCGCTACTTGGCGCAGTCCCATGGGGCCAGGGCTGTCCCGAGACTCTGGCTCGAAATTTCGCCGGCTTCCCATCCTTCCGCTTCTGTGCCTCCATCTTGGGAATCCTGAGTCCCGTGGCAACGCCTCCGCCTCACGCCCTGGCGTAAACGCTGCATTTCGGCGTTTCGGACAAGCCTCGAAGCGAGAGGGACCTGCATGACCCAAATGAAGACAGCGCCATCCTTGGGCGCCCCATCAGCCCGAAAAGACGGAGGCGCACGCCCTGCCGGCGCACGCCCTGCAACTCTGCTCCGGGAACGCTCCCTTGCGCCGGCGCCCCCTGGTGGGCCACGTCGTTTCATCGGGTTTTCAGGCCGCGGAAGCATGCCCTGGGCAAGAAGGATCCCTGGGCCACGGAGAGCCGGGCGGTCCGCAGGGCTGCCCAATGCGGGCCAATTATCACGAGAGTTCTGCCCAAACCGATCCCGGTTTGGGCAGAACCCACATGAGAATTGACCGGAAAACGCCCTGCGAATTCGCTTCAGGCGCAGCTCGTCCGCAGGTCCGCCACCCCCCCCCGGGCTTGCCCTGGCATCGCGTGCACTCGCGCACAAACTTCGCAGGAAGCCCTCAGCGAGGCAGGCTGAAGCGAGGCCGACGCCTCCTGCTCCTCCTGGCTGGTGTCCCCAACTTAGCGGCGTCCCATGGGGCCAGGGCTGCCCCGAGACTCGGGCTCGATATTTCACCTGCTTCCATCCTTCGGCTTCCGGGGTCGTGTCCCTCTGTGCCTCTATCTGGGGAATCCTGTGTCCCCCGGCCTTGCCTCCCCCTCCCATCCCGTCCCCAATGGTGCATATTGGTTCAGCGGACAAGCCTCGGAGAGAGAGAAACCTGCATGACCCAAATGCTGACAGCCGCATCCTTGGGTGACTCATCAGCCCGAAAAGACGGAGGCGAACGCTCTTCCGCCACTCGTCCATCAACTCTGCTCCGGGAACGCTCCTCTGCGTCGTCGCCCCGATATGGTCGCGGTAGATACCATGCATTTTCCAGGGGCCGCAGCATGCCCTGGGAGAGAAGGGGCCCTGGGCCACGGAGATCAGTGCGGTCCGCAGGACCGCTCAACGCCGGCCAATTCTCATGAGCGTTTTGCCCAAACCGATCCTGGTTTGGGCAGAATGCTAGTGAGAATTGGCCGGAAAATGCCCGGCGAACTCGCTTCGGGCGCCGCACATTACACGGCCGCCCCCCCGCCCCCGGGTCTGGCGTGCCATTGCGAGCCATCGCGCTCCAACCCCGCCAGGAAGCACTCCTCAAGGCCGGCTGTGGCGAGGCCGACGCCTCCTGCTAATCCTCCTGTGGGGGTCCTCTCGCTGGCGCTGTTCCATGGGGCCTGGCCCGCCACGAAGCCCGGGCTCGCAGTTTCGCCTGCTACCCAGCCGTCTGCTTCTGGGTTCCTGTGCCTCGGTGCCTCCATCTGGGGAACCCTGAGTCCCGCGGCCACGCTCCCCCTCCCACACCGGCGCCAACAGTGCCTTTCGGCTCTTCGGACAACTTCAGAGCGAGAGAACCCTGCGTGCCCCCACTGAGGTCTGCCCCATCTTAGGGCGCCCGATCCTCCCTAAATTCAGAAGCGTAGGCCCTGCCGCCACCTGTCATTCAATTCTACTCTGGGAACGCTCCCCAGCGCCGTTGCCTCCGGGTGGGCCGTGACGTTTTCGCGCATTTTCCGGGCGGCTGCCCCATGCTCCAGGAGGTCGGTCCGCAGGGCTGCCAAACGCCGGCCAATTCTCAAGAGCGTTCTGCCCAAACCGATCCGGGTTTGGGCAGAACGCTCGTGAGAATTGGCAGGAAAACACCCGGCGAACTCGCTTCGGGCGCCGCACTTCTGCACGGCCGCCCCCGCGTGCCTGGCGTACCATTGCGAGCCATCGAGCTCCAACCACGCCAGGATGCCCTCCGCGAGGCAGGCTGTGGCGAGGCCGACCCCTCCTGCTAATCCTCCTGCGGGGGTCCTCTCGCGGCCTTGTTCCATCGGGCCTGGCCCGCCACGAAGCCCGGGCTCGCAGTTTCGCCTGCTACCCAGCCGTCTGCTTCTAGGTTCCTGTCCCTCGGTGACTCCATCTGGGGAACCCTGAGTCCCGCGACCGCACCTCCCCCTCCCACACCATCCCCAACGGTGCCTTTCGGCGCTTCGGACAAACTCAGAGTGATAGAAACCTGCGTGCCCACACTGAGGTCAGCCCAATCCTTGGGCGTCCGATCCTCCCTAAAGTAGAAGCGTAGCCCCGGCCTACACCCGTCATTCAACTCTGCTCCGGGAACGCTCCCCAGCGCCGGTGCCTCTGGGTGTGCCGGGACGTTTTCGCGCATTCCGCGCGGCCGCCGCATGCTTCGGGCGAGAAACGGCCATGGGCCACGGAGAGCAGGGCAGTCCGCAGGGCTGCGAAACGCTGTCCAATTCTCACGAGCGTTCTGCCCAAACCGGGATCGGTTTGGGCAGAACGCTCGTGAGAATTGGCCGGAAAACGCCTTGCGAACTCGCTTCGGGTGTCACACATCTGCAGGGCCGCCCCCCAGGGCCTGGCCCGGCATCGCGAGAGCTCGCTCACGAACCCCGCCAAAGAGCCCTCCGGGAGGCAGACTGCGGCGAGGCCGATGCCTCCTGCTTCTCGACCGGCGGTGTTCCCCTAATTGGCGCAGTCCCATGGGGCTAGGGCTGCCCCGAGACTCGGGCTCGAAATTTTGCCGGCTTCCCAGCCTTCCGTTTCCGGGGTCCTGTTCCTCTGTGCCTCCATCTTGGGATTCCTGAGTCCCGTGGCAAAGCCTCCGCCTCACGCCCTGGCGCCTAAGGTGCATTTTGGCGCTTCGGACAAGCCTCGGAGCGAGAGAAACCTGCATGACCCAACTGAGGACAGCCGCATCCTGGGGCGCCCCATCAGCCCGGAAAGACGGAGGCGCACGCCCTGCCCCCACCAGCCGCTCAACTGTGCTCCGGGAACTCTCCCGTGTGCCAGCGCGCCCTGGTGGGCCGCGTCGTTTCCTCCCCTTTTCCAGGCGGGTCGCAGCATGCACTGGGCAAGAAGGGGCCCTGGGCCACGGAGAGCCGGGTGGTCCGCAGGAATGCCCAACGCCGGCCAATTCTCACGAGGGTTCTGCCCAAATCAATCCCGGTTAGGTCAGAACCCTCGTGAGGATTGGCCGGAAAACGCGCGGCGAACTCGCTTCGGGCGCAGTTATTCCGCAGGTCAGCCCCCCGGGACTTGTCCTGGCATCGTGAGCGCTCGCGCACGAACCTCGCCAGGAGGCCCTCCGCGAGGCAGGCTGAGGCGAGGCCGACGCCTCCTGCTCCTCGGCGCCGGTGTCCCCTACTTAGCGCCGACCCATGGGGCCAGGGCTGCCCCGAGACTCGTGCTTGATATTTCACCTGCTTCCCAGCCTTTGGCTTCCGGGGTCGTGTCCCTCTGTGCCTCCATCTGGGGAATCCTGAGTCCCTCGGCCACGCCTCCCCCTCCCATCCCAGCCCCAGTGGTGCATATCGGCGCTTCGGACAAGCCTCGGAGAGAGAGAAACCTAAATGAACAAAATGCGGACAGCCACATCCTTGGGTGCCCCATCTGCCCAAAAAGACGGAGGCGCATGCCCTGCCGCCACTCGTCCGTCAACTCTGCTCTGGGATCGCTCCCCTGCGCCGGCGCACCCTGGTGGGCCCCGGCGATTCCGGCATTTTCCGGGGGCCGCAGCTTGCCCTGGGAGAGAAGGGGCCCTGGGCCACGGAGAGCAGGGAGATCCGCAGGACTGCCCTCGCCGGCCAATTCTCACGAGCGTTCTGCCCAAACCGATCCTGGTTTGGGAAGAACGCTCGTGAGAACTGGCAGGAGAACGCCCGGCGAACTCGCTTCGGGCGCCGCACTTCTGCATGGCCGCACCCCGGGCCTAGCGTGCCATTCCGAGCTATCACGCTCCAATCCCGCCTGGAAGCCCTCCGCGAGGCAGGCTGTGGCGAGGCCGACTCCTCCTGCTAATCCTCCTGCGGGGGTCCTCTCCCTGGCGCTGTTCCATGAGGCCTGGCCCTCCACGAAGCCCGGGCTCGGAGTCTCGCCTGCTACCTAGCCGTCTGCTTCTGGGTTCCTGTCCCTCGGTGCCTCCATCTGGGGAACCCTGAGTCCCGGGGCCACGCCTCCCACTCCCACATTGCCACCAACGGTGCCTTTCGGCGCTTCGGACTACCTCAGAGCGAGAGAAACCTGCGTGCCCCCACTGAGGTCAGCCCCATACTTGGGCACCCGATCCTCCCTAAAGTCAGAAGCGGAGGCCAGGCCGCCACCCTTCCTTCAACTCTGCTGCGGGTACGCTCCCCAGCGCAGGGGCCTCCGGGTGGGCCGCGACGTTTTCGCGCATTTTCCGGGCGGCCGCCCCAAGCTCCGGGCGAGAAACGGCCCTGGGCCATGGAGAGCAGGGCGGTCCGCAGGGCTGCCCAACGCCGGCCAATTCTCACGAGGGTCCTGCCCAAACCGATCCCGTGAGAATTGGCCGGAAAACGCATTGCGAACTAGCTTCAGGTGTCACACTACTGCAGGGCCGCCCCCCAGGGCCTGGCCGTCATCGGGAGAACTGGCTCACGCACCCTGCCAAGGAGCCCTCTGCGACAGACTGCGGCGAGGCCGATGCCTCCTGCTTCTCGGCCGGGAGGGGTCCCCTACTTGGCTCAGTCCCAAGGGGCCAGGGCTGTCCCGAGACTCTGGCTCGATATTTCACCTGCTTCCCAGCATTCGGCTTCCGGGGTCGTGTCCCTCTGTGCCTCCATCTGGCGAATCCTGTGTCCCCCGGCCTTGCCTCCCCCTCCCATTCCGTCCTCAATGGTGCATATTGGTGCAGCGGACAAGCCTCGGAGAGAGAGAAACCTGCATGACCCAAATGCTGACAGCCGCATCCTTGGGTGACTCATCAGCCCGAAAACAAGGAGGCGAACGCCCTTCTGCCACACGTCCATCAACTCTGCTCCGGGAACGCTCTTCTGCGCCATCGCCCCGATATGGTCGCGGTAGATACCATGCATTTTCCAGGGGCCGCAGCATGCCCTGGGAGAGAAGGGGCCCTGGGCCACGGAGATCAGTGCGGTCCTGCAACGCCGGCCAATTCTCATGAGCATTTTGCCCAAACCGATCCTGGTTAGGGCAGAATGCTTGTGACAATTGGCAGGAAAACGCCCGGCGAACTCGCTTCGGGCGCCGCACTTCTGCACGGCCGCCCCCCCCCCTCTCCGGGCCTGGCGTGCCATTGCGAGCCATCGCGCTCCAACCCCGCCAGGAAGCACTCCTCAAGGCCGGCTGTGGCAAGGCCGACGCCTCCTGCTAATCCTCCTGTGGGGGTCCTCTCGCTGGCGCTGTTCCATGGGGCCTGGCCCGCCACGAAGCCCGGGCTCGCAGTTTCGCCTGCTACTCAGCAGTCTGCTTCTGGGTTCCTGTACCTCGGTGCCTCCATCTGGGCAACCCAGAGTCCCGCGGCCACGCTCCCCCTCCCACACTGGCGCCAAAGTGCCTTTAAGCGCTTCGGACAACTTCAGAGCGAGAGAAACCTGCGTGTCCCCACTGAGGTCTGCCCCATCCTTGGGCGCCCGATCCTCCCAAAATTCAGAAGCGAAGGACCGGCCGCCACCCGTCATTCAATTCTGCTCCGGGAAAGCTCCCCAGCGCCGTGGCCTCCAGGTGGGCTGCAACGTTTTCGCGCATTTTCCAGGCGGCTGCCCCATGCTCCAGGAGGTCGGTCCGCAGGGCTGCCCAACGCCGGCCAATTCTCACGAGGGTTCTGCCCAAACCGATCCCGTGAGAATTGGCCGGAAAACGCCGTGCGAACTCGCTTCAGGTGTCACACGACTGCAGGGCTGCCCCCCAGGGCCTGGCCCGGCATCGGGATAACTCGCTCACGCACCCTGCCAAGGAGCCCTCCGCGACAGACTGCGGCGAGGCCGATGCCTCCTGCTTCTCGGCCGGCGGGGGTCCCCTACTTGGCGCAGTCCCATGGGGCCAGGGCTGTCCCGAGACTCTGGCTCGAAATTTCGCCGGCTTCCCATCCTTCCGCTTCTGTGCCTCCATCTTGGGAATCCTGAGTCCCGTGGCAACGCCTCCGCCTCACGCCCTGGCGTAAACGCTGCATTTCGGCGTTTCGGACAAGCCTCGAAGCGAGAGGGACCTGCATGACCCAAATGAAGACAGCGCCATCCTTGGGCGCCCCATCAGCCCGAAAAGACGGAGGCGCACGCCCTGCCGGCGCACGCCCTGCAACTCTGCTCCGGGAACGCTCCCTTGCGCCGGCGCCCCCTGGTGGGCCACGTCGTTTCATCGGGTTTTCAGGCCGCGGAAGCATGCCCTGGGCAAGAAGGATCCCTGGGCCACGGAGAGCCGGGCGGTCCGCAGGGCTGCCCAATGCGGGCCAATTATCACGAGAGTTCTGCCCAAACCGATCCCGGTTTGGGCAGAACCCACATGAGAATTGACCGGAAAACGCCCTGCGAATTCGCTTCAGGCGCAGCTCGTCCGCAGGTCCGCCACCCCCCCCCCGGGCTTGCCCTGGCATCGCGTGCACTCGCGCACAAACTTCGCAGGAAGCCCTCAGCGAGGCAGGCTGAAGCGAGGCCGACGCCTCCTGCTCCTCCTGGCTGGTGTCCCCAACTTAGCGGCGTCCCATGGGGCCAGGGCTGCCCCGAGACTCGGGCTCGATATTTCACCTGCTTCCATCCTTCGGCTTCCGGGGTCGTGTCCCTCTGTGCCTCTATCTGGGGAATCCTGTGTCCCCCGGCCTTGCCTCCCCCTCCCATCCCGTCCCCAATGGTGCATATTGGTTCAGCGGACAAGCCTCGGAGAGAGAGAAACCTGCATGACCCAAATGCTGACAGCCGCATCCTTGGGTGACTCATCAGCCCGAAAAGACGGAGGCGAACGCTCTTCCGCCACTCGTCCATCAACTCTGCTCCGGGAACGCTCCTCTGCGTCGTCGCCCCGATATGGTCGCGGTAGATACCATGCATTTTCCAGGGGCCGCAGCATGCCCTGGGAGAGAAGGGGCCCTGGGCCACGGAGATCAGTGCGGTCCGCAGGACCGCTCAACGCCGGCCAATTCTCATGAGCGTTTTGCCCAAACCGATCCTGGTTTGGGCAGAATGCTAGTGAGAATTGGCCGGAAAATGCCCGGCGAACTCGCTTCGGGCGCCGCACATTACACGGCCGCCCCCCGCCCCCGGGTCTGGCGTGCCATTGCGAGCCATCGCGCTCCAACCCCGCCAGGAAGCACTCCTCAAGGCCGGCTGTGGCGAGGCCGACGCCTCCTGCTAATCCTCCTGTGGGGGTCCTCTCGCTGGCGCTGTTCCATGGGGCCTGGCCCGCCACGAAGCCCGGGCTCGCAGTTTCGCCTGCTACCCAGCCGTCTGCTTCTGGGTTCCTGTGCCTCGGTGCCTCCATCTGGGGAACCCTGAGTCCCGCGGCCACGCTCCCCCTCCCACACCGGCGCCAACAGTGCCTTTCGGCTCTTCGGACAACTTCAGAGCGAGAGAACCCTGCGTGCCCCCACTGAGGTCTGCCCCATCTTAGGGCGCCCGATCCTCCCTAAATTCAGAAGCGTAGGCCCTGCCGCCACCTGTCATTCAATTCTACTCTGGGAACGCTCCCCAGCGCCGTTGCCTCCGGGTGGGCCGTGACGTTTTCGCGCATTTTCCGGGCGGCTGCCCCATGCTCCAGGAGGTCGGTCCGCAGGGCTGCCAAACGCCGGCCAATTCTCAAGAGCGTTCTGCCCAAACCGATCCGGGTTTGGGCAGAACGCTCGTGAGAATTGGCAGGAAAACACCCGGCGAACTCGCTTCGGGCGCCGCACTTCTGCACGGCCGCCCCCGCGTGCCTGGCGTACCATTGCGAGCCATCGAGCTCCAACCACGCCAGGATGCCCTCCGCGAGGCAGGCTGTGGCGAGGCCGACCCCTCCTGCTAATCCTCCTGCGGGGGTCCTCTCGCGGCCTTGTTCCATCGGGCCTGGCCCGCCACGAAGCCCGGGCTCGCAGTTTCGCCTGCTACCCAGCCGTCTGCTTCTAGGTTCCTGTCCCTCGGTGACTCCATCTGGGGAACCCTGAGTCCCGCGACCGCACCTCCCCCTCCCACACCATCCCCAACGGTGCCTTTCGGCGCTTCGGACAAACTCAGAGTGATAGAAACCTGCGTGCCCACACTGAGGTCAGCCCAATCCTTGGGCGTCCGATCCTCCCTAAAGTAGAAGCGTAGCCCCGGCCTACACCCGTCATTCAACTCTGCTCCGGGAACGCTCCCCAGCGCCGGTGCCTCTGGGTGTGCCGGGACGTTTTCGCGCATTCCGCGCGGCCGCCGCATGCTTCGGGCGAGAAACGGCCATGGGCCACGGAGAGCAGGGCAGTCCGCAGGGCTGCGAAACGCTGTCCAATTCTCACGAGCGTTCTGCCCAAACCGGGATCGGTTTGGGCAGAACGCTCGTGAGAATTGGCCGGAAAACGCCTTGCGAACTCGCTTCGGGTGTCACACATCTGCAGGGCCGCCCCCCAGGGCCTGGCCCGGCATCGCGAGAGCTCGCTCACGAACCCCGCCAAAGAGCCCTCCGGGAGGCAGACTGCGGCGAGGCCGATGCCTCCTGCTTCTCGACCGGCGGTGTTCCCCTAATTGGCGCAGTCCCATGGGGCTAGGGCTGCCCCGAGACTCGGGCTCGAAATTTTGCCGGCTTCCCAGCCTTCCGTTTCCGGGGTCCTGTTCCTCTGTGCCTCCATCTTGGGATTCCTGAGTCCCGTGGCAAAGCCTCCGCCTCACGCCCTGGCGCCTAAGGTGCATTTTGGCGCTTCGGACAAGCCTCGGAGCGAGAGAAACCTGCATGACCCAACTGAGGACAGCCGCATCCTGGGGCGCCCCATCAGCCCGGAAAGACGGAGGCGCACGCCCTGCCCCCACCAGCCGCTCAACTGTGCTCCGGGAACTCTCCCGTGTGCCAGCGCGCCCTGGTGGGCCGCGTCGTTTCCTCCCCTTTTCCAGGCGGGTCGCAGCATGCACTGGGCAAGAAGGGGCCCTGGGCCACGGAGAGCCGGGTGGTCCGCAGGAATGCCCAACGCCGGCCAATTCTCACGAGGGTTCTGCCCAAATCAATCCCGGTTAGGTCAGAACCCTCGTGAGGATTGGCCGGAAAACGCGCGGCGAACTCGCTTCGGGCGCAGTTATTCCGCAGGTCAGCCCCCCGGGACTTGTCCTGGCATCGTGAGCGCTCGCGCACGAACCTCGCCAGGAGGCCCTCCGCGAGGCAGGCTGAGGCGAGGCCGACGCCTCCTGCTCCTCGGCGCCGGTGTCCCCTACTTAGCGCCGACCCATGGGGCCAGGGCTGCCCCGAGACTCGTGCTTGATATTTCACCTGCTTCCCAGCCTTTGGCTTCCGGGGTCGTGTCCCTCTGTGCCTCCATCTGGGGAATCCTGAGTCCCTCGGCCACGCCTCCCCCTCCCATCCCAGCCCCAGTGGTGCTTATCGGCGCTTCGGACAAGCCTCGGAGAGAGAGAAACCTAAATGAACAAAATGCGGACAGCCACATCCTTGGGTGCCCCATCTGCCCAAAAAGACGGAGGCGCATGCCCTGCCGCCACTCGTCCGTCAACTCTGCTCTGGGATCGCTCCCCTGCGCCGGCGCACCCTGGTGGGCCCCGGCGATTCCGGCATTTTCCGGGGGCCGCAGCTTGCCCTGGGAGAGAAGGGGCCCTGGGCCACGGAGAGCAGGGAGATCCGCAGGACTGCCCTCGCCGGCCAATTCTCACGAGCGTTCTGCCCAAACCGATCCTGGTTTGGGAAGAACGCTCGTGAGAACTGGCAGGAGAACGCCCGGCGAACTCGCTTCGGGCGCCGCACTTCTGCATGGCCGCACCCCGGGCCTAGCGTGCCATTCCGAGCTATCACGCTCCAATCCCGCCTGGAAGCCCTCCGCGAGGCAGGCTGTGGCGAGGCCGACTCCTCCTGCTAATCCTCCTGCGGGGGTCCTCTCCCTGGCGCTGTTCCATGAGGCCTGGCCCTCCACGAAGCCCGGGCTCGGAGTCTCGCCTGCTACCTAGCCGTCTGCTTCTGGGTTCCTGTCCCTCGGTGCCTCCATCTGGGGAACCCTGAGTCCCGGGGCCACGCCTCCCACTCCCACATTGCCACCAACGGTGCCTTTCGGCGCTTCGGACTACCTCAGAGCGAGAGAAACCTGCGTGCCCCCACTGAGGTCAGCCCCATACTTGGGCACCCGATCCTCCCTAAAGTCAGAAGCGGAGGCCAGGCCGCCACCCTTCCTTCAACTCTGCTGCGGGTACGCTCCCCAGCGCAGGGGCCTCCGGGTGGGCCGCGACGTTTTCGCGCATTTTCCGGGCGGCCGCCCCAAGCTCCGGGCGAGAAACGGCCCTGGGCCATGGAGAGCAGGGCGGTCCGCAGGGCTGCCCAACGCCGGCCAATTCTCACGAGGGTCCTGCCCAAACCGATCCCGTGAGAATTGGCCGGAAAACGCATTGCGAACTTGCTTCAGGTGTCACACTACTGCAGGGCCGCCCCCCAGGGCCTGGCCGTCATCGGGAGAACTGGCTCACGCACCCTGCCAAGGAGCCCTCTGCGACAGACTGCGGCGAGGCCGATGCCTCCTGCTTCTCGGCCGGGAGGGGTCCCCTACTTGGCTCAGTCCCAAGGGGCCAGGGCTGTCCCGAGACTCTGGCTCGATATTTCACCTGCTTCCCAGCATTCGGCTTCCGGGGTCGTGTCCCTCTGTGCCTCCATCTGGCGAATCCTGTGTCCCCCGGCCTTGCCTCCCCCTCCCATTCCGTCCTCAATGGTGCATATTGGTGCAGCGGACAAGCCTCGGAGAGAGAGAAACCTGCATGACCCAAATGCTGACAGCCGCATCCTTGGGTGACTCATCAGCCCGAAAACAAGGAGGCGAACGCCCTTCTGCCACACGTCCATCAACTCTGCTCCGGGAACGCTCTTCTGCGCCATCGCCCCGATATGGTCGCGGTAGATACCATGCATTTTCCAGGGGCCGCAGCATGCCCTGGGAGAGAAGGGGCCCTGGGCCACGGAGATCAGTGTGGTCCTGCAACACCGGCCAATTCTCATGAGCATTTTGCCCAAACCGATCCTGGTTAGGGCAGAATGCTTGTGACAATTGGCAGGAAAACGCCCGGCGAACTCGCTTCGGGCGCCGCACTTCTGCACGGCCGCCCCCCCCCCTCTCCGGGCCTGGCGTGCCATTGCGAGCCATCGCGCTCCAACCCCGCCAGGAAGCACTCCTCAAGGCCGGCTGTGGCAAGGCCGACGCCTCCTGCTAATCCTCCTGTGGGGGTCCTCTCGCTGGCGCTGTTCCATGGGGCCTGGCCCGCCACGAAGCCCGGGCTCGCAGTTTCGCCTCCTACTCAGCAGTCTGCTTCTGGGTTCCTGTACCTCGGTGCCTCCATCTGGGCAACCCAGAGTCCCGCGGCCACGCTCCCCCTCCCACACTGGCGCCAAAGTGCCTTTAAGCGCTTCGGACAACTTCAGAGCGAGAGAAACCTGCGTGTCCCCACTGAGGTCTGCCCCATCCTTGGGCGCCCGATCCTCCCAAAATTCAGAAGCGAAGGACCGGCCGCCACCCGTCATTCAATTCTGCTCCGGGAAAGCTCCCCAGCGCCGTGGCCTCCAGGTGGGCTGCAACGTTTTCGCGCATTTTCCAGGCGGCTGCCCCATGCTCCAGGAGGTCGGTCCGCAGGGCTGCCCAACGCCGGCCAATTCTCACGAGGGTTCTGCCCAAACCGATCCCGTGAGAATTGGCCGGAAAACGCCGTGCGAACTCGCTTCAGGTGTCACACGACTGCAGGGCTGCCCCCCAGGGCCTGGCCCGGCATCGGGATAACTCGCTCACGCACCCTGCCAAGGAGCCCTCCGCGACAGACTGCGGCGAGGCCGATGCCTCCTGCTTCTCGGCCGGCGGGGGTCCCCTACTTGGCGCAGTCCCATGGGGCCAGGGCTGTCCCGAGACTCTGGCTCGAAATTTCGCCGGCTTCCCATCCTTCCGCTTCTGTGCCTCCATCTTGGGAATCCTGAGTCCCGTGGCAACGCCTCCGCCTCACGCCCTGGCGTAAACGCTGCATTTCGGCGTTTCGGACAAGCCTCGAAGCGAGAGGGACCTGCATGACCCAAATGAAGACAGCGCCATCCTTGGGCGCCCCATCAGCCCGAAAAGACGGAGGCGCACGCCCTGCCGGCGCACGCCCTGCAACTCTGCTCCGGGAACGCTCCCTTGCGCCGGCGCCCCCTGGTGGGCCACGTCGTTTCATCGGGTTTTCAGGCCGCGGAAGCATGCCCTGGGCAAGAAGGATCCCTGGGCCACGGAGAGCCGGGCGGTCCGCAGGGCTGCCCAATGCGGGCCAATTATCACGAGAGTTCTGCCCAAACCGATCCCGGTTTGGGCAGAACCCACATGAGAATTGACCGGAAAACGCCCTGCGAATTCGCTTCAGGCGCAGCTCGTCCGCAGGTCCGCCACCCCCCCCCGGGCTTGCCCTGGCATCGCGTGCACTCGCGCACAAACTTCGCAGGAAGCCCTCAGCGAGGCAGGCTGAAGCGAGGCCGACGCCTCCTGCTCCTCCTGGCTGGTGTCCCCAACTTAGCGGCGTCCCATGGGGCCAGGGCTGCCCCGAGACTCGGGCTCGATATTTCACCTGCTTCCATCCTTCGGCTTCCGGGGTCGTGTCCCTCTGTGCCTCTATCTGGGGAATCCTGTGTCCCCCGGCCTTGCCTCCCCCTCCCATCCCGTCCCCAATGGTGCATATTGGTTCAGCGGACAAGCCTCGGAGAGAGAGAAACCTGCATGACCCAAATGCTGACAGCCGCATCCTTGGGTGACTCATCAGCCCGAAAAGACGGAGGCGAACGCTCTTCCGCCACTCGTCCATCAACTCTGCTCCGGGAACGCTCCTCTGCGTCGTCGCCCCGATATGGTCGCGGTAGATACCATGCATTTTCCAGGGGCCGCAGCATGCCCTGGGAGAGAAGGGGCCCTGGGCCACGGAGATCAGTGCGGTCCGCAGGACCGCTCAACGCCGGCCAATTCTCATGAGCGTTTTGCCCAAACCGATCCTGGTTTGGGCAGAATGCTAGTGAGAATTGGCCGGAAAATGCCCGGCGAACTCGCTTCGGGCGCCGCACATTACACGGCCGCCCCCCCGCCCCCGGGTCTGGCGTGCCATTGCGAGCCATCGCGCTCCAACCCCGCCAGGAAGCACTCCTCAAGGCCGGCTGTGTCGAGGCCGACGCCTCCTGCTAATCCTCCTGTGGGGGTCCTCTCGCTGGCGCTGTTCCATGGGGCCTGGCCCGCCACGAAGCCCGGGCTCGCAGTTTCGCCTGCTACCCAGCCGTCTGCTTCTGGGTTCCTGTGCCTCGGTGCCTCCATCCGGGGGACCCTGAGTCCCGCGGCCACGCTCCCCCTCCCACACCGGCGCCAACAGTGCCTTTCGGCTCTTCGGACAACTTCAGAGCGAGAGAACCCTGCGTGCCCCCACTGAGGTCTGCCCCATCTTAGGGCGCCCGATCCTCCCTAAATTCAGAAGCGTAGGCCCTGCCGCCACCTGTCATTCAATTCTACTCTGGGAACGCTCCCCAGCGCCGTTGCCTCCGGGTGGGCCGTGACGTTTTCGCGCATTTTCCGGGCGGCTGCCCCATGCTCCAGGAGGTCGGTCCGCAGGGCTGCCAAACGCCGGCCAATTCTCAAGAGCGTTCTGCCCAAACCGATCCGGGTTTGGGCAGAACGCTCGTGAGAATTGGCAGGAAAACACCCG
The DNA here is from genome assembly GCF_020171115.1 of Neogale vison. Classification (NCBI taxonomy): domain Eukaryota; kingdom Metazoa; phylum Chordata; class Mammalia; order Carnivora; family Mustelidae; genus Neogale; species Neogale vison. The sequence continues at coordinate 41,146,120 of NC_058104.1, forward strand.
GCGAACTCGCTTCGGGCGCCGCACTTCTGCACGGCCGCCCCCGCGTGCCTGGCGTACCATTGCGAGCCATCGAGCTCCAACCACGCCAGGATGCCCTCCGCGAGGCAGGCTGTGGCGAGGCCGACCCCTCCTGCTAATCCTCCTGCGGGGGTCCTCTCGCGGCCTTGTTCCATCGGGCCTGGCCCGCCACGAAGCCCGGGCTCGCAGTTTCGCCTGCTACCCAGCCGTCTGCTTCTAGGTTCCTGTCCCTCGGTGACTCCATCTGGGGAACCCTGAGTCCCGCGACCGCACCTCCCCCTCCCACACCATCCCCAACGGTGCCTTTCGGCGCTTCGGACAAACTCAGAGTGATAGAAACCTGCGTGCCCACACTGAGGTCAGCCCAATCCTTGGGCGTCCGATCCTCCCTAAAGTAGAAGCGTAGCCCCGGCCTACACCCGTCATTCAACTCTGCTCCGGGAACGCTCCCCAGCGCCGGTGCCTCTGGGTGTGCCGGGACGTTTTCGCGCATTCCGCGCGGCCGCCGCATGCTTCGGGCGAGAAACGGCCATGGGCCACGGAGAGCAGGGCAGTCCGCAGGGCTGCGAAACGCTGTCCAATTCTCACGAGCGTTCTGCCCAAACCGGGATCGGTTTGGGCAGAACGCTCGTGAGAATTGGCCGGAAAACGCCTTGCGAACTCGCTTCGGGTGTCACACATCTGCAGGGCCGCCCCCCAGGGCCTGGCCCGGCATCGCGAGAGCTCGCTCACGAACCCCGCCAAAGAGCCCTCCGGGAGGCAGACTGCGGCGAGGCCGATGCCTCCTGCTTCTCGACCGGCGGTGTTCCCCTAATTGGCGCAGTCCCATGGGGCTAGGGCTGCCCCGAGACTCGGGCTCGAAATTTTGCCGGCTTCCCAGCCTTCCGTTTCCGGGGTCCTGTTCCTCTGTGCCTCCATCTTGGGATTCCTGAGTCCCGTGGCAAAGCCTCCGCCTCACGCCCTGGCGCCTAAGGTGCATTTTGGCGCTTCGGACAAGCCTCGGAGCGAGAGAAACCTGCATGACCCAACTGAGGACAGCCGCATCCTGGGGCGCCCCATCAGCCCGGAAAGACGGAGGCGCACGCCCTGCCCCCACCAGCCGCTCAACTGTGCTCCGGGAACTCTCCCGTGTGCCAGCGCGCCCTGGTGGGCCGCGTCGTTTCCTCCCCTTTTCCAGGCGGTCGCAGCATGCACTGGGCAAGAAGGGGCCCTGGGCCACGGAGAGCCGGGTGGTCCGCAGGAATGCCCAACGCCGGCCAATTCTCACGAGGGTTCTGCCCAAATCAATCCCGGTTAGGTCAGAACCCTCGTGAGGATTGGCCGGAAAACGCGCGGCGAACTCGCTTCGGGCGCAGTTATTCCGCAGGTCAGCCCCCCGGGACTTGTCCTGGCATCGTGAGCGCTCGCGCACGAACCTCGCCAGGAGGCCCTCCGCGAGGCAGGCTGAGGCGAGGCCGACGCCTCCTGCTCCTCGGCGCCGGTGTCCCCTACTTAGCGCCGACCCATGGGGCCAGGGCTGCCCCGAGACTCGTGCTTGATATTTCACCTGCTTCCCAGCCTTTGGCTTCCGGGGTCGTGTCCCTCTGTGCCTCCATCTGGGGAATCCTGAGTCCCTCGGCCACGCCTCCCCCTCCCATCCCAGCCCCAGTGGTGCTTATCGGCGCTTCGGACAAGCCTCGGAGAGAGAGAAACCTAAATGAACAAAATGCGGACAGCCACATCCTTGGGTGCCCCATCTGCCCAAAAAGACGGAGGCGCATGCCCTGCCGCCACTCGTCCGTCAACTCTGCTCTGGGATCGCTCCCCTGCGCCGGCGCACCCTGGTGGGCCCCGGCGATTCCGGCATTTTCCGGGGGCCGCAGCTTGCCCTGGGAGAGAAGGGGCCCTGGGCCACGGAGAGCAGGGAGATCCGCAGGACTGCCCTCGCCGGCCAATTCTCACGAGCGTTCTGCCCAAACCGATCCTGGTTTGGGAAGAACGCTCGTGAGAACTGGCAGGAGAACGCCCGGCGAACTCGCTTCGGGCGCCGCACTTCTGCATGGCCGCACCCCGGGCCTAGCGTGCCATTCCGAGCTATCACGCTCCAATCCCGCCTGGAAGCCCTCCGCGAGGCAGGCTGTGGCGAGGCCGACTCCTCCTGCTAATCCTCCTGCGGGGGTCCTCTCCCTGGCGCTGTTCCATGAGGCCTGGCCCTCCACGAAGCCCGGGCTCGGAGTCTCGCCTGCTACCTAGCCGTCTGCTTCTGGGTTCCTGTCCCTCGGTGCCTCCATCTGGGGAACCCTGAGTCCCGGGGCCACGCCTCCCACTCCCACATTGCCACCAACGGTGCCTTTCGGCGCTTCGGACTACCTCAGAGCGAGAGAAACCTGCGTGCCCCCACTGAGGTCAGCCCCATACTTGGGCACCCGATCCTCCCTAAAGTCAGAAGCGGAGGCCAGGCCGCCACCCTTCCTTCAACTCTGCTGCGGGTACGCTCCCCAGCGCAGGGGCCTCCGGGTGGGCCGCGACGTTTTCGCGCATTTTCCGGGCGGCCGCCCCAAGCTCCGGGCGAGAAACGGCCCTGGGCCATGGAGAGCAGGGCGGTCCGCAGGGCTGCCCAACGCCGGCCAATTCTCACGAGGGTCCTGCCCAAACCGATCCCGTGAGAATTGGCCGGAAAACGCATTGCGAACTTGCTTCAGGTGTCACACTACTGCAGGGCCACCCCCCAGGGCCTGGCCGTCATCGGGAGAACTGGCTCACGCACCCTGCCAAGGAGCCCTCTGCGACAGACTGCGGCGAGGCCGATGCCTCCTGCTTCTCGGCCGGGAGGGGTCCCCTACTTGGCTCAGTCCCAAGGGGCCAGGGCTGTCCCGAGACTCTGGCTCGATATTTCACCTGCTTCCCAGCATTCGGCTTCCGGGGTCGTGTCCCTCTGTGCCTCCATCTGGCGAATCCTGTGTCCCCCGGCCTTGCCTCCCCCTCCCATTCCGTCCTCAATGGTGCATATTGGTGCAGCGGACAAGCCTCGGAGAGAGAGAAACCTGCATGACCCAAATGCTGACAGCCGCATCCTTGGGTGACTCATCAGCCCGAAAACAAGGAGGCGAACGCCCTTCTGCCACACGTCCATCAACTCTGCTCCGGGAACGCTCTTCTGCGCCATCGCCCCGATATGGTCGCGGTAGATACCATGCATTTTCCAGGGGCCGCAGCATGCCCTGGGAGAGAAGGGGCCCTGGGCCACGGAGATCAGTGTGGTCCTGCAACACCGGCCAATTCTCATGAGCATTTTGCCCAAACCGATCCTGGTTAGGGCAGAATGCTTGTGACAATTGGCAGGAAAACGCCCGGCGAACTCGCTTCGGGCGCCGCACTTCTGCACGGCCGCCCCCCCCCCTCTCCGGGCCTGGCGTGCCATTGCGAGCCATCGCGCTCCAACCCCGCCAGGAAGCACTCCTCAAGGCCGGCTGTGGCAAGGCCGACGCCTCCTGCTAATCCTCCTGTGGGGGTCCTCTCGCTGGCGCTGTTCCATGGGGCCTGGCCCGCCACGAAGCCCGGGCTCGCAGTTTCGCCTCCTACTCAGCAGTCTGCTTCTGGGTTCCTGTACCTCGGTGCCTCCATCTGGGCAACCCAGAGTCCCGCGGCCACGCTCCCCCTCCCACACTGGCGCCAAAGTGCCTTTAAGCGCTTCGGACAACTTCAGAGCGAGAGAAACCTGCGTGTCCCCACTGAGGTCTGCCCCATCCTTGGGCGCCCGATCCTCCCAAAATTCAGAAGCGAAGGACCGGCCGCCACCCGTCATTCAATTCTGCTCCGGGAAAGCTCCCCAGCGCCGTGGCCTCCAGGTGGGCTGCAACGTTTTCGCGCATTTTCCAGGCGGCTGCCCCATGCTCCAGGAGGTCGGTCCGCAGGGCTGCCCAACGCCGGCCAATTCTCACGAGGGTTCTGCCCAAACCGATCCCGTGAGAATTGGCCGGAAAACGCCGTGCGAACTCGCTTCAGGTGTCACACGACTGCAGGGCTGCCCCCCAGGGCCTGGCCCGGCATCGGGATAACTCGCTCACGCACCCTGCCAAGGAGCCCTCCGCGACAGACTGCGGCGAGGCCGATGCCTCCTGCTTCTCGGCCGGCGGGGGTCCCCTACTTGGCGCAGTCCCATGGGGCCAGGGCTGTCCCGAGACTCTGGCTCGAAATTTCGCCGGCTTCCCATCCTTCCGCTTCTGTGCCTCCATCTTGGGAATCCTGAGTCCCGTGGCAACGCCTCCGCCTCACGCCCTGGCGTAAACGCTGCATTTCGGCGTTTCGGACAAGCCTCGAAGCGAGAGGGACCTGCATGACCCAAATGAAGACAGCGCCATCCTTGGGCGCCCCATCAGCCCGAAAAGACGGAGGCGCACGCCCTGCCGGCGCACGCCCTGCAACTCTGCTCCGGGAACGCTCCCTTGCGCCGGCGCCCCCTGGTGGGCCACGTCGTTTCATCGGGTTTTCAGGCCGCGGAAGCATGCCCTGGGCAAGAAGGATCCCTGGGCCACGGAGAGCCGGGCGGTCCGCAGGGCTGCCCAATGCGGGCCAATTATCACGAGAGTTCTGCCCAAACCGATCCCGGTTTGGGCAGAACCCACATGAGAATTGACCGGAAAACGCCCTGCGAATTCGCTTCAGGCGCAGCTCGTCCGCAGGTCCGCCACCCCCCCCCGGGCTTGCCCTGGCATCGCGTGCACTCGCGCACAAACTTCGCAGGAAGCCCTCAGCGAGGCAGGCTGAAGCGAGGCCGACGCCTCCTGCTCCTCCTGGCTGGTGTCCCCAACTTAGCGGCGTCCCATGGGGCCAGGGCTGCCCCGAGACTCGGGCTCGATATTTCACCTGCTTCCATCCTTCGGCTTCCGGGGTCGTGTCCCTCTGTGCCTCTATCTGGGGAATCCTGTGTCCCCCGGCCTTGCCTCCCCCTCCCATCCCGTCCCCAATGGTGCATATTGGTTCAGCGGACAAGCCTCGGAGAGAGAGAAACCTGCATGACCCAAATGCTGACAGCCGCATCCTTGGGTGACTCATCAGCCCGAAAAGACGGAGGCGAACGCTCTTCCGCCACTCGTCCATCAACTCTGCTCCGGGAACGCTCCTCTGCGTCGTCGCCCCGATATGGTCGCGGTAGATACCATGCATTTTCCAGGGGCCGCAGCATGCCCTGGGAGAGAAGGGGCCCTGGGCCACGGAGATCAGTGCGGTCCGCAGGACCGCTCAACGCCGGCCAATTCTCATGAGCGTTTTGCCCAAACCGATCCTGGTTTGGGCAGAATGCTAGTGAGAATTGGCCGGAAAATGCCCGGCGAACTCGCTTCGGGCGCCACACATTACACGGCCGCCCCCCCGCCCCCGGGTCTGGCGTGCCATTGCGAGCCATCGCGCTCCAACCCCGCCAGGAAGCACTCCTCAAGGCCGGCTGTGTCGAGGCCGACGCCTCCTGCTAATCCTCCTGTGGGGGTCCTCTCGCTGGCGCTGTTCCATGGGGCCTGGCCCGCCACGAAGCCCGGGCTCGCAGTTTCGCCTGCTACCCAGCCGTCTGCTTCTGGGTTCCTGTGCCTCGGTGCCTCCATCCGGGGGACCCTGAGTCCCGCGGCCACGCTCCCCCTCCCACACCGGCGCCAACAGTGCCTTTCGGCTCTTCGGACAACTTCAGAGCGAGAGAACCCTGCGTGCCCCCACTGAGGTCTGCCCCATCTTAGGGCGCCCGATCCTCCCTAAATTCAGAAGCGTAGGCCCTGCCGCCACCTGTCATTCAATTCTACTCTGGGAACGCTCCCCAGCGCCGTTGCCTCCGGGTGGGCCGTGACGTTTTCGCGCATTTTCCGGGCGGCTGCCCCATGCTCCAGGAGGTCGGTCCGCAGGGCTGCCAAACGCCGGCCAATTCTCAAGAGCGTTCTGCCCAAACCGATCCGGGTTTGGGCAGAACGCTCGTGAGAATTGGCAGGAAAACACCCGGCGAACTCGCTTCGGGCGCCGCACTTCTGCACGGCCGCCCCCGCGTGCCTGGCGTACCATTGCGAGCCATCGAGCTCCAACCACGCCAGGATGCCCTCCGCGAGGCAGGCTGTGGCGAGGCCGACCCCTCCTGCTAATCCTCCTGCGGGGGTCCTCTCGCGGCCTTGTTCCATCGGGCCTGGCCCGCCACGAAGCCCGGGCTCGCAGTTTCGCCTGCTACCCAGCCGTCTGCTTCTAGGTTCCTGTCCCTCGGTGACTCCATCTGGGGAACCCTGAGTCCCGCGACCGCACCTCCCCCTCCCACACCATCCCCAACGGTGCCTTTCGGCGCTTCGGACAAACTCAGAGTGATAGAAACCTGCGTGCCCACACTGAGGTCAGCCCAATCCTTGGGCGTCCGATCCTCCCTAAAGTAGAAGCGTAGCCCCGGCCTACACCCGTCATTCAACTCTGCTCCGGGAACGCTCCCCAGCGCCGGTGCCTCTGGGTGTGCCGGGACGTTTTCGCGCATTCCGCGCGCCCGCCGCATGCTTCGGGCGAGAAACGGCCATGGGCCACGGAGAGCAGGGCAGTCCGCAGGGCTGCGAAACGCTGTCCAATTCTCACGAGCGTTCTGCCCAAACCGGGATCGGTTTGGGCAGAACGCTCGTGAGAATTGGCCGGAAAACGCCTTGCGAACTCGCTTCGGGTGTCACACATCTGCAGGGCCGCCCCCCAGGGCCTGGCCCGGCATCGCGAGAGCTCGCTCACGAACCCCGCCAAAGAGCCCTCCGGGAGGCAGACTGCGGCGAGGCCGATGCCTCCTGCTTCTCGACCGGCGGTGTTCCCCTAATTGGCGCAGTCCCATGGGGCTAGGGCTGCCCCGAGACTCGGGCTCGAAATTTTGCCGGCTTCCCAGCCTTCCGTTTCCGGGGTCCTGTTCCTCTGTGCCTCCATCTTGGGATTCCTGAGTCCCGTGGCAAAGCCTCCGCCTCACGCCCTGGCGCCTAAGGTGCATTTTGGCGCTTCGGACAAGCCTCGGAGCGAGAGAAACCTGCATGACCCAACTGAGGACAGCCGCATCCTGGGGCGCCCCATCAGCCCGGAAAGACGGAGGCGCACGCCCTGCCCCCACCAGCCGCTCAACTGTGCTCCGGGAACTCTCCCGTGTGCCAGCGCGCCCTGGTGGGCCGCGTCGTTTCCTCCCCTTTTCCAGGCGGTCGCAGCATGCACTGGGCAAGAAGGGGCCCTGGGCCACGGAGAGCCGGGTGGTCCGCAGGAATGCCCAACGCCGGCCAATTCTCACGAGGGTTCTGCCCAAATCAATCCCGGTTAGGTCAGAACCCTCGTGAGGATTGGCCGGAAAACGCGCGGCGAACTCGCTTCGGGCGCAGTTATTCCGCAGGTCAGCCCCCCGGGACTTGTCCTGGCATCGTGAGCGCTCGCGCACGAACCTCGCCAGGAGGCCCTCCGCGAGGCAGGCTGAGGCGAGGCCGACGCCTCCTGCTCCTCGGCGCCGGTGTCCCCTACTTAGCGCCGACCCATGGGGCCAGGGCTGCCCCGAGACTCGTGCTTGATATTTCACCTGCTTCCCAGCCTTTGGCTTCCGGGGTCGTGTCCCTCTGTGCCTCCATCTGGGGAATCCTGAGTCCCTCGGCCACGCCTCCCCCTCCCATCCCAGCCCCAGTGGTGCTTATCGGCGCTTCGGACAAGCCTCGGAGAGAGAGAAACCTAAATGAACAAAATGCGGACAGCCACATCCTTGGGTGCCCCATCTGCCCAAAAAGACGGAGGCGCATGCCCTGCCGCCACTCGTCCGTCAACTCTGCTCTGGGATCGCTCCCCTGCGCCGGCGCACCCTGGTGGGCCCCGGCGATTCCGGCATTTTCCGGGGGCCGCAGCTTGCCCTGGGAGAGAAGGGGCCCTGGGCCACGGAGAGCAGGGAGATCCGCAGGACTGCCCTCGCCGGCCAATTCTCACGAGCGTTCTGCCCAAACCGATCCTGGTTTGGGAAGAACGCTCGTGAGAACTGGCAGGAGAACGCCCGGCGAACTCGCTTCGGGCGCCGCACTTCTGCATGGCCGCACCCCGGGCCTAGCGTGCCATTCCGAGCTATCACGCTCCAATCCCGCCTGGAAGCCCTCCGCGAGGCAGGCTGTGGCGAGGCCGACTCCTCCTGCTAATCCTCCTGCGGGGGTCCTCTCCCTGGCGCTGTTCCATGAGGCCTGGCCCTCCACGAAGCCCGGGCTCGGAGTCTCGCCTGCTACCTAGCCGTCTGCTTCTGGGTTCCTGTCCCTCGGTGCCTCCATCTGGGGAACCCTGAGTCCCGGGGCCACGCCTCCCACTCCCACATTGCCACCAACGGTGCCTTTCGGCGCTTCGGACTACCTCAGAGCGAGAGAAACCTGCGTGCCCCCACTGAGGTCAGCCCCATACTTGGGCACCCGATCCTCCCTAAAGTCAGAAGCGGAGGCCAGGCCGCCACCCTTCCTTCAACTCTGCTGCGGGTACGCTCCCCAGCGCAGGGGCCTCCGGGTGGGCCGCGACGTTTTCGCGCATTTTCCGGGCGGCCGCCCCAAGCTCCGGGCGAGAAACGGCCCTGGGCCATGGAGAGCAGGGCGGTCCGCAGGGCTGCCCAACGCCGGCCAATTCTCACGAGGGTCCTGCCCAAACCGATCCCGTGAGAATTGGCCGGAAAACGCATTGCGAACTTGCTTCAGGTGTCACACTACTGCAGGGCCACCCCCCAGGGCCTGGCCGTCATCGGGAGAACTGGCTCACGCACCCTGCCAAGGAGCCCTCTGCGACAGACTGCGGCGAGGCCGATGCCTCCTGCTTCTCGGCCGGGAGGGGTCCCCTACTTGGCTCAGTCCCAAGGGGCCAGGGCTGTCCCGAGACTCTGGCTCGATATTTCACCTGCTTCCCAGCATTCGGCTTCCGGGGTCGTGTCCCTCTGTGCCTCCATCTGGCGAATCCTGTGTCCCCCGGCCTTGCCTCCCCCTCCCATTCCGTCCTCAATGGTGCATATTGGTGCAGCGGACAAGCCTCGGAGAGAGAGAAACCTGCATGACCCAACTGAGGACAGCCGCATCCTGGGGCGCCCCATCAGCCCGGAAAGACGGAGGCGCACGCCCTGCCCCCACCAGCCGCTCAACTGTGCTCCGGGAACTCTCCCGTGTGCCAGCGCGCCCTGGTGGGCCACGTCGTTTCCTCCCCTTTTCCAGGCGGTCGCAGCATGCACTGGGCAAGAAGGGGCCCTGGGCCACGGAGAGCCGGGTGGTCCGCAGGAATGCCCAACGCCGGCCAATTCTCACGAGGGTTCTGCCCAAATCAATCCCGGTTAGGTCAGAACCCTCGTGAGGATTGGCCGGAAAACGCGCGGCGAACTCGCTTCGGGCGCAGTTATTCCGCAGGTCAGCCCCCCGGGACTTGTCCTGGCATCGTGAGCGCTCGCGCACGAACCTCGCCAGGAGGCCCTCCGCGAGGCAGGCTGAGGCGAGGCCGACGCCTCCTGCTCCTCGGCGCCGGTGTCCCCTACTTAGCGCCGACCCATGGGGCCAGGGCTGCCCCGAGACTCGTGCTTGATATTTCACCTGCTTCCCAGCCTTTGGCTTCCGGGGTCGTGTCCCTCTGTGCCTCCATCTGGGGAATCCTGAGTCCCTCGGCCACGCCTCCCCCTCCCATCCCAGCCCCAGTGGTGCTTATCGGCGCTTCGGACAAGCCTCGGAGAGAGAGAAACCTAAATGAACAAAATGCGGACAGCCACATCCTTGGGTGCCCCATCTGCCCAAAAAGACGGAGGCGCATGCCCTGCCGCCACTCGTCCGTCAACTCTGCTCTGGGATCGCTCCCCTGCGCCGGCGCACCCTGGTGGGCCCCGGCGATTCCGGCATTTTCCGGGGGCCGCAGCTTGCCCTGGGAGAGAAGGGGCCCTGGGCCACGGAGAGCAGGGAGATCCGCAGGACTGCCCTCGCCGGCCAATTCTCACGAGCGTTCTGCCCAAACCGATCCTGGTTTGGGAAGAACGCTCGTGAGAACTGGCAGGAGAACGCCCGGCGAACTCGCTTCGGGCGCCGCACTTCTGCATGGCCGCACCCCGGGCCTAGCGTGCCATTCCGAGCTATCACGCTCCAATCCCGCCTGGAAGCCCTCTGCGAGGCAGGCTGCGGCGAGGCCGACTCCTCCTGCTAATCCTCCTGCGGGGGTCCTCTCCCTGGCGCTGTTCCATGAGGCCTGGCCCTCCACGAAGCCCGGGCTCGGAGTCTCGCCTGCTACCTAGCCGTCTGCTTCTGGGTTCCTGTCCCTCGGTGCCTCCATCTGGGGAACCCTGAGTCCCGGGGCCACGCCTCCCACTCCCACATTGCCACCAACGGTGCCTTTCGGCGCTTCGGACTACCTCAGAGCGAGAGAAACCTGCGTGCCCCCACTGAGGTCAGCCCCATACTTGGGCACCCGATCCTCCCTAAAGTCAGAAGCGGAGGCCAGGCCGCCACCCTTCCTTCAACTCTGCTGCGGGTACGCTCCCCAGCGCAGGGGCCTCCGGGTGGGCCGCGACGTTTTCGCGCATTTTCCGGGCGGCCGCCCCAAGCTCCGGGCGAGAAACGGCCCTGGGCCATGGAGAGCAGGGCGGTCCGCAGGGCTGCCCAACGCCGGCCAATTCTCACGAGGGTCCTGCCCAAACCGATCCCGTGAGAATTGGCCGGTAAACGCATTGCGAACTTGCTTCAGGTGTCACACTACTGCAGGGCCGCCCCCCAGGGCCTGGCCCGTCATCGGGAGAACTGGCTCACGCACCCTGCCAAGGAGCCCTCTGCGACAGACTGCGGCGAGGCCGATGCCTCCTGCTTCTCGGCCGGGAGGGGTCCCCTACTTGGCTCAGTCCCAAGGGGCCAGGGCTGTCCCGAGACTCTGGCTCGATATTTCACCTGCTTCCCAGCATTCGGCTTCCGGGGTCGTGTCCCTCTGTGCCTCCATCTGGCGAATCCTGTGTCCCCCGGCCTTGCCTCCCCCTCCCATTCCGTCCTCAATGGTGCATATTGGTGCAGCGGACAAGCCTCGGAGAGAGAGAAACCTGCATGACCCAAATGCTGACAGCCGCATCCTTGGGTGACTCATCAGCCCGAAAACAAGGAGGCGAACGCCCTTCTGCCACACGTCCATCAACTCTGCTCCGGGAACGCTCTTCTGCGCCATCGCCCCGATATGGTCGCGGTAGATACCATGCATTTTCCAGGGGCCGCAGCATGCCCTGGGAGAGAAGGGGCCCTGGGCCACGGAGATCAGTGCGGTCCTGCAACGCCGGCCAATTCTCATGAGCATTTTGCCCAAACCGATCCTGGTTAGGGCAGAATGCTTGTGACAATTGGCAGGAAAACGCCCGGCGAACTCGCTTCGGGCGCCGCACTTCTGCACGGCCGCCCCCCCCCGCCTCCCCGGGCCTGGCGTGCCATTGCGAGCCATCGCGCTCCAACCCCGCCAGGAAGCACTCCTCAAGGCCGGCTGTGGCAAGGCCGACGCCTCCTGCTAATCCTCCTGTGGGGGGTCCTCTCGCTGGCGCTGTTCCATGGGGCCTGGCCCGCCACGAAGCCCGGGCTCGCAGTTTCGCCTGCTACTCAGCAGTCTGCTTCTGGGTTCCTGTACCTCGGTGCCTCCATCTGGGCAACCCAGAGTCCCGCGGCCACGCTCCCCCTCCCACACTGGCGCCAAAGTGCCTTTAAGCGCTTCGGACAACTTCAGAGCGAGAGAAACCTGCGTGTCCCCACTGAGGTCTGCCCCATCCTTGGGCGCCCGATCCTCCCAAAATTCAGAAGCGAAGGACCGGCCGCCACCCGTCATTCAATTCTGCTCCGGGAAAGCTCCCCAGCGCCGTGGCCTCCAGGTGGGCTGCAACGTTTTCGCGCATTTTCCAGGCGGCTGCCCCATGCTCCAGGAGGTCGGTCCGCAGGGCTGCCCAACGCCGGCCAATTCTCACGAGGGTTCTGCCCAAACCGATCCCGTGAGAATTGGCCGGAAAACGCCGTGCGAACTCGCTTCAGGTGTCACACGACTGCAGGGCTGCCCCCCAGGGCCTGGCCCGGCATCGGGATAACTCGCTCACGCACCCTGCCAAGGAGCCCTCCGCGACAGACTGCGGCGAGGCCGATGCCTCCTGCTTCTCGGCCGGCGGGGGTCCGCTACTTGGCGCAGTCCCATGGGGCCAGGGCTCTCCCGAGACTCTGGCTCGAAATTTCGCCGGCTTCCCATCCTTCCGCTTCTGTGCCTCCATCTTGGGAATCCTGAGTCCCGTGGCAACGCCTCCGCCTCACGCCCTGGCGTAAACGCTGCATTTCGGCGTTTCGGACAAGCCTCGAAGCGAGAGGGACCTGCATGACCCAAATGAAGACAGCGCCATCCTTGGGCGCCCCATCAGCCCGAAAAGACGGAGGCGCACGCCCTGCCGGCGCACGCCCTGCAACTCTGCTCCGGGAACGCTCCCTTGCGCCGGCGCCCCCTGGTGGGCCACGTCGTTTCATCGGGTTTTCAGGCCGCGGAAGCATGCCCTGGGCAAGAAGGATCCCTGGGCCACGGAGAGCCGGGCGGTCCGCAGGGCTGCCCAATGCGGGCCAATTATCACGAGAGTTCTGCCCAAACCGATCCCGGTTTGGGCAGAACCCACATGAGAATTGACCGGAAAACGCCCTGCGAATTCGCTTCAGGCGCAGCTCGTCCGCAGGTCCGCCACCCCCCCCCGGGCTTGCCCTGGCATCGCGTGCACTCGCGCACAAACTTCGCAGGAAGCCCTCAGCGAGGCAGGCTGAAGCGAGGCCGACGCCTCCTGCTCCTCCTGGCTGGTGTCCCCAACTTAGCGGCGTCCCATGGGGCCAGGGCTGCCCCGAGACTCGGGCTCGATATTTCACCTGCTTCCATCCTTCGGCTTCCGGGGTCGTGTCCCTCTGTGCCTCTATCTGGGGAATCCTGTGTCCCCCGGCCTTGCCTCCCCCTCCCATCCCGTCCCCAATGGTGCATATTGGTTCAGCGGACAAGCCTCGGAGAGAGAGAAACCTGCATGACCCAAATGCTGACAGCCGCATCCTTGGGTGACTCATCAGCCCGAAAAGACGGAGGCGAACGCTCTTCCGCCACTCGTCCATCAACTCTGCTCCGGGAACGCTCCTCTGCGTCGTCGCCCCGATATGGTCGCGGTAGATACCATGCATTTTCCAGGGGCCGCAGCATGCCCTGGGAGAGAAGGGGCCCTGGGCCACGGAGATCAGTGCGGTCCGCAGGACCGCTCAACGCCGGCCAATTCTCATGAGCGTTTTGCCCAAACCGATCCTGGTTTGGGCAGAATGCTAGTGAGAATTGGCCGGAAAATGCCCGGCGAACTCGCTTCGGGCGCCGCACATTACACGGCCGCCCCCCCGCCCCCGGGTCTGGCGTGCCATTGCGAGCCATCGCGCTCCAACCCCGCCAGGAAGCACTCCTCAAGGCCGGCTGTGGCGAGGCCGACGCCTCCTGCTAATCCTCCTGTGGGGGTCCTCTCGCTGGCGCTGTTCCATGGGGCCTGGCCCGCCACGAAGCCCGGGCTCGCAGTTTCGCCTGCTACCCAGCCGTCTGCTTCTGGGTTCCTGTGCCTCGGTGCCTCCATCTGGGGAACCCTGAGTCCCGCGGCCACGCTCCCCCTCCCACACCGGCGCCAACAGTGCCTTTCGGCTCTTCGGACAACTTCAGAGCGAGAGAACCCTGCGTGCCCCCACTGAGGTCTGCCCCATCTTAGGGCGCCCGATCCTCCCTAAATTCAGAAGCGTAGGCCCTGCCGCCACCTGTCATTCAATTCTACTCTGGGAACGCTCCCCAGCGCCGTTGCCTCCGGGTGGGCCGTGACGTTTTCGCGCATTTTCCGGGCGGCTGCCCCATGCTCCAGGAGGTCGGTCCGCAGGGCTGCCAAACGCCGGCCAATTCTCAAGAGCGTTCTGCCCAAACCGATCCGGGTTTGGGCAGAACGCTCGTGAGAATTGGCAGGAAAACACCCGGCGAACTCGCTTCGGGCGCCGCACTTCTGCACGGCCGCCCCCGCGTGCCTGGCGTACCATTGCGAGCCATCGAGCTCCAACCACGCCAGGATGCCCTCCGCGAGGCAGGCTGTGGCGAGGCCGACCCCTCCTGCTAATCCTCCTGCGGGGGTCCTCTCGCGGCCTTGTTCCATCGGGCCTGGCCCGCCACGAAGCCCGGGCTCGCAGTTTCGCCTGCTACCCAGCCGTCTGCTTCTAGGTTCCTGTCCCTCGGTGACTCCATCTGGGGAACCCTGAGTCCCGCGACCGCACCTCCCCCTCCCACACCATCCCCAACGGTGCCTTTCGGCGCTTCGGACAAACTCAGAGTGATAGAAACCTGCGTGCCCACACTGAGGTCAGCCCAATCCTTGGGCGTCCGATCCTCCCTAAAGTAGAAGCGTAGCCCCGGCCTACACCCGTCATTCAACTCTGCTCCGGGAACGCTCCCCAGCGCCGGTGCCTCTGGGTGTGCCGGGACGTTTTCGCGCATTCCGCGCGGCCGCCGCATGCTTCGGGCGAGAAACGGCCATGGGCCACGGAGAGCAGGGCAGTCCGCAGGGCTGCGAAACGCTGTCCAATTCTCACGAGCGTTCTGCCCAAACCGGGATCGGTTTGGGCAGAACGCTCGTGAGAATTGGCCGGAAAACGCCTTGCGAACTCGCTTCGGGTGTCACACATCTGCAGGGCCGCCCCCCAGGGCCTGGCCCGGCATCGCGAGAGCTCGCTCACGAACCCCGCCAAAGAGCCCTCCGGGAGGCAGACTGCGGCGAGGCCGATGCCTCCTGCTTCTCGACCGGCGGTGTTCCCCTAATTGGCGCAGTCCCATGGGGCTAGGGCTGCCCCGAGACTCGGGCTCGAAATTTTGCCGGCTTCCCAGCCTTCCGTTTCCGGGGTCCTGTTCCTCTGTGCCTCCATCTTGGGATTCCTGAGTCCCGTGGCAAAGCCTCCGCCTCACGCCCTGGCGCCTAAGGTGCATTTTGGCGCTTCGGACAAGCCTCGGAGCGAGAGAAACCTGCATGACCCAACTGAGGACAGCCGCATCCTGGGGCGCCCCATCAGCCCGGAAAGACGGAGGCGCACGCCCTGCCCCCACCAGCCGCTCAACTGTGCTCCGGGAACTCTCCCGTGTGCCAGCGCGCCCTGGTGGGCCACGTCGTTTCCTCCCCTTTTCCAGGCGGTCGCAGCATGCACTGGGCAAGAAGGGGCCCTGGGCCACGGAGAGCCGGGTGGTCCGCAGGAATGCCCAACGCCGGCCAATTCTCACGAGGGTTCTGCCCAAATCAATCCCGGTTAGGTCAGAACCCTCGTGAGGATTGGCCGGAAAACGCGCGGCGAACTCGCTTCGGGCGCAGTTATTCCGCAGGTCAGCCCCCCGGGACTTGTCCTGGCATCGTGAGCGCTCGCGCACGAACCTCGCCAGGAGGCCCTCCGCGAGGCAGGCTGAGGCGAGGCCGACGCCTCCTGCTCCTCGGCGCCGGTGTCCCCTACTTAGCGCCGACCCATGGGGCCAGGGCTGCCCCGAGACTCGTGCTTGATATTTCACCTGCTTCCCAGCCTTTGGCTTCCGGGGTCGTGTCCCTCTGTGCCTCCATCTGGGGAATCCTGAGTCCCTCGGCCACGCCTCCCCCTCCCATCCCAGCCCCAGTGGTGCTTATCGGCGCTTCGGACAAGCCTCGGAGAGAGAGAAACCTAAATGAACAAAATGCGGACAGCCACATCCTTGGGTGCCCCATCTGCCCAAAAAGACGGAGGCGCATGCCCTGCCGCCACTCGTCCGTCAACTCTGCTCTGGGATCGCTCCCCTGCGCCGGCGCACCCTGGTGGGCCCCGGCGATTCCGGCATTTTCCGGGGGCCGCAGCTTGCCCTGGGAGAGAAGGGGCCCTGGGCCACGGAGAGCAGGGAGATCCGCAGGACTGCCCTCGCCGGCCAATTCTCACGAGCGTTCTGCCCAAACCGATCCTGGTTTGGGAAGAACGCTCGTGAGAACTGGCAGGAGAACGCCCGGCGAACTCGCTTCGGGCGCCGCACTTCTGCATGGCCGCACCCCGGGCCTAGCGTGCCATTCCGAGCTATCACGCTCCAATCCCGCCTGGAAGCCCTCCGCGAGGCAGGCTGTGGCGAGGCCGACTCCTCCTGCTAATCCTCCTGCGGGGGTCCTCTCCCTGGCGCTGTTCCATGAGGCCTGGCCCTCCACGAAGCCCGGGCTCGGAGTCTCGCCTGCTACCTAGCCGTCTGCTTCTGGGTTCCTGTCCCTCGGTGCCTCCATCTGGGGAACCCTGAGTCCCGGGGCCACGCCTCCCACTCCCACATTGCCACCAACGGTGCCTTTCGGCGCTTCGGACTACCTCAGAGCGAGAGAAACCTGCGTGCCCCCACTGAGGTCAGCCCCATACTTGGGCACCCGATCCTCCCTAAAGTCAGAAGCGGAGGCCAGGCCGCCACCCTTCCTTCAACTCTGCTGCGGGTACGCTCCCCAGCGCAGGGGCCTCCGGGTGGGCCGCGACGTTTTCGCGCATTTTCCGGGCGGCCGCCCCAAGCTCCGGGCGAGAAACGGCCCTGGGCCATGGAGAGCAGGGCGGTCCGCAGGGCTGCCCAACGCCGGCCAATTCTCACGAGGGTCCTGCCCAAACCGATCCCGTGAGAATTGGCCGGAAAACGCATTGCGAACTTGCTTCAGGTGTCACACTACTGCAGGGCCGCCCCCCAGGGCCTGGCCGTCATCGGGAGAACTGGCTCACGCACCCTGCCAAGGAGCCCTCTGCGACAGACTGCGGCGAGGCCGATGCCTCCTGCTTCTCGGCCGGGAGGGGTCCCCTACTTGGCTCAGTCCCAAGGGGCCAGGGCTGTCCCGAGACTCTGGCTCGATATTTCACCTGCTTCCCAGCATTCGGCTTCCGGGGTCGTGTCCCTCTGTGCCTCCATCTGGCGAATCCTGTGTCCCCCGTCCTTGCCTCCCCCTCCCATTCCGTCCTCAATGGTGCATATTGGTGCAGCGGACAAGCCTCGGAGAGAGAGAAACCTGCATGACCCAACTGAGGACAGCCGCATCCTGGGGCGCCCCATCAGCCCGGAAAGACGGAGGCGCACGCCCTGCCCCCACCAGCCGCTCAACTGTGCTCCGGGAACTCTCCCGTGTGCCAGCGCGCCCTGGTGGGCCACGTCGTTTCCTCCCCTTTTCCAGGCGGTCGCAGCATGCACTGGGCAAGAAGGGGCCCTGGGCCACGGAGAGCCGGGTGGTCCGCAGGAATGCCCAACGCCGGCCAATTCTCACGTGGGTTCTGCCCAAATCAATCCCGGTTAGGTCAGAACCCTCGTGAGGATTGGCCGGAAAACGCGCGGCGAACTCGCTTCGGGCGCAGTTATTCCGCAGGTCAGCCCCCCGGGACTTGTCCTGGCATCGTGAGCGCTCGCGCACGAACCTCGCCAGGAGGCCCTCCGCGAGGCAGGCTGAGGCGAGGCCGACGCCTCCTGCTCCTCGGCGCCGGTGTCCCCTACTTAGCGCCGACCCATGGGGCCAGGGCTGCCCCGAGACTCGTGCTTGATATTTCACCTGCTTCCCAGCCTTTGGCTTCCGGGGTCGTGTCCCTCTGTGCCTCCATCTGGGGAATCCTGAGTCCCTCGGCCACGCCTCCCCCTCCCATCCCAGCCCCAGTGGTGCTTATCGGCGCTTCGGACAAGCCTCGGAGAGAGAGAAACCTAAATGAACAAAATGCGGACAGCCACATCCTTGGGTGCCCCATCTGCCCAAAAAGACGGAGGCGCATGCCCTGCCGCCACTCGTCCGTCAACTCTGCTCTGGGATCGCTCCCCTGCGCCGGCGCACCCTGGTGGGCCCCGGCGATTCCGGCATTTTCCGGGGGCCGCAGCTTGCCCTGGGAGAGAAGGGGCCCTGGGCCACGGAGAGCAGGGAGATCCGCAGGACTGCCCTCGCCGGCCAATTCTCACGAGCGTTCTGCCCAAACCGATCCTGGTTTGGGAAGAACGCTCGTGAGAACTGGCAGGAGAACGCCCGGCGAACTCGCTTCGGGCGCCGCACTTCTGCATGGCCGCACCCCGGGCCTAGCGTGCCATTCCGAGCTATCACGCTCCAATCCCGCCTGGAAGCCCTCCGCGAGGCAGGCTGTGGCGAGGCCGACTCCTCCTGCTAATCCTCCTGCGGGGGTCCTCTCCCTGGCGCTGTTCCATGAGGCCTGGCCCTCCACGAAGCCCGGGCTCGGAGTCTCGCCTGCTACCTAGCCGTCTGCTTCTGGGTTCCTGTCCCTCGGTGCCTCCATCTGGGGAACCCTGAGTCCCGGGGCCACGCCTCCCACTCCCACATTGCCACCAACGGTGCCTTTCGGCGCTTCGGACTACCTCAGAGCGAGAGAAACCTGCGTGCCCCCACTGAGGTCAGCCCCATACTTGGGCACCCGATCCTCCCTAAAGTCAGAAGCGGAGGCCAGGCCGCCACCCTTCCTTCAACTCTGCTGCGGGTACGCTCCCCAGCGCAGGGGCCTCCGGGTGGGCCGCGACGTTTTCGCGCATTTTCCGGGCGGCCGCCCCAAGCTCCGGGCGAGAAACGGCCCTGGGCCATGGAGAGCAGGGCGGTCCGCAGGGCTGCCCAACGCCGGCCAATTCTCACGAGGGTCCTGCCCAAACCGATCCCGTGAGAATTGGCCGGAAAACGCATTGCGAACTTGCTTCAGGTGTCACACTACTGCAGGGCCACCCCCCAGGGCCTGGCCGTCATCGGGAGAACTGGCTCACGCACCCTGCCAAGGAGCCCTCTGCGACAGACTGCGGCGAGGCCGATGCCTCCTGCTTCTCGGCCGGGAGGGGTCCCCTACTTGGCTCAGTCCCAAGGGGCCAGGGCTGTCCCGAGACTCTGGCTCGATATTTCACCTGCTTCCCAGCATTCGGCTTCCGGGGTCGTGTCCCTCTGTGCCTCCATCTGGCGAATCCTGTGTCCCCCGGCCTTGCCTCCCCCTCCCATTCCGTCCTCAATGGTGCATATTGGTGCAGCGGACAAGCCTCGGAGAGAGAGAAACCTGCATGACCCAACTGAGGACAGCCGCATCCTGGGGCGCCCCATCAGCCCGGAAAGACGGAGGCGCACGCCCTGCCCCCACCAGCCGCTCAACTGTGCTCCGGGAACTCTCCCGTGTGCCAGCGCGCCCTGGTGGGCCACGTCGTTTCCTCCCCTTTTCCAGGCGGTCGCAGCATGCACTGGGCAAGAAGGGGCCCTGGGCCACGGAGAGCCGGGTGGTCCGCAGGAATGCCCAACGCCGGCCAATTCTCACGAGGGTTCTGCCCAAATCAATCCCGGTTAGGTCAGAACCCTCGTGAGGATTGGCCGGAAAACGCGCGGCGAACTCGCTTCGGGCGCAGTTATTCCGCAGGTCAGCCCCCCGGGACTTGTCCTGGCATCGTGAGCGCTCGCGCACGAACCTCGCCAGGAGGCCCTCCGCGAGGCAGGCTGAGGCGAGGCCGACGCCTCCTGCTCCTCGGCGCCGGTGTCCCCTACTTAGCGCCGACCCATGGGGCCAGGGCTGCCCCGAGACTCGTGCTTGATATTTCACCTGCTTCCCAGCCTTTGGCTTCCGGGGTCGTGTCCCTCTGTGCCTCCATCTGGGGAATCCTGAGTCCCTCGGCCACGCCTCCCCCTCCCATCCCAGCCCCAGTGGTGCTTATCGGCGCTTCGGACAAGCCTCGGAGAGAGAGAAACCTAAATGAACAAAATGCGGACAGCCACATCCTTGGGTGCCCCATCTGCCCAAAAAGACGGAGGCGCATGCCCTGCCGCCACTCGTCCGTCAACTCTGCTCTGGGATCGCTCCCCTGCGCCGGCGCACCCTGGTGGGCCCCGGCGATTCCGGCATTTTCCGGGGGCCGCAGCTTGCCCTGGGAGAGAAGGGGCCCTGGGCCACGGAGAGCAGGGAGATCCGCAGGACTGCCCTCGCCGGCCAATTCTCACGAGCGTTCTGCCCAAACCGATCCTGGTTTGGGAAGAACGCTCGTGAGAACTGGCAGGAGAACGCCCGGCGAACTCGCTTCGGGCGCCGCACTTCTGCATGGCCGCACCCCGGGCCTAGCGTGCCATTCCGAGCTATCACGCTCCAATCCCGCCTGGAAGCCCTCCGCGAGGCAGGCTGTGGCGAGGCCGACTCCTCCTGCTAATCCTCCTGCGGGGGTCCTCTCCCTGGCGCTGTTCCATGAGGCCTGGCCCTCCACGAAGCCCGGGCTCGGAGTCTCGCCTGCTACCTAGCCGTCTGCTTCTGGGTTCCTGTCCCTCGGTGCCTCCATCTGGGGAACCCTGAGTCCCGGGGCCACGCCTCCCACTCCCACATTGCCACCAACGGTGCCTTTCGGCGCTTCGGACTACCTCAGAGCGAGAGAAACCTGCGTGCCCCCACTGAGGTCAGCCCCATACTTGGGCACCCGATCCTCCCTAAAGTCAGAAGCGGAGGCCAGGCCGCCACCCTTCCTTCAACTCTGCTGCGGGTACGCTCCCCAGCGCAGGGGCCTCCGGGTGGGCCGCGACGTTTTCGCGCATTTTCCGGGCGGCCGCCCCAAGCTCCGGGCGAGAAACGGCCCTGGGCCATGGAGAGCAGGGCGGTCCGCAGGGCTGCCCAACGCCGGCCAATTCTCACGAGGGTCCTGCCCAAACCGATCCCGTGAGAATTGGCCGGTAAACGCATTGCGAACTTGCTTCAGGTGTCACACTACTGCAGGGCCGCCCCCCAGGGCCTGGCCCGTCATCGGGAGAACTGGCTCACGCACCCTGCCAAGGAGCCCTCTGCGACAGACTGCGGCGAGGCCGATGCCTCCTGCTTCTCGGCCGGGAGGGGTCCCCTACTTGGCTCAGTCCCAAGGGGCCAGGGCTGTCCCGAGACTCTGGCTCGATATTTCACCTGCTTCCCAGCATTCGGCTTCCGGGGTCGTGTCCCTCTGTGCCTCCATCTGGCGAATCCTGTGTCCCCCGGCCTTGCCTCCCCCTCCCATTCCGTCCTCAATGGTGCATATTGGTGCAGCGGACAAGCCTCGGAGAGAGAGAAACCTGCATGACCCAAATGCTGACAGCCGCATCCTTGGGTGACTCATCAGCCCGAAAACAAGGAGGCGAACGCCCTTCTGCCACACGTCCATCAACTCTGCTCCGGGAACGCTCTTCTGCGCCATCGCCCCGATATGGTCGCGGTAGATACCATGCATTTTCCAGGGGCCGCAGCATGCCCTGGGAGAGAAGGGGCCCTGGGCCACGGAGATCAGTGCGGTCCTGCAACGCCGGCCAATTCTCATGAGCATTTTGCCCAAACCGATCCTGGTTAGGGCAGAATGCTTGTGACAATTGGCAGGAAAACGCCCGGCGAACTCGCTTCGGGCGCCGCACTTCTGCACGGCCGCCCCCCCCGCCTCCCCGGGCCTGGCGTGCCATTGCGAGCCATCGCGCTCCAACCCCGCCAGGAAGCACTCCTCAAGGCCGGCTGTGGCAAGGCCGACGCCTCCTGCTAATCCTCCTGTGGGGGGTCCTCTCGCTGGCGCTGTTCCATGGGGCCTGGCCCGCCACGAAGCCCGGGCTCGCAGTTTCGCCTGCTACTCAGCAGTCTGCTTCTGGGTTCCTGTACCTCGGTGCCTCCATCTGGGCAACCCAGAGTCCCGCGGCCACGCTCCCCCTCCCACACTGGCGCTAAAGTGCCTTTAAGCGCTTCGGACAACTTCAGAGCGAGAGAAACCTGCGTGTCCCCACTGAGGTCTGCCCCATCCTTGGGCGCCCGATCCTCCCAAAATTCAGAAGCGAAGGACCGGCCGCCACCCGTCATTCAATTCTGCTCCGGGAAAGCTCCCCAGCGCCGTGGCCTCCAGGTGGGCTGCAACGTTTTCGCGCATTTTCCAGGCGGCTGCCCCATGCTCCAGGAGGTCGGTCCGCAGGGCTGCCCAACGCCGGCCAATTCTCACGAGGGTTCTGCCCAAACCGATCCCGTGAGAATTGGCCGGAAAACGCCGTGCGAACTCGCTTCAGGTGTCACACGACTGCAGGGCTGCCCCCCAGGGCCTGGCCCGGCATCGGGATAACTCGCTCACGCACCCTGCCAAGGAGCCCTCCGCGACAGACTGCGGCGAGGCCGATGCCTCCTGCTTCTCGGCCGGCGGGGGTCCGCTACTTGGCGCAGTCCCATGGGGCCAGGGCTGTCCCGAGACTCTGGCTCGAAATTTCGCCGGCTTCCCATCCTTCCGCTTCTGTGCCTCCATCTTGGGAATCCTGAGTCCCGTGGCAACGCCTCCGCCTCACGCCCTGGCGTAAACGCTGCATTTTGGCGTTTCGGACAAGCCTCGAAGCGAGAGGGACCTGCATGACCCAAATGAAGACAGCGCCATCCTTGGGCGCCCCATCAGCCCGAAAAGACGGAGGCGCACGCCCTGCCGGCGCACGCCCTGCAACTCTGCTCCGGGAACGCTCCCTTGCGCCGGCGCCCCCTGGTGGGCCACGTCGTTTCATCGGGTTTTCAGGCCGCGGAAGCATGCCCTGGGCAAGAAGGATCCCTGGGCCACGGAGAGCCGGGCGGTCCGCAGGGCTGCCCAATGCGGGCCAATTATCACGAGAGTTCTGCCCAAACCGATCCCGGTTTGGGCAGAACCCACATGAGAATTGACCGGAAAACGCCCTGCGAATTCGCTTCAGGCGCAGCTCGTCCGGAGGTCCGCCACCCCCCCCCGGGCTTGCCCTGGCATCGCGTGCACTCGCGCACAAACTTCGCAGGAAGCCCTCAGCGAGGCAGGCTGAAGCGAGGCCGACGCCTCCTGCTCCTCCTGGCTGGTGTCCCCAACTTAGCGGCGTCCCATGGGGCCAGGGCTGCCCCGAGACTCGGGCTCGATATTTCACCTGCTTCCATCCTTCGGCTTCCGGGGTCGTGTCCCTCTGTGCCTCTATCTGGGGAATCCTGTGTCCCCCGGCCTTGCCTCCCCCTCCCATCCCGTCCCCAATGGTGCATATTGGTTCAGCGGACAAGCCTCGGAGAGAGAGAAACCTGCATGACCCAAATGCTGACAGCCGCATCCTTGGGTGTCTCATCAGCCCGAAAAGACGGAGGCGAACGCTCTTCCGCCACTCGTCCATCAACTCTGCTCCGGGAACGCTCCTCTGCGTCGTCGCCCCGATATGGTCGCGGTAGATACCATGCATTTTCCAGGGGCCGCAGCATGCCCTGGGAGAGAAGGGGCCCTGGGCCACGGAGATCAGTGCGGTCCGCAGGACCGCTCAACGCCGGCCAATTCTCATGAGCGTTTTGCCCAAACCGATCCTGGTTTGGGCAGAATGCTAGTGAGAATTGGCCGGAAAATGCCCGGCGAACTCGCTTCGGGCGCCGCACATTACACGGCCGCCCCCCCGCCCCCGGGTCTGGCGTGCCATTGCGAGCCATCGCGCTCCAACCCCGCCAGGAAGCACTCCTCAAGGCCGGCTGTGGCGAGGCCGACGCCTCCTGCTAATCCTCCTGTGGGGGTCCTCTCGCTGGCGCTGTTCCATGGGGCCTGGCCCGCCACGAAGCCCGGGCTCGCAGTTTCGCCTGCTACCCAGCCGTCTGCTTCTGGGTTCCTGTGCCTCGGTGCCTCCATCTGGGGAACCCTGAGTCCCGCGGCCACGCTCCCCCTCCCACACCGGCGCCAACAGTGCCTTTCGGCTCTTCGGACAACTTCAGAGCGAGAGAACCCTGCGTGCCCCCACTGAGGTCTGCCCCATCTTAGGGCGCCCGATCCTCCCTAAATTCAGAAGCGTAGGCCCTGCCGCCACCTGTCATTCAATTCTACTCTGGGAACGCTCCCCAGCGCCGTTGCCTCCGGGTGGGCCGTGACGTTTTCGCGCATTTTCCGGGCGGCTGCCCCATGCTCCAGGAGGTCGGTCCGCAGGGCTGCCAAACGCCGGCCAATTCTCAAGAGCGTTCTGCCCAAACCGATCCGGGTTTGGGCAGAACGCTCGTGAGAATTGGCAGGAAAACACCCGGCGAACTCGCTTCGGGCGCCGCACTTCTGCACGGCCGCCCCCGCGTGCCTGGCGTACCATTGCGAGCCATCGAGCTCCAACCATGCCAGGATGCCCTCCGCGAGGCAGGCTGTGGCGAGGCCGACCCCTCCTGCTAATCCTCCTGCGGGGGTCCTCTCGCGGCCTTGTTCCATCGGGCCTGGCCCGCCACGAAGCCCGGGCTCGCAGTTTCGCCTGCTACCCAGCCGTCTGCTTCTAGGTTCCTGTCCCTCGGTGACTCCATCTGGGGAACCCTGAGTCCCGCGACCGCACCTCCCCCTCCCACACCATCCCCAACGGTGCCTTTCGGCGCTTCGGACAAACTCAGAGTGATAGAAACCTGCGTGCCCACACTGAGGTCAGCCCAATCCTTGGGCGTCCGATCCTCCCTAAAGTAGAAGCGTAGCCCCGGCCTACACCCGTCATTCAACTCTGCTCCGGGAACGCTCCCCAGCGCCGGTGCCTCTGGGTGTGCCGGGACGTTTTCGCGCATTCCGCGCGGCCGCCGCACGCTTCGGGCGAGAAACGGCCATGGGCCACGGAGAGCAGGGCAGTCCGCAGGGCTGCGAAACGCTGTCCAATTCTCACGAGCGTTCTGCCCAAACCG
This sequence comes from Neogale vison, assembly GCF_020171115.1. NCBI lineage: Eukaryota > Metazoa > Chordata > Mammalia > Carnivora > Mustelidae > Neogale > Neogale vison. The sequence goes on from NC_058104.1 coordinate 41,170,713, forward strand.
GGATCGGTTTGGGCAGAACGCTCGTGAGAATTGGCCGGAAAACGCCTTGCGAACTCGCTTCGGGTGTCACACATCTGCAGGGCCGCCCCCCAGGGCCTGGCCCGGCATCGCGAGAGCTCGCTCACGAACCCCGCCAAAGAGCCCTCCGGGAGGCAGACTGCGGCGAGGCCGATGCCTCCTGCTTCTCGACCGGCGGTGTTCCCCTAATTGGCGCAGTCCCATGGGGCTAGGGCTGCCCCGAGACTCGGGCTCGAAATTTTGCCGGCTTCCCAGCCTTCCGTTTCCGGGGTCCTGTTCCTCTGTGCCTCCATCTTGGGATTCCTGAGTCCCGTGGCAAAGCCTCTGCCTCACGCCCTGGCGCCTAAGGTGCATTTTGGCGCTTCGGACAAGCCTCGGAGCGAGAGAAACCTGCATGACCCAACTGAGGACAGCCGCATCCTGGGGCGCCCCATCAGCCCGGAAAGACGGAGGCGCACGCCCTGCCCCCACCAGCCGCTCAACTGTGCTCCGGGAACTCTCCCGTGTGCCAGCGCGCCCTGGTGGGCCGCGTCGTTTCCTCCCCTTTTCCAGGCGGTCGCAGCATGCACTGGGCAAGAAGGGGCCCTGGGCCACGGAGAGCCGGGTGGTCCGCAGGAATGCCCAACGCCGGCCAATTCTCACGAGGGTTCTGCCCAAATCAATCCCGGTTAGGTCAGAACCCTCGTGAGGATTGGCCGGAAAACGCGCGGCGAACTCGCTTCGGGCGCAGTTATTCCGCAGGTCAGCCCCCCGGGACTTGTCCTGGCATCGTGAGCGCTCGCGCACGAACCTCGCCAGGAGGCCCTCCGCGAGGCAGGCTGAGGCGAGGCCGACGCCTCCTGCTCCTCGGCGCCGGTGTCCCCTACTTAGCGCCGACCCATGGGGCCAGGGCTGCCCCGAGACTCGTGCTTGATATTTCACCTGCTTCCCAGCCTTTGGCTTCCGGGGTCGTGTCCCTCTGTGCCTCCATCTGGGGAATCCTGAGTCCCTCGGCCACGCCTCCCCCTCCCATCCCAGCCCCAGTGGTGCTTATCGGCGCTTCGGACAAGCCTCGGAGAGAGAGAAACCTAAATGAACAAAATGCGGACAGCCACATCCTTGGGTGCCCCATCTGCCCAAAAAGACGGAGGCGCATGCCCTGCCGCCACTCGTCCGTCAACTCTGCTCTGGGATCGCTCCCCTGCGCCGGCGCACCCTGGTGGGCCCCGGCGATTCCGGCATTTTCCGGGGGCCGCAGCTTGCCCTGGGAGAGAAGGGGCCCTGGGCCACGGAGAGCAGGGAGATCCGCAGGACTGCCCTCGCCGGCCAATTCTCACGAGCGTTCTGCCCAAACCGATCCTGGTTTGGGAAGAACGCTCGTGAGAACTGGCAGGAGAACGCCCGGCGAACTCGCTTCGGGCGCCGCACTTCTGCATGGCCGCACCCCGGGCCTAGCGTGCCATTCCGAGCTATCACGCTCCAATCCCGCCTGGAAGCCCTCTGCGAGGCAGGCTGTGGCGAGGCCGACTCCTCCTGCTAATCCTCCTGCGGGGGTCCTCTCCCTGGCGCTGTTCCATGAGGCCTGGCCCTCCACGAAGCCCAGGCTCGGAGTCTCGCCTGCTACCTAGCCGTCTGCTTCTGGGTTCCTGTCCCTCGGTGCCTCCATCTGGGGAACCCTGAGTCCCGGGGCCACGCCTCCCACTCCCACATTGCCACCAACGGTGCCTTTCGGCGCTTCGGACTACCTCAGAGCGAGAGAAACCTGCGTGCCCCCACTGAGGTCAGCCCCATACTTGGGCACCCGATCCTCCCTAAAGTCAGAAGCGGAGGCCAGGCCGCCACCCTTCCTTCAACTCTGCTGCGGGTACGCTCCCCAGCGCAGGGGCCTCCGGGTGGGCCGCGACGTTTTCGCGCATTTTCCGGGCGGCCGCCCCAAGCTCCGGGCGAGAAACGGCCCTGGGCCATGGAGAGCAGGGCGGTCCGCAGGGCTGCCCAACGCCGGCCAATTCTCACGAGGGTCCTGCCCAAACCGATCCCGTGAGAATTGGCCGGTAAACGCATTGCGAACTTGCTTCAGGTGTCACACTACTGCAGGGCCGCCCCCCAGGGCCTGGCCCGTCATCGGGAGAACTGGCTCACGCACCCTGCCAAGGAGCCCTCTGCGACAGACTGCGGCGAGGCCGATGCCTCCTGCTTCTCGGCCGGGAGGGGTCCCCTACTTGGCTCAGTCCCAAGGGGCCAGGGCTGTCCCGAGACTCTGGCTCGATATTTCACCTGCTTCCCAGCATTCGGCTTCCGGGGTCGTGTCCCTCTGTGCCTCCATCTGGCGAATCCTGTGTCCCCCGGCCTTGCCTCCCCCTCCCATTCCGTCCTCAATGGTGCATATTGGTGCAGCGGACAAGCCTCGGAGAGAGAGAAACCTGCATGACCCAAATGCTGACAGCCGCATCCTTGGGTGACTCATCAGCCCGAAAACAAGGAGGCGAACGCCCTTCTGCCACACGTCCATCAACTCTGCTCCGGGAACGCTCTTCTGCGCCATCGCCCCGATATGGTCGCGGTAGATACCATGCATTTTCCAGGGGCCGCAGCATGCCCTGGGAGAGAAGGGGCCCTGGGCCACGGAGATCAGTGCGGTCCTGCAACGCCGGCCAATTCTCATGAGCATTTTGCCCAAACCGATCCTGGTTAGGGCAGAATGCTTGTGACAATTGGCAGGAAAACGCCCGGCGAATTCGCTTCGGGCGCCGCACTTCTGCACGGCCGCCCCCCCCCTCCCCGGGCCTGGCGTGCCATTGCGAGCCATCGCGCTCCAACCCCGCCAGGAAGCACTCCTCAAGGCCGGCTGTGGCAAGGCCGACGCCTCCTGCTAATCCTCCTGTGGGGGTCCTCTCGCTGGCGCTGTTCCATGGGGCCTGGCCCGCCACGAAGCCCGGGCTCGCAGTTTCGCCTGCTACTCAGCAGTCTGCTTCTGGGTTCCTGTACCTCGGTGCCTCCATCTGGGCAACCCAGAGTCCCGCGGCCACGCTCCCCCTCCCACACTGGCGCCAAAGTGCCTTTAAGCGCTTCGGACAACTTCAGAGCGAGAGAAACCTGCGTGTCCCCACTGAGGTCTGCCCCATCCTTGGGCGCCCGATCCTCCCAAAATTCAGAAGCGAAGGACCGGCCGCCACCCGTCATTCAATTCTGCTCCGGGAAAGCTCCCCAGCGCCGTGGCCTCCAGGTGGGCTGCAACGTTTTCGCGCATTTTCCAGGCGGCTGCCCCATGCTCCAGGAGGTCGGTCCGCAGGGCTGCCCAACGCCGGCCAATTCTCACGAGGGTTCTGCCCAAACCGATCCCGTGAGAATTGGCCGGAAAACGCCGTGCGAACTCGCTTCAGGTGTCACACGACTGCAGGGCTGAACCCCAGGGCCTGGCCCGGCATCGGGATAACTCGCTCACGCACCCTGCCAAGGAGCCCTCCGCGACAGACTGCGGCGAGGCCGATGCCTCCTGCTTCTCGGCCGGCGGGGGTCCCCTACTTGGCGCAGTCCCATGGGGCCAGGGCTGTCCCGAGACTCTGGCTCGAAATTTCGCCGGCTTCCCATCCTTCCGCTTCTGTGCCTCCATCTTGGGAATCCTGAGTCCCGTGGCAACGCCTCCGCCTCACGCCCTGGCGTAAACGCTGCATTTCGGCGTTTCGGACAAGCCTCGAAGCGAGAGGGTCCTGCATGACCCAAATGAAGACAGCGCCATCCTTGGGCGCCCCATCAGCCCGAAAAGACAGAGCCGCACGCCCTGCCGGCGCACGCCCTGCAACTCTGCTCCGGGAACGCTCCCTTGCGCCGGCGCCCCCTGGTGGGCCACGTCGTTTCATCGGGTTTTCAGGCCGCGGAAGCATGCCCTGGGCAAGAAGGATCCCTGGGCCACGGAGAGCCGGGCGGTCCGCAGGGCTGCCCAATGCGGGCCAATTATCACGAGAGTTCTGCCCAAACCGATCCCGGTTTGGGCAGAACCCACATGAGAATTGACCGGAAAACGCCCTGCGAATTCGCTTCAGGCGCAGCTCGTCCGCAGGTCCGCCACCCCCCCCCCCCGGGCTTGCCCTGGCATCGCGTGCACTCGCGCACAAACTTCGCAGGAAGCCCTCAGCGAGGCAGGCTGAAGCGAGGCCGACGCCTCCTGCTCCTCCTGGCTGGTGTCCCCAACTTAGCGGCGTCCCATGGGGCCAGAGCTGCCCCGAGACTCGGGCTCGATATTTCACCTGCTTCCATCCTTCGGCTTCCGGGGTCGTGTCCCTCTGTGCCTCTATCTGGGGAATCCTGTGTCCCCCGGCCTTGCCTCCCCCTCCCATCCCGTCCCCAATGGTGCATATTGGTTCAGCGGACAAGCCTCGGAGAGAGAGAAACCTGCATGACCCAAATGCTGACAGCCGCATCCTTGGGTGACTCATCAGCCCGAAAAGACGGAGGCGAACGCTCTTCCGCCACTCGTCCATCAACTCTGCTCCGGGAACGCTCCTCTGCGTCGTCGCCCCGATATGGTCGCGGTAGATACCATGCATTTTCCAGGGGCCGCAGCATGCCCTGGGAGAGAAGGGGCCCTGGGCCACGGAGATCAGTGCGGTCCGCAGGACCGCTCAACGCCGGCCAATTCTCATGAGCGTTTTGCCCAAACCGATCCTGGTTTGGGCAGAATGCTAGTGAGAATTGGCCGGAAAATGCCCGGCGAACTCGCTTCGGGCGCCGCACATTACACGGCCGCCCCCCCGCCCCCGGGTCTGGCGTGCCATTGCGAGCCATCGCGCTCCAACCACGCCAGGAAGCACTCCTCAAGGCCGGCTGTGGCGAGGCCGACGCCTCCTGCTAATCCTCCTGTGGGGGTCCTCTCGCTGGCGCTGTTCCATGGGGCCTGGCCCGCCACGAAGCCCGGGCTCGCAGTTTCGCCTGCTACCCAGCCGTCTGCTTCTGGGTTCCTGTGCCTCGGTGCCTCCATCTGGGGAACCCTGAGTCCCGCGGCCACGCTCCCCCTCCCACACCGGCGCCAACAGTGCCTTTCGGCTCTTCGGACAACTTCAGAGCGAGAGAACCCTGCGTGCCCCCACTGAGGTCTGCCCCATCTTAGGGCGCCCGATCCTCCCTAAATTCAGAAGCGTAGGCCCTGCCGCCACCTGTCATTCAATTCTACTCTGGGAACGCTCCCCAGCGCCGTTGCCTCCGGGTGGGCCGTGACGTTTTCGTGCATTTTCCGGGCGGCTGCCCCATGCTCCAGGAGGTCGGTCCGCAGGGCTGCCAAACGCCGGCCAATTCTCAAGAGCGTTCTGCCCAAACCGATCCGGGTTTGGGCAGAACGCTCGTGAGAATTGGCAGGAAAACACCCGGCGAACTCGCTTCGGGCGCCGCACTTCTGCACGGCCGCCCCCGCGTGCCTGGCGTACCATTGCGAGCCATCGAGCTCCAACCACGCCAGGATGCCCTCCGCGAGGCAGGCTGTGGCGAGGCCGACCCCTCCTGCTAATCCTCCTGCGGGGGTCCTCTCGCGGCCTTGTTCCATCGGGCCTGGCCCGCCACGAAGCCCGGGCTCGCAGTTTCGCCTGCTACCCAGCCGTCTGCTTCTAGGTTCCTGTCCCTCGGTGACTCCATCTGGGGAACCCTGAGTCCCGCGACCGCACCTCCCCCTCCCACACCATCCCCAACGGTGCCTTTCGGCGCTTCGGACAAACTCAGAGTGATAGAAACCTGCGTGCCCACACTGAGGTCAGCCCAATCCTTGGGCGTCCGATCCTCCCTAAAGTAGAAGCGTAGCCCCGGCCTACACCCGTCATTCAACTCTGCTCCGGGAACGCTCCCCAGCGCCGGTGCCTCTGGGTGTGCCGGGACGTTTTCGCGCATTCCGCGCGGCCGCCGCATGCTTCGGGCGAGAAACGGCCATGGGCCACGGAGAGCAGGGCAGTCCGCAGGGCTGCGAAACGCTGTCCAATTCTCACGAGCGTTCTGCCCAAACCGGGATCGGTTTGGGCAGAACGCTCGTGAGAATTGGCCGGAAAACGCCTTGCGAACTCGCTTCGGGTGTCACACATCTGCAGGGCCGCCCCCCAGGGCCTGGCCCGGCATCGCGAGAGCTCGCTCACGAACCCCGCCAAAGAGCCCTCCGGGAGGCAGACTGCGGCGAGGCCGATGCCTCCTGCTTCTCGACCGGCGGTGTTCCCCTAATTGGCGCAGTCCCATGGGGCTAGGGCTGCCCCGAGACTCGGGCTCGAAATTTTGCCGGCTTCCCAGCCTTCCGTTTCCGGGATCCTGTTCCTCTGTGCCTCCATCTTGGGATTCCTGAGTCCCGTGGCAAAGCCTCCGCCTCACGCCCTGGCGCCTAAGGTGCATTTTGGCGCTTCGGACAAGCCTCGGAGCGAGAGAAACCTGCATGACCCAACTGAGGACAGCCGCATCCTGGGGCGCCCCATCAGCCCGGAAAGACGGAGGCGCACGCCCTGCCCCCACCAGCCGCTCAACTGTGCTCCGGGAACTCTCCCGTGTGCCAGCGCGCCCTGGTGGGCCGCGTCGTTTCCTCCCCTTTTCCAGGCGGTCGCAGCATGCACTGGGCAAGAAGGGGCCCTGGGCCACGGAGAGCCGGGTGGTCCGCAGGAATGCCCAACGCCGGCCAATTCTCACGAGGGTTCTGCCCAAATCAATCCCGGTTAGGTCAGAACCCTCGTGAGGATTGGCCGGAAAACGCGCGGCGAACTCGCTTCGGGCGCAGTTATTCCGCAGGTCAGCCCCCCGGGACTTGTCCTGGCATCGTGAGCTCTCGCGCACGAACCTCGCCAGGAGGCCCTCCGCGAGGCAGGCTGAGGCGAGGCCGACGCCTCCTGCTCCTCGGCGCCGGTGTCCCCTACTTAGCGCCGACCCATGGGGCCAGGGCTGCCCCGAGACTCGTGCTTGATATTTCACCTGCTTCCCAGCCTTTGGCTTCCGGGGTCGTGTCCCTCTGTGCCTCCATCTGGGGAATCCTGAGTCCCTCGGCCACGCCTCCCCCTCCCATCCCAGCCCCAGTGGTGCTTATCGGCGCTTCGGACAAGCCTCGGAGAGAGAGAAACCTAAATGAACAAAATGCGGACAGCCACATCCTTGGGTGCCCCATCTGCCCAAAAAGACGGAGGCGCATGCCCTGCCGCCACTCGTCCGTCAACTCTGCTCTGGGATCGCTCCCCTGCGCCGGCGCACCCTGGTGGGCCCCGGCGATTCCGGCATTTTCCGGGGGCCGCAGCTTGCCCTGGGAGAGAAGGGGCCCTGGGCCACGGAGAGCAGGGAGATCCGCAGGACTGCCCTCGCCGGCCAATTCTCACGAGCGTTCTGCCCAAACCGATCCTGGTTTGGGAAGAACGCTCGTGAGAACTGGCAGGAGAACGCCCGGCGAACTCGCTTCGGGCGCCGCACTTCTGCATGGCCGCACCCCGGGCCTAGCGTGCCATTCCGAGCTATCACGCTCCAATCCCGCCTGGAAGCCCTCCGCGAGGCAGGCTGTGGCGAGGCCGACTCCTCCTGCTAATCCTCCTGCGGGGGTCCTCTCCCTGGCGCTGTTCCATGAGGCCTGGCCCTCCACGAAGCCCGGGCTCGGAGTCTCGCCTGCTACCTAGCCGTCTGCTTCTGGGTTCCTGTCCCTCGGTGCCTCCATCTGGGGAACCCTGAGTCCCGGGGCCACGCCTCCCACTCCCACATTGCCACCAACGGTGCCTTTCGGCGCTTCGGACTACCTCAGAGCGAGAGAAACCTGCGTGCCCCCACTGAGGTCAGCCCCATACTTGGGCACCCGATCCTCCCTAAAGTCAGAAGCGGAGGCCAGGCCGCCACCCTTCCTTCAACTCTGCTGCGGGTACGCTCCCCAGCGCAGGGGCCTCCGGGTGGGCCGCGACGTTTTCGCGCATTTTCCGGGCGGCCGCCCCAAGCTCCGGGCGAGAAACGGCCCTGGGCCATGGAGAGCAGGGCGGTCCGCAGGGCTGCCCAACGCCGGCCAATTCTCACGAGGGTCCTGCCCAAACCGATCCCGTGAGAATTGGCCGGAAAACGCATTGCGAACTTGCTTCAGGTGTCACACTACTGCAGGGCCGCCCCCCAGGGCCTGGCCGTCATCGGGAGAACTGGCTCACGCACCCTGCCAAGGAGCCCTCTGCGACAGACTGCGGCGAGGCCGATGCCTCCTGCTTCTCGGCCGGGAGGGGTCCCCTACTTGGCTCAGTCCCAAGGGGCCAGGGCTGTCCCGAGACTCTGGCTCGATATTTCACCTGCTTCCCAGCATTCGGCTTCCGGGGTCGTGTCCCTCTGTGCCTCCATCTGGCGAATCCTGTGTCCCCCGGCCTTGCCTCCCCCTCCCATTCCGTCCTCAATGGTGCATATTGGTGCAGCGGACAAGCCTCGGAGAGAGAGAAACCTGCATGACCCAAATGCTGACAGCCGCATCCTTGGGTGACTCATCAGCCCGAAAACAAGGAGGCGAACGCCCTTCTGCCACACGTCCATCAACTCTGCTCCGGGAACGCTCTTCTGCGCCATCGCCCCGATATGGTCGCGGTAGATACCATGCATTTTCCAGGGGCCGCAGCATGCCCTGGGAGAGAAGGGGCCCTGGGCCACGGAGATCAGTGCGGTCCTGCAACGCCGGCCAATTCTCATGAGCATTTTGCCCAAACCGATCCTGGTTAGGGCAGAATGCTTGTGACAATTGGCAGGAAAACGCCCGGCGAACTCGCTTCGGGCGCCGCACTTATGCACGGCCGCCCCCCCCCCCTCCCCGGGCCTGGCGTGCCATTGCGAGCCATCGCGCTCCAACCCCGCCAGGAAGCACTCCTCAAGGCCGGCTGTGGCAAGGCCGACGCCTCCTGCTAATCCTCCTGTGGGGGTCCTCTCGCTGGCGCTGTTCCATGGGGCCTGGCCCGCCACGAAGCCCGGGCTCGCAGTTTCGCCTGCTACTCAGCAGTCTGCTTCTGGGTTCCTGTACCTCGGTGCCTCCATCTGGGCAACCCAGAGTCCCGCGGCCACGCTCCCCCTCCCACACTGGCGCCAAAGTGCCTTTAAGCGCTTCGGACAACTTCAGAGCGAGAGAAACCTGCGTGTCCCCACTGAGGTCTGCCCCATCCTTGGGCGCCCGATCCTCCCAAAATTCAGAAGCGAAGGACCGGCCGCCACCCGTCATTCAATTCTGCTCCGGGAAAGCTCCCCAGCGCCGTGGCCTCCAGGTGGGCTGCAACGTTTTCGCGCATTTTCCAGGCGGCTGCCCCATGCTCCAGGAGGTCGGTCCGCAGGGCTGCCCAACGCCGGCCAATTCTCACGAGGGTTCTGCCCAAACCGATCCCGTGAGAATTGGCCGGAAAACGCCATGCGAACTCGCTTCAGGTGTCACACGACTGCAGGGCTGCCCCCCAGGGCCTGGCCCGGCATCGGGATAACTCGCTCACGCACCCTGCCAAGGAGCCCTCCGCGACAGACTGCGGCGAGGCCGATGCCTCCTGCTTCTCGGCCGGCGGGGGTCCCCTACTTGGCGCAGTCCCATGGGGCCAGGGCTGTCCCGAGACTCTGGCTCGAAATTTCGCCGGCTTCCCATCCTTCCGCTTCTGTGCCTCCATCTTGGGAATCCTGAGTCCCGTGGCAACGCCTCCGCCTCACGCCCTGGCGTAAACGCTGCATTTCGGCGTTTCGGACAAGCCTCGAAGCGAGAGGGACCTGCATGACCCAAATGAAGACAGCGCCATCCTTGGGCGCCCCATCAGCCCGAAAAGACGGAGGCGCACGCCCTGCCGGCGCATGCCCTGCAACTCTGCTCCGGGAACGCTCCCTTGCGCCGGCGCCCCCTGGTGGGCCACGTCGTTTCATCGGGTTTTCAGGCCGCGGAAGCATGCCCTGGGCAAGAAGGATCCCTGGGCCACGGAGAGCCGGGCGGTCCGCAGGGCTGCCCAATGCGGGCCAATTATCACGAGAGTTCTGCCCAAACCGATCCCGGTTTGGGCAGAACCCACATGAGAATTGACCGGAAAACGCCCTGCGAATTCGCTTCAGGCGCAGCTCGTCCGCAGGTCCGCCACCCCCCCCCCCCGGGCTTGCCCTGGCATCGCGTGCACTCGCGCACAAACTTCGCAGGAAGCCCTCAGCGAGGCAGGCTGAAGCGAGGCCGACGCCTCCTGCTCCTCCTGGCTGGTGTCCCCAACTTAGCGGCGTCCCATGGGGCCAGGGCTGCCCCGAGACTCGGGCTCGATATTTCACCTGCTTCCATCCTTCGGCTTCCGGGGTCGTGTCCCTCTGTGCCTCTATCTGGGGAATCCTGTGTCCCCCGGCCTTGCCTCCCCCTCCCATCCCGTCCCCAATGGTGCATATTGGTTCAGCGGACAAGCCTCGGAGAGAGAGAAACCTGCATGACCCAAATGCTGACAGCCGCATCCTTGGGTGACTCATCAGCCCGAAAAGACGGAGGCGAACGCTCTTCCGCCACTCGTCCATCAACTCTGCTCCGGGAACGCTCCTCTGCGTCGTCGCCCCGATATGGTCGCGGTAGATACCATGCATTTTCCAGGGGCCGCAGCATGCCCTGGGAGAGAAGGGGCCCTGGGCCACGGAGATCAGTGCGGTCCGCAGGACCGCTCAACGCCGGCCAATTCTCATGAGCGTTTTGCCCAAACCGATCCTGGTTTGGGCAGAATGCTAGTGAGAATTGGCCGGAAAATGCCCGGCGAACTCGCTTCGGGCGCCGCACATTACACGGCCGCCCCCCCCGCCCCCGGGTCTGGCGTGCCATTGCGAGCCATCGCGCTCCAACCCCGCCAGGAAGCACTCCTCAAGGCCGGCTGTGGCGAGGCCGACGCCTCCTGCTAATCCTCCTGTCGGGGTCCTCTCGCTGGCGCTGTTCCATGGGGCCTGGCCCGCCACGAAGCCCGGGCTCGCAGTTTCGCCTGCTACCCAGCCGTCTGCTTCTGGGTTCCTGTGCCTCGGTGCCTCCATCTGGGGAACCCTGAGTCCCGCGGCCACGCTCCCCCTCCCACACCGGCGCCAACAGTGCCTTTCGGCTCTTCGGACAACTTCAGAGCGAGAGAACCCTGCGTGCCCCCACTGAGGTCTGCCCCATCTTAGGGCGCCCGATCCTCCCTAAATTCAGAAGCGTAGGCCCTGCCGCCACCTGTCATTCAATTCTACTCTGGGAACGCTCCCCAGCGCCGTTGCCTCCGGGTGGGCCGTGACGTTTTCGCGCATTTTCCGGGCGGCTGCCCCATGCTCCAGGAGGTCGGTCCGCAGGGCTGCCAAACGCCGGCCAATTCTCAAGAGCGTTCTGCCCAAACCGATCCGGGTTTGGGCAGAACGCTCGTGAGAATTGGCAGGAAAACACCCGGCGAACTCGCTTCGGGCGCCGCACTTCTGCACGGCCGCCCCCGCGTGCCTGGCGTACCATTGCGAGCCATCGAGCTCCAACCACGCCAGGATGCCCTCCGCGAGGCAGGCTGTGGCGAGGCCGACCCCTCCTGCTAATCCTCCTGCGGGGGTCCTCTCGCGGCCTTGTTCCATCGGGCCTGGCCCGCCACGAAGCCCGGGCTCGCAGTTTCGCCTGCTACCCAGCCGTCTGCTTCTAGGTTCCTGTCCCTCGGTGACTCCATCTGGGGAACCCTGAGTCCCGCGACCGCACCTCCCCCTCCCACACCATCCCCAACGGTGCCTTTCGGCGCTTCGGACAAACTCAGAGTGATAGAAACCTGCGTGCCCACACTGAGGTCAGCCCAATCCTTGGGCGTCCGATCCTCCCTAAAGTAGAAGCGTAGCCCCGGCCTACACCCGTCATTCAACTCTGCTCCGGGAACGCTCCCCAGCGCCGGTGCCTCTGGGTGTGCCGGGACGTTTTCGCGCATTCCGCGCGGCCGCCGCATGCTTCGGGCGAGAAACGGCCATGGGCCACGGAGAGCAGGGCAGTCCGCAGGGCTGCGAAACGCTGTCCAATTCTCACGAGCGTTCTGCCCAAACCGGGATCGGTTTGGGCAGAACGCTCGTGAGAATTGGCCGGAAAACGCCTTGCGAACTCGCTTCGGGTGTCACACATCTGCAGGGCCGCCCCCCAGGGCCTGGCCCGGCATCGCGAGAGCTCGCTCACGAACCCCGCCAAAGAGCCCTCCGGGAGGCAGACTGCGGCGAGGCCGATGCCTCCTGCTTCTCGACCGGCGGTGTTCCCCTAATTGGCGCAGTCCCATGGGGCTAGGGCTGCCCCGAGACTCGGGCTCGAAATTTTGCCGGCTTCCCAGCCTTCCGTTTCCGGGGTCCTGTTCCTCTGTGCCTCCATCTTGGGATTCCTGAGTCCCGTGGCAAAGCCTCCGCCTCACGCCCTGGCGCCTAAGGTGCATTTTGGCGCTTCGGACAAGCCTCGGAGCGAGAGAAACCTGCATGACCCAACTGAGGACAGCCGCATCCTGGGGCGCCCCATCAGCCCGGAAAGACGGAGGCGCACGCCCTGCCCCCACCAGCCGCTCAACTGTGCTCCGGGAACTCTCCCGTGTGCCAGCGCGCCCTGGTGGGCCACGTCGTTTCCTCCCCTTTTCCAGGCGGTCGCAGCATGCACTGGGCAAGAAGGGGCCCTGGGCCACGGAGAGCCGGGTGGTCCGCAGGAATGCCCAACGCCGGCCAATTCTCACGAGGGTTCTGCCCAAATCAATCCCGGTTAGGTCAGAACCCTCGTGAGGATTGGCCGGAAAACGCGCGGCGAACTCGCTTCGGGCGCAGTTATTCCGCAGGTCAGCCCCCCGGGACTTGTCCTGGCATCGTGAGCGCTCGCGCACGAACCTCGCCAGGAGGCCCTCCGCGAGGCAGGCTGAGGCGAGGCCGACGCCTCCTGCTCCTCGGCGCCGGTGTCCCCTACTTAGCGCCGACCCATGGGGCCAGGGCTGCCCCGAGACTCGTGCTTGATATTTCACCTGCTTCCCAGCCTTTGGCTTCCGGGGTCGTGTCCCTCTGTGCCTCCATCTGGGGAATCCTGAGTCCCTCGGCCACGCCTCCCCCTCCCATCCCAGCCCCAGTGGTGCTTATCGGCGCTTCGGACAAGCCTCGGAGAGAGAGAAACCTAAATGAACAAAATGCGGACAGCCACATCCTTGGGTGCCCCATCTGCCCAAAAAGACGGAGGCGCATGCCCTGCCGCCACTCGTCCGTCAACTCTGCTCTGGGATCGCTCCCCTGCGCCGGCGCACCCTGGTGGGCCCCGGCGATTCCGGCATTTTCCGGGGGCCGCAGCTTGCCCTGGGAGAGAAGGGGCCCTGGGCCACGGAGAGCAGGGAGATCCGCAGGACTGCCCTCGCCGGCCAATTCTCACGAGCGTTCTGCCCAAACCGATCCTGGTTTGGGAAGAACGCTCGTGAGAACTGGCAGGAGAACGCCCGGCGAACTCGCTTCGGGCGCCGCACTTCTGCATGGCCGCACCCCGGGCCTAGCGTGCCATTCCGAGCTATCACGCTCCAATCCCGCCTGGAAGCCCTCCGCGAGGCAGGCTGTGGCGAGGCCGACTCCTCCTGCTAATCCTCCTGCGGGGGTCCTCTCCCTGGCGCTGTTCCATGAGGCCTGGCCCTCCACGAAGCCCGGGCTCGGAGTCTCGCCTGCTACCTAGCCGTCTGCTTCTGGGTTCCTGTCCCTCGGTGCCTCCATCTGGGGAACCCTGAGTCCCGGGGCCACGCCTCCCACTCCCACATTGCCACCAACGGTGCCTTTCGGCGCTTCGGACTACCTCAGAGCGAGAGAAACCTGCGTGCCCCCACTGAGGTCAGCCCCATACTTGGGCACCCGATCCTCCCTAAAGTAGAAGCGTAGCCCCGGCCTACACCCGTCATTCAACTCTGCTCCGGGAACGCTCCCCAGCGCCGGTGCCTCTGGGTGTGCCGGGACGTTTTCGCGCATTCCGCGCGGCCGCCGCATGCTTCGGGCGAGAAACGGCCATGGGCCACGGAGAGCAGGGCAGTCCGCAGGGCTGCGAAACGCTGTCCAATTCTCACGAGCGTTCTGCCCAAACCGGGATCGGTTTGGGCAGAACGCTCGTGAGAATTGGCCGGAAAACGCCTTGCGAACTCGCTTCGGGTGTCACACATCTGCAGGGCCGCCCCCCAGGGCCTGGCCCGGCATCGCGAGAGCTCGCTCACGAACCCCGCCAAAGAGCCCTCCGGGAGGCAGACTGCGGCGAGGCCGATGCCTCCTGCTTCTCGACCGGCGGTGTTCCCCTAATTGGCGCAGTCCCATGGGGCTAGGGCTGCCCCGAGACTCGGGCTCGAAATTTTGCCGGCTTCCCAGCCTTCCGTTTCCGGGATCCTGTTCCTCTGTGCCTCCATCTTGGGATTCCTGAGTCCCGTGGCAAAGCCTCCGCCTCACGCCCTGGCGCCTAAGGTGCATTTTGGCGCTTCGGACAAGCCTCGGAGCGAGAGAAACCTGCATGACCCAACTGAGGACAGCCGCATCCTGGGGCGCCCCATCAGCCCGGAAAGACGGAGGCGCACGCCCTGCCCCCACCAGCCGCTCAACTGTGCTCCGGGAACTCTCCCGTGTGCCAGCGCGCCCTGGTGGGCCGCGTCGTTTCCTCCCCTTTTCCAGGCGGTCGCAGCATGCACTGGGCAAGAAGGGGCCCTGGGCCACGGAGAGCCGGGTGGTCCGCAGGAATGCCCAACGCCGGCCAATTCTCACGAGGGTTCTGCCCAAATCAATCCCGGTTAGGTCAGAACCCTCGTGAGGATTGGCCGGAAAACGCGCGGCGAACTCGCTTCGGGCGCAGTTATTCCGCAGGTCAGCCCCCCGGGACTTGTCCTGGCATCGTGAGCTCTCGCGCACGAACCTCGCCAGGAGGCCCTCCGCGAGGCAGGCTGAGGCGAGGCCGACGCCTCCTGCTCCTCGGCGCCGGTGTCCCCTACTTAGCGCCGACCCATGGGGCCAGGGCTGCCCCGAGACTCGTGCTTGATATTTCACCTGCTTCCCAGCCTTTGGCTTCCGGGGTCGTGTCCCTCTGTGCCTCCATCTGGGGAATCCTGAGTCCCTCGGCCACGCCTCCCCCTCCCATCCCAGCCCCAGTGGTGCATATCGGCGCTTCGGACAAGCCTCGGAGAGAGAGAAACCTAAATGAACAAAATGCGGACAGCCACATCCTTGGGTGCCCCATCTGCCCAAAAAGACGGAGGCGCATGCCCTGCCGCCACTCGTCCGTCAACTCTGCTCTGGGATCGCTCCCCTGCGCCGGCGCACCCTGGTGGGCCCCGGCGATTCCGGCATTTTCCGGGGGCCGCAGCTTGCCCTGGGAGAGAAGGGGCCCTGGGCCACGGAGAGCAGGGAGATCCGCAGGACTGCCCTCGCCGGCCAATTCTCACGAGCGTTCTGCCCAAACCGATCCTGGTTTGGGAAGAACGCTCGTGAGAACTGGCAGGAGAACGCCCGGCGAACTCGCTTCGGGCGCCGCACTTCTGCATGGCCGCACCCCGGGCCTAGCGTGCCATTCCGAGCTATCACGCTCCAATCCCGCCTGGAAGCCCTCCGCGAGGCAGGCTGTGGCGAGGCCGACTCCTCCTGCTAATCCTCCTGCGGGGGTCCTCTCCCTGGCGCTGTTCCATGAGGCCTGGCCCTCCACGAAGCCCGGGCTCGGAGTCTCGCCTGCTACCTAGCCGTCTGCTTCTGGGTTCCTGTCCCTCGGTGCCTCCATCTGGGGAACCCTGAGTCCCGGGGCCACGCCTCCCACTCCCACATTGCCACCAACGGTGCCTTTCGGCGCTTCGGACTACCTCAGAGCGAGAGAAACCTGCGTGCCCCCACTGAGGTCAGCCCCATACTTGGGCACCCGATCCTCCCTAAAGTCAGAAGCGGAGGCCAGGCCGCCACCCTTCCTTCAACTCTGCTGCGGGTACGCTCCCCAGCGCAGGGGCCTCCGGGTGGGCCGCGACGTTTTCGCGCATTTTCCGGGCGGCCGCCCCAAGCTCCGGGCGAGAAACGGCCCTGGGCCATGGAGAGCAGGGCGGTCCGCAGGGCTGCCCAACGCCGGCCAATTCTCACGAGGGTCCTGCCCAAACCGATCCCGTGAGAATTGGCCGGAAAACGCATTGCGAACTTGCTTCAGGTGTCACACTACTGCAGGGCCGCCCCCCAGGGCCTGGCCGTCATCGGGAGAACTGGCTCACGCACCCTGCCAAGGAGCCCTCTGCGACAGACTGCGGCGAGGCCGATGCCTCCTGCTTCTCGGCCGGGAGGGGTCCCCTACTTGGCTCAGTCCCAAGGGGCCAGGGCTGTCCCGAGACTCTGGCTCGATATTTCACCTGCTTCCCAGCATTCGGCTTCCGGGGTCGTGTCCCTCTGTGCCTCCATCTGGCGAATCCTGTGTCCCCCGGCCTTGCCTCCCCCTCCCATTCCGTCCTCAATGGTGCATATTGGTGCAGCGGACAAGCCTCGGAGAGAGAGAAACCTGCATGACCCAAATGCTGACAGCCGCATCCTTGGGTGACTCATCAGCCCGAAAACAAGGAGGCGAACGCCCTTCTGCCACACGTCCATCAACTCTGCTCCGGGAACGCTCTTCTGCGCCATCGCCCCGATATGGTCGCGGTAGATACCATGCATTTTCCAGGGGCCGCAGCATGCCCTGGGAGAGAAGGGGCCCTGGGCCACGGAGATCAGTGCGGTCCTGCAACGCCGGCCAATTCTCATGAGCATTTTGCCCAAACCGATCCTGGTTAGGGCAGAATGCTTGTGACAATTGGCAGGAAAACGCCCGGCGAACTCGCTTCGGGCGCCGCACTTCTGCACGGCCGCCCCCCCCCCCCCCCCGGGCCTGGCGTGCCATTGCGAGCCATCGCGCTCCAACCCCGCCAGGAAGCACTCCTCAAGGCCGGCTGTGGCAAGGCCGACGCCTCCTGCTAATCCTCCTGTGGGGGTCCTCTCGCTGGCGCTGTTCCATGGGGCCTGGCCCGCCACGAAGCCCGGGCTCGCAGTTTCGCCTGCTACTCAGCAGTCTGCTTCTGGGTTCCTGTACCTCGGTGCCTCCATCTGGGCAACCCAGAGTCCCGCGGCCACGCTCCCCCTCCCACACTGGCGCCAAAGTGCCTTTAAGCGCTTCGGACAACTTCAGAGCGAGAGAAACCTGCGTGTCCCCACTGAGGTCTGCCCCATCCTTGGGCGCCCGATCCTCCCAAAATTCAGAAGCGAAGGACCGGCCGCCACCCGTCATTCAATTCTGCTCCGGGAAAGCTCCCCAGCGCCGTGGCCTCCAGGTGGGCTGCAACGTTTTCGCGCATTTTCCAGGCGGCTGCCCCATGCTCCAGGAGGTCGGTCCGCAGGGCTGCCCAACGCCGGCCAATTCTCACGAGGGTTCTGCCCAAACCGATCCCGTGAGAATTGGCCGGAAAACGCCGTGCGAACTCGCTTCAGGTGTCACACGACTGCAGGGCTGCCCCCCAGGGCCTGGCCCGGCATCGGGATAACTCGCTCACGCACCCTGCCAAGGAGCCCTCCGCGACAGACTGCGGCGAGGCCGATGCCTCCTGCTTCTCGGCCGGCGGGGGTCCCCTACTTGGCGCAGTCCCATGGGGCCAGGGCTGTCCCGAGACTCTGGCTCGAAATTTCGCCGGCTTCCCATCCTTCCGCTTCTGTGCCTCCATCTTGGGAATCCTGAGTCCCGTGGCAACGCCTCCGCCTCACGCCCTGGCGTAAACGCTGCATTTCGGCGTTTCGGACAAGCCTCGAAGCGAGAGGGACCTGCATGACCCAAATGAAGACAGCGCCATCCTTGGGCGCCCCATCAGCCCGAAAAGACGGAGGCGCACGCCCTGCCGGCGCACGCCCTGCAACTCTGCTCCGGGAACGCTCCCTTGCGCCGGCGCCCCCTGGTGGGCCACGTCGTTTCATCGGGTTTTCAGGCCGCGGAAGCATGCCCTGGGCAAGAAGGATCCCTGGGCCACGGAGAGCCGGGCGGTCCGCAGGGCTGCCCAATGCGGGCCAATTATCACGAGAGTTCTGCCCAAACCGATCCCGGTTTGGGCAGAACCCACATGAGAATTGACCGGAAAACGCCCTGCGAATTCGCTTCAGGCGCAGCTCGTCCGGAGGTCCGCCACCCCCCCCCGGGCTTGCCCTGGCATCGCGTGCACTCGCGCACAAACTTCGCAGGAAGCCCTCAGCGAGGCAGGCTGAAGCGAGGCCGACGCCTCCTGCTCCTCCTGGCTGGTGTCCCCAACTTAGCGGCGTCCCATGGGGCCAGGGCTGCCCCGAGACTCGGGCTCGATATTTCACCTGCTTCCATCCTTCGGCTTCCGGGGTCGTGTCCCTCTGTGCCTCTATCTGGGGAATCCTGTGTCCCCCGGCCTTGCCTCCCCCTCCCATCCCGTCCCCAATGGTGCATATTGGTTCAGCGGACAAGCCTCGGAGAGAGAGAAACCTGCATGACCCAAATGCTGACAGCCGCATCCTTGGGTGACTCATCAGCCCGAAAAGACGGAGGCGAACGCTCTTCCGCCACTCGTCCATCAACTCTGCTCCGGGAACGCTCCTCTGCGTCGTCGCCCCGATATGGTCGCGGTAGATACCATGCATTTTCCAGGGGCCGCAGCATGCCCTGGGAGAGAAGGGGCCCTGGGCCACGGAGATCAGTGCGGTCCGCAGGACCGCTCAACGCCGGCCAATTCTCATGAGCGTTTTGCCCAAACCGATCCTGGTTTGGGCAGAATGCTAGTGAGAATTGGCCGGAAAATGCCCGGCGAACTCGCTTCGGGCGCCGCACATTACACGGCCGCCCCCCCGCCCCCGGGTCTGGCGTGCCATTGCGAGCCATCGCGCTCCAACCCCGCCAGGAAGCACTCCTCAAGGCCGGCTGTGGCGAGGCCGACGCCTCCTGCTAATCCTCCTGTCGGGGTCCTCTCGCTGGCGCTGTTCCATGGGGCCTGGCCCGCCACGAAGCCCGGGCTCGCAGTTTCGCCTGCTACCCAGCCGTCTGCTTCTGGGTTCCTGTGCCTCGGTGCCTCCATCTGGGGAACCCTGAGTCCCGCGGCCACGCTCCCCCTCCCACACCGGCGCCAACAGTGCCTTTCGGCTCTTCGGACAACTTCAGAGCGAGAGAACCCTGCGTGCCCCCACTGAGGTCTGCCCCATCTTAGGGCGCCCGATCCTCCCTAAATTCAGAAGCGTAGGCCCTGCCGCCACCTGTCATTCAATTCTACTCTGGGAACGCTCCCCAGCGCCGTTGCCTCCGGGTGGGCCGTGACGTTTTCGCGCATTTTCCGGGCGGCTGCCCCATGCTCCAGGAGGTCGGTCCGCAGGGCTGCCAAACGCCGGCCAATTCTCAAGAGCGTTCTGCCCAAACCGATCCGGGTTTGGGCAGAACGCTCGTGAGAATTGGCAGGAAAACACCCGGCGAACTCGCTTCGGGCGCCGCACTTCTGCACGGCCGCCCCCGCGTGCCTGGCGTACCATTGCGAGCCATCGAGCTCCAACCACGCCAGGATGCCCTCCGCGAGGCAGGCTGTGGCGAGGCCGACCCCTCCTGCTAATCCTCCTGCGGGGGTCCTCTCGCGGCCTTGTTCCATCGGGCCTGGCCCGCCACGAAGCCCGGGCTCGCAGTTTCGCCTGCTACCCAGCCATCTGCTTCTAGGTTCCTGTCCCTCGGTGACTCCATCTGGGGAACCCTGAGTCCCGCGACCGCACCTCCCCCTCCCACACCATCCCCAACGGTGCCTTTCGGCGCTTCGGACAAACTCAGAGTGATAGAAACCTGCGTGCCCACACTGAGGTCAGCCCAATCCTTGGGCGTCCGATCCTCCCTAAAGTAGAAGCGTAGCCCCGGCCTACACCCGTCATTCAACTCTGCTCCGGGAACGCTCCCCAGCGCCGGTGCCTCTGGGTGTGCCGGGACGTTTTCGCGCATTCCGCGCGGCCGCCGCATGCTTCGGGCGAGAAACGGCCATGGGCCACGGAGAGCAGGGCAGTCCGCAGGGCTGCGAAACGCTGTCCAATTCTCACGAGCGTTCTGCCCAAACCGGGATCGGTTTGGGCAGAACGCTCGTGAGAATTGGCCGGAAAACGCCTTGCGAACTCGCTTCGGGTGTCACACATCTGCAGGGCCGCCCCCCAGGGCCTGGCCCGGCATCGCGAGAGCTCGCTCACGAACCCCGCCAAAGAGCCCTCCGGGAGGCAGACTGCGGCGAGGCCGATGCCTCCTGCTTCTCGACCGGCGGTGTTCCCCTAATTGGCGCAGTCCCATGGGGCTAGGGCTGCCCCGAGACTCGGGCTCGAAATTTTGCCGGCTTCCCAGCCTTCCGTTTCCGGGGTCCTGTTCCTCTGTGCCTCCATCTTGGGATTCCTGAGTCCCGTGGCAAAGCCTCCGCCTCACGCCCTGGCGCCTAAGGTGCATTTTGGCGCTTCGGACAAGCCTCGGAGCGAGAGAAACCTGCATGACCCAACTGAGGACAGCCGCATCCTGGGGCGCCCCATCAGCCCGGAAAGACGGAGGCGCACGCCCTGCCCCCACCAGCCGCTCAACTGTGCTCCGGGAACTCTCCCGTGTGCCAGCGCGCCCTGGTGGGCCGCGTCGTTTCCTCCCCTTTTCCAGGCGGTCGCAGCATGCACTGGGCAAGAAGGGGCCCTGGGCCACGGAGAGCCGGGTGGTCCGCAGGAATGCCCAACGCCGGCCAATTCTCACGAGGGTTCTGCCCAAATCAATCCCGGTTAGGTCAGAACCCTCGTGAGGATTGGCCGGAAAACGCGCGGCGAACTCGCTTCGGGCGCAGTTATTCCGCAGGTCAGCCCCCCGGGACTTGTCCTGGCATCGTGAGCGCTCGCGCACGAACCTCGCCAGGAGGCCCTCCGCGAGGCAGGCTGAGGCGAGGCCGACGCCTCCTGCTCCTCGGCGCCGGTGTCCCCTACTTAGCGCCGACCCATGGGGCCAGGGCTGCCCCGAGACTCGTGCTTGATATTTCACCTGCTTCCCAGCCTTTGGCTTCCGGGGTCGTGTCCCTCTGTGCCTCCATCTGGGGAATCCTGAGTCCCTCGGCCACGCCTCCCCCTCCCATCCCAGCCCCAGTGGTGCTTATCGGCGCTTCGGACAAGCCTCGGAGAGAGAGAAACCTAAATGAACAAAATGCGGACAGCCACATCCTTGGGTGCCCCATCTGCCCAAAAAGACGGAGGTGCATGCCCTGCCGCCACTCGTCCGTCAACTCTGCTCTGGGATCGCTCCCCTGCGCCGGCGCACCCTGTGGGCCCCGGCGATTCCGGCATTTTCCGGGGGCCGCAGCTTGCCCTGGGAGAGAAGGGGCCCTGGGCCACGGAGAGCAGGGAGATCCGCAGGACTGCCCTCGCCGGCCAATTCTCACGAGCGTTCTGCCCAAACCGATCCTGGTTTGGGAAGAACGCTCGTGAGAACTGGCAGGAGAACGCCCGGCGAACTCGCTTCGGGTGCCGCACTTCTGCATGGCCGCACCCCGGGCCTAGCGTGCCATTCCGAGCTATCACGCTCCAATCCCGCCTGGAAGCCCTCCGCGAGGCAGGCTGTGGCGAGGCCGACTCCTCCTGCTAATCCTCCTGCGGGGGTCCTCTCCCTGGCGCTGTTCCATGAGGCCTGGCCCTCCACGAAGCCCGGGCTCGGAGTCTCGCCTGCTACCTAGCCGTCTGCTTCTGGGTTCCTGTCCCTCGGTGCCTCCATCTGGGGAACCCTGAGTCCCGGGGCCACGCCTCCCACTCCCACATTGCCACCAACGGTGCCTTTCGGCGCTTCGGACTACCTCAGAGCGAGAGAAACCTGCGTGCCCCCACTGAGGTCAGCCCCATACTTGGGCACCCGATCCTCCCTAAAGTCAGAAGCGGAGGCCAGGCCGCCACCCTTCCTTCAACTCTGCTGCGGGTACGCTCCCCAGCGCAGGGGCCTCCGGTTGGGCCGCGACGTTTTCGCGCATTTTCCGGGCGGCCGCCCCAAGCTCCGGGCGAGAAACGGCCCTGGGCCATGGAGAGCAGGGCGGTCCGCAGGGCTGCCCAACGCCGGCCAATTCTCACGAGGGTCCTGCCCAAACCGATCCCGTGAGAATTGGCCGGAAAACGCCTTGCGAACTCGCTTCAGGTGTCACACTACTGCAGGGCCGCCCCCCAGGGCCTGGCCCGTCATCGGGAGAACTGGCTCACGCACCCTGCCAAGGAGCCCTCTGCGACAGACTGCGGCGAGGCCGATGCCTCCTGCTTCTCGGCCGGCAGGGGTCCCCTAATTGGCTCAGTCCCATGGGGCCAGGGCTGTCCCGAGACTCTGGCTCGATATTTCACCTGCTTCCCAGCATTCGGCTTCCGGGGTCGTGTCCCTCTGTGCCTCCATCTGGCGAATCCTGTGGCCCCGGCCTTGCCTCCCCCTCCCATTCCGTCCCCAATGGTGCATATTGGTGCAGCGGACAAGCCTCGGAGAGAGAGAAACCTGCATGACCCAAATGCTGACAGCCGAATCCTTGGGTGACTCATCAGCCCGAAAACACGGAGGCGAACGCCCTTCCGCCACACGTCCATCAACTCTGCTCCGGGAACGCTCCTCTGCGCCATCGCCCCGATATGGTCGCGGTAGATACCATGCATTTTCCAGGGGCCGCAGCATGCCCTGGGAGAGAAGGGGCCCTGGGCCACGGAGATCAGTGCGATCCGCAGGACCGCTCAACGCCGGCCAATTCTCATGAGCATTTTGCCCAAACCGATCCTGGTTAGGGCAGAACGCTTGTGACAATTGGCAGGAAAACGCCCGGCGAACTCGCTTCGGGCGCCGCTCTTCTGCACGGCCGCCCCCCCCCTCCCCGGGCCTGGCGGGCCATTGCGAGCCATCGCGCTCCAACACCGCCAGGAAGCACTCCTCAAGGCCGGCTGTGGCAAGGCCGACGCCTCCTGCTAATCCTCCTGTGGGGGTCCTCTCGCTGGCGCTGTTCCATGGGGCCTGGCCCGCCACGAAGCCCGGGCTCGCAGTTTCGCCTGCTACTCAGCAGTCTGCTTCTGGGTTCCTGTACCTCGGTGCCTCCATCTGGGCAACCCAGAGTCCCGCGGCCACGCTCCCCCTCCCACACTGGCGCCAAAGTGCCTTTAAGCGCTTCGGACAACTTCAGAGCGAGAGAAACCTGCGTGTCCCCACTGAGGTCTGCCCCATCCTTGGGCGCCCGATCCTCCCAAAATTCAGAAGCGAAGGACCGGCCGCCACCCGTCATTCAATTCTGCTCCGGGAAAGCTCCCCAGCGCCGTGGCCTCCAGGTGGGCTGCAACGTTTTCGCGCATTTTCCAGGCGGCTGCCCCATGCTCCAGGAGGTCGGTCCGCAGGGCTGCCCAACGCCGGCCAATTCTCACGAGGGTTCTGCCCAAACCGATCCCGTGAGAATTGGCCGGAAAACGCCTTGCGAACTCGCTTCAGGTGTCACACGACTGCAGGGCTGCCCCCCAGGGCCTGGCCCGGCATCGGGAAAACTCGCTCACGCACCCTGCCAAGGAGCCCTCCGTGACAGACTGCGGCGAGGCCGATGCCTCCTGCTTCTCGGCCGGCGGGGGTCCCCTACTTGGCGCAGTCCCATGGGGCCAGGGCTGTCCCGAGACTCGGGCTCGACATTTCGCCGGCTTCCCATCCTTCCGCTTCTGTGCCTCCATCTTGGGAATCCTGAGTCCCGTGGCAACGCCTCCTCCTCACGCCCTGGCGTAAACGCTGCATTTCGGCTTTTCGGACAAGCCTCGAAGCGAGAGGGACCTGCATGACCCAAATGAAGACAGCGCCATCCTTGGGCGCCCCATCAGCCCGAAATGACGGAGGCGCACGCCCTGCCGCCACCCGCCCTGCAACTCTGCTCCGGGAACGCTCCCTTGCGCCGGCGACCCCTGGTGGGCCACGTCGTTTCCTGGGGTTTTCAGGCCACGGAAGCATGCCCTGGGCAAGAAGGATCCCTGGGCCACGGAGAGCCGGGCGGTCCGCAGGGCGGCCCAACGCCGGCCAATTATCACGAGAGTTCTGCCCAAACCGATCCCGGTTTGGGCAGAACCCACATGAGAATTGACCGGAAAAACGCCCTGCGAATTCGCTTCAGGCGCAGCTCGTCCGCAGGTCCGCCCCTCCCCCCCGGGCTTGCCCTGGCATCGCGTGCACTCGCGCACAAACTTCGCCAGGATCCCTCAGAGAGGCAGGATGAGGCAAGGCCGACGCCTCCTGGTCCTCCTGGCTGGTGTCCCCTATTTAGCGGCGTCCCATGGGGCCAGGGCTGCCCCGAGACTCGGGCTCGATATTTCACCTGCTTCCATCCTTCGGCTTCCGGGTTCGTGTCCCTCTGTGCCTCCATCTGGGGAATCCTGTGTCCCCCGGCCTTGCCTCCCCCTCCCATCCCGTCCCCAATGGTGCATATTGGTGCAGCGGACAAGCCTAGGAGAGAGAGAAACCTGCATGACCCAAATGCTGACAGCCGCATCCTTGGGTGACTCATCAGCCCGAAAAGACGGAGGCGAACGCTCTTCCGCCACTCGTCCATCAACTCTGCTCCGGGAACGCTCCTCTGCGTCGTCGCCCCGATATGGTCGCGGTAGATACCATGCATTTTCCAGGGGCCGCAGCATGCCCTGGGAGAGAAGGGGCCCTGGGCCACGGAGATCAGTGCGGTCCGCAGGACCGCTCAACGTCGGCCAATTCTCATGAGCGTTTTGCCCAAACCGATCCTGGTTTGGGCAGAATGCTAGTGAGAATTGGCCGGAAAATGCCCGGCGAACTCGCTTCGGGCGCCGCACATTACACGGCCGCCCCCCCCGCCCCCGGGTCTGGCGTGCCATTGCGAGCCATCGCGCTCCAACCCCGCCAGGAAGCACTCCTCAAGGCCGGCTGTGGCGAGGCCGACACCTCCTGCTAATCCTCCTGTGGGGGTCCTCTCGCTGGCGCTGTTCCATGGGGCCTGGCCCGCCACGAAGCCCGGGCTCGCAGTTTCGCCTGCTACCCAGCCGTCTGCTTCTGGGTTCCTGTGCCTCGGTGCCTCCATCTGGGGAACCCTGAGTCCCGCGGCCACGCTCCCCCTCCCACACCGGCGCCAACAGTGCCTTTCGGCTCTTCGGACAACTTCAGAGCGAGAGAACCCTGCGTGCCCCCACTGAGGTCTGCCCCATCTTTGGGTGCCCGATCCTCCCTAAATTCAGAAGCGTAGGCCCTGCCGCCACCTGTCATTCAATTCTACTCTGGGAACGCTCCCCAGCGCCGTTGCCTCTGGGTGGGCCGTGACGTTTTCGCGCATTTTCCGGGCGGCTGCCCCATGCTCCAGGAGGTCGGTCCGCAGGGCTGCCAAACGCCGGCCAATTCTCAAGAGCGTTCTGCCCAAACCGATCCGGGTTTGGGCAGAACGCTCGTGAGAATTGGCAGGAAAACACCCGGCGAACTCGCTTCGGGTGCCGCACTTCTGCACGGCCGCCCCCGCGGTCCTGGCGTAACATTGCGAGCCATCGAGCTCCAACCACGCCAGGAAGCCCTCCGCGAGGCAGGCTGTGGCGAGGCCGACCCCTCCTGCTAATCCTCCTGCGGGGGTCCTCTCGCGGCCTTGTTCCATCGGGCCTGGCCCGCCACGAAGCCCGGGCTCGCAGTTTCGCCTGCTACCCAGCCGTCTGCTTCTAGGTTCCTGTCCCTCGGTGACTCCATCTGGGGAACCCTGAGTCCCGCGACCGCACCTCCCCCTCCCACACCATCCCCAACGGTGCCTTTCGGCGCTTCGGACAAACTCAGAGTGAGAGAAACCTGCGTGCCCACACTGAGGTCAGCCCAATCCTTGGGCGTCCGATCCTCCCTAAAGTAGAAGCGTAGCCCCGGCCTACACCCGTCATTCAACTCTGCTCCGGGAACGCTCCCCAGCGCCGGTGCCTCTGGGTGTGCCGGGACGTTTTCGCGCATTCCGCGCGGCCGCCGCATGCTTCGGGCGAGAAACGGCCATGGGCCACGGAGAGCAGGGCAGTCCGCAGGGCTGCGAAACGCTGTCCAATTCTCACGAGCGTTCTGCCCAAACCGGGATCGGTTTGGGCAGAACGCTCGTGAGAATTGGCCGGAAAACGCCTTGCGAACTCGCTTCGGGTGTCACACATCTGCAGGGCCGCCCCCCAGGGCCTGGCCCGGCATCGCGAGAGCTCGCTCACGAACCCCGCCAAAGAGCCCTCCGGGAGGCAGACTGCGGCGAGGCCGATGCCTCCTGCTTCTCGACCGGCGGTGTTCCCCTAATTGGCGCAGTCCCATGGGGCTAGGGCTGCCCCGAGACTCGGGCTCGAAATTTTGCCGGCTTCCCAGCCTTCCGTTTCCGGGGTCCTGTTCCTCTGTGCCTCCATCTTGGGATTCCTGAGTCCCGTGGCAAAGCCTCCGCCTCACGCCCTGGCGCCTAAGGTGCATTTTGGCGCTTCGGACAAGCCTCGGAGCGAGAGAAACCTGCATGACCCAACTGAGGACAGCCGCATCCTGGGGCGCCCCATTAGCCCGGAAAGACGGAGGCGCATGCCCTGCCCCCACCAGCCGCTCAACTCTACTCTGGGAACTGTTCCATGCGCAGGCGCCCCCTAGTTGGCCGCGTCATTTCCTTCCGTTTTTTAGGCAGTCGCAGCATGCACTGGTCGAGATGGGGCCCTGGGCCACGGAGAGCCGGGTGGTCCGCAGGACTGCCAATCGCCGGCCAATTCTCACGAGCGTTCTGCCCAAACAATCCCAGTTTTGGCTGAACCCTCGTGAGAACTGGCCGGAAAACGCCAGGCGAACTCGCTTTGGTCACAGCTCTTCCGCAGGCCGCCCCCCGGGGCTTCTCCTGGCATCGTGAGCACTCGCGCACGACCCTCGCCAGGAAGCCCTGCTGGAGGCAGGCTGAGGTGAGGCCGACGCCTCCTGCTGCTCGGCGCGGGTGTCCCCTACTTAGCGCCGTCCCATGGGGCCAGAGCTGCCCCGAGACTCGGGCTCGATATTTCACCTGCTTCCCAGCCTTCGGCTTCCGGGGTCGTGTCCCTCTGTGCCTCCATCTGGGGAATCCTGAGTCTCACGGCCTAGCCTCCCCCTCCCATCCCCGCCCCAATGGTGCATATGGGCGCTTCGGACAAGCCTCAGAGTGAGAGAAACTGCATGACCCAACTGCGGACAGCCCCATCCTTGGGTGCCCCATCAGCCCAAAAAGACGGAGGCGCATGCCCTGCCGCCACTCGTCCATCAACTCTGCTCCGGGAACGCTCCCCTGCGCCGGCGCCCCCCTGTGGTCCCTGGCGATGCCGGCATTTTCTGGGGCCCGCAGCATGCCCTGGAATAGAAGGGGCCTTGGGCCACGGGGAGTAGGGTGGTCCGCAGGACCGCCCAACGCCGGCCTATTCTCACGAGCGTTCTGCCCATACCGATCCTAGTTTGGGCAGAACGCTCGTGAGAATTGGCAGGGAAACGCCCGGCGAAATCGCTTCGGGCTCGCACTTCTGCACGGCCGCCCCCCCAGGCCTGGCGTGCCATTGCGAGCCATCCCGCTCCAATCCTGCCAGGAAGCCCTCCGCGAGGCAGGCTGTGGCGAGGCCGACGCCTCCTGCTAATCCTCCTGCGGGGGTCCTCTCCCTGGCGCTGTTCCACGGGGCCTGGCCCGCCACGAAGCCGGGGCTCGCAGTTTCGCCTGGTACCCAGCCGTCTGCTTCTGGGTTCCTGTCCCTCGGTGCCTCCATCTAGGGATCCCTGCGTCCCGCAGCCACACCTCCCCCTCCCACACTGGGGCCAAACGTGCCTTTCGGCGCTTCGGACAACCTCAGAGTGAGAGAAACCTGTGTGCCCCCACTGAGGTCAGCCCAATCCTTGGGCGCCCCATCCTCCTTAAAGTCGGAAGCGTAGGCCCGGCCGCCACCCGTCCTTCATCTCTGCTCTGGGAACGCTCCCCAGCGCTGGGGCCTCCGGGTGGGCCGCGACGTTTTCGCGCAATTTCCGGGCGGCCGCCCCATGCTCCGGGCGAGAAACTGCCCTGGGCCATGGAGCGCAGGGCGGTCCGCAGTGCTGCCAAACGCCGGTCAATTCTCACGAGCGTTCTGTCCAAACCGATCCCGGTTTGGGCAGAACGCTCGTGAGAATAGGCCGGAAAACGCCAGGCGAACTCGCTTCGGTCGAAGCTCGTCCCCAGGTCCGCCCCCCGGGGCTTCTCCTGGCATCACGGGAGCTCACGCACGAACCTCGCCAGGAAGCCCTCTGCGAGGCAGGCTGAGGCGAGGCTGACGGGTACTGCTCCTCAGCGCTGGTGTCCCCTACTTCTTGCCGTCCAATGGGGCCAGGGCTGCCCCGAGACTCGGGCTGGATATTTCACCTGCTTCCCAGCCTTCGGCTTCCGGGGTCGTGTCCCTCTGTGCCTCCATCTGGGGAATCCTGAGTCCCGCGGCCTCGCCTCCCCCTCCCATCCCGGCCGCAATGGTGCATATCGGCGCTTCAGACAAGCCTCGGAAAGAGAGAAACCTGCATGACACAACTGCGGACAGCCCCATTCTTTGGTGCCCCATCAGCCCGAAAAGACGGAGGCGCATGCCCTGCGGCCACTCGTCCGTCCACTCTGCTCTGGGAACGCTCCCCTGCGCCGGCGCCCCCTGGTGGGCCCCGGCGATTCCGGCATTTTTTGGGCGCTGCAGCATGCTTTGGGAGAGAAGGGGCCTTGGGCCACGGAAAGCAGGGAGGTCCGAAAACTGCCCAACGCCGGCCAATTCTCACGAGCGTTCTGCCCAAACCGATCCTGGTTTGGGCAGAACGCTCGTGAGAATTGGCAGGAAAACGCCCGGCGAAATCGCTTCAGGCCCTGCACTTCAGCACGGCTTCCCCCACCCCACGCGGCCGGGCGTGCCATTGCGAGCCATCGCGCTCCAACCTGCCATTGCGAGCCATCGCGCTCCAACCCCACCAGGAAGCCCTCCGCGAGGCAGGTTGTGGCGAGGCCGACGCCTTCTGCTAATCCTCCTGCGTGGGTCCTTTCCCTGGCGCTGTTCCATGGGGCCTGGCCCGCCACGAAGCCCGGGCTCGCAGTTTCGCCTGCTACCCAGCCATCTGCTTCTGGGTGCCTGTCCCTCGGTGACTCCATCTGGGGAACCCTGAGACCCGCGGCCACGCCTTCCCCTCCCACACCAGTGCCAACGGTGCCTTCGGCGCTTCGGACAACCTCAGAGCGAGAGAAACCTGCGTGACCCCACTGAGGTCAGCCCCATTCTTGGGCTTTCGAACCTCCCTAAAGTCGGAAGTTTAGGCCTGGCCGCCACCCATCCTTCAACTCTGCTCTGGGTAAGCTCCCCAGCGCCGGGGCCTCCGGGTGGGCCGCGACGTTTTCGTGCGTTTTCCGCGTGGCCGCCCCATGCCTCAGGCGAGAAACGGCCCTGGGCCATGGAGAGCAGTGTGGTCCGCAGGGCTGCCCTATGCCGGCCAATTCTCACGAGCTTTCTTCCCAAACCGATCCCGGTTTGGGCAGAAAGCTCGTGAGAATTGGCCGGAAAACGACCGGCGAACTCGCTTCGGGCGTCACACGTCTGCAGGTCCTCCCCTGGGGCCGTGCCTGGCACTGTGAGTGCTTGCTCATGAACCCCGCCTGGGAGCCTTCCATGAGGCCCACTGCGGCGAGGCTGATGCCTGCTGATCCTCGGTCTGCGGGGGTCCCATCCCTGGCACTGTGCCATGGGCCCGGACCCGTCACGAATCCCGGGCCCGAACTCTCGCCTGCTTCCCCTGCCTTCTGCTTTCGGGTCCTGTCCCTCGTGGCCTCCATATCGGGAACCCTGAGTCCCACGACCACGCATCTCCCTACCACTCTGCCGCCAACGGTGCCTTTCGGCGCTTCGGACCACCCTCGGAGCGAGATAAACCTGCCTACCCACAATGAGGTCAGCCCCATTCTTGGGCGCCCCATCTACCCGAATGATGGTGGCGCATGCCCCACCGCCATCCGACCTTCAACTCTGCTCCGTGAACGCAACCCTGCGCTGGCGCCCCCTGGTGGGCTGCGTTGTTTCTGCGCTTTTTCCGGGCGGCCACAGCATCCCTGGGCAATAAAGGGCCCTGGGCCACGGAAGCAGGGTGGTCCGCAGGGCCTCTCAACGCCGGCCAATTCTCACGAGCGTTCTGCCCAAACCGAACGCTCATGAGAATTGGCCGAAAAAGCCCGGCGAACTCGCTTCAGGCGCAGCACGTCTGGCGGCCGCCCCCCTAGGCCTAGCCTGGCATGGCGAGCGCTCACGCACAAACCTCGCCAGGAAGACCTCCCGGAGGCAGGCTGCAGTGAGGCCGACACCTCCTGCTCCTCGGCCTGCTCCTTGGTGTCCCATCCTTGGCGCCGTCCCACGGGCCAGGGCTGCCACGAGACTCGGGCTCGAAATTTCGCCTGCTTCCAAGCTTCCCGCTTCCGGGGTCCTGTCCCTCTGTGCCTCCATCTGCGGAATCCTGATTCCCGTGGCCACGTCTCCCCCTCCCACCCTTTCGCCAATTATGCATTTCGGCGCTTTGGAAAAGCCTCGAAGAGAGAGAAATCTCCATGACCCAACTGAGGACAGCCCCATCCTTTGGCGCCCCATCAGCCCGAAAATCCAGAGGAGCACGCTCTGCCGCCACACGTCCTTCAACTCTGCTCCGGGAACGCTCCCATGTGCCGGCGCCCCCGGGTGGGCCACGTCGTTTCCACGTGTTTACCGGCTGGCCACAGCATGCCCTGGGGGAGAAAGGGCCCTGGGCCACGGAGAGCAGGGCGGTCCGCAGGGCTGCCTAACGCTGGCCAATTCTCATGAGCGTTCTGCCCAAACCGATCCCGGTTTGGGAAGAACGCTGGTGAGAATTGGCCGGATAATGCCCGGCGAACTCGCTACGGGCGT
The DNA here is from genome assembly GCF_020171115.1 of Neogale vison. Lineage (NCBI taxonomy): Eukaryota > Metazoa > Chordata > Mammalia > Carnivora > Mustelidae > Neogale > Neogale vison. The sequence continues at coordinate 41,201,490 of NC_058104.1, forward strand.
CATACGTCTGCACGGCCTCCCCACGGGGCTGGGCCTGGCACTGTGATCGCTTGCTCATGAACCCCGCCAGGATCTTCTATGAGGCAAACTGTGGCGATGCCGACGCTTGCTGAAACTCGGCCTGCTGGGTTCCCATCCCTGGCGCTGTTACATGCGGCTGGACCCGTCACGAAGCCCGGGCTAGAACCCTCGCCTGCTTCCCCAGCCATCTTCTTCTGGGTTCCTGTCCCTCGGTGCTTCCATCTGTGGGACCCTGAGTCCCGTGGCCATGCATCCCCCTCCCACACCGGCACCAACGGTCCCTTTCGGCGCTTCAGACAACCGCAGAGCGAGAGTAACCTGCGTGCCCCCACTAAGGTCAGCCCCATTCTTGGGCACTCCATCCGCCCCAAAGACGGAAGCATAGGCCCGGCCGCCACCAGTCCTTCAACTCTGCTCTGGGAATGCTCCCCAGCGCCGCGGCCTCCGGGTGGGCCGCGACGTTTCTGCGTGTTTTCCGGGTGGCCGCCCCATGCCCCGGGGGAGAAAGGGCCCTGGGCCAGGGAGAGCAGGGTGGTCCGCAGGGCTGCCCAACGCCGGCCAATTCTCATGATCATTCTGCCCAAACCGATCCCAGTTAGGGCAGAACGCTCGTGAGAATTGGCTGGAAAACGCCCAGTGAACTCGCTTAGGGCCTCACACTTCTGCAGGGCCTCCCCCTGGTGCTGGGCCTGGCACTGTGAGCGCTTGCTCATGATCCCCGCATGGGTGCCTTCCATGAGGCATGCTGCGGCGAGACTGACGCCTGATGATTCTTTGCCTGCAGGGATGTCATCCCAGGCACTGTTCCATGGGGCCGTACCCGTCACGAAGCCCGGGCTCGAACCCTCGCTTGCTTCCCCTACCTTCTGCTTCCGGGGTCCTGTCCCTCATGGCCTGAATATCGGGGACCCTGAGTACTGCGGCCATGCATCTGCCTACCACGCCAGCATCAACGGTGCCTTTCGGCGCTTCGGACAATCCTCCGAGCGAGATAAACCTTCGTGCCCACAATGAGGTCAGCCCCATCCTTGGGCGCCCCATCTGCCCGTAAGACGGAGGCACACACCCGGTCGCCTCCCGTCCCTCCACTCTGCTCTGGAAATGCTCCCCTGCGCTAGTGACCCCGTTGGGCTTGTAGTCTCGGCGTGTTTTCCAGGCAGATGCCCCATGTCCCGGGCGAGAAAGGTCCCTGGGCCACGTGGAGCAAGTTCGGTCTGCAGGGCTGCCCAACTCCGGCCAATTCGCACAAGTGTTCTGCCCACACCTATCCCGGTATGGGCAGAATGCTCGTGAGTTTTGGCCGGAAAATCCCCGGCAAACTCACTTCCAGCGCCGCATGTCTGCTGGGCCATTCCCCCGGGCCTGGCCCGGGATCACCAGCGCTCGTGCCCGAATCCCGCCAGGAAGTCCTCCCTGAGGTAGCCTGCGGTGAGGCTGACGCCTCCTGCTCCTAGGCCTGTGGCGGTCCCCTCCCTGGCTCTTTCCCATGGGCCGGGCCTGCCCCGAGTCCCGGGCTCAAACCCACGTCTGCTCCACCCTCCTTCCTCTTTCGGGGTTCTGTCCCTCATGGCCTCCATATCGGGAACCCTGAGTCCCGCTGCCAAGCATCTCCCTCCCACCCCGGCACCAACGGTGCCTTTCGGAACATCGGACAAGTCTCAGAGCGAGAGAAAACTTTATGCACCAAATGAGGTCAGCCCCATCCTTGGGCGCCCCAACCGACCGAAATGTCAGAGGCGCACGCCCCTCCGCCACCTGTCCGTCATCTCTGCTCCGGGAATCTTCCTCTGCCCCAGGGTTCCCGGGTTGGCCGCGTCATCTCTGGCATTTTCTGGCGGCCGCCACATGCCCCTGTGAGAAAGGGTCCTGGCCATGGAGAGCAGGGTGGTCTGCAGGGCTGCCCAATGCTGGCCAATTCTCACGAGCGTTCTGCTCAAACCGGGATCGGTTTGGGCAGAACGCTCGTGAGAATTGGCCGGAAAATGCCCAGCGAACTCACTTCGGGAGCCATACGTCTGCTGGACCGCTTCCCCAGGCTTGGCCTGGCATCACGAGTGCTCACGCACAAAACACGCCAGGAAGCCATCCACTAGGCAGGCTGCTGTGAGGCCGAGGCATCCTGCTCTTCGGACTGCGGGGGTCCCCTCCCTGGTGCTGTCCCATGTGGCCAGGCCCGCCTGAGGCCCGGGCTCGAACACTCGCCTGCTTCACCAGCCTTCCGCTTTCGGGGTCCTGTCCCTCGGGGCCTCCATCTGGGGAACCCTGAGTCCCATGACCACGCGTCTCCTCCCACCTCGGCATCAACAGTGCCTTTCAGCCCTTCAGACAAGATCAGAGCGAGAGAAACCTGCATGCCCCAACTGAGGTGAGCCCTTCCTTGGGCGCCTCAGCCGCCTGGAAAGTCTGAGGCGGACGTCCGGCCGCCACCCTTCCCTCAACTGTGCACGGGGAATGCTCCCCTGTGCCAGGGCCCCCGGGTTGGCCATGTCATCTCTGCGAGTTTTCCGGGCAGAAGCACCATGCCACGTGCGAGTAAGGGCCCTGGGCCATGGGGATCACAGCGGTCCTTAGGGATGCCCAACGCCAACCAATTCACATGAGCGTTCTGCCCAAACCGATCCTGGTTTGGGCAGAACGCTCGTGAGAATTGGCCGGAAAACACAGGCGAACTCGATTAGGGCACCGCACGTCTGCAGGATAGCCCCCCCCACCCCCGGGCCTGGCCGGCATCTCGAGCGCCAATGGTGCCTTTCGGGGCTTCAGACAAGCCTTGGAGGGAGAGAAACCTGCATGCCCCCTCTGAGGTCAGCCCCATCCTTGGGCACCCCTGTCCCCTGAATAGACAGAGTCACATGACTTGCTGCCACCTGTCCCTCAACTCTGCTCCAGGAATGCTCCCCTGCCCCTGCGTATTGGCCCTTTTTACTTTTGGACACCAACTGCCCTGATTTTTAAGTGACCTTGTCCACTGGGGTCACGTTGGTCCTCAGGGCCTTTCAATTCCGGCCAGTTCCCAGGAGAGTCCTCTCCATGTTGATCCAGAGATGGAGCAGAACCAGCCTGGTCTCTCTTGTAAACCAATTCTACCCTCGTTGTTGTCCCTGCCAACAAACCCAGATTCTGCCAAACTGCAGGATTCATTTCCTGAAGTTAACCCCGAAGGGAGCCATCTCGGCACTGGCAGATCGGTGTAGCCATTCCCCAAGTCCATCACCCTAACCCTAAGTCGTGTTTTCAAGGTTCCTTCGACAGGGGCCTTTCTCGCAATCTCTCTCGCTTGGGAAACCGGAAGTTACACCGTAGAAGTCCACCGGCCACCTAACAGGTCACCAGTCTGTTTGGAGCTGCACGGGACCATCAGAGGCAGTGGAAAATGGCGTGTCCCCATGAGTCCTCACCCACGTTCTGCTGCCCCCCAGAGCATGATGCACCACCTGACCACCATCCTCATCTCAGCTCCTCGCGGATCCAACCTTCACATCAGCTGTTCGGATATGCAACACCCCTACCTCAGCTCTCTCAGAGCTCTGTCAGCTCTAGGCTGACCTGGAACACCCCTGCCTGCCAAAAAATTCTGGTTTCCCTCTCCTTCTTCTCAATGGACATCGGCCCAAGGCTTCCTTGACAAATGGGGAAGGCTACCTCTTGACTGCTTCACACCTCCTTTCCTCTTCTTCCTTATTTCTCTCCACTTACCTTTGTACCTGGGCGAACTGCAAGGAACATATCCATGGAACATGGACATGCTCTGACAGCTGAAACTTCCTGGACGCTTCCTGAGAGCGCCTTATGCATACAGAATCTAGTGGATCATAACACAGTATGTTTGTTAATGATCATCAAGACGACAAGAGAGCGAAAATCACTCCATTTTTACCTCTGTCTTCATGAAGTAGAACACGGTCTTCTTCTTCACTTCCTTTACTTCCATTCCAATTCCTTTCTGTGCAGTGTTCGTTCCGAGGCTTCAGGGGTAGGAGTTCAGGATTCCTTGCCTGCACAGAACACCCAGAGCTCATCACAACGACTGCCCTCCCTAAGAGCCATCACCCATTGAATCACTCCCCTACACACCCCTGCTCTCTAGCTAACTTCCATTGGTGCTCTATGTTGGAGTGTCTTTCCTCACTGACCTTTCTTTCTCCCCCCAATATGTTCATCTTTTCTTTCTGAAATTCCATAGATGGCAAATGATAGGCTATTGGTCATTTCTTACTTATGTGGTTTAGCTAAATCCACTCTAGATCCATCCAAATCCTAGCAAATGTTAAAATTACATTCTTTCTGAACCTGGCTCCTATTCCAGTGAGAAGATGTGGGAGATTAGATGTCTACATTCATATATACATATATATTGCTCATCAGCGAATAGACATTGGGACACACTCTATCGTTTCGCTATGGTTGATAATGCTGGTGTCCATATCACGGTGCTTGTACCCCAATTTTTGTACATTTTTGTGCCCTTAGGAAATTTTTAGGAGGACAACTGCTGTTTCCTAGGGTTGTTCTGTTTTTAGCATTCAGAGGAACCACTGTGCTCTTTTCCAGAGGGGCTTCAAGAACCCACATGCCCACCGACAGTGCAGGAGTGTTCCTCCTGATGCAGAGCCTACCCTGCCAGCAATCTTCTAAGGAGAAAACAGAAACCTGGAGGATAAAGTGACTCAGACAGCGTCCGGCAAGCAGCCCCAGAAAATCACCCCAGGGTTCCTGACGCCATGCCCTGGGAAGCCATCAGAATGCCTCTATCCAGGGAAATTCCCAAAGACTCTCCTTCTGATTTCACCACCCATGTTACCTCAGAGAAAGGATGCCATGGCCAACCCTCTAGAGGGTCCAATGAGTGAAAGTAGAAAGTCAAGCTGCCCTTTTCAATCCAACAAGGCTCCTTGGAATCCTTTCGAATGTTCCCTCTGCCCTCATAGGAACTCTTTGGATAAAAAAGACAAATCCATTAGGATCCATCCCGTTGGACAAAGGAGATGCCATCCTCCGAGCCTCTATCTGACCTCAAACAGCCACCACCCTCTAGATGCCAACCATTCCACCACAGCCTAGGACCCATGGAATCAACCTTTTTTGAAAAAGGAACGCAGTCTACGTCCCAAACACACACCGAGTCCATCTCATCTTCCTTTTTGAATCCAAGGGATTGCCTAGGAAAGAGATGTTCCAAATACGTCTGGGAGCCAGAAAGAAGCAGAGAAAATGAGATCCACTGCCAAGTGCTCCCTGCAAGGAATCTCAGGAAGCCTAGCACCCACCTCCATGGCTGACAGCTACATTCGTGGGACTTTTTGGCTCCACTGGAGGTGAGAGAAGACACAGGAGGTTTGGGGTGAAAGAGAACTTTGACCTCCCGTGTTGGCATGGATGTGCCACTGTGCCCCACTGGCCTGCTGTTTTCTCTGAATGCCGACTTCCTGGGACAAGCTGCAGGATGGATTCAGACGCTGATTTCCAGACTTTAGGTCTTGTCGAGCCAGTGCGAAGAAGGGTTGTCAGGTTCGGATATGGAGGCACCTCCCACCTAAAGCCTACACACCTGCTCCGATTCCTGGGAGAAGGAGAGACACATGCTTGTTTCTTAAGTGGTCATCCACTTCATTCTCAAGCTGGCCCATGCCCTTGTCCTTTTTGGAGAAGCAAATAGACTCTTCCAAACAGACACACCACCCCTCGGTTCCAAAGGCACCATGGGTTGAATTGGGGTCCCCAATTCTGGAGACAGTGCCCCACCGGGAGGGCCCTCCTGAACCATCCTGACAGCACATTCCCATCAACGTGGGGCAACAGGTCACCGTGCTGACTGAGTGGGGGCCTGACTCCAGCAATTCTTACCACCATTCCTGAGTATGGGGAAACAGAGGCTTCAGCTCAACACTCTGTCCAGGAACAACAAGCAGCCGTACCTCACGTTTCCTGCAGCCCCTTACCACTGCTCTCAGAACCAGCAGGCTGCACAGTCAACTCTTCTGGTGTGTTGGCCACGGCAGCTCGCTGCTGCCCCCGCTTGGGGCAAGCAGCATTGCACCCTAATGAGCTCTGGGAACCACAACTCACCACGCCGTCCAGTGGCATGAATCGGTACTGCAGAGCATACCACAGACCCCTAAGGCAGCTCTAAAAGCCTCTGTAGGTCTAAAGCCTCATTGACTCTGTTCCTGCAGACTGGGACTTCTAGGCCAACCCGACGAATCCATAGGCCACCAAAGCGGAACCGGCGAGGACGACGCCTCCATCTCCTAGGCCTGGAGTTGTCCCTTCCTTGGCCCTGTCCCATGGATCCGGTCCAGCCTAGAGCAATCTATCCTTTTAATGCCATTCTGATCAAAATTCCACCGATATCTTTCAAGGAGCTGGAGCAAACACAAGCCAAAAATTGGTGTGGAATCAGAAGAGATCCCGTATTGCTAAGGAAATGCCGAAAAGAAAAACGTAAGTGGGAGCATCACGTTGCCTGGTTTCAAGGGTTACTACAAAGCTGTGATCACCAAGACAGCATGGGACTGCAATAAAAACAGACGCATAGTCCAGTGGAAGAGAGTAGGGAGCTCAGATATAAACCAACAACTCTAAGGTCAATTAATTTTCCAACCAAGCAGGAAAAAAATATACAGAGGAAAACAGACAGTCTCTTCAATAAATGGTGCTGCGAAAATAGGGACAGCTATGTGTAGATGAATGAAACTCGACCATTCTCTGACACCATAAACAAAGAGAAACTCATATCGGATAAAAGACCGCAACATGAGGCAGGAATCTATCAAAATCTTGGAGAACATACTCAGTAACCTCTTCAACATTGCCCACAACAACTTCTTTCGAGATATGTCTCCAAAGACAAAGGAAACAAAAACGAAGATGAACATTTGGGACGTCCTCAAGATCCAAAGCTTCTGATTAGCAAAGGAAACTGTCAACAAAACAAAGGGGCAACCCACAGAATTCGAGTAGATATTTGCAAATGACAGGACAGACAAAAGGCTGATATCCAGGATCTAGAAAGAACACCCCAAACTCAACACACACACAAAACAGATAATCATATCAAAAAATGGGCAGAAGATATGAAAAGACACTTCCCCAACCAAGACATACAAATGGCTATCAGACACATGAAAAAATGCTCACCATCACTAGCCATTAGGGAGATGCAAACTGAAACGACCTTGAGATAGCACCTGACACAAGTTAGAACAGCCAAATTCCCCAAGACAGGAAACAACATGTGTTGGAGAGGATGTGGAAAAAAGGGAATTTTGTTACACTGTTGGCGTGAATGCAAGTTGGTGCAGACTCTTTGGAGAACAGTGTGGGGTATCCTCAAGAAATTTAAAATAGAACTTCCCTATTACCATGTAATTACACTCCTAGGTATTTACGCCAGAGATTCAGTCAGAGTGAAAAGAAGGGCCATCTGTAACCTAATGTTTAGAGCAGGAATGGCCACGGTTGCCAAACTGTGGAAAGAACCAAGATGCCCTCCAACAGAAGAATGGATAAAGAAGGTCCATATAAACTATGCAGTATTATGCCTCAGAATTCAGAAAGGAGGAATACCCAACTTTGGTAGCAACATGGACAGGACTGGAAGAGATTCTGCTGAGTGAAATAAATCAAGCAGAGAGAGGCAATTATCATATGGTTTCACTTCAGTATGGAGTATAACAAATAGCATGGAGGACAAGGGGATATGGAGAGGAGAAGGGAGTGGAGAGAAATTGGAAGTTGACAGAAACCATGAGAGACTATAGACTCTGAAAAAGAATCTGAGGTCTTTGAAAGAGCAGGGGTGGGAGGATGGGGAAACATGTGGTGGGTAATAGAGAGGGCACGGATTGCATGGACCACTAGGTGTGGTGTTAAAACAATGAATACGGTTACACTGAAAAGAAATTGGAAAAAAAAACAATATATGCCAATAAGGTAAGCAACGTAGGTGAAATGGATGCATTCCTAGAAAACTGTAAAATCTCTAAATTGAACCACGAAGAAATGTTCAACATGAATAGACTGTTATTTAGTAACGAGATTAAAACAATGATCAGAAACCTCCCAAAAGACAAGACCCCATGACCTGAAGGATGCCCTGGGAATTCTACCAAACTTTAAGGAAAGAACTAACACCTCTTCTCCTGAAGTTCTTTCCAAAATATGAAGCTGAAGGAAAACATCCAGACACTTTGTATGAAGCCAGCATTACCCTGATCCACAAACCAGGCAAAGAACTCACCAAAAAGGAGAATTTCAAACCAATATCACTGATATTGATAGCAATATAGATGCTAAGACTCTCAACAAGATTCTAGCTTCTAGGAACCTACAGTACATTAAACAGTCATTCCACCATGACCGAGTAGGATCTATCCCTGGGTTGCAAGGTTGGTTCGACATTCACAAATCAGTCAATGTCATAAAACAAATTAAGAAGTGAAGAGAGAAGAACCACATGTTCTTCTCAGTAGGTGAAGAAAAAGCACTGGGCAACATCCAGCATTCGCTCCTGACTAAAACGCTGCAAAGTATAGGAGAGACGGAATATTCATCAACTTCATAAAATGTTTCTATGAAAAACCCACAGTGAATACCATCCTCAAAGGGTAAAAGCTGACAGCCTTCACTTTGAAATCAGGAACATGACATGGATGCCCACTCTCACCACTCTTGTTCAACATAGGATGTGAAGACCTAGCAACAGCAATCAGACAACAAAGAGAAAAAAAAAAGATATCCAAGTTGGCAACCAAGAAGTCAAGCTCTTTCTCCTCACAGATGACATACTTGATATGGAAAACCCAAAAGACTCTGCCCCCAAACTCTCAGAACTCATACCGCAATTCAATAATGTGTCAGGATATAAAATCATAGTACCGAAATCAGTGGCTATCTCCTACATTATCAATGAAAATACAGAAAGGGAAATTAGATTATCAATTCCATTTACTACAGCACCCAAACCATAAGAAACCTGGGAATGAACCAAACCAATGATGTAAAGATTTGTACTCGAGGAACTAGAGAACACTCATGAAAGAAATGGAAGAAAACTGAAAAGACAGAAAATCATTGCATTCTCATGGATCAGAAGAATAAATATTGTTAAAATGTCTATACTGCCTAGAGAAATCGATCCATTCTATGTCATTCCAATCAAAATTCCACCTGCATCTTCCAAAGAGTTGGAACAAACACACGCCTCAAATTTGTGTGGAATCAGAAGCAACCCCATATTGCTAAGAATTGCCGAAAAGAGAAACAAAACTGGTACCTACACGTTGCCTGATCTCAAGGGTTACTATGAAGCCATGATCAGCAAGACAGCATGGGACTGACATAAAAACAAACCCATAGACCAGTGGAACACAGTAGAGAGTTCAGATATGGACCATCAACTTTATGGCCAAATAATCTTCAAGAAAGCAGGAAAAAAATATACAGTGGAAAAAAGAAAGTCTCTTCAATAACTGGTGCAGGGAAAACTGGGCAGCTCTATGTAGAAGAATGAAATTCGACCATCCTCTTACACCATACACAAAGTTAAACTCATAGTGGATAAAAGACCTCAACGTGAGACAGGAATCCTTCAGAATCCTAGAGGAGTACATAGGCAGTAATCTCTTTGATATTAGCCACAGCGACTTCTTTCAAGATATGCCTCCAAACCAAAGGAAACAAAAGCCAAAATAAACTTCTGGGACTTCATCCAAACCAAAAGCTTGTGCACTGCATAGGAAACAGTCAAGAAAGCAAAGAGGCAACCCACTGAATACGATAAGTATTTAAAAATGACCGTATAGAAAATAGGTTCATATCCAGGTTCTATGAAGAAATCCTCAACCTCAACACACACAAAACAGATAATAATATAAAAAAATAGGCAGGATATATGAACAGACACTTCTGCAATGAAGACATACAAATGGCTATCAGACACCTGAAAACAATGTTCATCATCACTAGGCATCAGGGAGATTCAAATTAAGACCATATTACGATGGCACATTACACCAGTTAGAATGGCCTAAATTAGGAAGATGGGAAACAACATGTGTTAGAGAGGATGTGGAGAAAGGGGAATCCTCTTACACTGTGGGTGAGAATGCAAGGTGGTGCAGCCTCTTTAGAGAACAGTGTGGAGATTCCTCAAGAAATTAAAAATAGAACTTCCCTATAACCCTGCAATTACACCCCTGGTTATTTACCTAAAAGATACAGATGGCGTGAAAAGCAGGGCCATCTGTAACCCAAATTTATAGCAGCAATGGCCACGGTTGCCAAACTGTGGAAAAAACCAAGATGCCCTTCAACGGAAGAATGGGTAAGGAAGATGTGGTCCATATACACTATGGAGTATTATGCCTCCATTCAGAAAGGATGAATACCCAACTTTGGTAGCAACATGGACGAGACTGGAAGAGATTCTGCTGAGTGAAATAAATCAAGCAGAGAGAGTCAATTATCATATGGTTTCACTTATATGTAGAGTATAACAAATAGCATGGTGGAAAAGGGGAGATGGTGTGGAGAAGGGATTGGCATAATAACAGACCCCTAGACCAGTGGAACACAGTAGACAGATCCGATATGGACCATCAACTCTATGGCCAAGTAATCTTCAAGAAAGCAGGAAAAAAATATACAGTGGAAAACACGCAGTCTCTTCAGTAACTGGTGCAGGGAAAACTGGGCAGCTCTATGTAGAAGAATGAAACTCGGCCATCCTCTTACACCATACACAAAGATAAATTCATAATGGATAAAAGACCTCAACGAGAGACAGGAATCCATCAGAATCCTAGAGGAGTACATTGGCAGTAATCTCTTCGATATCAGCCACAGCGACTTCTTTCAAGAAATGTCTCCATAGTCTCTCTATGGATTCTGAAAAACAATCTGAGGGGTTGGAAGTGGGGGGGGAGGTTGGAGTACCAGGGGGTGGGTATTATAGAGGGCACGGATTGCATGGAGCACTGGGTGTGGTGAAAAAAAGAATGAATACTGTTTTTCTGAAAATAAATAAATTGAAAAAAAAAGAGAAATGTCTCCAAAGGCAAAGGAAACAAAAGCCAAAGTAAACTTCTGTAACTCATCAAAATCAAAAGCTTCTGCACTGCATAGACGACAGTCAAGAAAGCAAAGAGGCAACCCATAGAATGCGATAAGATATTTGATAATGACCGTACAGACAAAAGGTTGATATCCAGGATCTATGAAGAACTCTTCAAACTCAACACACACAAAACAGATAATCATCTCAAAAAATGGGCAAAAGATATGAAAAGACACTTCTACAATGAAGACATACAAATGGATATCAGACACCTGAAGAAAAGTCATCATCACTAGGCATCAGGGAGATTCAAATGAAAACCACATTAAGATATCACCTTAGACCAGTTAGAATGGCCTAAAATAGTAAGACAGGAAACGACATGTGTTGGAGAGGATCTGGAGAAAATGGAATCCTCTTACACTGTGGGTGGGGATGCAAGTTGGTGCAGCCTCTTTAGAGAACAGTGTGGAGATTCCTCAAGAAATTAAAAGTAGAAATTCCCTATAACCCTGCAATTACACTCTTAGGTATTTACCCCAAAGACACAGATGGAGTGAAAAGAAGGGCCATCTTTAACCCAATGTTTAGAGCAGCAATGGCCACGGTTGCCAAACTGTGGAAAGAACCAAGATGCCCTTCAACGGAAGAATGCGTAAGGAAGATGTGGCCCATATACACTATGGAGTATTATGACTCCATTCAGAAAGGATGAATACCCAACTTTTGTAACAACATGGATGGGACTGGAAGAGATTCTGCTGAGTGAAATAAATCAAACATAGAGAGTCAATTATCATATGGTTTCACTTCAGTGTGGAGTATAGCAGATAGCATGGAGGACAACGGGAGATGTAGAGGAGAAGGGAGTGGAGGGAAATTGGAAGGGGATGGGAACCTGAGAGACTATGGACTCTGAAAAAGAACCTGAGGGCACTTTTTATTTCTCTTTGTTGTCTTATTCCTGTTGCTAGGACTTCTACTACTATGTTGAACAAGAGGGATGAAAGTGGGCATCCTTCCCTTGTTCCTGATCTCAACGGGAATGCTGAAAGCTTTTTCCCATTGAGGATGATGTTTGCTGTGGGTCTTTCATAGATAGATTTGATGAGGTTCAGGAATGTTCCCTCTATCCCTATACTTTGAAGTGTTTTAATCAGGAACTGATGCTGGATTTTGTTAAATGATTTTTCTGCATCAATTGAGAGGAACATGTGCTTCTTCTCTCTTCTCATATTAATTTGTTCTATCACATTGATTGATTGAGAACATTTAAGCTTCCTTGTAGCCCAGGGATGAATCCCACCTGGTCACGGTGGATAATCTTTTTAATTTGCTGTTAGATCTTGTTTGCTAGGATCTTGTTGAGAATCTTAGCATCCATATTCATCAGTGATATTGGTCTGAAATTTTTTTTGGTAGGGTCTTTGCCTGAAAAGCAATCTGAGGGGTTTGAAGTGGTGGGGGAGGTGGTAGTTTGGGGTAACAAGTGGTGGTTCTTATAGAGGGAATGGATTGCATGGAGCACAGGGTGTCGTAAAAAATAATGATTACCGTTTTGCTGAAAATAGATAAATTTAATTATAAAATCTATTAAACATTAAAAAATAATCAGCGGGCATTGAAAGAGCGGGGGTGGGATGTTGGGGAAAAACGTGGTGGGTAATAGACAGGGCACGGATTGCATGGAGACTGGGTGTGGTGCTAAAACAATGAATACGGTTACACTGAAAAGAAATTGGAAAAAAAAACCAAGTATATGCCAATAAGCTAAGCAACTTAGGTGAAATGGATGCATTCCTATAACACTCTAATATTCCAAAATTGAATTAGGAAGAAATGTACAACCTGAATAGACCATTATCCAGTAACGAGATTAAAGCAGTGATCAAAAATCTCCCAAAAGACAAGATCCTGGGACCTGAAAGGTTCCCTAGCAAATTCCATGGAACTTTAAGAAAAGACCTAACACCTCTTCTCCTGAAGCTCTTTCCAAAATTTGAAGCAGAAGGAAAGACTTCCAGAAACTTTTTATGAAGCCAGCATTACCCTGATCCACAAACCAGGCAAAGCCCTCACCAAAAAGGAGAATTTAAAACCAATATCACTGATGAATATGGATGCTAAGATTCTCATCAAGATTATAGCTCCTAGGAACCTACAGTGATTTAAAACGTTTATCCACCATGACCGAGTAGGATGTATCCCTGGGTTGCAAGATTGGTTCGAATTTTGCCAATCAATCAATGTCATAGAACAACATAGAAGAGAAGAGAGAAGAACCACATGTTTCTCTCAATTGGTGAAGAAAAAGCATTTGACAATATCCAGCATCCACTCCTGAATAAAATGCTGCAAAGTATAGGGATAGAGGGAATATTCGTCAACTTCATAAAATGTTTCTATGAAAAAACCCACAGTGAATACCGTCCTCAAAGTGAAGAAGATGACAGATGTCGTTTTGAAATCAGGAACATGACATGGATGCACACTCTCACCACTCTTGTTCAACATAGCATGTGAATTCCTAGCAACAGCAATCAGACAACAAAGAGAAATAAAAGGTATCCAAGTTGGCAACCAAGAAGTCAAACTCTTTCTCCTCAAAGATGACATACTTGATATGGAAAACCCAAAAATCTCTGCCCCCAAACTATCAGAGCTCATGCTGAGGCATGAAACAAAACTGGGAGCACCACGTTGCCTGATTTCTTATTTATTTTTCCTTTTTTTAGGACTTTATTTGTTTATTTGACAGACAGAGATCACAAATAGGCAGAGAGGCAGGCAGAGAGAGGAGAGGAAGCAGGCCTCTGGCTAAGCAGAGAACCCAATGCGGGCTTGATCCCAGGACCTGGGATCATGACCTGAGCCAAAGGCAGAGGCTTTAACCTACTGAGCCACTAAGGCGCCCCACGTTGCCTGATTTCAAGGGTTACTATGAAGCTGTGATCACCAAGACAGCATGGGACTGGCATAAAAACAGACCCATAGACCAGTGGAACACAGTAGAGAGCTCAGATATGGACCATCAACTCTATGGTCAAATAATCTTCAAGAAAGCAGGAAAAATATACAGTGGAAAAAGGCAGTCTCTTCAATAACTGGTGCAAGGAAAACTGGGCAGCTCTATGTAGAAGAATGAAACTCGACCATCCTCTTAAACCATACACAAAGATAAACTCATAATGGGTAAAAGACCTCAGCATGAGACAGGAATCCATCAGAATCCTAGAAGAGAACATAGGCAGTAATCTCTTCGATATCATCCACAGTGACTTCTTTCAAGATATGTCTCCAAAGGCAAAGGAAGCAAGAGCCAAAATAAACTTCTGGGACTTCATCAAAATCAGATATTTGCAAATGACAGGAGAGGCAAAAGGTTGATGATATCCAGGATCTATGAAGAACTCCTCAAACTCAACACATGCAAAACAGATAATCATATCAAAAAAATGGGCAGAAGATATGAACAGACACTTCTCCATTGAAGACATACAAATGGCTATCAGAAACCTGAAGAAATGTTTATCACCACTAGGCATCAGGGAGATTCAAATAAAACACACATTAAGATGTCACCTTACACCAGTTAGGATGGATTAAATTAGCAAGACGGGAAACAACATGTGTTGAAGAGGATGTGGAGAAAGTGAAATCCCTCTTACATTGTGGGTGGGAATGCAAGTTGGTGCAGCCTCTTTGGAGAACAGTGTGGAGATTCCTCAAGGAAGTAAAAATAGAACTTCCCTATAACCCTGCAATTACACTCCTAGGTGTTTATCCCAAATATACAGATGGAGTAAGGAGAAGGGCCATCTGTAACCCAATGTTTAGAGCAGCAATGGCCACGGTTGCCAAACTGTGGAAAGAACCAAGGTGCCCGTACAGAAGAATGGAAAAGGAAGATGTGGTCCATATACAGTATGGAGTATTATGCCTCCATTCAGAAAGGATGAATACTCAACTTTGGTAGCAACATGGACGGGACTGTAAGAGATTCGGCTGAATGAAATAAAAGAAGCAGAGAGAGGCAATTATCATATGGTTTCACTTCTGTGTGGAGTATAATGAATAGCATGGAGGACAAGAGGAGATGGAGAGGAGAAGGGAGTGGAAGGAAATTGGAATGGGAGGGGAACCATGAGACTATGGACTCTGAAAAAGAATCTGAGGGCACCTTTTATTTCTCTTTGTTGTCTGATTGCTGTTGCTATGACTTCTAATACTATGTTGAACAAGAGGGTGAAGTGGGCATCCTTGTCTTGTTCCTGATCTCAACGGGAATGCTTCAAGCTTTTTCCCATTGAGGATGATATTTGCTGTGGGTCTTTCATAGACAGATTTGATGAAGTTCAGGAATGTTTCCTCTATCCCTATACTTTGAAGTGTTTTAATCAGGAACGGATCCTGGATTTTGTCAAATGATTTTACTGAATCAATTGAGAGGACTATGTGTTTCTTCTCTCTTCTCATATTAATTTGTTTATCACATTGATTTATTTGTGAACATTTAACCATCCTTGTAGCCCAGTAATGAATCTCACTTGGTCATGGTTTATAATCTTTTTAATGTGCTGTTGGATCCTGTTTACTAGGATCTTGTTGAGAATTTTAGCATCCATATTCATCAGTGATATTGGTCTGAAATTCTCCTTTTTGGAAAGTTCTTTACCTGAAAAACAATCTGAGGGGTTGAAATGTTGGGGGGGTGGGAGGTTGGGTTACCAGGTGGTGGGTATTATAGAGGGCACGGATTGCATGGAGCACAGGGTGTGGTGAAAAATAATGAATACTGTTATGCTGAAAATAAATTTAATTAAAAATCTATACAACAGTAAAAAAAAAGAATCTGAGGCCATTGAAAGAGCGGGTGTGGAGGTTGGGGAAACACATGGTGAGTAAGAGAGAGGACACGGATTGCTTGGAGCATTGGGTATGGTGCTCAAACAATAAATATGGTTACACTGAAAAGAAATTGGAAGTAAAAAAATATATATATGCCAAAAGCTAAGCAACCTCGGTTGAATGAGGCAAAGATCTCACCAAAAAAGAGAATTTCAAATGAATATCACTGATGAATATGGATGCTAAGATTCTCAACAAGCTTCTAGATCCTAGGAAACTACAGTACATTAAACAGTCATTCCACGAAGACCGAGTAGGATCTATCTCTGGATTCAAGGTTGGTTCGATATTTGCAAATCAATCAATATCATAGAACAAATTAAGAAGTGAAGAGAGAAGAACCACATGGTCCCCTCAATTGGTGAAGAAAAAGCATTTGACAAAATCCAGCAACCGCTCCTGACTAAAACGGTACAGGGATAAAGGAACTATTCGTCAACTTCATAAAATGTTTCTATGAAAAAAACAAAGTGAATACCATCTTCAAAAAGGGTGAAAGATGACAAATTCGCTTTGAAATCAGGAACATGACAAGGATGCCCACTCTCACCACTCTTGTTCAACATAGGATGTGAAGACCTAGCAACAGCAATCAGACAACAAAGAGAAATAAAAGGTATCCAATTGGCAACCAAGAAGTCAAACTCTCTCTCCTCACAGATGACATACTTGATATGGAAAACCCAAAGACTCCACCACCAAAGTACCAGAACTCAAATAGCAATTCAATAATGTGGCAGGATACAAAATCATGATACAGAAATCAGTGGCTTTCTTCTACATTATCAATGAAAATAAAGAAAGGGAAATTAGAGAATCAATTCCATTTACTACAGCACCCAAACCATAAGATACCTGGGAATAAACCAAACCAAAGAGGTAAAGGATGTATACTCGTGGAAGTAGAGAACACTCATGAAAGAAATGCAAGAAAACCAAAAAGATGAAAAACCATTGCATTCTTCTGAATCAGAAGAATAAACATTGTTAAAATGTTTATAGTACCTAGAGCAATCGATCCATTTAATGCCATTGCAATCAAAATTCCACCAGTATCTTTCAAAGAGCTGGAACAAACATATGCCTAAAATTTGTGTGGACTCAGAAGTGACCCCAGATTGCTAAGAATTGCTCAAAAGAGAAACAAAACTGGGAGCACCACGTTGCCTGATTTCAAGGGTTACTATGAAGCTGTGATCACCAAGACAGCATGGGACTGGCATAAAAACAGACCCATAGAGCAGTGGAACACAGTAGAGAGCTCAGATATGGACCATCAACTCTATGGTCAAATAATCTTCAAGAAAGCAGGAAAAAATATACAGTGGATAAAAGGCAGTCTCTTCAATAAATGGTGCAGGGAAAACTGGGAGGCTCTATGTAGAAGAATGAAACTCAACCATCTTCTTACACCATACACAAAGATGAACTCATAATGGATAAAAGACCTCAACATGAGACAGGAATCCATCAGAATCCTAGAGGAGAACATAGGCAGTAATATCTTCGATATCAGCCACAGAGACTTCTTTCAAGATATATCTCCAAAGGCAAAGGAAACGAAAGCCAAAATAAACTTCGGAAACTTCATCAAAATCAGATATTTGCAAATGACAGGACAGACAAAAGGTTGATATCCAGGATCTATGAAGAACTCTTCAAACTCAACACACACAAAACAGATAATCATGTCATAAAAAGGGCAGAAGATATGAACAGACACTTCTCCAATGAAGATATACAGATGGCTATCAGACACCTGAAAAAATGTTCATCATCACTAGACATCAGGGAGATTCAAATGAAAGCCACATTAAGATGTCACCTACACATTTTCAAGGTTGGGGGACAAGATGGCGGGGTAGTAGGAAGAGGCGCCTTTTCAGCCGTACCCCAAAGTGAGCTGATTACCTACCAAAGAACTCCAATCACCCATGAAATCAGCCTGAGATCAGAATTATACACGTCTGGACGCCAGTGGGCAGGTAAAGCGGAATGGGAACGGCGGACTGATATCGGAAGATAAACAAAAGGGGGAGGGAGCCACCAGAGACAACCAATTGGAAAGTAATACCCCAATACGAGGGAGAGTGCCCTGCGTCTGGGGACCAGCATTCACTTGGAGACTGGTTGAAAGCACTCCAAAAGAGCAAAGGATCGCGGGGGGAAATTGTGGGAATCGGGGTGTCTAGGGACAGGGGCTTAAGTCTCCGGCCCCAGACAGCCTCCCCCGCACTGAGGCAGAGAGTGTGCAGTGGAGTACCCGCTCTTGGTCCCTAAGCCGCCAGCGCACCCGAGAATGGGTGGGTTCTGGCTCCTGTGAGGGGATGGGAGCCACGCCGGTCTGCAGAACGCGTGCTAGCCCTACCACAAAGCTTGAGATTCGCGCGCGCACGTCCCTCATGCTCCCCTGAGTTACAAAGGCCCGGCCGGCGCGCTTTGACCCGCACCGTTGTTTCAAAACCTAAGCCGCGTGCCCGAAACTCTTCCCCTGACAGAGGCGCGCAAAAGCCCAGCCTGGTGCTTACGGACCTGCACCCCGTTCTCAGTGCCTGAGACGAGCGCGCGACCCATAGCCGCCTCTAAAAGAAGTGCGTGCAAGCCGGGCACTCCCAGCCTGGGCCAGTGGCAAAATCCCAGTGTGAGAATGCTGCTTGGAACCTCTCTGGTGGTCAGGAGATGCCAGACAGCTGCAACTGCCTTGGCTTTGGGTACAAGCAAAAGATCCTGCACCCCCAGGGTCTGCAACTTGGAACCAGCTCTGCCAGTGGCCAAGGGGGAACTTATTGAGGCTCTGCACCCAGACTGAGGCTTCTCTCTGAGAGGGAGATCAGGGGGTGGTTTGTTTTCCTCTAAAACTACAAAAACCATCAAAGGCGGTCAAGGTGAGAGAAAAAAAAAAAAGTGAACAAGCATAAAAACCGCCAGAGAACAAAAGCCTGAAAAAAAAACTTTCCTCAGAGTCCACCCCCTTGAGTGGGGCTGGAGGACTTAACTCAGGAAACATCATTGACTGATAACCCACGTGGCAGGCCCCTCCCCCAGAAAACAAACCAAGAAAAAAAACAAAGAGGAAAAAAAAAGGACTACGAGAGAACAACCACTACTTCATAGGCAAACTTGTATTGTTCACTCATTCCCACTATTCCAGTTTATTTTTTTTACACATAGGTAATTTTTTTAACCTATTTACCATCACAGCGAGCTGTACAGTACACCAAATTCCATAATACCTTTCTAACCTTTCTAACCTGAACATATACCTATGTTTTTCTTTTGCATTTTTATTTTTTTAATTCCTTTCTTAAATTTTTCGTTTAGTTTAGTCTAGTTTATTCCTTTTTATTTTTATCCTCTAATATTCATATAGAGTTAAACTTCTCCAATCAATACTACCACTATAGGTAAACCAATTTTTAATCCCCTTTATCTTAGGAAAGTGGAGTCATTTAACAAAGATATCAAGATACATCCAGGAAGAATCAAAACAACCTTCCTCGCACACACTGAGAATTTATAAGAACTCTCCCATCTTCTTCCACCAGTGTTTCTGTGTTGTTTGTGTTTGTCCTGATAGCATATAAATTTTACACTTGGGGTTCTTTTTGACGAGGTTCTTTCTTTATTTGCATATATATATATATATATTTTCTATTGTCATATACTTGTATCAGTCTTTTTATCACTTTTTCTTTGTCTACTTCATAAATCTTACCTTGGGGCCCATCTGGGCTAAACCTTCTTTTTCATCTTTCCTTCTTTCCTGTCTCTCTCTCTCTATTTTTTTTCTTTTCTTTTTTTTCTTTTTCTTTTTCTTTTATTTTGTCTCTCGTTGGGGTGGGGAATCCTGATTGCTCAGAAGTGTTCCAGGGTGCACCTTGACTGCACCACGGTCGATACATCCAGCTACATCTGTTCAGTCATATCCCACCAAAATGACTAGGAGGAGGAATGCCCAACAGAAGAAAAATACAGAGGATGGACCTTCTGCAACAGAGATAATGGCTATCAACATAGACAATATGTCGGAAAGAGAATTCAGGCTAACAATTATCCAGGCAATAGCTGGGTTGGAGAAAGCCATGGATGACCAAACAGAATTGATTAGGGCCGAACTGAAAGTGACCAGACAGGATGTGACCAATGTTAGGGCGGAGCTTAAAGCTACCAGAGAGGAGGTTCACAATGCTCTCAATGAGTTCCAATCTAATGTAAACTCTCTCAAAGCTAGGGTAACTGAGACAAAAGATAGAATTAGTGATCTGGAAGACAAACAGATAGAGAGAAAGGATCAGGAGGAAGCCTGGAACAACAGCTTAGAAACCAAGAAAACAGAATCAGGGTAATAAATGATGGCATGAAGCGTTCCAACATCAGAATTATTGGAATCCCTGAAGGGGAGGAAATGAAAGAAGTCTAGAAGATATAGTGGAACAAGTCCTTCATGAAAATTTTCTCAATCTCGCGAACGGAACCAGCGTTCATGTACTAGAGGCTGAACAGTCTCCAAACAAGATTATACATTCCAATAAAACACCACAACACCTGATAGTCAAATTGAGGGATTATAATTGTAGGTATAATCTCTTGAAAGCCGCCAGGGCAAAGAGGCTCCTTACTTACAGAGGGAAGCCCATCAGAATAATGTCAGACCTGTCCACAGAGACCTGGCAAGCCAGAAGAGGCTGGCAAGATATATTCAGGGCACTAAATGAGAAGAACATGCAGCCAAGAATACTTTATCCAGCAAGACTGACATTCTAAATGGATGGAGAGATAAAGAGTTTTCAAGACTGGCAAGGCTTAAAAGACTAACAACCACCAAGCCGACACTGCAGGAAATATTAAGGCGGGTTCTATAAAAGAGGAAAAACCCCAAGAATAGCATTGAACAGAAATATAGAGACAGTCTACAGAAAGAAAGACTTCATAGGTAACTCGATGTCAATAAAAACTTATCTATCAATAATCACTCTCAATGTGAATGGCCTAAATGCACCCATAAAATGGCACAGGGTTGCAGATTGGATAAAACGACAGGACCCATCCATATGTTGTCTACAAGAGACCCATTTTGAACCTAACGATACACCCAGACTGAAAGTGAAGGAATGGAGAAGCATCTTTTATGCCAATGGGCCTCAAAAGAAGGCTGGGGTAGCGATTCTCATATCAGATAAATTAGACTTCAAACTAAAAACTGTAGTCAGAGATACAGAAGGACACTACATAATCCTTAAAGGGACTATCCACCAAGATGATCTAACAATTGTAAATATCTATGATCTCGGGGGGACAAGATGGCGGGGTACTAGGAAGAGGCATCTTTTCAGCTGGTACCCCAAAGTGGGCTGATTACCTACCAAAGAACTCCGATCACCCATGAAATCAGCCTGAGATCAGAATTATACACGTCTGGATCTCTACCGGGGCAGAAGACGCCAGTGAGCAGGTAAAGCGGAATGCGAAATGCGGACTTATATCGGAAGATAAACAAAAGGGGGAGGGAGCAACCAGAGGCGACCGGTGCGAAAGTAATACCCCGATACCACCAAGAGTGCCCTGCGTCTGGGGACCAGCATTAACTCGGAGACTGGTTGAAAGCACTCCAAAAGAGCAAAGGATCGCGGGGGCAAATTGTGGGAATCGGGGCGGCTAGGGACAGGGGCTAAAGTCCCCGGTCCCAGACGGCCTCCCCGGCGCGGAGGCCGAGAGAGTGCGGCGGAGAAACCGGCTCCTGGTCCCTAAGCCGCCAAGGCGCCCGAGAGCGCGGGGGTTCCGGCTCCTGTGAGGGGATGGGAGCTGCGCCGGTCTGCAGAACGCGCGCTAGCCCTACCGCAAAGCTTGAGATGCGCGCGCACATTGCTCCAGCTCTCCTGGGTTTCTAAGGCCCGGGGGCGCTTGTTGACCCGCACCATTGTTTCAAAGTCTAAGCCGCGCGCGCGCGAAACTCTTCCCCCGACAGAGGTGCGCAAAAGCCCAGCCTGCGGCTTACGGACCAGCGCCCCGTTCTCAGTGCCCCAGACGCGCGCCCGACCCATAGCCGCCTCTGAAAAGAGGTGCGCGCAAGCCGGGCACTCCCAGCCCGGGCCAGCGGCAAAATCTCAGTGTGCGATCGCTGCTGGGAACCTCTCTGGCGGTCAGGAGCTCCCAGACAGCCGCCACTGCCTTGGCTTTGGGGACGAGCAAAAGATCCTGCGCCCCCAGGGTCTGCAACTTGGAACCTGCACTGCCAGCGTCCAAGGGGGAATTTATTCAGCTTCTGCACCCAGACTGAGGCTTCTCTCTGAGACGGAGATCAGGAAGTGTTCCAGGGTGCACCTTAACTGCACCAGAGCTGATACATCCAGCTACATCTGTTCAGTCTTCTCCCAAAAAAATGACTAGGAGGAGGAATGCCCAACAGAAGAAAAATACAGAGGATGGACCTTCTGCAATAGAGCTAACGGCTATCAACATAGACAATATGTCGGAAAGAGAATTCAGGCTAACAATTATCCAGGCAATAGCTAGGTTGGAGAAAGCCATGGATGACCAAACAGAATTGATTAGGGCCGAACTGAAAGCGACCAGACAGGATGTTCACAATGTTAGGGTGGAGCTTAAAGCTACCAGGGAGGAGGTCCACAATGCTCTCAATGAGTTCCAATCCAATCTAAACTCTCTCAAAGCTAGGGTAACTGAGACAGAAGATAGAATTAGTGATCTGGAAGACAAACAGATAGAGAAAAAGGATCAGGAGGAAGGCTGGAACAAACAGCTTAGATCCCACGAAAGCAGAAATAGGGAAGTAAGTGATGCCATGAAGCATTCCAACGTCAGAATTATTGGAATCCCTGAAGGGGAGGAGAAAGAAAGAAGTCTAGAAGATGTCGTGGAACAAGTACTTCATGAAAACTTTCCGAATCTCGCGAATGAAACCAGCGTTCATGTACTAGAGGCTGAACGGTCTCCACCCAAGATTATACACTCCAAAAAAACATCACAACACCTGATAGTCAAATTGAGAAATTATAATTGTAGGTATAATCTCTTGAAAGCTGCCAGGGCAAAGAGGCTCCTTACTTACAGAGGGAAGCCCATCAGAATAACGTCAGACCTGTCCACAGAGACCTGGCAAGCCAGAAGAGGCTGGCAAGATATATTCAGGGCACTAAATGAGAAGAACATGCAGCCAAGAATACTTTATCCAGCAAGACTGACATTCAAAATGGATGGAGAGATAAAGAGTTTCCAAGACGGGCAAGGCTTAAAAGACTATGCAACCACCAAGCCGACACTGCAGGAAATATTAAGGGGGCTTCTATAAAAGAGGAAAAATCCCAAGAACAGTATTGAACAGAAATATAGAGACAGTCTACAGAAAGAAAGACTTCAAAGGTAACTCGATGTCAATAAAAACGTATCTATCAATAATCACTCTCAATGTGAATGGCCTAAATGCACCCATAAAACGGCACAGGGTTGCAGATTGGATAAAACGACAGGACCCATCCATATGCTGTCTACAAGAGACCCATTTTGAACCTAAAGATACACGCAGACTGAAAGTGAAGGGGTGGAGAAGCATCTTTCATGCCAATGGGCCTCAAAAGAAGGCTGGGGTAGCGATTCTCTTATCAGATAAATTAGACGTCAAACTAAAGACTGTAGTCAGAGATACAGAAGGACACTACCTAATCCTTAAAGGGACTATCCACCAAGATGATCTAACAATTGTAAATATCTATGCTCCCAATATGGGAGCAGCCAATTACTTAAGAAAACTGTTAATCAAGATAAAGAGTCATATTGATATGAATACACTAATCGTAGGTGATCTTAACACGCCTCTTTCAGAATTAGACAGATCATCGAAGCAGAAAATCAACAAAGAAACAAGAGCATTGAATGACACATTGGACCAGATGGACCTCATAGATATATACAGAACATTCCACCCTAAAACAGCAGAATACTCATTCTTCTCAAGTGCACACGGAACCTTCTCCAGAATAGACCACATACTGGGTCACAAATCAGGACTCAGCCGATACCAAAAGACTGAGATGATTCCCTGCGTATTCTCAGATCACAATGCTTTGAAACTGGAGCTCAATCACAAGGAAAAGTTCCGAAGGAACTCAAACACCTGGAAGCTAAAGACCACCTTGCTTAAGAATGCTTGGATCAATCAGGAGATCAAAGAAGAACTGAAGCAATTCATGGAAACCAATGAGAATGAAGACACTTCGGTCCAAAACCTATGGGATACAGCAAAGGCGGTCCTAAGGGGAAAATATATAGCCATCCAAGCCTTGCTCAAAAAAAATTGAAAAATCCAGAACCCACCAGCTGTCTCTACACCTTAAAGAACTGGAGGATCAACAACAAATCAAACCAACTCCACACATAAGAAGGGAAATCATCAAGATTAGAGCTGAGATCAATGAGGGAGAAACCAGAGATACAGTAGAACGTATCAATGAAACTAGAAGCTGGTTTTTTGAAAGAATCAATAAAATTGATAAACCATTGGCCACATTAATCCAAAGTAAAAGAGAGAAAGCCCAAATTCATAAAATTGTGAATGAAAAGGGAGATATCACAACTAACACCAATGAAGTAGAAACAATCATCAGAAGTTATTATCAACAGTTATATGCCAATAAGCTTAGCAACCTAGAGGAAATGGATGCATTCCTGGAAAAATATAAAGTACCAAAATTGAACCAGGAAGAAATCGACAACTTGAATAGACTAATATCTAATAATGAGATTGAATCAGTGCTCAAAAACCTCCCAAAAAACAAGAGCCCAGGACCTGATGGATTCCCTGGGGAATTCTACCAACCTTTCGAAGAAATAACACCTATTGTCCTGAAGCTGTTTCAAAAAATTGAAGCAGAAGGAAAACTTCCAGATTCTTTCTATGAAGCCAGCATTACCCTGATCCCCAAACCAGGTAATGACCCTACCCAAAAGGAGAATTTTAGACCAATATCACTGATGAATATGGATGCTAAGATTCTCAACAAGATCCTAGCCAACAGGATCCAACAGCACATTAAAAAGATTATCCACCATGAGCAGGTGGGATTCATCCCTGGCATACAAGGATTGTTCAACATTTGAAAATCTATCAATGTGATAGAACAAATTAATATGAGAAGAGAGAAGAACCACATGGTCCTCTCAATTGATGTAGAAAAAGCATTTGACAAAATCCAGCATCCGTTCCTGATTAAAACGTTCCAAACTATAGGGAAAGAGGGAACATTCCTGAACCTCATCAAATCTATCTATGAAAGACACACAGCAAATATCATCCTGAATGGGAAAAAGCTTGCAGCCTTCCCGGTGAGATCAGGAACAAGACAAGGATGCCCACTTTCACCACTCTTGTTCAACATAGTATTAGAAGTCCTAGCCACAGCAATCAGACAACAGAGAGAAATAAAAGTATCCATATTGGTAATGAAGAAGTCAAACTCTCTCTCTTCGCAGATGACATGATTCTTTATATGGAAAACCCAAAAGACTCCATCCCCAAACTACTAGAACTCATTCAGCAATTCAGCAATGTGGCAGGATACAAAGTCAATGTGCAGAAATCAGGGGCTTTCTTATACACTAACAATGAAAATACAGAAAGGGAAATTAGAGAATTGATTCCATTTACTATAGCACCAAGAACCATAAGATACCAGGGAATAAACCTAACCAAAGAGGTAAAGAATCTGTACTCGATGAACTACAGAACACTCATGAAAGAAATTGAAGAAGACACAAAAAGATGGAAGACCATTCCATGCTCTTGGATCAGAAGAATAAACATTGTGAAAATGTCTATACTGCCTAGAGTAATATAGACTTTTAATACCCTTCCGATCAAAATTCCACCGGTATTCTTCAATGAGCTGCATCAAATAATCCTAAAATTTGTATGGAATCAGAAGAGACCCCGAATGCTAAGGAAATGTTGAAAAATAAAAATAAAGCTGGCGGCATCACCTTACCTGATTTCAAGCTTTATTACAAAGCTGTGATCACCAAGACAGCATGGTACTGGCATAAAAAAAGACACATAGACCAGTGGAACAGAGTAGAGAGCCCAGATATGGACCCTCAACTCTATGGTCAATTAATCTTTGACAAAACAGGAAAAAATATACAGTGGAGAAAAGACAGTCTCTTCAATAAATGGTGCTGGGAAAACTGGACAGCTATATGTAGAAGAATGAATCTCGACCATTCTCTTACACCGTACACAAAGATCAAGTCAAAATGGATAAAAGACCTAACGTGAGACAGGAATCCATCAGAATCCTAGAGGAGAACATAGGCAGTAATCTCTTTGATATCAGCCACAGCAACTTCTTTAAAGATATGTCTCCAAAGGCAAAGGAAACAAAAGCAAAAACAAAGTTTTGGGACTTTATCAAAATCAAAAGCTCTGCACAGCAAAGGAAACAGTCAACAAAACAAAGGGGCAACCCACAGAATGGGAGAAGATATTTGCAAATGACAGTACAGACAAAAGGTTGATATCCAGGATCTATAATGAACTCTTGAAACTCAACACACACGAAACAGGCAAACATATCAAAAAATAGGCAGAGGATATGAACAGACACTTCTCCAATCAAGACATACAAATGGCTATCAGATTCATGAAAAAAATGTTCATCATCATAAGCCCTAAGGGAGATTAAATTAAAACCACATTGAGATTGGTGTACCAGGTGGTGGGTATTATAGAGGGCACGGCTTGCATGGAGCACTGGATGTGGTGAAAAAATAATGAATACTGTTTTTCTGAAAATAAATAAATAATTAATAATTAAAAAAAAAACCATTTAGATATCACCTTACACCAGTAGAAAGGCCAAAATTAACAAAACAGGAAACAACATGTGTTGGAGAGGATGTGGAGAAAGGGGAACTCTCTTACACTGTTGGTGGGATGCAAGTTGGTGCAGCCTCTTTGGAAAACAGTGTGGAGATTCCTCAAGAAATTAAAAATAGAGCTTCCCTACGACCCTGCAATTGCACTCCTGGGTATTTACCCCAAAGATACAGATGTCGTGAAAAGAAGGGCCATCTGTACCCCAATGTTTATAGCAGCAATGGCCACGGTCGCCAAACTATGGAAAGAATGAAGATGCCCTTCAATGGACGAATGGATAAGGAAGATGTGGTCCATATACACTATGGAGTATTATGCCTCCATCAGAAAGGATGAATACCCAACTTTTGTAGCAACGTGGACAGGACTGGAAGAGATTATTCTGAGTGAAATAAGTCAAGCAGAGAGAGTCAATTATCATATGGTTTCACTTATTTGTGGAGCATAACAAATATCATGGAGGACAAGGGGTGTTAGAGAGGAGAAGGGAGTCGGGGTAAATTGGAAGGGGAGGTGAATCATGAGAGACTATGGACTCTGAAAAACAATCTGAGGGGTTGGAAGTGGAGGGGGTGTGGGAGGTTGGGGTACCAGGTGGTGGGTATTATGGAGGGCACGGATTGCATGGAACACTGGGTGTGGTGAAAAAATAATGAATATTGTTTTTCTGAAAATAATAAATGGAAACAAAAGAAAAAAACAAAATAAATAAAGTTGCATTAAATTAAAAAAAAAGAAAGCAAAGAGCCAACCCACTGAATGTGATAAGATATTTGTAAATGACAGGACAGACAAAAGGTTGATATCCAGGATCTAGGAAGAACTCCTCAAACTCAACACACACAAAACAGATAATCATATCAAAAAAATGGGCAGAAGATATGAACAGACACTTCTCCAATGGAGACATACAAATGACTACCAGACACCTGAAAAAATGTTCATCATCACTAGGCATCAGGGAGATTCAAATGAAAACTACATTAAGATTTCACCTTACACCAGTTGAATGGCCTAAATTAGCAAGCCTGGAAAAAGCATGTGTGGGTGAGGATGTGGAGAAAGGGGAATTCTCTTACACTGTGGCTGGGAATGCAAGTTGGTGCAGCCTCTGGAGAACACTTGGAGATTCTTCAAAAAGTTAAAAATAGAACTTTCCTATAACCCTGCAATTACACTCCTTGGTATTTACCACAAAGATACAGATGATGAGAAAAGAAGGGCCATCTGCAACACAATGTTTAGAGCAGCAATGGCCATGGTTGCCAAACTGTATGTGACGGCCACAGTTTCCTTGGGAATTGCAGGCACAGTCTTGTGTTGTGGCTCTAGAGACCCCATCCTGGAGGGAATGTGAGCCATGGTTTTGGGCGAGAAGTCTGCATACACAAACTCGAGTTAGGTTTAGTGGAGAGGTGATCACAGGCCCAATGCATAGACCTAGAGGGCAGCTCATCAGGAACTGTAATTAGGGTGCCTCAAAAGTGGTAGCACAGGCTTTTATATCAAGATTGTGTGTCCAGGATGTTCTCGGAATGCAGGTGTGGTATCATGGGTCCATGGGAGATGGAAAACAGCACTCGACCCTTCCGGGAAAATGCCACCAAACTGTGGAGAGCTGCCAGGATCTAAAGAGAGGAGAAGTCTCCCATGGACCCATGAGACCACACCTGCATTCCGAGGCCATCCTGGACACACAGTCCAGAGAGAAAAGCCTGTGCTACCACCATCCAGTCACCATAATTAAATTCCCTGACGAGCTGCCCTCCAGGACTACACATTGGGCCTGCAATCACATCACCACAAAGTCGCTAACCCGAACTTGTGTTTGCAGACTTCCCTCACAAAACCATGCCTCACATACCCACCAGAATGGGATCTCTGGAGCCAGACCACAGAACTCTGGCTGCCATCTCCAAGGACACTGTGCATATCAGAGTTTCCCAAACCTTCCAGATTAGGAGAAAATTGTAAGGCCCCTGAGGCCACCCCAATATTGCCGTCCACTCTAGACGCAAATGCACAGTCTGAAACACCCTGATTACCTACATCCAGGAAGACAGCCAAGTCAATGATTGTGAGTTAGAATATTGAACCTGAAATGCCTCGAGGACCTCAATGGAACCCCATTAGGTTCTCAGGCATCTGTCCTCAGGGTCCTGTTCTGGAATAGCAATTTATGACACATCATGTGGTCCCTGAGCCACATGACAGAACATCTCCTGTCCCCAGAATACTATGCCCTTCAACCTGTGCCAAAGCCTCAGGGTAGGAGTATCCTGCATGGCACCTTAGCAACCAGCACATTCTAAGATCTACTTGGTAACAAACCAGCATTGAGGCCCATCTGCAGGAGATTCCATGTCAACTCAAGGCCTTCGTACTTTGCCCCAGAGCCACCAGAATGAACCTGCCATGTTCCTCAGCTGCAAAGGTCAATGGAGTTGAGCTTTCCAGGCATCCTTGTGGTAGAGCTCTGCTACCCAAACATTCCACATGAGGGACCCTGGAGCAAATAAACCATACTCCACCTGTCCAGTAGAACTAAACCTTGCTGTTTGGAGCAGCTCATAAGCCTCAACGTGAAAACCCCTCCATGGCCTCTTGAAGCCCCCCTCCATTGGTCAGTCATCATAGACACAAACTTCAGGGTGAGCAAATACCTGTCATCTGCCTTACTCAGGTGCTGGGTATCTCGAATAAGCCACTGCACATAGGAACTGACTTCCGCTTGGCACTGAATTGAACTATAGCTTGTGTTTACAATTCCATCCTCACCCGACTGGTCGCCAAGCACTCTTGATAGGGATTTGTGGAGCCACAACGCAGCATTCTGCCTTCCCTTTAGAAAGAAGTGCCTGATGAATACTATTTTTCTGAAAATAAATAAATTGAAAAAAAAAGAAAAAAAAGAAAAAAAAGAAAGAAGTGCCTGATGAGTCTGGCCAGAAAACCCACATGGGGATCAATCTGCTGAGCCCTTTCGGGAACCCTGATTTATAGGTACCCCTGGCCACTAGCGCTGTGTCTGACAGATCCTGTGCCACAACCTAGTGTCAGTCACCAGAGAGTGGGTCCCACATCTCGCATTTGGGATTGCCATGGCCCAAGTATGTCATCTCTACTCATGCTTGGTATTCAGGCACAGGTCCCCAGACCTTTGCTGGAATCCCTGCCAAAATGGGAACCTGAAGCACAATAGAGAACTCCTCCTTCCTCATGGCAGTAAACTTGGCTGTTGGGATGGGTGGTCACCCTCAAAGCGGGAACCAGTTATAAGACCAATGAGACTACGCCCATTCCTGAGGGCCATCCTGGGCGCAAACAGGCATTGTGATCCTAAGACTGAGCATGCTTTCAAACAAACCCTCTCAGTTGCACTACCATGATCCCGCATTGTAGGCCTCCTATGCCTCTTAGCCCAAATCCTAACACTTGCTGGGATGTCCAGACTCCAAGAGGAAAAGTCTCCCATGGACCCGTGAGACCGCACCTGCATTCCGAGGCCATCCTGGACACACAATCCAGAGAAAAAAGCCTGTGGTACTGCCTTCCAGTCACCCTAATTAATGTTCCTGACGATCTGCCCTCCAGGTTTATGCATTGGAACTGCGATCACATTGCAACAAATTCATTAACCCGAATTTGTGTTTCCAGACTTCTCTCCCTAAACCATGGCTCACATGCCCACAAGAATGGGATCACTGGAGCCACACCACAGAACTCTGGCTGCCATCCCCAAAGACACTCACTGTGCATATCAGAGTTGCCCAAACCTTCCAGATTAGAAGAAACCTGCAAAGCCCTGAACCTACTCCATTACTGCCGGCCACTCATGACACAAATGTGCAGTCTGAAACACCCTGATCACCTACATCCAGGGAGACAGCCAAGTCAATGATCGTGAGTTAGAAGATTGAACCTGAAATGCCACTAGTCCCTCAATGGAATCCCATTATGTTTTCAGGCATCTGTCCTCAGGGGCCTGTTCTGGAATAACAATTTATGACACATCATGTGGTCCCTGAGCCACATGACAGAACATCTCCTGTCCCCAGAAGGATACCCTGCTCTTCAACCTGTGCCAAACCCTCAGGGTAGGAGAAACCTGCATGGAACCTTAGCAACCAGCACATTCTAAGATCTCCTTGGTAACAAACCAGCATTGTGACCCAGCTGCAAGAGATACCATGTCAGCTGAAGGCCTTGGTACTTCACCCCAGAGACACCAGAACGAACCTACCATGTTCCTCAGCTGCAATGGTCAATGGAGGCGTGCTTCCCAGGCATCCATGCCAGAGAGCTCTGCTTCACAAACTGTCCACATGGGGGAACCTAGAGCAAACAAACCAGACTTCACCTGCCCAGTACAAGGAAACGTTACTGTTTGCATCAGTTCACAGGCCTCACCATGTGAACTCCATGGCCTCTTGATGACACCCCTCCATGTGTTGGTCATCATAGACACAAACTCTAGTGTGAGCAAACATCTGACATCCTCCATTATTCCGGTGCTAGATGTCTCAAACAAACAGCTGCACATTGTAACTGCCTTTTGCTTGGCACTGAATTGAACCATAGCTTGTGTTTACAATTCCATCCTCAACCGACTGGTCCCCAAGCTCTCTTGATAGGGAAATCTGGAGACACAATGCAGCATTCTGCCTTCCCCATCGAATGAAGAAATGCCTTGTGAGTCTGCACAGAAACCCCACAGGAGGATCAATCTGCTCAGACCTCGAGTCAATCCCGATTTATAGGCTGCCATGACCACTAGTGCTGTGTCTGACAAAGCCTGAGCCCCGACCGAGTTTCAGCCACCAGAGAGCAGGCCCCATATCTAGAACTTGGGATGGCCACTGGCCCCAGTACGTCATCTCTACCCATCCTTGGTATTCAGTCACCTGTCCCCAGACCTTGGCTGGAATACCTGCCAATGGGGGAACCTGAGGTCTATGGGGGAACCATAGACCACGTTATGAGCTTAATGGAAGGAGACAAGATTTTTTTCGTTAAGAAAATGTATAAGACTGTTGAGGTCACGTGGGAGGAAATAGTCCGTTTGTTGGAGCATTGCTATCTTACTCTATCACAGCCACTAATAAAAATCTGACACGGGGTGAGTCAGAATTGTCTGTCAGAGATGAGTTAGATCTGGCTCATGTTCGTACAGACATGAAAGCCAGGAACAAAGAAAGAGGCGTTGAAAGCCTGGGTGGAGGAGGCGGTGTGGTTCACTGCGATGAGCTAAGTGCCCAGGGCCACCGGCAGACATGCGGGCCTGTGTCCTTCCTTTGTTCTGGGGTCCCTCTTGCACCGTGTGGTGAGGCTGGCGCCTGGGAGCAGCTCAGGACAGGACCTGGTGGCATCTTACCTCTCCCAACCTCCTGTGGGCTCCAGTGGGCTCCAGTGGTTCCCAGGGAACAGCCTGCCTTCCTTGCAAAGCCCAGTAGCACTGGGAGCAGAAACTGGGACCAAAGAGTGAGCACCCTGTTTGACAAGCTGGACGAGCCACCACTTCTTCAGATGCAGAGGGAGCCCTGGCGTGCTGACTCCTCCCTTCTCCCTTTCCCCTTTCCTCTCTTCCTCCCTCTTCCCTTCCCCTCTCTCCTTCCCTGGTGCTGCCCTTTCCCAATGCCCACTTCATCCCTTTTCCTTTCTTACATGCCTGTCTTCTAGATTTTCTTCTCTTTCCTCCCAATTACTTCCCTTCGTCTGAATCTTCTCTTTGGTCCCTTTGTCCCCGCTCTCTTCTCCTCCTCCCCTTCCCTGGTCCCTGTTCAGCTCCATCCCGACTGCAGGCAGAGCTGGACTAACATGCTCACTCGCTAGCTCAGCCACCCTCCAGAGAAGTCACTCTTCGGTGGTCACCTTCCTGACCGCTGGTCCTTTCTCCACTTGTTCAGCAATTGCTCTGAAGTCTGAGGAGGACAGAGCCAGGCTGCCGCAGAATCAGGCCAGAGGAGAAACCAAACTATGTGTCCACACTGTCCCCCAGCACTGCTGCTCTGAGAGCTTTCGGGTCCTCAACAGGGCTAGGATTTAGGGGCTTCTTCAGAACCGGGAGTGAAAACAGCCATAGGTCAAAAGAAAAGCTATGGCCCCCACACAAAAATAATAAGCACAAATGAAAACTAAGTTAACTCTGAAGTCCCAAAGTCGAAGAATTGCCTTGAATCTGTCACTAGAAAGCACCCAAGGCCTCACTCTCTGGGTTCTGGGTGCCCTGGGAATGGCAGGAGGCTCTGACCCACTTCCCTCTTCATTCACTCCCAAAGAATGTCCTCTGAGGTGGTCTTCAAACTTCCTCTGAGAAACTGTCTCTGGGAACTGTAGGCCCTCGGCTGCTGGGACTAATGAGGGTGATGTCAGGACCTGATGGGCAGCTCTACCAGGAGATTGTGGCTTCTGGATGCAGTCCTCAAGTCCCATGGTCTGGGTGAGATCTGGGTCTTTGAGTGGAAGAGGACAGATGAGATTTCAGATTTTGAGTTGATTCTGGAATGATTAGTGCTTTGGGGGGCATTGGGTGAAGGTATTTTGCACATGGGAAGGACACGAATTTGGGGGGCCAGAGAGTGGACTGTTCAGAGCTTACCTGCATTTCCCCCAGAAACCTTGCTGCTGTCCTTATGTCTGGTACCACAGAACGTGACCTTATTTGGAACTAGAGTCCTTACAGATGCAATCGCATTACAATGAGGTCGTTAGAGTGGGCCCTTATCTCCTGTAACTGACCTCCTTATGAAAAGGGAAAATCTGGATGGAGAGATGCCTCTACTGTCAGTGGTGGGCAGTGCATGAACTTCTAGAACCCTGACAGTAGTGGAAAACAGACACAGGCTGGGATATAGGTAAATGGGAGCTCTAGCGGAATTTCAGATGAAGATGCTGTGGACCTCGGCTTCCCATGTCATAGTGATGTTAGCCTGAAGATGCTCTTTTGACCCTGCGACCCCCACTTTTCACCATTCACTGACTTTTAAAGCTGGAAGGACACGTGGAGGCTCTCTGTTCACCCCTGAATATTACAGATTAGGGACAGGAGCCCTAGAGAAACAACTGACTGAACAGGGTTAGTTAGACACCTGACTAACCCTTGTATTTGATCTATGTTACTTGAGGCTGGTTTCTGGGACTTGTTTTTAAGTAAGTACCCTGGGGGAAGGGGAGCGGGGACAGTTGAAGGGTTAAACAACAAGGTTATTGTTTAACCTCTATGGAAGCCTCTGGCTAAAATATAAAAAAATAAAATAGGTCCTTACATACATATGTCAGTATCACACTGTCTTAATGATTATAGCTTTGTAATACAGCTTGAAGTCCAGAATTGTGACACCTCCTGCTTTGGTTTTCTTTACAACATTATTTTGACTCTCTGGGGTTTTTATGGTTCCTACAAATTTTAAGATTGCTTGTTCCAGCTCTGTGCAAAATGCTGGTGTGTTTTGATAAGCATTGCTTTGAATGTATAAAATACAATAAACCATTTTTTTAATCCAAAATTGTCTGCTCTTGTAGTTATGTTACTTTATCACATAGAAATCCAAGTTCAAAGAAGATGTTGGCGGAGCCTGGATTGCTCAGTCATTTAAGCATCTACCTTTGGCTCAGGTCATGATCCCAGGGTCCTGGGATTGAGGCTTGCATCAGGCTCCCTGCTCAGCAGAGAGAACATGTTTCTCCCTCTCTCTCTCTGCTTGCCACTCTGCCTAATTGTGCTCTCTCTTCCAAATAAATAAATAATTAATTAAAAAAATTTATTTTATAAGTAAGAAATTGATTGGTTTTTCAAGTATTTAATTACTTCAACTTGAGGCAGTCTGGAGCTTTTTGCTAATTTTCATTCATTTATAAAGATTTCAGGTGTTTTTACTTTTGAAACCTGAGGTCCATTTTTAGAAGTCCTAAAAATATCTAATTATAAAAGAAGAGAAGCATGCCCAGTATTTACCTTTATAGGTTGAGTGATCTACATTAAAAATAACGGATCACATAATTCTTTTAAGTGAGCTATGAAAAAAGAAGTTGTTTACTAATGGTGAATGACAATTTAACTGAGAAAAGCTTTTATGTGTTTTACTTGTGAATATAAAAATGCTTTCAATATCCAGATTTTGACTAATTAAAAAGGTATAGTCTTGGAAGAAAAAATAAAACAAAGATTGTTTAAATTTATTATAAGGGAATTGTTGGAATTGTTGGTATAGTGGCTCAGTTATTAAGTGTCTGCTTTCTACATTGGAAAAGGAAAGGAAAAGTGAATTGGGGAAATAAGAGGGGAAGACCAATCATGAGACACTGGATTCTGGAAACAAACTGAGGGTTTTGGAAGGGAGAGGGTGGAGGAATGGGTGAATCTGGTGGTGGGTATTAAGAAGGGCACATATTACATGGAGCACTGGGTGTGATGCATAAATAATGAATCTTGGAACACTGAAAAAATAAATTTAAATTAGAAAAAAAAGTTCCTGCCTTCTGCTCAGGTCATGAGATGAGCAGGTTCTGGGATCAAGCCCTGCCTTGGGCTCCCTGCTCTGCAGGAAGCCTTTTCTCCTTCTTCTACTTTCCCTGCATTTGTTCCTTCTCTCCTGTATATCTCTCTGACAAAAATAAAATAAAATAAAATCTTAAAAAAATAAACTAAAGTTATAATTTATCAAAGATTTACTAAAATAGAAAGAAATGTTTGCAAGTTCTCATAGTATATGTTAACAAAATGAGTTGAATTCCTTATAGTCCAGGTTTTCTTTTCTAATGAAAAGTTTCATAAACTCAAATGTGACCAGTTCACACCTAATCTTTCTATTAGGAAAAGTTATAGTAAATTTTTTAACTCTTATGCAAATGAAACAAAAGCTTAAGTTCCCTAAGTGTTGAAGTCTATTAACAGGACAATGAAAATGATTATGTTATTTAATGATACTGATGAAGTTCTAGAACCTAGGTGAGGTTCGGTGGGCTGAGGTCCGGAGCCGATGACCAAGAAAGAATTCTTGAGACATCTTTGGTGCAAAATGGTGGTTTATTAAAGCACAGGCGCCTGGGTGGCTCAGTGGGTTAGGCCGCTGCCTTCGGCTCGGGTCGTGATCTCGGGGTCCTGGGATCGAGTCCCGCATCGGGCTCTCTGCTCAGCGGGGAGCCTGCTTCTCTCTCTCTCTCTCTCTCTCTGCTTGCCTCTCCATCTGCTTGTGATTTCTCTCTGTCAAATAAATAAATAAAATCTTTAAAAAAAAAAAAAGCACAGGGACAGGACCCGTGGGCAGGAAGAGCTGCTGCCCTGGGTTGTAAGGGATGGCAGGTTATATACCCTGCGGTTGGGGGAAGGTGAGGGGAAGGGAGGTCTCAACGGAGTTTTCATATGCTAAAGAGGGCCTACAAGGTGCCGGGATGTCAGAGGCCTACCTCCTTGTGACTTAATCAATGTTGTCTTTAGACCAGCCATTAACATTAAGATAGTTGGCAGACTTTTTGGTGGGATGTCACAATGCTGCTATCAATCGTCTTTGATAGTGAGATTTAGGACATTTGTAAGCCAAGGGAGACTCCTGTCTAACAGGATTGTGAGCTCTGCAAGTTAACTATTTGCTTATTGTTCATGGCAGTCAGGGCTGCCTGAGGAATGCTACACATATGACTGAGGGGGAGTGGATGGAGAGGGGGGTGCAGGGCACCAGCTATTGCTTTGTCTTCAGCCAGCCTCATGCTCCCTCATCAATACAATTGTGGCTTTTTAGGAAATATTCCAGGTAAAACTCACAAAGCTCTCAGAATGTCAACAGTGTAAGGTATGCTAATTTTATGACAAAAGGAATTTCTTTTGTAACTTCTGAAAACAAT
The DNA here is from genome assembly GCF_020171115.1 of Neogale vison. Classification (NCBI taxonomy): domain Eukaryota; kingdom Metazoa; phylum Chordata; class Mammalia; order Carnivora; family Mustelidae; genus Neogale; species Neogale vison. The sequence goes on from NC_058104.1 coordinate 41,238,203, forward strand.
TATATACAAATATTTCAGATAAACCAATTCAGAATTTTACTAACAATGAGAAAATCTGTAAAAGAATGAAAATTTAGTCAAAAATCAAACATTAAGAAATTGTTGCCATGATCTTAGTTCTTTTTTTTAAAATATTTTATTTATTTATTTATTTATTTATTTGTGCATGGTTTTTTTTCATTTATTTTGCATTTTAAAAATAATAATTACCATTTTTGAGAGCCTATTTTTTTTCCAATTTATATTTATTTATTTATTTGACATACAGAGGTCACGAGTAGTCAGAGAGGCAGGCAGCGGGAGGGGAGAGAAGCAGGATCGCTGCTGAGCAGAGAGCCCAAGGCAGGGCTGGATCCCAGGACCCTGAGATAATAACCTGAGCCAAAGACAGAGGCTTAACCCACTGCATCACCCAGGCGCCCTGATCTTAGTTCTTTACTCAGGATCAGGGTATTATGTATAAAAGTGTTTTTACCTATTTTGTGAGATTAGAATTTAAAGTCTCTCACTCAAACCAATGTGTAGAAAAACATCAATTTAGAAAATGTGTGAAGTATTACCTAGTCTGGAAAATCAAGTGTTAATCTTATTTTAAAATCTCTTCAAGACATATATACAGGGTCTTTCTATGCACAAAAAAATTGGAAAACATAAGTCTGGTGGGGAAAAGTAAAAATATGTGTCTCTGTTTCCCTAGCCATTTTCTGGCTTCCAAACAATTTAATTTACCTGACCAATCCCAGCCACTTCCCTCAGTCACATACTTCCTTACATATTACCCCATAAATTCTGACAGAAATTCATTAAACTGATTGAAATATTTGATTTTCCATCAAATTTTAACTGTTCTCTCTTAGCTTCTAAAACAATGCAGATTTTATGGGTGTAGGGAATTATTTTGCTTTATTTATTTATTTATTCACAAACTCTAGACATATTTATTCACACTTATTATTCACAAACTCTTGACCATATATATATATGTATTTTTTATATATGCATACATACATATACATGTTTGTTGAATCATTATTCAAGGAATAAACAAACATATTATTGAATCATCAATTCAAGGAATAAAGACACATATTATTTCAAAAATTGATTATGACAGCTCACATAATTATCCCATTTTTTACAGATCATGCAATTTCATCTTGGGTGAAGTGTATTTCCAACTTCAAAAGCCTGGTAAGTGGTGGTGGCATTTCCCAATCCTACTGTCTATTGATTCTAGAGTCAAGGTCCTGGTGACTCTTCCATAAGAGAATTTTGGATACAGGCTATATATGCCTAAGGTAATCATAGAGTAAACTTAAAGTAAGGAAATTATAATTATTGCATTATCAAAAAAGTGTACAGACATTCTTTGTAAACCTATAGAGGCACTGAACTGGACAATTCCCACCTGCTTAATGTGTTTGTGTTTGAGAACCATGCGAGAAACAGTGTTTTTTGTGATGAAACAGGAGCTATTAAACTTGGGCAAGATTTTTCTGTCTCTAAAATAGGAATGTAATACTATTTTTGTGATATTTAAAACTAATGTATAAATTTTACTTAGAAAATATTGAATAGTGGTATATGCCTTGAAAATAATGGAAGTGAAATAATAATCATAGTATTTCTGAAAACTGTATCAAGGGATATTTAAGGTGCATTTGTGATTTCTTGGGCACATTTCTTAGACGTATTGTCTTGAAACATATTGTCATAACTAGTTTTGACCAGATGCTATCAGATAAAGTACAATCATCCTGGTTTGATGAAGATATAGAGACCTGGTGATGGGTATTAAGGAGGGCATAAATTGCATAGGGCATTGGGTGTTCTACGTAAACAATGAATCTCAGAACACTATGTGAAAAACAAATTATGTATTACTGTATGGTGACTAGCATAACATAATAAAGAATAATAATAAAAAAATATAGACTGAGCTTCAACTTTGAAATGGTCATACCATACATTGATGAAAACCATTATTTTCATATAGATAACTGGAAATTAAAGACATACTGGTAAACATTACAAATTATTGTTTCTCTCTTTGAACAACCTCAAAACTACTGCGAATATAAGTTGCTTTGGTTTAGTTGTTTAACATGTAGAGGCAGTATCTTGGTAATAATGGTACAGTTTTCTCCTTTTCATCAGAAGCCATATACATAAAGAATGATAAGAATGCATTAATAATGTGGGAGCTTATTAAATATTTAAAACCTACATTTAATATCAGATATTTGTAAAACAAAACAAAGCAAAACAAAAACCACTTCACCTATCCCTTGAAGAACACAAAGTTGTATACAGTTCAATCCTTGAGGAATTTATCAATAACAATAACAACAAAATAGGAAGGACATCTGCTTGATTTCTTTTCAGTGTGAAACAGTTTGTGAAACATGTCTTGAAAAACTGATGTAAAAAACAAGTCATGAGATTGGATAGGTTGTCTAAAAACTTCACATGCAAGATATTTAATAAGTTTATGACAAAGAATACTAACAAAATGGTGTTATAGGTAACAGATCAATGTGAAAGAATCTGGACTAGAAGATTTTGAACAGAATTTAGAAGAATTTATTTTCAAATAAACCATAAGCAAGGTAGTTTTTCATGGTCTAATTGTTGTTGTTGTTGTAATTACTATTATTATTGGAAATGAGAAAAAAAAGTTGTAAAAGAATAATAGAGGAGATCCAGGAAAATACATGTAACACAGGTAAGTTAAGATGAAAGTTGGTGAATTCAACCACTAGTGAATAAACCAGAGGAGGTAATGACATAAACAATAAAGATGCGGTGGCAATGATCAACAACTTGTTAAGTTATGCAGAATCACAGGAAGAAATTCTAAAAAAAGTTGTTGAACAAGCTGAAGATTAAAGTGAGAAAAACAGTCTGTAATTTAACAGAAAAAAAGGCTAAATTACTATTGGAAGATATTGTGCTATAATTTTGTTGCTTTGTTTTCAGCTAGTAGAATCAAAGAAGTTTTGAAAAGTTGGAAAATTGAAGATGATAAAGAAAGAGCATTAGGGGTAAGTTCAAGAGGCACTCAGGAAATAATAATACTTGGTCCTTTCATTCTTTCTTTAAGAGTAGAGATAAATAAACCAAAAAAAAAATTGAAGTATAAAAATGTAACCAAAAATTAGGAATAAAGTCAGTGTAGGTAAATGTATCAGCTTATGGGTTTATACTCCATTTGAGATATTAGAGTAAGTAAGGTTACAAATTATATCAATATTTTGTCATAGGAACAGAAGATAATTTTTCACTATTTTACATAGAACATTAGTTCCAGAAAAAAACCATTTTACCCCATATTGTCCATACCCCCAAATAAAAATGTAAGACTAAAAACAACAAAAACATTTTATTCTAATTATCCAGTGTTCAACAACATTATCTCCAAAATTTCATTCAAATGCAACTTTATTTATGTAATCTATGTCTATATTTCTACATAACTGATCATGAGAAAAGTACATCCTCCAATGGAAGTGTATAGAAATATGGATTGAACTTGTATATGTTTATTGTAAGTTGTAATTTTCACTTCATTACTATTGTTGAAATAAAATACTATAAAGGAAAAATAATAATACCCCATAGACTAAAGGAGGACCACTTAATTTTCTTTCAAAAATATTAGGGGCTTCTGGGGTTATGGACATTGGGGAGGGTATGTGGAATGGTGAGTGCTGTGAAGTGTGTAAACTTGGCGATTCACAGACCAGCACTTGTGGGGCTAATAATACATTATATGCTTATAAAAATTTAAAAAAATTTTTTAAGAATTAGGGGTTTCAATATAGATTAGAATTAGGTAGGGGTCAAGATTAAACTATTTAAGAATGATATTTTCATAATTTGATTCTTCATGAGCTCTGGATTTCACTTCCTACTTTCCAGGTAAAAAGTGCATTACCCACAAATGTTAAATTCCACCATCATGATGGGATTTCTCCTGATGGGGTTTTCTGATGTGTGGGAATTATAGATTTTGCATGCTATAACCTTGTCTCTGATGTATGTAGTCACTCTGATGGGGACATTATCACTGTTACTGTCACCAACCTTGACAGGAGTCTTCACACACCCATGTATTTCTTCTCAGGAATCTGTCCATCTTGGATGCCTGCTACATTTCTGTAACAGTTACTAACTCATGCATCAATTCCCAGCTTGACATCAGTACCATTTCAAAGGCTGAGTGTGCAGCTCAGGACTTCCTAGTGGTTTGCTTTGTGTATGTGGAGCTTCTGTTTCTGATTATCATGGTCCATGACTGCCATGTGGCAATCTGCAAACCACTTCACTACCCTATGATCATGAACCCTCAAATCTGCATCCAAATGACTCTGGCTTCCATACTCAGTGGTCTCATATATGAGGATGTGCACTCTGGCAACACATTCCTGTTGCCCTTCTGTCTGCCTAATGTCATCCATCAGTTTTTTTGTTATGTTTTGTAATATCACCTCACTGATAAAGTTCTCCTGCTCTGATACCTTTATTAATGAGATAGTGATCATTGCCTCTGATCTGGGGATTGGTGGTCACTGTTTCATTTTCATCATCAGGTCTTACATTCACATATTTTCTACCATTCTCACATTTCCAAGTGGAGCAGACAGAAAAAAAAAAAACAAAACTTTTTCTACTTCTGTCCCGTACTTCCTTGTGGTGTCAGAATTTTATGTATACCTGAGGCCATCTGATAGTCCACTATCCAGGACATGGTCCTTTCTGTCTTCTATTCCATAACCCTTCACTCTTCAACCCTATTATCTACAGTCTTAGAAATGAACAAAGGAAATATGCCATTAATAAAATGAGGAGAATGTTTATTCAGGAAATGTATAGGAAATTGCTGAGGCTCATTCTACTTTAAAAGTCATGTTTTCAGCAATAAATTGAGAAATTGATTGGAATTCTATCAATATAACTGACAATAATAAATAATGCCATTAAAATATATCATTTATCAATATAATTTCCCTTCTGAACTGTTGAATTATCTGAGTATATCACTGGGAAAAGGATCTAATGTTACAAATAAGAAATCCCTATTCATGCTTTGACAACTTAAGAACACTCACTAAAGGACACCTGGGTGGCTGAGTGGGTTAAAGCCTCTGCCTTTGGCTCAGGTAATGATCCCAGGGTCCTGGGATCAAGCACCGTGTTGGGCTTTCCACTCAGCAGGGAGCCTGCTTCCTCCTCTATCTCTGCCTGCTTCTCTGCTTACTTGTGATCTTTGTCTATCAAATAAATAAATAAAATCTTAAAAAAAGAACACTCACTAAAAATTTAAGTCTAAAAAGACAAAAATGTATCCTTAGAGGCATTTTATAGTAAGCTTCTCTTTTGTATTTATTCATAATTTAAATATTTAATAACCTAGTATTAAACAGTAGTATAGATGAAATTGTCACAATCATTCAAAAGTAAATATGAAAAATATAGGTTCTTCTGAATATCATGATATATGGATGCAGTGCAGCAAAAAAAGAAAAAGGAAGTAAATTTGGTGGGGTTATGGAGTCATGTATAAGAGGATCAGAAATATTTACACAAGTTGTTCATTTGGCAAGGGAAATATAGATACATTATACTTGTCATCAGACCAAAATTTTGCTGAAAATATTTTCAAGTGGCTTGGGGATACATTTACATACTTGTACTTTAAACATTTTTGCTAATTGAAAATAGAGCTTCCCTATTACCCTGAAATTGCACTACTGGGTATTTACCCCAAAGATACAGATGGAGTGAAAACAAGGGCCACATGTACCCCAATGTTCATAGTAACAATGTTCAATTGTAACAGTCACCAAATTGTGGAAAGAACCAAGACGTCTTTCAAAGGACAAATGGATAGGGAAGATGTTGTCCATAGATACTATGGATTATTTTGCCTTCTTCAGAAATGATGAATACCCAACATTTGTATCAACATGAGATGGGACTGGAAGAGATTATGGTGAGTGAAGTAAGTCAAGCAGAGATAATCAATTATCATATGGTTTCACTTATTTGTGGAGCATATCAAATAACACGGAGGACATGGGAAGATGGAGATGAGAAAGGATTTTGGGGGAAATGGAAGGAAGATGAACCATGAGAGACTATGGATTCTGGAAAACAATCTGGGGGTTTTGAAGGGGTGGCTGGTTGGAGGTTCGGCGAGCCTGGTGTTGGGTATTATGGAGGGCACTTATTGCATGGATCACTGCATGTGGTGCATTAACAATGAGTTGTTGTACACTGAGAATAAATTTAATAATTAAAAACAATTTAAAAAGAGAAATTGATATAACATAGGAGCAAAAAATAAAAAATAAAAAAAGAGAGACATTTAGAAATCTATTTGAGTTAGAGGCACACCCTTTTTAAAATGGTATAGGGGACAAGTAGCCAGAGCTGTAGAGGGATCTTTGTGATCTCCAGGAGATTCAGGAAAATGAGGGATATTCCAGGATTCCTGGAGATTCAGGAAAATGAGGGAGCCCAATCTGATAGATTGCCCAAATAGTGAGCAGGAAATCTGGTTATGGTCAGTGATCCTAGAGGTGGTTTTCAGTTCCAAACACCATAAACTATGAGCTGAGCTGGTAGGGAGACTGCCCTCTGCCTGACCACTCTGAAAAGGACTAGGAGTCATGAGCTGTCTAAATCCTCGGGGATATTTGTGCCCATTACAAGGACAGCTCTTGAGCAGTGTAGCCCATGAGGAGATGCTGGGGTTCCCCCCTCATTGTAGCCTAGGAGATGCAGATAACAGATGCACATGTGAGTCCATGGCCACTATCAATTGCAAACCCACAAATCTCAGAGATGCTTGCAGCTCACCATGACACCCCCAGTGGACACAGAATGACCTAGAAGATTTGTTGCAAAGGAGAGAAGGGACTGTGATGTTGATGCTCTGGGCCAGATGTTACTTCACTGCCATGTTTCCTCAGACCCTCTAAAGAGAAGCAGAAATACTCTAGGGAAAAATAGCTGAGCAGCCAACCAGCTCATATTAAGCCCATTCCCCTGTCGAGGGAATTGGACAACTCCACCAATCAAGGACACCTGACTGGACGCACAACTGAATGATAAGCTTATTTCCCAAAGATCTATAAAACTCCAGCACCAGGGGAAAAATATTAAAATGAGCTCCTGGTGTTCCTCATGACTTGCTTATACTTCAGGCTATAATTTTACTTTCTTTTCTTATTCTTTGTTTTCTTTCTATTTCTTTAAATGCTGCTCACATTTCAAATAGTTTTTATATTTTATATAAAGCATAAATACTTTATATTTCCCAATTTGTTTTTCTTTTCCAATGTATGTTTTTAAATAACTTCTTCAATTTTCTTTCCTTTAATTTTAATTTAATTTTTTCAGTGTTCCAAGATTCATTTTTTATTCTCCACACCAGTGTTCCATGCAAAACCTGCCCTCCCTGATACCCAACACCAGACTTACCCATCCATCACTGCCTCCCCTACAAAACCCTCAGTTTGTTTCTCAGAGTCCTCCATGTCTCATGGTTCCTCTCCCCCTAAGACTTACCCTAATTCACTTTTTATTTCCTTCTCGTAATGTCCTTCAAGTTATTCCTTATGTTCCACAAGTAAGTGAAACGATATGATAATTGACTTTCTCTGCTTGACTTATTTCACTTAGCATAATCTCTTCTACTCATGACCATGTTCATACAAAAGCTGGGTATTAATCCTTTCTGATGTCTGTGTAACATTCCATTGTATATATGGACTACGTTTTTTATTTATTTTTTATTTTTATTTATTTTTTTTAATTTATTTATTTTCAGAAAAACAGTATTCATTATTTTTTTCACCACACCCAGTGCTCCATGCAAGCTGTGCCCTCTATAATACCCACCACCTGGTACCCCAACCTCCCACCGCCCCGCCACTGCAAACCCCTCAGATTGTTTTTCAGAGTCCATAGTCTCTCATGGTTCATCTCCCCTTCCAATTTACCTAAAAGCACATACCCTCCCCAATGTCCATAACCCTACCCCCCTTCTCCCAACCCCCCTCCCCCCAGCAACCCACAGTTTGTTTCATGAGATTAAGAGTCACTTATCGTTTGTCTCCCTCCCTATCCCATCTTGTTTCATGGATTCTTCTCCTACCCACTTAAGCCCCCAAGTTACATCACCACTTCCTCATATCAGGGAGATCATATGATATTTGTCTTTCTCCGCTTGACTTATTTCGCTAAGCATGATACACTCTAGTTCCATCCATGTTGTCGCAAATGGCAAGATTTCGTTTCTTTTGATGGCTGCATAGTATTCCATTGTGTATATATACCACATCTTCTTGATCCATTCATCGGTTGATGGACATCTAGGTTCTTTCCATAGTTTGGCTATTGTGGACATTGCTGCTATAAACATTCGGGTGCACGTTCCCCTTTGGATCACTACGTTTGTATCTTTAGGGTAAATTCCCAGTAGTGCAATTGCTGGGTCATAGGGCAGTTCTATTTTCAACATTTTGAGGAACCTCCATGCTGTTTTCCAGAGTGGTTGCACCAGCTTGCATTCCCACCAACAGTGTAGGAGGGTTCCCCTTTCTCCGCATCCTCGCCAGCATCTGTCATTTCGTGACTTGTTGATTTTAGCCATTCTGACTGGTGTGAGGTGATATCTCATTGTGGTTTTGATTTGTATTTCCCTGATGCCGAGTGATATGGAGCACTTTTTCATGTGTCTGTTGGCCATCTGGATGTCTTCTTTGCAGAAATGTCTGTTCATGTCCTCTGCCCATTTCTTGATTGGATTATTTGTTCTTTGGGTGTTGAGTTTGCTAAGTTCTTTATAGATTTTGGACACTAGTCCTTTATCTGATATGTCGTTTGCAAATATCTTCTCCCATTCTGTCAGTTGTCTTTTGGTTTTGTTCACTGTTTCCTTTGCTGTGCAAAAGCTTTTGATCTTGATGAAATCCCAAAAGTTCATTTTTGCCTTTGCTTCCCTTGCCTTTGGCGATGTTCCTAGGAAGATGTTGCTGCGGCTGAGGTCGAAGAGGTTGCTGCCTGTGTTCTCCTCAAGGATTTTGATGGATTCCTTTCTCACATTGAGGTCCTTAATCCATTTTGAATCTATTTTTGTGTGTGGTGTAAGGAAATGGTCCAATTTCATTTTTCTGCACGTGGCTTGGACTACGTTTTTTAAATCCATTTATCTCAGAAGTGCATCTAAGCTCTTTCCGTTATTTGGTGATTGTGGCCATTACTGTTCTGAACACTGGGGTACAATGGCCTTTCATTTCACTACATCAATATCCTCTGGTAAATACCCAGTAGTGCAATTGCAAGGTCAAAAGTTAGCTCCTTTTATAAATTTTTTTGAGAAATCTTCACACTGTTTTCTAAGTGGCTGCACCAACTTGCATTTCCACCAAGAGTTGTTTCCTGTCCTGTTAATTCTGGCCATTCTAACTTATGTAATGTGGGATCTCAATTTGATTTTGATTTGAATTTCCATGACGCCTAGTGATGTTGAACATTTTTTATGTCTTATAGCCATTTGTTCATCTTCTTTGGAAAACTGTCTGTTCACATCTTCTGCCCATTTTTTGACATGATTATCTGTTTTAGGGGTATTGAATTTGGTTTTGTTCACTGTTTCCTTTGCTGTGCAAAAGCTTTTGATTTTGATGAAATCCCAAAAGTTCATTTTTGCCTTTGCTTCCCTTGCCTTTGGCGATGTTCCTAGGAAGATGTTGCTGCGGCTGAGGTCGAAGAGGTTGCTGCCTGTGTTCTCCTCAAGGATTTTGATGGCTTCCTTTCTCACATTGAGGTCCTTCATCCATTTTGAGTCTATTTTTGTGTGTGGTGTAAGGAAATGGTCCAATTTCATTTTTCTGCACGTGGCTGTCCAATTTTCCCAACACCATTTATTGAAGAGGCTGTCTTTTTTCCATTGGACATTCTTTCCTGCTTTGTTGAAGATTAGTTGACCATAGAGTTGAGGGTCTATTTCTGGGCTCTCTATTCTGTTCCATTGGTCTATGTGTCTGTTTTTGTGCCAGTACCATGCTGTCTTGATGATGACAGCTTTGTAATAAAGCTTGAAGTCCGGAATTGTGATGCCACCAACTTTGGCTTTGTTTTTCAATATCCCTTTGGCTATTCGAGGTCTTTTCTGGTTCCATATAAATTTTAAAATTATTTGTTCCATTTCTTTGAAAAAGATGGATGGTACTTTGATAGGAATTGCATTAAATGTGTAGATTGCTTTAGGTAGCATAGACATTTTCACAATATTTATTCTTCCAATCCAGGAGCATGGAACATTTTTCCATTTCTTTGTGTCTTCCTCAATTTCTTTCATGAGTACTTTATAGTTTCCCACTGCAAATATCATTCTCAATGGAGAAAAACTGAAAGCTTTTCCACTAAGGTCAGGAACACGGCAGGGATGTCCATTATCACCACTGCTATTCAACATAGTACTAGAAGTCCTAGCCTCAGCAATCAGACAACAAAAGGAAATTAAAGGCATCCAAATGGGCAAAGAAGAAGTCAAATTATCACTCTTCGCAGATGATATGATACTCTATGTGGAAAACCCAAAAGACTCCACTCCAAAACTGCTAGAACTTATACAGGAATTCAGTAAAGTGTCAGGATATAAGATCAATGTACAGAAATCAGCTGCATTTCTCTACACCAACAACAAGACAGAAGAAAGAGAAATTAAGGAGTCAATCCCATTTACAATTGCACCCCAAACCATAAGATACCTAGGAATAAACCTAACCAAAGAGGCTAAGAATCTATACTCAGAAAACTATGAATTTGAAGAGTTCTTTATAGATCTTGGATATCAGCCTTTTGTCGGTAGTGTTATTTGTGAATATCTTCTCCCATTCTGTTGGTTGCCTCTTTGTTTTGTTGGCTGTTGCTTTTCATGTGCAGAAGCTTCGATCTTGATGAAGTCCCCAAAGTTCATTTTTGCTTTTGTTTCCTTGCCTTTGGAGACACGCACTGAAAGAAGTTGCTGTGGCCAATATAAAAGAAGTTACTGCCTATGTTCTCCACTAGGTATTTGATAGACTCCAGCCTGACATTGAGGTATTTCATCCATTTCAAGATTATCTTTGTGTATGGTTTAAGAGAAGAGAAGAGTTTCATTCTTCTACACATAGCTGTTCAATTTTCCCAGCACCATTAATTGAAGAGACTGTCTTTTTCCCACTGTATATTTTTCCTGCTTTGTCAAAGATTATTTGACCATTGAGTAGAGGTCCATATCTGGGCTCTCTAATCTGCTCCACTGGTCTATGTGTCTGTTTTTTTGCCCGTGCCATGCTGTCTTTGTGATCACAGCTTTGTAGTAAAGCTTGAAAGTGGGTAACGTGAGGCCACCAGCTTGGTTTTTCATTTTCAACATTTCATTCACTATTCAGGGTCTCTTCTGGTTTCACACTAATTTTGGGATTGTATGTTCCAGAACTTTCAAAATGCCAGTGGAATTCTGATTGGGATGACATTGAAATTATAGATTGTTTTGGGCAGTATAGACATTTTAACAAGGTTTATTCTTCTGATCCATTAGCATGGAATGCTTTTCCATTTTTTTGTGTCTTCTTCAAATTCTTTTATGAGTGTTCTGTAGTTCTTTGTATACAGATCTTTACCTCTTTGCTTAAGTTTATTCCAAGTTATCTTATAGATCTTGATACTATATTAAATGAAATCGATTCTCAAATTTATCTTTATATATTTTCTGTGTTATTGTATAAGTAAGTTACAGATTTCTGTGCATTTTGTATCCTGCCACATTACTGCATTCCTGTAGGAGATGTAGGAGTTTTGGTGTAGAGTCCTTTGGGATTTCCATATAAATTATCTTGTCATCTGCAAGGAGAGAGAGTTTGACTTCTTCATTGCCAATTCGAATACCTTTTATTTATTTTTGTTGTCTGATTGTTGTTGCTAGGATTTCTATTACTGTTTTGAACAACAGTGGTAAGAGGGGGTACCTGTTTCATGTTCCTGATCTCAATGGGAATGCTGTCAGTTTTTCCTAACTGATAATTATATTTGCTGTGGGTTTTCATTGACAGATTTTATGAAGTTGCGTAATGTTCCCTCTATCCCTATTCTTGGAAGAGTTTTATTCATGAACTATTGCTGTATTTTGACAAAGGCTTTTTCTGCATTAATTGAGAGGACCAAGTCTTTCTTCTCTCTTCTTTTATTGATTTGTTCTATCACATTGATTTGTGAGTGTTTAACCACCCTTGCAAACCAGGGATAAACCCCAGCAGATCATGGTAGCTAATCTTTTTAATGTACTGGTGGATCCTTTTAGCTAGGATTCTTTTGAGAATATTCACATCCATATTCATCAGGAATATTGGTCTGAAATTCTCCTTTTTGATGAGGCATTTGCCTGGTTTTGGGATAAAGGTAATGCTGGCATCATAGAAAGTGTCTGGAAGTTTTTCTTCAATTTCTATTTTTAAAACAGATTCAAGATAATAGGTAGTATTTGTTCTTTGACTGTTTGGTAGAATTCCCCAGGGAATCTATTAGGTCCTAGGCTCTTGTTTTGTGGGAGGTTTTCCTTTTATTTATTTATTTGTTCTTTTTAAAAAATTTTTTTCAAAGATTTTATTTATCTGTTTGACAGACAGAGACCACAAGTAGGCAGAGAGGCAGGCAGAGAGAGAGGAAGGGAGGTAGGATCCCTGCTGAGCCCAGAGCCTGATGCAGGGCTCCATCCCAGGATCCTGAGGTCATGACCTAAGCTGAAGGCAGAGGATTTAACCCACTCAGCCACCCAGGCACAGCTTGTGGGGGGGTTTTGATCACTGCTTCAATCTCATTACCAGATATAGGTCTATTCAGGTTTGTCAATTTCTTCCTGCTTCAGTTTTGGAAGTTTATACGTTTCTTGGAATATATCCATTTCTTCTAGTTGTTTAACTTGTTGGCATATAGCTGCTGACAATAATTTCTGATGATTGTTTCTATTTCCTTAGTGTTAGTCATGATCTCTCCCCTTTCATTCATAATTTTATTAATTTGGGACCTCTCTCTTTTCTTTTAGATTACTCTGGACAATGCTTTATTGATCTTCTTGATTCTTTTTAAAATTTTTTAATAATTTCTTTTCAGTGTTCCAGAGTTCATTGTTTACGCACCATACCCAGTGCTCCATGCAATATGTGCCCTCCATAATTCCTTCAAAAAAGCAGCTTCTGGTTTCGTTGATGTGTTCTATCATATATGGTTTTTAACACATTGATCTCTGCTGCAATCTTGATTATTTTCCTTAATTTGTGTGGAGTGGGATTAATTTGTTGTTGATTTTCCAGATGCTTCAGGTCTTTCAGGTGTAAAAACAGCTGGTATATATGGGATTTTTAATTTTTTTTTTTTCTTTTAGTGAGACTTGGATGGCTATATATTTTCCCCTTAGGACTTGGGGCTTAAGACTGCCTTTGCTGTATCCCATAGGTTTTAGACCAATGCATCTTCATTATCATTGGTTTCCATGTATTTTTTAAGTTCTCCTTTGATTTCTTGGTTTATCCAGCCATTCTTGAGAAGGATGTTCTTTAGTTTCCAAGTGTTTGAATTCCTTCCAAACTTTTTTCATGTGGTTGTGTTCCAATTTCAAAGCATTGTTGTCTTAGAATATGCAGGGAATAATCTCAATCTTTTGGTATTGGTTGAGCCCTGATTTGTGCCCTAGTGGGTGGTCTATTCTGGAGAAAGTCCCATGCATGCTCAATAAGTGTATTCTGTCATTTTAGAGTAGCCAGTGCAATAGACTTAGTTATATTACACTTTCCCTACTACAAAATAAAAGGAACTTGGCAGCAATGTCCACAAAAGCCAAACTGTGGAGAGTGCCGAGATGCCCTTCAACAGATGAATGGGTAAAAGTTGTGGTCCATACATACAATGGTATATTACTCGGCTATCAGAAAGGATGAATACCAGAAATGATGTTACTGTAGGAGAACATGCTGAGTGAAATAAGTCAAGCAGAGAAAGTCAATTATCGTGTGGTTTCGCTTTTTTGGGGAACATAAGGATTAACATGGAGGACATTAGGAGAAGCAAAGGAAAAGTGAATTGAGGAGAATCGGAGGGGGAGACAAACCATCAGAGACTACGGAGTCTGAGAAACAAACTGAGGGTTTTAGAGGGGAGGGGAGTAGGGGGATGGGTTGACTAGATGACTAATGTTAAGAATGGCAGGTATTTGGGGAGACAAGATGGTGGGGAAGTAGGAGGAGGTGCCGTTTCAACCTGTACCCTAAAGTGAGCTGATTACCTACCAAATAAATCTGATCACCCATGAAATCAGCCTGAGATTAGAATTATACACTTCTGGATCTCTACGGGGGCAAAAGACACCAGTGGGCAGATAAAGCAGAGTGGGAACATTGGACTGATATCAGAAGATAAACAAAATGGGGAGGGAGCCACCAGAAGCAACCCATTGGAAAGTAATAACCCAATATGGAAGTGCCCTGCCACTGGGGACCAGCATTAACTTGGAGTCTGGTTGAAAGCACTCAAAAAGAACAAAGGATCATGGGGAGAAATTGTGGGAATTGGGGCAGTTAGGGATAGGGGCTTACGTCCCTGGACCTGGGACAGCCACCCCGGTGCTGAGGCAGAGAGAGTGCAGTGAAGAAACCAGGTCTTGGTCCCTGAGCTGCAAGCATGCCAGAGAGCGCGTGGGTGGCAGCTCCCATGAGGGATTGGGAGCTTCAACAGCCAGCAGAACCGCTGCCTTTTGCACTCTCCAGGCATGTGCTGTGCCATGCTATTAGAGTCTGAGTCATGTCCCTCACCTCCCCCTGAGAGAGGTGCCTGTGGTCTCCAGCTGGCAGAAGCACAGCCTTTTACACTCTTCCTGCGTACAGGCCACGTGACCAGAATCTGAATCATGCCCAACACCCTCCCCTGAGAGAGCCTGGTCCTCTTGGGCCTGGAAAGTCTGAGCACTCCTAGCCTGGGCCAGCGAGAAAATCTCAGTGTGCTATCGCTGCGTGGGACCTCTCTGGTGGTCTGGGGCTGCCCAGACAGCTACCACTGTCATGGTTTTGGGTACAAGCAGGTTTTCCTGTGTCCCCAGGGACCGTCACTGGGAACGTGCTCTTCCAGTGGCCAAAAGGGAATTTATGTGTTCTGGATTACCCAGAGGGGAACAGTCTGAGGCTTCTCTCTGAGACGGAGGTCTGGGTGCAGTTTGCTTTCCTCTAACCTCCAAAAAAAAGAGCCTCAAAATCTGTCAAGGCAAGAGAAAACAAATGAACAAACAAACCAAAAAACCTCCAGAGAACAAAAGCCTGAAAAACCGGTTTCCTCAGAGTCCACCACCTCAATGGGGGTGGGAGGTCTTAACTCAGTAAACACTGCCTGAAAACCCATGCAACAGGCCCCTCCCGCAGAAACCAATCAAAAAAAAAAAAAGACAAGAGAACAACCACCACTACTTTGTAGATACAACTTTTATTTATTTTTTTTAAAGATTTTATTTATTTATTTGACAGAGAGAGATCACAAGTAGGCAGAGAGGCAGGCAGAGAGAGAGAGAGGAGGAAGCAGGCTCCCTGCTGAGCAGGGAGCCTGATGTGGGACTCGATCCCAGGACCCTGAGATCATGACCTGAGCCGAAAGCAGCGGCCTAACGCACTGAGCCACCCCGGCGCCCAATACAACTTTTATTTTTGACTCATTCCACTATTCTGGTTCATTTTTTTATAGATAATATTTTAACCTGTTTACCATCACAGTGAGATGTCCAGTACATCAAATTCCATAATAACCTTTTAACTTGAACTTGTTGATACATGTACCTGTCTTTTCCTTTTGCTTTTCTATTTTTAATTTTTTTTAAATTTTATTTTAGTTTAATTTAGTTTATTCTTCTTTATTTTTATTTTTAATATTCATATAGAGTTAAGCTTCAGAATAATCCCCTTTCCCCAATCAGTGCTACCCCTATAGGTAAACCAATTTTTAATCCCCCTTTATCTTAGGAAATTTGAGTCCTTTAACAAAGATATCAAGATACATCCAGGAAAAATCAAAATAAACTTCCTCGCCCATACTGAGAATTTATAACCACTCTCCCATCTTTTTCTTCCGCCAGTGTTTCTGTGTATTTCTGTTTGCCCTGGTAGTGTATAAATCTTACACTTGTGGTTCTTTTTGATGAGGTTCTTTTATATATATACATATTATTTTTCTCTTGTCATCTACTTTTATCAGTCTTTTTGTTTGTCTGTTTTTGTTTGTATACTTCATAAATCTTACCCTGGGGCCCATTGGGGCTAGGTATTCTCATTTATTCTTTCTTTTTTTTTCCTTCTCCCTCTCTCTCCCTATCTCTTTCTCTCTTTTTTTCTCTCTTTTTTCTTTTTTTTAAAGATTTTATTTATTTATTTGCCAGAGAGAGAGGGAGAGAGAGCGAGTGAGCACAGACAGACAAAGAGGCAGGCAGAGGCACAGGGAGAAGCAGGCTCCCCGCCGAGCAAGGAGCCCGATGTGGGACCCGATCCCAGGACCCCGGGATCAAGACCTGAGCCGAAGGCAGCTGCTTAACCAACTGAGCCACCCAGGTCTCTGTCTTTTTTCTTTTGTTTGGGTGGGGACTCTTGATTGCTCAGAAGCATTCCAGGGTGAACCTTGACTGCACCATGGTCGATACACCCAGCTACATCTGTTCAGCCATCTCTCACCAAAATGACTGGGCAGAGGAATGCCCAGCATAAGAAAAATTCAGAGGCTGGACCTTCTTCAACAGAGATAATGGCTATCAACATAGACAGTATGTTGGAAAGGGAAATCAGGCTAACAATTATCCAGGCAGTAGCTAGGTTGGAGAAAGCAATGGACAACAAAATGGAATTGATTGGGGCAGAACTGGAAGCCACCAGGGATGATATTCACAATGTTCTCAATGAGTTCCAATCTAATCTAAATTCTGTAAAAGCTAGAGTAACTGAGATAGAAGATAGAATTAGTGATCTAGAGGACAAACAGATAGAGAGAAAGGATCAGGAGGAAGCCTGGAACAAACAGCTTAGAAGCCATGAAAACAGAATTAGGGAAATAAATGATGGCATAAAACTTTCCAACATCAGAATTATTGGAATCCCTGAGGGGGAAAAGAAAGAAAGAAGACTAGAAGATACAGTGGAATAAATCCTCCATGAAAAATTTCCCAATTTCGCGAGTGGAAGCAGTGTTCATGTACTAGAGGTAGAACAGCCTCCACCCAAGATTATAGAATCTAGAAAGACCTGAGGACACCTGATAGTAAGAATGAGGAATCATAATTGTAGACAGGATCTCTTGAAAGCAGCTAGGATAATGAAGCTCCTTACTTACAGAGGAAAGCCCAAAAGAATAACTGTAGGCAGCCGCAGACTGGGCTAGAGTCAAGAGACCAAACCAGGCCCTGACTCGCACCTCCTGGAAGCCCAAGGGTTAATAACCCCGTGAGTGGAAAGTTGAGCAGCCCTTGAGAAAGGGCCTGAGCTATGGATCCTAAGACTTGCTGATGTGGTTGCCTGCATGTGCTTATCTGGAATGGGCAAAACAGGCCTGCTCATTAAACCATTGTGGGATTGTGCTGTCCTTGCACAGGCCATAAACTATGTCTTAAGTTACATTGAAGATAGTGCATCTGGTTTAGGAGTTATCTGAAGAAAGAGACCACTGGCATCAGAGGGACTACTATTAGTCCCTGGGAAATAGATAATAGGGAAACTTGAAGGGTTTTCTGTGCATATTGCAAATTCTTTGGTAATCAGCTAAAAATAGATACTTTCTTATGATTGTTTCTGTTAGCTATATAATGCCTCACAGCCTTGAATAAAATTGGCACTGCTTGGACATCATCCACTGTGTCCCTCCTGTCCCCATCTCTTTACATCTCGTCTTCGTCTCACCATCCGCTTACCCTCTCAACCCTGGTCGTGTTATCATGCTGGCCACGACTAATAACAACAGACCTGTCCACAGAAACCTGGAAATCCAGAAAGGGCTGGCAAGACATATTAGGGCACTAAATGAGAAGAACATGCAGCCAAGAATACCTTATCCAGCAAGGATGACATTCAAAATGGATGGAGAGATAAAGAGTTTCCAAGACCAGCAAGGCTTAAAAGAGTATGTGACCACCAAGTTGACACTGCAGGAAATATTAAGGGGGGGGGTTATATAAAAGAGGAAAAAATCCCAAGAATATCATTGAACAGAAATATATGGAGACAATCTACAGAAAGAAAGACTTCAAAGGCAACTCAATGTCAATAAAAACTTATTTATCAATAATCACTCTCAAAGTGAATGGCTTAAAGGTGCCCATAAAATGACACAGGGTTGCAGATTGGATAAAATGACAGGACCCATCCATATGTTGTCTATAAGAGACACATTTCGAACCTAAGGATACACCCAGACTGAAAGTGAAGGTATGGAGAAGAATCTTTCATGCCAATGGGCCTCAAAAGAAGGCCAAGGTAGTGATTCTCATATCAGATAAATTAGATTTTAAACTAAAGACTGTAGTCAGAGATACAGAAGGACACTACATCATTCTTAAAGGAACTATTCACCAAGAAGTTCTAACAATTGTAAATATTTATGCTCCCAATATGGGAGCAGCCAATTGCAGAAGAAAACTTCTAATCAAGATAAAGAGTCATATTGATATGAATACAATAATAGTAGGAGATCTTATCACGCCTCTCTCAGTAATAGACAGATCATCGAAGCAGAAAATCAATAAAGAAAAAAAAGAGTATTGAATGACACATTGGACCAGATGGACCTCATAGATATATACAGAACATTCCACCCTAAGAAAACAGAACACTCATTCTTCTCAAGTTCACATGGAACCTTCTCCAGAATAGACCACATACTGGGTCTCAAATCAGGACTCAATGGATACCAAAAGAATGAGATTAGACTGAGATTCAGAAGGAACTCAAACACCTGGAAGCTAAAGATCACCTTGCCTAAGAATGCTGGGATCAACCAGGAGATCAAAGAAGAACTTAAACAATTCATGGAAACCAATGAGAATGAGGACACTTTGGCCCAAGGCCTATGGAATACAGCAAAGGTGGTCCTAAGGTAGAAATACATAGCCATCCAAGCCTCTCTCAAAAAAACTGAAAAATCCAGAATACACCAGCTGTCTCTACACCTTCAAGAACTGGAGAATCAACAACAAATTAAGACAATCCCACACACAAGAAGGGAAATAATCAAGATTAGAGCAGAGATCAATGAGATAGAAACTAGAGATACAGTAGAACATATCAATGAAACTAGAAGCTGGTTTTTTGAAAGAATCAATAAGATCGATAAACCATTGGCCACACTAATCCAAAAGAAAAAAAAGAAAGCTCAAATTAATAAAATTATGAATGAAAAGAGAGAGATCACAACTAACACCGAGGAAGTAGAAACAATCATCAGAAGTTATTATCAACAGTTATATGCCAATACATTAAGCACCCCAGGTGAAATAAATGCATTCCTGGAAACTATAAACTCCCAAAATTGAACCAAGAAGAAATTGACAACCTGGGGTAGACCGATATCTAGTAATGAGATTGAAGCAGTGATCAAGAACCTCACAAAAAACAAGAGCCCAAGACCTGAAGGGTTCCCTGGGGAATTCTACCAGACTTTCAAAGACAAAATAACACCTAATCTCCTGATGCTGTATCAAAAAATTGAAGCAGAAGGGAAACTTCCAGCCTCTTTTTATGAAGCCAGCATTACCCTGATCCCCAAACCAGGCAAGGACCCTACCAAAAAGGAGAATTTCAGACCAATATCACTGATGAATATGGATGCTAAGATTCTCAACAAGATCCTAGCAAACAGGATCTAACAACACATTAAAAAGATTACCCACCATGACCAGGTGCGAATCATCCCTGAGTTACAAGGATGGTTCAACATTTGCAAATCCATCAGTGTAATAGGACAAATCAATAAGAGAAAAGAGAACCACATGGCCCTCTCAATTGAGGCAGAAAAAACATTTGACAAATTCCAGCATCCATTCTTGATTAAAATGCTTCAAAGTATAGAGATAGAGGGAACATTCCTGAAGTTCATAAACTCTATCTATGAAAAACCCACAGCAAATATCATCCTCAACGGGAAAAAGCTCATGGCCTTCTTGTTGAGATCAGGAACACGACAAGGATGCCGACTCTCACCACTCTTATTTAACATAATATTAGAAGTCCTAGCAACAGCCATCAGACAACAAAGAGAAATAAAATGTATCCAAATTGTCAATGAAGAAGTCAAACTCTCTCTCTTCGCAGATGACATGGTTCTTTACGTGGAAAACCCAAAACACTCCAACCCCAAAATACTAGAACTGATACAGCAATTCAGTAATGTGGCAAGATACAAAGTCAATGTACAGAAATCAGTGGCTTTCTTATACACTAACAATGAAAACACAGAAAGGGAAATTAGAGAATGGATTCCATTTACTATAGCACCAAGAGCCATAAGATACCTGGGAATAAACCTTACCAAAGAGGTAAAGGATCTGTACTCGAGGAACTACAGAAAACTCATGAAAAAATAGAAGGGGACACAAAAAGATGGAAGACCTTCCACGCTTTGGATTGGAAGAATAAACATTGTTAAAAATGTCTATATTGCCTAGAGCAATCTATATCTTTAATGAAATTCTGATCAAAGTTCCACCAGTATTTTTCAAAGAGCTGGAGCAAATAATCCTAAAATTTGTATGGAATCAGAAGAGACCCCGAATCACTAAGGACATGCTGAAAAACAAAAACAAAACTGGGGGCATCACGTTACCTGATTTCAAGCTTTACTATAAAGCTGTGATCACCAAGACAGCATGGTCCTGGCATAAAAATAGACACATAGGCCAGTGGAACAGAGTAGAGAGCACAGATATGGACCCTCAACTCTATGGTCAAATAATCTTCGACAAAGCAGGAAAAAAATATGCAGTGGAAAAAAGTCTCTTCAATAAATTGTGCTGGAAAAATTGGACAGCTATATGTAGGAGAATGAAACTCAGCCATTCACTTACATCGTACACAAAGATAAACTCGAAATGGATTAAAGACCTCAACGTGAGACAGGAATCCATCAGAATCCTAAAGGAGAACATAGGCAGTAACCTCTTCAATATCAGCCACAGCAATTTCTTTCAAGATATGTCTCCAAAGGCAAAGGAAACAAAAGGAAAAATGAACTTTTGGGACTTCATCAAGATCAAAATCTTCTGCAGAGCAAAGGAAACAGTAAAAACAAACAAACAAAGAGGCAACCCACGGAATGGGAGAAGATATTTGCAAATGACAGTACAGACAAAAGGCTGATATCCAGGATCTATAAAGAACTTCTCAAACTCAACTCACACAAAACAGATAATCAGGTCATAAAATGGGCAGAAGACATGAACAGACACTTCTGCAATGAAGACATACAAATGGCTATCAGACACATGAAAAAATGTTTATCATCACTAGCCACAAGGGAGATTCAAATTAAAACCATATTGCTATACCACCTTACACCAGTTAGAATGGCTAAAATTAGCAAGACAAGAAACAATGTGTGTTGGAGAGGATGTGGAGAGAGGGGAACCCTCTTCCACTGTTGGTAGGAATGCAAATTGGTGCAACCACTTTGGAGAACAGTGTGGAGATTCCTTAAGAAATTAAAAATAGAGTCTCCCTATGACCCTGCAATTGCACTACTGGGTATATATCCCAAAGATACAGATGTAGTGAAACGAGGGGCCATCTGTACTCCAAAGTTTATAACAGTAGTGGCCACGGTCGCCAAACTGTGGAAAAAGCCAAGATGCCCTTCAGTGGACAAATGGATAAGGAAGATGAGGTCCATATACACTATGGAGTATTATGCCTCCATCAGAAAGAAAGAATAACCAACTTTTGTAGCATCATGGACGGGACTGGAAGAGATTATGCTGAGTGAAATAAGTCAAGCAGAGAGAGTCAATTATCATATGGTATCACTCATTTGTGGAGCATAACAAATAACATGGAGGACATGGGGAGATGGAGAGGAGAAGGGAATTGAGGGAAATTGAACGGGGAGATGAACCATGTGAGACAATAGGCTCTGAAAAACAATCTGAGGGATTTTCAGGGTCGAGGGGTGGGTGGGAGTTTGGCAGAGCCAGGTGATGGTATTATGGAGGGCACATATTGCATGGAGCACTGGGTGTGGTGCATAAACAATGAATTCTGTTACGCTGAAAAGAAATTTAAAAAAAATAAAAAACATAGCTTTAAACATGGAGGGGGGAATGGCAGGTGTAAGGTTTTATAGGTGAGATAAACACAACACCAGGGGAAGTGGGTGCAAGACAAGATTTATTAAAGGCACTCTCCAGCAAAGTTTCAGGGCTCAGGAGAAGGGGAGCCAGGAAAGTTGGGCAGGGAGGAAGTGGGCACCCTGGGGCATGGTTCTGCAACTCTGGAAAGCAGAGTGGGGGAAGTCTGCTGGGAGGAAGTTGGTGGGGGTCTTTTATCTGTCTCCTGCATAGGTTACCTATGGAGACATGACCTTGGCATACATTCTTTTGTGGGAGAGTCAAGGGTGAAGGAGGGGGCAGGTAGGCTGGAAGATGGCCGGACCCCAGTGGTGGCCATTTCCTGGCACCTTGTAGGCCCTCTTTAGCATTTGAAAGCTCCGTTGAAACCTCCCTTCCCCTCCCCTTCCCCCAAGGGCAAGGCACACAACCTGCCATCTCTCACAACCCCAGGGCAGCAGCTCTTCCTGCCCACGGGTCCTGTCCCCGTGCTTTAATAAAACACAATTTTGCATCAATGATGTCTCAAGAATTCTTTCTTGGTCATCGCTCCGGACCTCAAGCCCACCAAACCTCACCTTGGTTCTAGAACTTCATCACTGTTGCATTCCCTCCTTTTTCCTCTGTCTGGTGGTCCTCTGCCATCACTCTTCTCCTTTCCCTAGGTGTCCTCCCAAGTCAAGACATGTGCTCACAAGCCCTCAAGAGTCTCAGGTGAGGTGGGATGGGTTCACATCCTAGCCATGACAGAATTATAGTGGAATCTAAAATAACTCCTGAGAAGCACCTGGGTGGCTCAGTGGCTTGAGCCTCTGCCTTTAGCTCTGGTCATGAACTCAAGAGTTTTGGGATTGAACCCACATCGGGATCTCTGCTCAGCAGGGACCTTGCTTCCCCCTCTCTCTCTGACTGTCTCTCTGCCTACTTGTGATAGCTCTCCCTCTCTTTGTCAAATAAGCAAATAATTTTTTTTTAAAAATAAAAGAACTCTTATCTAAAATTTCTTCGCCTTTGGAGACATGTCTTGAAAGAAGTTGCTGTGGCCCATGTTGGAGAGGTTACTGCCTATGTTCTCCTCTAGGATTTTGATGGATTACTGTCTCATATTGATGTCTTTCATCCATTTTGAGTTTGTCTTTGTGTATGCTATGAAAGAATGGTCGAGCTTCATTCTTCTGTTATAGCTGTCCAATTCTCCCAGCACCATTCATTGAAGAGACAGTCTTTATTTCCTTTGGATATTTTTTCCTGCTTTGTCAAAGATTATTTGGCCATAGAGTAAAAGCAAGGGAAACAAAAGTGAAAATGACCTTTTGTGACTTCATCGAGATCAAAAGCTTCTGCACAGCAAAGGAAACAGTCAACTAAATGAAGAGGCAACACAGAGAATGGGAGAAGATATTTGAAAATGACACCATAGACAAAGAGCTGATACCCAAGATTTATAAAGAACTTCTCAAATTCAACACCCAAAAAACCAAATAATCAAGTCAATAAATGTGTAGACACTTCCCCAAAGAAGACATATCAATGGCTAACAGACACATGAAAAATTGTTCATCATTATTAGCCATCAGGGAAATTCAAATCAAAACCACATTGAGGTACATCCTTACACAAGCCAGAATAAAAATTTAATTATATTTCAATTAAAATTAGAAACTAGAAGCTGGTTATTTGAAAGAATCGATAAGATCGATAAGCCACTGGCTACACTAATCCAAAAGAAAAGAGAAATCCCAAATTCATAAAATTATGAATGAAAAGGGAGAGATCACAACTAACGCCAAGGAAGTAGAAACAATCATCAGAAGTTATTACGAACAGTTATATGCCAATAAGCTTAGCAACCTAGAGGAAATGGATGCATTCCTGGAAAAATATAAACTACCAAAATTGAACCAGGAAGAAATCGACAACCTGAATAGACCGATATCTAATAACGAGATTGAATCAGTGATCAAAAACCTCCCAAAAAACAAGAGCTCAGGACCTGACGGATTCCCTGGGGAATTCTACCAAACCTTCCAAGAAGAAATAACACCTATTCTCCTGAAGCTGTTTCAAAAAATTGAAGCAGAAGGAAAACTTCCAGACTCTTTCTATGAAGCCAGCATTACCCTGATCCCCAAACCAGGCAAGGACCCTACCAAAAAGGAGAATTTCAGACCAATATCACTGATGAATATGGATGTTAAGATTCTTAACAAGATCCTAGCCAACAGGATCCAACAGCACATTAAAAAGATTATCCACCATGATCAGATGGGATTCATCCCTGGGCTACAAGGATGGTTCAACATTCGCAAATCAATCAATGTGATACAACAAATTAATATGAGAAGAGAGAAGAACCACATGGTCCTCTCAATTGATGCAGAAAAAGCATTTGACAAAATCCAACATCCATTCCTGATTAAAACGCTTCAAAGTATAGAGATAGAGGGAACATTCCTGAACCTCATCAAATCTATCTATGAAAGACCCACAGCAAATATCATCCTCAATGGCAAAAAGCTTGCAGCCTTCCCATTGAGATCAGGAACAAGACAAGGATGCCCACTTTCACCACTCTTGTTCAACATAGTATTAGAAGTCCTAGCCACAGCAATCAGACAACAGAGAGAAATAAAAGGTATCCAAATTGGTAATGAAGAAGTCAAACTCTCTCTCTTCGCAGATGACATGATTCTTTATATGGAAAACCCAAAAGACTCCACCCCCAAACTACTAGAACTCATACAGCAATTCAGCAGCATGGCAGGATACAAAGTCAATGTGCAGAAATCAGTGGCTTTCTTATACATTAACAATGAAAATACAGAAAGGGAAATTAGAGAATCGATGCCATTTACTATAGCACCAAGAACCATAAGATACCTGGGAATAAACCTAACTAAAGAGGTAAAGGATCTGTACTTGAGGAACTATAGAACACTCATGAAAGAAATTGAAGAAGACACAAAAAGATGGAAGACCATTCCATGCTCTTGGATCGGAAGAATGACATTGTTAAAATGTCTATACTGCCTAGAGCAATCTATACTTTTTTTTTCTCCCAATTTATTTATTTTCAGAAAAACAGTATTCATTATTTTTTCACCACACCCAGTGCTCCATGCAAGCTGTGCCCTCTTTAATACCCACCACCTGGTACCCCAACCTCCCACCCACCCGCCACTTCAAACCCCTCAGACTGTTTTTCAGAGTCCATAGTCTCTCATGGTTCACCTCCCCTTCCAATTTACCCAAATTCTCTACTACTCTCTAACGCTCCTTGTCCTCCATGCTATTGGTTATGCTCCACAAATGAGTGAAACCATATGATAATTAACTCTCTGTGCTTGACTGATTTCACTCAGCATAATCTCTTCCAGTCCCGTCCATGTTGCTACAAAAGTTGGGTATTCATCCTTTCTGATGGAGGCATAATACTCCATAGTGTATATGGACCACATCTTCCTTATCCATTCATCCGTTGAAGGGCATCTTGGTTCTTTCCATAGTTTGGCGACTGTGGCCATTGCTGCTATAAACATTGGGGTACAGATGGCCCTTCTTTTCACGACATCTGTATCTTTGGGGTAAATACCCAGGAGTGCAATTGCAGGGTCGTAGGGAAGCTCTATTATAATTTCTTGAGGAATCTCCACACTGTTCTCCAAAGAGGCAGCACCAACTTGCATTCTCACCAACAGTGTAAGAGGGTTCCCCTTTCTCCACATCCTCTCCAACACATGTTGTCTCCTGTTTTGTTAATTTTGGCCATTCTAACTGATGTAAGGTGATATCTCAATGTGGTTTTAATTTGAATCTCCCTGAGGGCTAATGATGATGAGCATTTTTTCATGTGTCTGATAGCCATTTGTATTTCTAGATTGGAGAAGTGTCTGTTCATATCTTCTGCCCATTTTTTGATGTGTTTGTCTGTTTCGTGTGGGTTGAGTTTAAGGAGTTCATTATAGATCCTGGATATCAACCTTTTGTCTGTACTGTCATTTGCAAATATCTTCTCCCATTCCGTGGGTTGCCTCTTTCTTTTTTTGACTGTTTCCTTTGCTGTGCAGAAGCTTTTGATTTTGATGAAGTCCCAGAAGTTTATTTTCGCTTTTGTTTCCTTTGCCTTTGGAGACGTATCTTGAAAGAAGTTGCTGTGGCTGATATCAAAGAGATTACTGCCTATGTTCTCATCTAAGATTCTGATAGATTCCTGTCTCACGTTGAGGTCTTTTATCCATTTTGAGTTGATCTTTGTGTACGGTGTAAGAGAATGGTCGAGTTTCATTCTTCTACATATAGCTGTCCAGTTTTCCCAGCACCATTTATTGAAGAGACTGTCTTTTTTCCACTGTATATTTTTTCCTGTTTTGTCGAAGATTAATTGACCATAGAGTTGAGGGTCCATATCAGGGCTCTCTACTCTGTTCCACTGGTCTATGTGTCTGTTTTTATGCCAGTACCATGCTGTCTTGGTGATCACAGCTTTGTAATAAAGCTTGAAATCAGGTAAGGTGATGCCGCCAGCTTTATTTTTGTTTTTCAACATTTCCTTAGCGATTCGGGGTCTCTTCTGATTCCATACAAATTTTAGGATTATTTGCTCCAGCTCTTTGAAGAATGCCTGTGGAATTTTGATCGGAATGGCATTAAAAGTATAGATTGCTCTAGGCAGTATAGACATTTTAACAATGTTTATTCTTCCGATCCAAGAGCATGGAATGGTCTTCCATCTTTTTGTGTCTTCTTCAATTTCTTTCATGAGTGTTCTATAGTTCCTCAAGTATAGATCCTTTACCTCTTTAGTTAGGTTTATTCCCAGGTATCTTATGGTTCTTGGTGCTATAGTAAATGGCATCGATTCTCTAATTTCCCTTTCTGTATTTTCATTGTTAGTGTATAAGAAAGCCACTGATTTCTGCACATTGACTTTGTATCCTGCCACGCTGCTGAATTGCTGTATGAGTTCTAGTAGTTTGGGGGTGGAGTCTTTTGGGTTTTCCATATAAAGAATCGTGTCATCTGCGAAGAGAGAGAGTTTGACTTCTTCATTACCAATTTGGATACCTTTTCTTTTTCTCTGTTGTCTGATTGCTGTGGCTAGGACTTCTAATACTATGTTGAATAGGAGTGGTGAAAGTGGGCATCCTTGTCTTGTTCCTGATCTCAATGGGAAGGCTGCAAGCTTTTTGCCATTGAGGATGATATTTGCTGTGGGTCTTTCATAGATAGATTTGATGAGGTTCAGGAATGTTCCCTCTATCCCTATACTTTGAAGCGTTTTAATCAGGAATGGATGTTGGATTTTGTCAAATGCTTTTTCTGCATCAATTGAGAGGACCATGTGGTTCTTCTCTCTTCTCATATTAATTTGTTGTATCACATTGATTGATTTGCGAATGTTGAACCATCCTTGTAGCCCAGGGATGAATCCCACCTGATCATGGTGGATAATCTTTTTAATGTGCTGTTGGATCCTGTTGGCTAGGATCTTGTTGAGAATCTTAGCATCCATATTCATCAGTGATATTGGTCTGAAATTCTCCTTTTTGGTAGGGTCCTTGCCTGGTTTGGGGATCAGGGTAATGCTGGCTTCATAGAAAGAGTCTGGAAGTTTTCCTTCTGCTTCAATTTTTTGAAACAGCTTCAGGAGAATAGGTGTTATTTCTTCTTGTAAGGTTTGGTAGAATTCCCCAGGGAATCCGTCAGGTCCTGGGCTCTTGTTTTTTGGGAGGTTTTTGATCACTGATTCAATCTCGTTATTAGATATCGGTCTATTCAGGTTGTCGATTTCTTCCTGGTTCAATTTTGGTAGTTTATATTTTTCCAGGAATGCATCCATTTCCTCTAGGTTGCTAAGCTTATTGGCATATAACTGTTCGTAATAACTTCTGATGATTGTTTCTACTTCCTTGGCGTTAGTTGTGATCTCTCCCTTTTCATTCATAATTTTATGAATTTGGGATTTCTCTCTTTTCTTTCGGATTAGTGTAGCCAGTGGCTTATCGATCTTATTGATTCTTTCAAAAAACCAGTTTCTAGTTTCATTCATACGTTCTACTGTATCTCTGGTTTCTCCCTCATTGATCTCAGCTCTAATCTTGATGATTTCCCTTCTTATGTGTGGAGTTGGTTTGATTTGTTGTTGATCCTCCAGTTCTTTAAGGTGTAGAGACAGCTGGTGGGTTCTGGATTTTTCAATTGTTTTGAGCAAGGCTTGGATGGCCATATATTTTCCCCTTAGGACCGCTTTTGCTGTTTCCCATAGGTTTTGGACCGAAGTGTCTTCATTCTCATTGGTTTCCATGAATTGTTTCAGTTCTTCTTTGATCTCCTGGTTGATCCAAGCATTCTTAAGCAAGGTGGTCTTTAGCTTCCAGGTGTTTGAGTTCCTTCGGAACTTTTCCTTGTGATTGAGCTCCAGTTTCAAAGCATTGTGATCTGAGAATATGCAGGGAATAATCTCAGTCTTTTGGTATCGGCTGAGTCCTGATTTGTGACCCAGTATGTGGTCTATTCTGGAGAAGGTTCCGTGTGCACTTGAGAAGAATGAGTATTCTGCTGTTTTAGGGTGGAATGTTCTGTATATATCTATGAGGTCCATCTGGTCCAATGTGTCATTCAATGCTCTTGTTTCTTTATTGATTTTCTGCTTCGATGATCTGTCTAATTCTGAAAGAGGCGTGTTAAGATCACCTACGATTAGTGTATTCATATCAATATGACTCTCTATCTTGATTAACAGTTTTCTTAAGTAATTGGCTGCTCCCATATTGGGAGCATAGATATTTACAATTGTTAGATCATCTTGGTGGATAGTTCCTTTAAGGATTATGTAGTGTCCTTCTGTATCTCTGACTACAGTCTTTAGTTTGAAGTCTAATTTATCTGATATGAGAATCGCTACCCCAGCCTTCTTTGAGTCCCATTGGCATGAAAGATGCTTCTCCACCCCTTCACTTTCAGTCTGCGTGTATCTTTAGGTTCAAAATGGGTCTCTTGTAGACAGCATATGGATGGGTCCTGTCGTTTTATCCAATCTGCAACCCTGTGCCGTTTTATGGGTGCGTTTAGGCCATTCACATTGAGAGTGATTATTGATAGATACGTTTTTATTGATATCGACTTACCTTTGAAGTCTTTATTTCTGTAGACAGTCTCTATATTTCTGTTCAATGCTATTCTTTGGATTTTTCCTCTTTTATAGCACCCCCTTAATATTTCCTGCAGTATCGGCTTGGTGGTTGCATAGTCTTTTAAGCCTTGCCGGTCTTGGATACTCTTTATCTCTCCATCCATTTTGAATGTCAGTCTTGCTGGATAAAGTATTCTTGGCTGCATGTTCTTCTCATTTAGTGCCCTGAATATATCTTGCCAGCCTCTTCTGGCTTGCCAGGTCTCTGTGGACAGGTCTGATGTTATTCTGATGGGCTTCCCTCTGTAAGTAAGGAGCCTCTTTGCCCTGGCAGCTTTCAAGAGATTATACCTACAATTATAATTTCTCAATTTGACTATCAGGTGTCGTGATGTTTTTTTGGAGTGTATAATCTTGGGTGGAGACCGTTCAGCCTCTAGTACATGAACGCTGGTTTCATTCGTGAGATTCGTAAAGTTTTCATGAAGGACTTGTTCCACGACATCTTCTAGATTTCTTTCTTTCTCCTCCCCTTCAGGAATTCCCATAATTGTGACATTGGATCGCTTCATGGTATCACTTATTTCCCTAATTCTGCTTTCGTGGGATCTAAGCTGTTTGTTCCAGGCTTCCTCCTGATCCTTTCTCTCTATCTGTTTGTCTTCCAGATCACTAATTCTATCTTCTGTCTCAGTTACCCTAGCTTTGAGAGAGTTTAGATTGGATTGGAACTCATTGAGAGCATTGTGGACCTCCTCCCTGGTAGCTTTAAGCTCCGCCCTAACATTGTGAACATCCTGTCTGGTCGCTTTCAGTTCGGCCCTAATCAATTCTGTTTGGTCATCCATGGCTTTCTCCAACGTAGCTATTGCCTGGATAATTGTTAGCCTGAATTCTCTTTCCTACATATTGTCTATGTTGATAGCCGTTAGCTCTATTGCAGAAGGTCCATCCTCTGTATTTTTCTTCTGTTGGGCATTCCTCCTCCTAGTCATTTTGGTGGGAGAAGACTGAACAGATGTAGCTGGATGTATCAACTCTGGTGCAGTCAAGGTGCACCCTGGAACACTTCCTGATCTCCGTCTCAGAGAGAAGCCTCAGTCTGGGTGCAGAAGCTGAATAAATTCCCCCTTGGACCCTGGCAGTGCAGGTTCCAAGTTAAAGACCCTGGGGGCCCAGGATCTTTTGCTCGTCCCCAAAGCCAAGGCAGTGGCGGCAGTCTGGGAGCTCCTGACCGCCAGAGAGTTTCCAAGCAGCGATCGCACACTGAGATTTTGCCGCCGGCCGGGGCTGGGAGTGTCCGGCTTGCGCGCACCTCTTTTCAGAGGCGGCTGTGGGTCGGGCGTGCGTCTGGGGCACTGAAAACGGGGCGCTGGTCCGTAAGCCGCAGGCTGGGCTTTTGCGTGCCTCTGTCTGGGGAAGAGTTTTGCGCACGCGCGGCTTAGACTTTGAAACAATGGCCCGGGTCAAGAAGCGCTCCCGGGCCTTAGAAACCCAGGAGAGCTGGAGCGACGTGCGCGCACATCTCAAGCTTTGTGGTAGGGCTGCGCGTTCTGCAGACCGGCGCAGCTCCCATCCCCTCACAGGAGCCGGAACCCCCGCGCTCTGGGGCGCGGTGGCGGCTTAGGTACCAGGAGCCGGTTTCTCTGCCGCACTCTCTCTGCCTCCGCGCCGGGGAGGCCGTCTGGGACCGGGGACTTAAGCCCCTTTCCCTAGCCGCCCCGATTCCCACAATTTCCCCCCGAGATCCTTTGCTCTTTTGGAGTGCTTTCAACCAGTCTCCAAGTTAATGCTGGTCCCCAGACGCAGGGCACTCTCGCTTGTATAGGGGTATTACTTTCCCACCGGTCGCCTCCGGTGGCTCCCTCCCCCTTTTGTTTATCTTCCAATATCAGTCCGCCGTTCCCATTCCGCTTTACCTGCTCACTGGCGTCTTCTGCCCCTGTAGAGATCCAGACGTGTATAATTCTGATCTCAGGCTGATTTCATGGGTGATCAGAGTTCTTTGGTAGGTAATCAGCTCACTTTGGGGTACCAGCTGAAAAGACGCCTCTTCCTAGTACCCCGCCATCTTGTCCCCCCTGCAATCTATACTATTAATGCCACTCCGATCAAAATTCCACCAGCATTCTTCAAAGAGCTGGAGCAAATTATCCTAAAATTTGTATGGAATCAGAAGAGACCCCGAATCACTAAAGAAATGTTGAAAAACAAAAATAAAGCTGGCGGCATCACGTTACCTGATTTCAAGCTTTATTACAAAGCTGTGATCACCAAGACAGCATGGTACTGGCATAAAAACAGACACATAGACCAGTGGAACAGAGTAGAGAGCCCTGATATGGACCCTCAACTCTATGGTCAATTAATCTTCGACAAAACAGGAAAAAATATACAGTGGAAAAAAGAGAGTCTCTTCAATAAATGGTGCTGGGAAAACTGGACAGCTATATGTAGAAGAATGAAACTCGACCATTCTCTTACACCGTACACAAAGATCAACTCAAAATGGATAAAAGACCTCAACGTGAGACAGGAATCCATCAGATTCTTAGAGGAGAACATAGGCAGTAATCTCTTTGATATCAGCCACAGCAACTTCTTTCAAGATACGTCTCTAAAGGCAAAGGAAACAAAAGCGAAAATAAACTTCTGGGACTTCATCAAAATCAAAAGCTTCTGCACAGCAAAGGAAACAGTCAAAAAAAGAAAGAGGCAACCCACGGAATGGGAGAAGATATTTGCAAATGACAGTACAGACAAAAGGTTGATATCCAGGATCTATAATGAACTCCTCAAACTCACCCCACACGAAACAGACAAACACATCAAAAAATGGGGAGAAGATATGAACAGACACTTCTCCAATCAAGACATACAAATGGCTATCAGACACATGAAAAAATGCTCATCATCATTAGCCCTCAGGGAGATTCAAATCAAAACCACATTGAGATATCACCTTACAACAGTTAGAATGGCCAAAATTAACAAAACAGGAAACAACATGTGTTGGAGAGGATGTGGAGAAAGGGGAACCCTCTTACACTGTTGGTGGGAATGCAAGTTGGTGCTGCCTCTTTGGAGAATAGTGTGGAGATTCCTCA
Organism: Neogale vison; assembly: GCF_020171115.1. Taxonomy (NCBI): domain Eukaryota; kingdom Metazoa; phylum Chordata; class Mammalia; order Carnivora; family Mustelidae; genus Neogale; species Neogale vison. Next base: position 41,270,823 of record NC_058104.1, read on the forward strand.
AGAAATTAAAAATAGAGCTTCCCTACGACCCTGCAATTGCACTCCTGCGTATTTACCCCAAAGATACAGATGTCGTGAAAAGAAGGGCCATCTGTACCCCAATGTTTATAGCAGCAATGGCCACAGTCGCCAAACTATGGAAAGAACCAAGATGCCCTTCAACGGATGAATGGATAAGGAAGATGTGGTCCATATACACTATGGAGTATTATGCCTCCATCAGAAAGGATGAATATCCAACTTTTGTAGCAACATGGACGGGACTGGAAGAGATTATGCTGAGTGAAATCAGTCAAGCAGAGAGAGTCAATTATCATATGGTTTCACTTATTTGTGGAGCATAACAAATAGCATGGAGGACAAGGGGCGTTAGAGAGTAGTAGGGAATTTGGGTAAATTGGAAGGGGAGGTGAACCATGAGAGACTATGGACTCTGAAAAACAGTCTGAGGGGTTTGAAGTGGCGGGGGGGTGGGAGGTTGGGGTACCAGGTGGTGGGTATTATAGAGGGCACGGCTTGCATGGAGCACTGGGTGTGGTGAAAAAATAATGAATACTGTTTTTCTGAAAATAAATAAATTGGAAAAAAAAGTATAGATTGCTCTAGACAGTATAGACATTTTAACAATGTTTATTCTCCCGATCCACGTGCATGGAATGGTCTTCCATCTTTTTGTGTCTTCTTCAATTTCTTTCATGAGTGTTCTGTAGTTCCTCAAGTACAGATCCTTTACCTCGTTGGTTAGGTTTATTCCCAGGTATCTTATGGTTCTTGGTGCTATAGTTAATGGAATTGATTCTCTAATTTCCCTTTCTGTATTTACATTGTTAGTGCATAAGAAAGCCACTGATTTCTGCACATTGACTTTGTATCCTGCCACGTTGCTGAATTGCTGTATGAGTTCTAGTAGTTTGGGGTTGAGATATCACCTTACACCAGTTAGAATGGCCAAAATTAACAAAACAGGAAACAACATGTATTGGAGAGGATGTGGAGAAAGGGGAACCCTCTTACACTGTTGGTGGGAATGCAAGTTGGTGCAGCCTCCTTTGAGAACAGTGTGGAGATTCCTCAAGAAATTTAAAATAGAACTTCCCTATGACCCTGCAATTGCACTCCTGGGTATTTACCCCAAAGATACAGATGTCGTGAAAAGAAGGGCCATCTCTACCCCAATGTTTATAGCAGCAATGGCCACGGTCGCCAAACTATGGAAAGAACCAAGATTCCCTTCAACGGATGAATGGATAAGGAAGATATGGTCCATATACACTGTGGAGTATTATGCCTCCCTCAGAAAGGACCAATATCCAACTTTTGTAGCAACATGGACGGGACTGGAAGAGATTATGCTGAGTGAAATAAGTCTATCAGAGAGAGTCAATTATCATATGGTTTCACTTATTTGTGGAGCATAACAAAAAGCATGGAGGACATGGGGTGTTAGAGAGAAGGGGGTCGGGGTAAATTGGAAGGGGAGGTGAATCATGAGAGACTATGGACTCTGAAAAACAATCTGAGGGGTTTGAAGTGGCGGGGTGGTTGTAGCTTGGGGTACCAGGTGGTGGGTATTATAGAGGGCACAGATTGCATGGAGCACTGGGTGTGGTGAAAAAATAATGAATACTGTTTTTCTTAAAATAAATAAATTAATTTAATTAAAAAACGAAAAGTGATTAGGTTTTTTTCCCCTTAAAGCATTTCTTTGTTATCAAGCATCCATCAGACATATCAAAATGGCTAGCATATTTTTGAAAACTTTTTCAAGTCTGTCCTGAAGTGAAATTCTCATATAAAATAATGTATAATCAAGTTTAAAGTATTAAATATCCTCATTTGACAGATATTTGGAAAGAAAAGTCTATTTGGAAATCTTTCTGGAGGAGAAAAACATGTTTTTGGTGTCTGCAGTAATATAGCATCTGGAAACAAGGACACTGGGTTTCTTGTTTCTTAGGTGTTGAGTTTGACATTTCATTCTTAGGGAGGGGCATCCTTCTTTTCTTAGGAATTTTAGATAGATGCGGATTCTCAGGGGCACAGCATACACATTGAATGAATTCAAAATTTTAGGCTAAGTGTTGATATAAAAATTAATTTATTAGATCATTGCTTTCCTTGTTAAGAAAATAAGAATGCAAAGATCAATAAAAATAAACTATGTCACAGAAGTTCACTGGGGCTGACTCTCTGTGGCAATATCCAAATGAAGATTCACAGTGCGTCTAGCATACAAAAAGATCTTACTTCTGAGGACAGGCACAATGAGCTTATCTGATAAGAAATTTGCATCAAAAAGTTGAATTTTCACACACATTAAAATAGAATAATCATGACAACTAGGACTGATGTTCAGGCACAGGATAATTTAGTCAACATGAAGAAACCCCAAATCCTTCCAAACTGAAAAACTCTGATGAGAGACAACTAGAAAGTAAAATACCTTAACCTTTAGATTATCTGGAAACTAAGAACTGGCAGTTCTAAACATATGGAAACATTCCAATATGGATGTTGAAAAGGTAAACAAATGATCTCTGATAGCAGAGACTGAATTTGGGGTCAAGAAATGGTTAAAATTAGATGGGGGAAGATCTACCAGGCATTTCTCCTTTGTTTCTGGTAGCAACACCCCTGTAAGAGGAGTTGAAGGGAATCACAGTGGATGGGTGGGGCAGATTGTGGTTTCATAAACAGTGAATAAGCTCTTTAAGAAGACAGGGAGGTCTCTTTATATTTTAGAATGATTTCTGAGGGAAGAAGGGTAGAATTTTAACATTTGGATTCATAACACATTAGTTAAATTGAAAAACATTGTACTAAACAACATTCCTTAATAATGCTCATGGAGATATTAACGAAGAAATGAATGATTTTATTTATTCCACAAATAGTGATTGACTGCTGATCCTGACCTGTGCTGGGCATAAGCCCAACAATGAGGAATGGTAGAATTGTTTGATAAGTATTTAACATCAATAACGGCAGGAGTTGCAGTTTTCACATGGCCCTTGAAACAACAAATTTCTGCGAAATAGAAAAGAATGGGAATTAGAAAACTATGGTCATCACAGTTTAATGGTATGACTTGTTCAGTAAATATGTGTTGGTTTGAATATATGTAAATGGGATACAAAAACAAAACAAAACAAAAATCTGAAATTCTCCTGCAGACAACATCAAGAATTGATAAGTGTTTCTCTCATTCTTTGGGACCTTTTGGTCTCTCATTTCCCTCACTTAAGTCCTGGTGTCTTGGGCTCTGTCTTCATGAAGATGTGAATTCAATTTTCTGTCATCAGGAAAACATGATCCTTTCTGCTATGTGACATATGGGGGAATTATAAAGCTCGAAAGGCCTGCACTCTTCCCTGGTTAGAATCGTGAAACACATACCCAGTTCAGATCAGGTTTCCCATTTGTTACTGAGAAACGGTCTTAGCCATCTGGGGCTCTCACATTCTCTTCTTTTTAAAAAAAAATGCCCACCCAGGGGGGCCTGGGTGACTTAGTCCACTAAGCATGTGCCTTCAGCTCAAGTCCTGATCCCAGGGTCCTTGGATGATAGTCAGCCTACAGACAAGATGGGGCTCTCTGCTCAGCAGGGAGACTGCTCCTTCTTCTCCCTCTGCCCCTCTCCCTCTCCCTGTATCCACCCCTCCCCCTTCTCTCACTCTCTTTCAAATAAGCTAAAAACAAAAACAAAAGCAAACAAACAAAAGCCCAACTCTGCCCCAAATCGTCAAAAGTACACACTATGTTTTCTACTGGAAACACCCACCTAGGACATCACAAAGCATTCTTTTGAGTATCATTATGGATTCTTGAATGTTTATTTATTCAAGGTCTTATAATCAATATTGGTCATTCTGATCTTGCTAGACAGTCACACTGGGCAGTCTCCAGCATCTGGTGGTATTCATTTTCCAGGGCTGCTACAACAAAGTACCACAAAGGTAAGTTCCCTGCACCTCGTCGCCTAAAGAACTACATTTCTCAAGGGGCCTTGCCACCCACAGCCAGGGGAGGAGGAAGGAGGAGCTCAGAGCTGGCCTGCGAACTAGCGCCCTCCGTTGGCAGGTCCAAGTGGGCTGCGCTGGCGCGGCATCCGAGGGGCTGACTTGCATCTCCCGCAGTGCAGCGGGGATTCCGCGTGGACACCGCCTTTTTGCCCCTGAATTTCGCAGTACCCGCCTCGGCCCTCCTCCCTAGAGCCTCCGCTGTGGCGGCTGTGGCGGCTGTGGCGGCTGCGGAGCCTGCGGCGGCTGCGGAGCCTGCGGCGTCTTTGGCGACTGGGGCGGCTGAGGTGGCTGCGGAGATTGCGGGGGTAGGGCGGCTGCGGCGGCTGAGGCGGCTGTGGACATTGCGGGGGTGGGGCGGCTGCGGTGGTTGCTGCAGCTGCGGCGCAGGCAACGGCTGCTGCCGCCGGCGGTTGGCGAGGAGTCCGCGCGACAGGGACCCGGATCCTATGCGGTTATTCGCAAGGCCCAGGCGCCACTGCCTCGCCAGCCGTCGGTTTCCAGCGGCGGCGGGACGTTCCCTGGAAGGAGGCACGGGTTGCGAAGAAGTCCACCCAGAAGGTGCGGGACCCCGAGAAGGACGGGCTGACGCGCCTGAAGCACCTGCTGTTAGGGTCCGTGATCAAAGGAACGAGACTGATACAAAGCGAAGGTCAAGCAAAGCTTTATTTCGCGCCAAGCATCATGAATCGCACTGACCAGTCAGGGCTTTCTTTTATAAAAGATGACAACTTTGACCCCGGCGTGCCTACTCCCAATGAGGTTGCTGACATCTAGGTCGTTTCTCACTGTGTCACTGCTGAGGGTCCTGGAGTGCGGTGCAGGGCTGCTGGCACCGCAGGCGTCAAGGGACCGTTGACAACTGGACCGCAGATGTCTCAGGACCGCAGGCGTCGAGGGACCGCTGACAACTGGACCGCAGATGTCTCAGGACCGCAGGCGTCGAGGGACCGCTGACAACTGGACCGCAGATGTCTCAGGACCGCAGGCGTCGAGGGACCGCTGACAACTGGACCGCAGACGACTGGACTGCTGGGCCGCCGGAGGCTGGAGGCTGCAGGCGATGGCTCGGGGCCGCTGCCGGAGGCTGCAGGCGGCGGCGCTCGGGGCCGCCGCCGGAGGATGGAAGCTGCAGGCGGTGGCGCTCGGGGCCGCCGCCGGAGGCTGGAGGCTGGACCGCCAAACGCGGTTATAGCTCTTACAAGAGCTGTTACAGCTCTTCTATACACCGTTGACTCCCCTGCTCTTCTGCGACTTCCACCGCTCTCCGCGGACTTCACCGCTCTCCGCCGACTCCATCCCTCCTGTAGCAGCCGCTGCTCTCCTGCAGCAGCCCCCGGCCCTCCTGCAGCAGCCCCGGCTCTCCTGCAGGAGCCCAGGCTCTCCTGCAGCAGCCCCCCTTGGCAGCCTGGCAGAGCAACCTTTATGGGGGTGGTTAAGCCCCGCCCCTACACAGGTGGCCAATTGAATTCCAACCTTCCCAGTGGATATACATACGGCCTACTGATTGGATGACTCCACTCAGTCTGCCCCACCCTTACACTGCGGGCGCTGCTGGGTGAGGCCCGCTCTGGGGCCCCGGGTGTAGACGTTCCTGCCCTGACGTGGGCCGGGGGAGGGTGGGGGCTGGGATGCCGACGATGGGGGGGGCGTGGGGGTGGTGTGAGACCCTCTTTTCGGGGCCCAGCATTGTTCCCGACTGCGGGCAGTCTGACCTCGGACTCTGCCCTGTTGCCCAGGGCGTAAACTCACCCGGGATTTGAGCCTGGTTACGTCAAGGCCGACGGAGCCGCCACTTTCCCCTCCCTGGCAAATCCTGCACTCCAGGTGCTACACAGACACACACACACACACATTCACACACAAAATAAACTGACACCTCCCCCTCTCGTTTTTTAATTTCTATTTCTGACTCTGACACCTGAAGTCGAGTCTCCAAGTGTTCCCAGCCCAGACTTAACTGAACTGTCCTCTCTCCTGTGGGCTCCCTCCCCTTAAATTTTATTTTTACTTTTGAGTTGGAGTCTTCAGAGAGACGGAGCCTCCCAGTGCTCCCAGGGTAAATTTAATTGAGCTGTCGTCTGTCTTCCCGCGCTCCTCTTGTTTTTATGTTGGGTCTGGCCGCTTGGGCTTCCTTGTGTGGTTGGTGTGAATGTTTGTGGAGGGAGGGGTGGCTTTCCTGGGTTCAAGGAGGCTGCTGCTGCTTTCTTGCCAGGATGACAGTGAGAGTTCTTTGCTGCCTTTCGTTTTTGCTTTTGTGGACTGCTGGGTGGAGGTTCTGTGGAGCCCAGGGGGCCTGCAGGGACCTGGGATGAAGCTCATCCTGGTGGCTGTGAAGTGTCCCCAAGGCTTCCTGTCACCTGCTGCATGTGATCTCTGGATGCTTTGCTAGGCTGTGTTCTGTTTTCCTTTTTCTTCCCTACTTAGTCTTAACTTTTGTTTAAGACCAAACACTTGTGCTACCTGTGCTGTCCCTAGTGTTTCTGGAGGCTGAGAAAAGGACACCTTGTTTCCTCTGGATGTCTTTTTATTCTTAAAATAAGGGAAAAAACACACTTGAGGAAATATGACATAAAAGAATTCATTTTATATGTGAGAATTTTAAATAAAGATCTTGTTCATGAGATTAAAAGTTGCTAATTATTTCTTTTTATACCCTGTGAAGTACCTCAGAGGACACACACACACACACACACCCCTGGTTCCCAAGTGAGGTTATTTACAATCTCAGATTCCTTGAGGTTTACACTATCTCGTTCAGTTTGGCATGAATGTAAATTAATTACTTACTGTTACGAGAGATTAGTTTTCAAGAGTTGTGAAAGTGAAGTGTGGTGTCCTTGGTAAACTGACCTGTCTCCTCCCTGTAGTAAAATCTCATGCTCACACAGGTTGCATTGTGCAGATTTCTTCTAGTGACTGAGAAATACTACTGCAGGGACACTTGATAAAGGAACAGATCTGATACTCTGGGACTGTTTCTGTAGTAGAGAATTTGAACTTTTGCTCTGTCCAAGTCTGCAGGATTATGTTGGCTCCATTTTGTAAAGGTGGAATCAATTAAACCTAGATGAGTTTGGCTTCTTAGAGATGCACAGTACATTGTTACGAGTCTGAGAAAGTAGTTCATTTTTGAGACTGTGTAATTGTGGTTTCACTTTAAGGTGCAGTATTTTATTTTGAGGAACTTTCTTTTTTCAGTTCATTGAGCTCATGATGACCTCAGTTTGTAACACAGGCAGGTTCTTTGATATGAGGCTGTTTTTGTGGATGCATTTGTTTGTGGAATGACCCAGTGTCCTTTCTGGCTGCAGTCTTACCCATAGGGACTACATTTTTGCAAATGTGTCTGAAGACTTCTAGTGGTAATGTCTCACGTAAACTCTGGCCAACAACTCTGGTTTAAAGATGTTAAAGAAATACAGTAAATTCATGGACTGGTTCCTAGCACATCATATACCCTATTTGTTTGCTACTTAAAGAAAAAGTCTACTTAGGAAAAAAAATGGCCCCTTGACCTGAAAGACAAGAATTAGCCAAGAGCAAGAAAACTACTGAAGGAAATGAATAGACATTATTGTTGTATTTTTATTTGCATATTTCTTGTAATACTCTTAATTTTCACATATTTTGTCTTCAAGCAATAATAAAATTTTCTTTTTACAAAGATGATACCACTGACCTGGATTTCCAGTCGTTGGCAACATCACTTTGGCTGGTTACTTAGCCTGTCTTTGAACCTCGGTTTCTTTACTCTGTCAGATGGGTATGGTCATGTCTACTTTGTAAAATTTGTTGTGAGTATAAGGTACAAATGACTTCAGCTTGCAGCAGGCATGTAATAGTTTCCTCTCCTATTACTGGCCCTCCATCATGAACAGACTAGGAAAAGTATTTTGATAGGTACTTTCCCACACCACCCCTGGTATTTGGATAGTTGCTGTAAATTTGTTCTCTCTTTCTAAAAATTAGTCTGTGTTAAAGACAACACAAACTGCGAGACACCCAACGAACTGTGGAAAGTAGAGTAGTTCTCATTCCAGTTAGAACTTATATAGCTACTTTAACCTGACTGTTTATTGTAGATTGGCCTGATACCATTAACCTTATTTTACAAGGGTGGAGACTGAGGACCAGATAGACCTTGCAAGGGGCCAAGCCGTGGATCTATGTGCACATGGCCTATATGCATTGTGTTAATTACAGGTAGACCAAAGAGCCATTAGGTCCCCTGACTTCCAGTTCTCCCTGCATTGTTGAAATCATCAATGGGAGAGTAAATGGGTCAACAAAACAAAACAGAAACAAAAAGAAAATCTGTGTATTGCTATCTTATCCCAGCAAAGATACTATGTTTAATTAAAGGTTGAGTCCCTACTACAAATCCCCATCTATAAATGGTATTGATGTAGCAAGAAGAATGATGTACCAGGAAGCATATAGTATGGCATGTAATTAGATAGTGGCTTCTATGTTGGACTCCATTTTAGGATTCCAAAGGGTCAGAAAAGATCATGAAGAGTGGCACAAACAGAAGGGCCTTTTGAGGAAGGTTTTCCTCATGCTGGTTCCTTGAAGGGTGTCTAGACTACTGAGCCACATGTGTAACTTCAAAATTTTTGGTAGCCACATTTCAGAAAGTAAAAAGAAAGAGGTGACATTAATTTTAATAATGCATTTTATTGAATCCCACAGCTCTAGTCTGTATTATATCAACAGGTAACCAATATAAAACATTATTATTTTTTTGCGTTCTGTTTTTCATATCAAGTCTTTGAAATACAGGGTGTGTTGGACACTTCTAGCATGTCTCATTTTACACTAGCTGCATTTTAAGGGCTCAGTAGCTGTATGTGGCTAGTAGCTGCATACGGGACAGAGCAAGGTTAGCATTTGGGAAGCACAGCAGGAAGGCAGTTCCAAGCAAGGGGAGATGGAAGCTGGTGGTGGAAATACACATGGCAATGATGTAGAAAGGTGAAGTCCACCAGCCTGCTCCTTCCTCCTGTCCAGTAAGGGAGTCCCAGGGTAACATTGGTCATGAGAAAGAGTGGTAGAATTCTTGCCCTGAGGGTGTTCACAGTGTCAGATATGTGACTAGAGTGGTATGTAGGCCAGGGGTAGGGACAGGATAGTGAGTTGGACTGGGGGATCTTGGTAGGGGGAGAGGAGTGGCAGCCTGACTGGCAGAAGCTGAGGCAGTTTGGGGGTCAGATCACAAAAGGTGTTGTTCGTCTGAGTTGGAAGCTCCTATGTTACTTTGCAGGTGGGAGGGCCCTCGTGAAGAATGCTTAGCAAATCAAATGATAAGAATTGAGAGCTGCCTGGCTGTCAGCAGGGCCAGGAAAATGGATTGGGGGTGAGTGGTGATGGTAGGGGTGACCCTGCTGGCAGAGAAAGGAGAGACAAATGACAAGGGTCTGAAAGAAGATACTCCGTGAATGGAGAAGAGGGGTGGGATTGCAAAGGGCCAAGGCAGTGGGAACTAGGGATTGTCTCAGTTAAGTAATGAAACAAGTGTGTTGAAGCCAGGCGAGGAGTGATCAGTCTGAAGCAGAAGAGATCTGGGAGAAGAGGCCTCAGTCAAGGCAAATCGAGTGACATTGGGCCTTGGTCCCAATATTTGGAACCAGAGTGGAAAGGAATCTCTCACAAACGCTCTCTATATATTGATGGAGTAAAATGGACTGTTTTAGTCTATTTCCTTTTAAGCATTTGTTACTTTAGATAGGGACAAGTTCGCTTACAATTTTTTAAAAAGATTTTATTTATTGGGGAGCCTGGGTGGCTCAGTGGGTTGGGCCGCTGCCTTCGGCTCAGGTCATGATCTCAGGTCCTGGGATTGAGCCCCGTAGGGGCTCATCAGTTACCAATATTTTATATTTGTAGCTCAGCAGAGAGGACCCTGGGGCTCGATTTCAGGACCCTGTGATCATGACCTGAACTGAAGGCAGAGGCTTTGACCCACTGAGCCACCCAGGAGCCCCTCGCTTACAATTTTAAATGTTGCCATTTAAAGTTATTTTATTATTTGCATTATCCTCTCATTTTTATTAACCACAAACATTTTTTGAAACTGTGTGTGTAAGTTAGCTTACCATTTCCTGGATGGCTGAATTATTTCCTTCCTTTCACTCTCTCTTTCTTTTTTTCGCTGATCTGAATAATACTGCTCTAAGCATCTTGGGAAGCAGCTTTGTCTCCAATTTGTGTCATTTCTTGAGGACAGATTCCACTGAAGTCAAATTGCTGGATTTGAACATGTTTATGACTCAGTTGACTGCTCTCATTTCCTAAATGTTGCTCCCAGTGAACCTACTAGCAGCAAGGATTGAGACTACCATGTGCACTGTAGTCCGACTAGCGATAGACACATTGGTGTAATTTGGTCATTGGAGGGAGGCATCTTGGAGAATGGGAGTGTCGGGAGGAGGGCCAGAGGAGTTAGGTGGAGATCCTGGCTAATGATAGGGAAGGACGAATTTGGTGTTAGGGGCATTGATTTTGAGAAAAGGGCAAGATCCAAGTGGAGATGTCTAGGAGGTGGTGGGACAGGGAGTCTGGAACATAATAGTACCGTAGAAAGCTATGGTATGGTTGTTTATTTTCATCCTGGTTCCATCACATCTTCCCACAACCTCTGATGCAGGCAGTGTTCCTACCCTCCACTGAGAGGGTGCAGAAACTGAGGCTCAGTGAGCTTAACTGCTTGTCTGTCAGCACCCAGTCAGTTAGTGGCAGAGCTGGGATTCCTGATTCTAAAGGCCATGTTGTACCTCTGCTAGTTATCTGACCCAAAAGCATATTTATATATCAGAAAATATATTTACCCACCACACTGGATATTAATATAGAAACAAAAGCCCTAGGGTTTTTGCATGTCTCCCAAAAATATTGCTTGGACTTGTACTGTTCTCTTCCTAGTCCTTTTTACTAGATTTTTCTAGGGAGATTTATATTCTAGGGAGACTTATACCTCTAGGGAGACTAGAAACTTCTAGGGAGGCTATATTTGATTTCAGGATGGCAGAAGATAAAAAGACTCCCTTTGTGTTTTCCTGTTTATTGGTTTCTCTGGGCCTTGGGCAGGCTGAGTAGGTGGTAAAATATTCGCATGGATGTTAGTGCCAAAGGACATTCCACAACCAGAGCAAAGCCTGAGGTGTAATTTCGGGCTCTTCAGGACGTCTTTGTTTTGTCTCTCTCATTTAACCTTGTTTGAAGCAAAGTCACCTTGCCATAATGCTCACTTTCCTAATTTTTCATCAGTTACCAATATTTTATATTTGTAGTCTCAGGAGCGTTGAGATGAACTTTGGACACAGATGTATTTATCAGAAATGCACTACTCCCTGTCTCTAGGGCTCAGGAAAGTCTGGACTTCTGATGAGAGAAGTATGAACCGAGGATAAAAGTCCAATGGAGCTCAGATGTTTTGTTTGGGACAACTGAAAAAGGCTGACTTACTCCTTTTATTCTGAGAAGAGAGTTAAATGATAGGTCCAGAATATTTTGATGTAAACTTTTTTAACTTGTATTTTGATTTTGTTGGTGTTTTACTTGAAATTGGGCATGGATCATTTTTTTTTCCAATTTATTTATTTTCAGAAAAACAGTATTCATTATTTTTTCACCACACCCAGTGCTCCATGCAAGCCGTGCCATCTATAATACCCACCACCTGGTACCCCAACCTCCCACCCCCCCGCCACTTCAAACCCCTCAGACTGTTTTTCAGAGTCCATAGTCTCTCATGGTTCACCTCCCCTTCCAATTTACCCAAATTCCCTACTACTCTCTAACGCCCCTTGTCCTTGTCCTCCATGCTATTTGTTATGCTCCACAAATAAGTGAAACCATATGATAATTGACTCTCTCTGCTTGACTGATTTCACTCAGCATAATCTCTTCCAGTCCGTCCATGTTGCTACAAAATGTTGGGTATTCATCCTTTCTGATGGAGGCATAATACTCCCATAGTGTATATGGACCACATCTTCCTTATCCATTCATCCGTTGAAGGGCATCTTGGTTCTTTCCATAGTTTGGCGACTGTGGCCATTGCTGCATATAAACATTGGGGTACAGATGGCCCTTCTTTTCATGACATCTGTGTCTTTGGAGTCAATACCCAGGAGTGCAATTGTAGGGTCATAGGGAAGCTCTATTTTTAATTTCTTGAGGAATCTCCACACTGTTCTCCAAGGAGGCTGCACCAACTTGCATTCCCACCAACAGTGTAAGAGGGTTCCCCGTTCTCCACATCCTCTCCAACACATGTTGTTTCCTGTTTTGTTAATTTTGGCCATTCTAACTGGTGTAAGGTGATATCTCAATGTGGTTTTAATTTGAATCTCCCTGAGGGCTAATGATGATGAGCATTTTCTCATGTGTCTGATAGCCATTTGTATGTCTTGATTGGAGAAGTGTCTGTTCATATCTTCTGCCCATTTTTGACGTGTTTGCCTGTTTCGTGTGGGTTGAATTTGAGGAGTTCATTATAGATCCTGGATATCAACCTTTTGTCTGTACTGTCATTTGCAAATATCTTCTCCCATTCCGTGGGTTGCCTCTTTGTTTTTTTGACTGTTTCCTTTGCTGTGCAGAAGCTTTTTGATTTTGATGAAGTCCCAGAAGTTTATTTTCGCTTTTGTTTCCTTTGCCTTTGGAGACGTATCTTGAAAGAAGTTGCCTGTGGCTGATATCGAAGAGATTACTGCCTATGTTCTCCTCTAGGATTCTGATGGATTCCTGTCTCACGTTGAGGTCTTTTATCCATTTTGAGTTGATCTTTGTGTACGGTGTAAGAGAATGGTCGAGTTTCATTCTTCTACATATAGCTGTCCAGTTTTCCCAGCACCATTTTATTGAAGAGACTGTCTTTTTTCCACTGTATATTTTTCCTGTTTTGTCAAAGATTAATTGACCATAGAGTTCAGGGTCCATATCTGGGCTCTCTACTCTGTTCCACTGGTCTATGTGTCTGTTTTTATGCCAGTACCATGCTGTCTTGGTGATCACAGCTTTGTAATAAAGCTTGAAATCAGGTAAGGTGATGCCGCCAGCTTTATTTTTGTTTTTCAACATTTCCTTAGCGATTCTGGGCATGGATCATTTTACTAGCTGTTTAGACTACTGACCTTTCTACAGATAATAACTGTAGAGAATTGTTCATTTTTTAAAAATTGTCTTTGAAAATGGCAAATTGATTCCATTTAAACTTTAAGTTGTTTTTTTAAATTTATTTTTTATTATCAACATAACAGTATTCATTATTTTTTCACCACACCCAGCGCTCCATGCAATGCGTGCCCTCTATAATACCCACCACCTGGTACCCCAACTTCCCACACCCCGCCCCTTCAAAACCCTCAGATTTTTTTCCGGAGTCCACATAGTCTCTCATGGTTCACCTCCCCTTCCAATTTCCACCCAACTCCCTTCTCCTTTCTAACTCCCCATGTCCTCCATGCTATTTGTTATTGCTCCACAAATAAGTTAAACCATATGATAATTGACTCTCTCTGCTTGACTTATTTCACTCAGCATAATCTCTTCCAGTCCCGTCCATGTTGCTCCAAAGGTTGGGTATTCATCCTTTCTGATGGAGGCATAATACTCCATAGTGTATATGGACCACATCTTCCTTACCCATTCGTCTGTTGAAGGGCATCTTTGTTCTTTCCACAGTTTGGCAACCTGGCCATTGCTGCTATAAACATTGGGTAAAGATGACCCTTCTTGGGAGGTGAACCATGAGAGACTATGGACTCTGAAAAACAGTCTGAGGGGTTTGAAGTGGCGGGGGGGTGGGAGGTTGGGGTACCAGGTGGTGGGTATTATAGAGGGCACAGCTTGCATGGAGCACTGGGTGTGGTGAAAAAATAATGAATACTGTTTTTCTGAAAATAAATAAATTGGGAAAAAAAAAGATGACCCTTCTTTTCACAACATCTGTATCTTTGGGGTAAATACCCAGGAGGGCAATGGTAGAGTCATAGGGAAGTTCTATTTTTAATTTCTTGAGGAATTTCCACACTGTTCTCCAAGGAGGCTGCACCAACTTGCATTCCCACCAACAGTGTAAGAGGGTTCCCCTTTCTCCACATCCTCTCCAACACATGTTGTTTTCCGTTTTGTTAATTTTGGCCATTCTAACTGGTGTAAGGTGATATCTCAATGTAGTTTTAATTTGAATCTCCCTGATGGCTAGTGATGATAAACATTTTTTCATGTATCTGATAGCCATTTGTATGTCTTGATTGGAGAAGTGTGTGCCCATATCTTCTGCCCATTTTTTGATATGATTGTCTGTTTTGTGTGTGTTGAGATTGAGGAGTTCATTATAGATCCTGGATATCAACCTTTAGGTTTTTTTAAAGGAGGAATATGTTATTGTACTGTAATATATAAAAGTAGTAGACAACTATGCTGTCTTCAGATTTAAAAGAAATTTCAGTTCCATACACATTTTCTCATGAGTGTATCAGTGAGTGTGTGTGTGTGTGTGTGTGTTTGTGTCTTTCTGTCTGTCTGTCTATCTGCTCGGGAGGGCTGTGTATTTAGATATTCATAGGGCAGAATCCCAGAACCTATGCCTCTTTGGAGAGGTTGCCAGTGCTTCCTGAGGGAGATGCAGTCTGAGGTGGATTTGGAGTGATGAATATGGGGTTTTCCCGGGGGACAGATTGGGGATGAGGGGATTGCAGAGAGTGGAACTTGTGTTAAGGCAATGGTGTGGCCACCATGGAATTAAGTGTCCATTGGCTTTTATCCTGTAGTGTGGTAGTTCTTGGGAGCCAGGAAGACCTAAGTAGAGGGCAGGGGCCAGATCCAGTTTTGCCCCCTTGATGATTGGCCCAAGATTCTCAGACTTTCTGAGATTTGAAACATGAGTGCCAGGGGAGTGTGAGCTCCCACCTTTTGGATCGCAAACCCTGAGGGTGTAGCATATGCTGCCAGTGATCATCTTTCCCCAGCGTGGAGGGAACCTACCTCAAATGGAATCCATAATGAGAGGGAAGCGGGGCAGAGAGATGGAGGGTGAGAGGAGTGCAGCAGACCCTTTGTGAGCGGAGAGGTCCGGCTGTGTCTGTGCCATCTCCAACTCTGAGTTTCTTGGTTGCAGGTGCCAGAAACACCCTGTTTTTGCTTCAGCTAGCTTGAATCGTAGTTCTGGGTCTTGAAGTGGAAAGAATCCAGATTCATATGCCAGAAAGAGAGGGAGGAAATCCCAGGTCAAGGATGGGTGGGTGGGTGGGTATGTGTGGGTGTGCTTTTTCTAAGAGCTGAGCCAATTGATCTTATATATATGTAGAAGAAGGAACTAATGAAAGTGCAAAATTGAAGAAGCAGTGCAGAGAAGGGTAATACAAATGATGGACAAAGGTGAGGCCTTTAGTGGGATGGAGGGTGTGGAGCAGATCAGGCTTGACAAGAAATACATCACTTCCTCTAAGCCCACATGGAGGAACAAAGAATGGGGTCCTAGATGTGGAGGGAGCTCTCTTGCCCTGGCTTCTGTTTTCTCTGTGAAGGTAAGAGGTAGACCTGGCTACTGAGCCAGTTTTCTTGCCCGTGTAGTAATAGGGACTAAGGGTGTCTTGCTCCCTCTCCCATGCCTTAAAACAAAGGAATTACTGTAATCAGTAAGACCTGTTACTGATTACTGTTGTTCATTGGGGGAACACTCTCATAAATGCATTTAACTTATGTATTCAGTAATTGGCCAGAAGCCAGGAAATGTATATATATGTAAAACAAGGACAGTTAGGGAGTGCACATATTGTTTGCCCTTCCACTCAGTGACTATGTGTCCCTGAGTGCAGTGGGTGGGCCCAGGGAAGTGCTGTGTTCTCAGTGGTCTTCCTTCCTTCATGCCTCTCCTCTGTGGGACCATCTGTCCTGCTGGGTGTGGCTCTAGTGGCTAAGGGTAATTTTGATCTTCTCCATTTTTGCCTTGAATGCCACTTCACCTCACATAAGATGTTTTGGGATTATACATATTCGTTTGGCACCTTGCCCTTTTGCAGTGTTTTCTTATATTCTCATTGATTCAATATGCTGCCTGAAGCTACCAGTTCAGAAAGGACTTACCTTTCAGATTCTTAGAAAAACTTTGTTTCTGACATAGTTCTGAATGTCCATTTCAAGTTTTCAACTGTGATTTTTATAAAAGAGAGATTTCATTACCATTTTTATGTCTTTTGTATTATTTTAGAAACTGAACCCACATCTGAAAGGCATTTTAATAGTAAATATTTCATTTTACTATTGCAACTGTGCTTTAGCCTAAAAAGATAAGGAGCCCTATGATATTGTCTTGCGTTTGATTTTAAGTGATGGCACATATTCACAGAACGTCAACCAGGGTTTCAAGGACAAATAGTTACTAGTGACACTGCCTGTGCCCCACTGTGGGACCATGAGAATGTATCACTTAGGCCTCTGCTTTGGGGATCATGACTGACTGATGTCTCCAGCTGCTGCCCTCTAGATTCACCACCACTTCTTAGCCAAAGTTGAGCTTCTTTTTGGCTGCTTGCAGTTACTGAGCAAGTGGGGATACTACTGTGGTCCACTCATGCAAGATCCAGATGCGTCTTAAGGGTGACTCTAGCTTGAGGACTCCCAATGGGTTGGTCAAGACCCTCTTCAGAATGAGTTGGGAGTCTGAGATCCTTCTTTCCAGCCCTCCTTCTTTCCCTGTCTCCTTACCAGGGGGGTCAGACCTGCATTGTGGTTCAACCTCCCCATGCCTTCTCAGGTCTCTCCCTTTTCCCCTTCACAGCCAGTTCCCCCAATAAATCTCCTACAGGTGTAATGCTGTCTTGGTGTCTCCTTCTCAGGGAGCCCAAACTGACACACCATCCCTTTCCCCAGAGGTGTCCATCCTACCATCTCAAACCCTTTCAGGAGACAGCGTGAGGACACTACATTTTCCACATCAACTTTCTTTATCCCTCTGCCCTGAGATGATATTTCCTCAGAATTCCCATGGAATTTTGAACTTTGTGTTTGGCATTTATGGCCTTTGGCTTTGTATCTGCTGGATGTCTCCTCCTACATGATAAATACACTGAGAACTTGAAGGGCTTCTTGTTCATCTGATTCGTTTTGATAACATACTTCTTTATTTGTAATCATAATAATTAGCATTTAATCAGCACTTTCCATGTGCCCAACACTGCCAGAAATACTTTTCAGGTAATCCTCCAAATAAGGTAGGTAATATTCTCCTCATTTTATGGATGAGATCCAGAGAGGTTAAGAATCTTGTCCAGGGTGACATAGCTGGTAAGTGACAGAGGCAGGGTTTGGATCGAGGCAGCTGGCTCCATGGTCCGGTTGTTCATTTAGCAGGTATTTTTTATTCAGACATAATATATTCCAGTTGCTATACCCAGTGTTGGGGTTGCCAGAGCTTACAATCCAAGTCTAGAATTAACAACTATTTAAAAAGCAAACCCCAAAACGTGATTTCCAAATAGGCGGGTGTAAGTCTCTGGGAGAGTAACAGCTACCTGATATTTTGAAAAATTTCTAAAAGCCTTCCTACCCCAATGATTGTTTTCGCAAGCCAGTGTTCCCATCGTTAAAGTAGTGATTTGAGACTGAGAATTAAGGTCTCCTGAAAGAGTCCCCGGACCGTCTCCCTTATGTACATGCACTCATTATCACACCCACCCCTCTAACCCCAAGGAGAAGAGCTGTAAGAGAGGACGAAGTGTGGACAAAAGGGAGAAGAGGTTGGGCAAAGAGGTCAGAGGAGAGGGGCAGCCGGAGGGCTGTTGGGAAGCCCAGAGGGCTGTTGGGAAGGATAGGTTTGGGTGAGGCTTCTTTCATGGAAACCAAATTGCAGAGACGCTATTGTAAAATTTTAAATATACAGCAACTGAAACAGAGTCACTGTCCCTCCAAAAGGACTGTTTCTAACTAGGAAAAATTCTTTTAATGAGATCTTTGGTAGTATTTTTAAGACAGCATGGAAGAGAGGGGAACAGTGACATATGTTGCTTCTTTACAACTTCTGAAAGGGATTAACGTGTTTTATTTCTACACGGTCATATTTCTTGGACAAACAGTGTAAACCTCCATTTTCCATGGATTTTATGTCTGATAAGAGAAGGATGTGTTTGGTTTATTTAGGCTTGTTGTAGTAGAGCTTATGCTGAACTTTGGATTAGAGGTAAAATAATATCTTGTGAGTGTGTGTGTGTGTGTGTGTGTGCACGCGTGGGTGTGTCATATTGCAGCTGTTTATTTTGGAGAGAATGGTTCTGATCCTCTCCTTCTGTGCCTAAAATAAATATGTGCACAAGCAGACACATCATTTTAACTGAAGTGAAAAGCAAAGAATGAACTGGAAAATTGTTTTAAATTTATAGGACAGGATATAGTTATATCCTCAGTACATAGAGAGCACCTATATATTAACAGGAAAAATTAGAACAAATGTTTAAATTATACATATATATGTCACAAATGAAGAAATTATAAGCACCAGTGTTTCAAATGTCACTTCAGTTCTCCGGGATATATAAACTTACAAATAAGAATGTATTTACCTATTATTTTAGCAAAGTTGCTGGTGTTTGTGTGTGTTAAGACTTTTTTAAAAAAGAGTTACTTATTTGACAGACAGAGATCACAAGTATGCAGAGAGGCAGGCAGAGAGAGAGAGGAAGGGAAGCAGGCTCCCTGCTGAGCAGAAAGCCAGATGTGGGGCTCGATCCCAGGACTCTGGAATCCTGACCTGAGCTGAAGGCAGAGGCTTTAACCCACTGAACCACCCAGGCACCCCTTAAGACTTTTTATTTATTTGACAGATAGAGAGAGAAAGAGAGATCACAAGTAGGCAGAGAGGCAAGCTGAGAGAGGGGGGAAGCAGTCTCCCTGCTGAGCAGAAAGCCAGATGCAGAGCTTGATCCTGGGCCCTGAGGTCATGACCTAAGCAGAGGCTTAACCCACTGAACCACCAAGGTGCCTGGTGTGTGTTTTTTCCCTTAATGATTCCTCTTGGTTATCTGTCTTTTCTTTCCAATATACCTTTGATAGAATTCTAATTTGGTATGATCTCTCTGGAAAGTAATTTGTTAGTATGTGCTAATATGCTAAAAATGTACATATCATTTAGCTTAATTTCCTTTTCTAGGAAATGATGACAGGTACACTTAAAGGCAATTAAAAATGCATTGCAGCATTGTTTTCAAAATTAAAGTTTTGTTTATTGAGGTAAATTTCACATAATATAAAATTAATCATTTTAAAGTGAATAATTCACTGGCTTTAGAACATTTACAGTACTGTGCAATCATCACACCTCTATCTAGTTCCAGAACATTTTCATCACTCCAACAGAAAACCCTGTACCCATGAAGCAGTCTCTGTTCTTTCCTCCCTCCAGCCCTGGCAACTACTTGTGTGTGTGTTTACCAGTTGGGGGATTTTTTTTCTTTTTAAAAAAATTCTGTTCCACCCAAGTGATAGTACAGTTGACCCTTGAACAGTGGGTTTCAACTGCATGGGTCCACTTTTATGTGATTTTTTTTTATAATAACACTACAGATATGTAAATATATTTTATCTTCCTTATGATTTTCTTAATAACATTTTCTTTTCTCTAGCTTACTTTATTGTAAGAATACAGCATACCATGTGCATATTACATGTATACAAAATATGTGTTAATTGTTTATGTTATTGGTGAGGCTTCTGGTCAACAGGCTGTTATGAGTTAAGATTTTGGGGAGTCAAAAGTTAAATGGAAGGAGTAGTCACCCTGCATTGTTCAAGGGTTAGATGTATATGTTGAGCATATTTGTATGAGTCAAGATTCTTGGTTGTAAGTGGCAGAAAGTCTGACTTCAAAAGGAGGGAATTTAATGATACACACAACTATTCCAGGGGTACATTTGGCTTTATTATTTTTTTTAAGATTTTATTTATTTATTTGACAGAGAGATCACAAGTAGGCAGAGAGGCAGGCAGAGAGAGAGGTAGAGGGAAGCAGGCTCCCTGCTGAGCAAAGAGCCCGAAGCGGGACTCGATCCCAGGACCCTGAGATCATGACCTGAGCTGAAGGCAGCGGCTTAACACACTGAGCCACCCAGGCGCCCACATATGGCTTTAAGTATGTATGACTGTTGACAGAGATGTAAGTGGAGTCCAGGACACCCACCCATTCTCATGTCCACTCTCTTTGTTGACCTCCCTGTTGGTGAAAATTATTCCTTTCCACTCTTGGCTCTGTGTTTGTTTCTTTTCTGTGCTTCCACCTCATTGTCAGGCTGTCTCTACCAGGTGCAGGAGAGATGGTCCCTGAAAGCTAGTGACCCTTGAGAAGATGTGGCCCCTCTGGGCTCCAGGTCTTGAGACCACACTGATTGGCTTTCCATGGGTTATGGACCTGTTCCTGTAGGAGATGGTATACTCTGATTAGCTGGCCTGCATATTATTTTCCCTGTTCCTAGAGACTGAATCTCATTCTGGCTCATATATTCCTGCGAAAGTAGTTCTGGAAAGGCATTCTGATACATTTCCACATAAAACAGTACTGCTCATATCTCTGCTCATGCCCATGTGTATCAAGAGAGCATTGACTGGGCGCCTGGGTGGCTCAGTGGGTTAAGCCACTGCCTTCGGCTCAGGTCATGATCTCAGGGTCCTGGGATCGAGTCCCGCATTGGGCTCTCTGCTCAGCAGGGAGCCTGCTTCCCTCTCTCTCTCTCTGCCTGCCTCTCCATCTACTTGTGATTTCTCTCTGTCAAATAAATAAATAAAATCTTAAAAAAAAAAAAAGAGAGCATTGACTTTTGTGTTGATAATCCTAGGTCACCGAGAAAACCTTACATGACATTTTATAAATTTTACTTAAACCTGTGGGAGTTATAGTGGGAGATTTATATAATTGGAGGGAAGTAAGGGTTTCCCTTTTAATAAATGGATTTCCCACTCTTTGAGCTCTATGTTAGATAGTATACACTTTTTTGAAGTCGTTCTGCAAGTAGATACTGAGGGCTTGCTGTGGGCCAAATGAAGTTCCAGTTTCATGAGATTTTCAGTCTATTAGGGCAGATGGACAATAAGCAAATAACAAATAAGTGTATAGTTTCAGGTAATGATTATAGGAAAACAAAGCTTGATTGGGGAGTGTGTATGCTGGTCTAGATAGCAGGGTCAGGGAAGGCCTCCCTGAAGAGGGGTTTAGTGTCAAGAACTGGATTGAGCAGGGAACAGTTTGGGATTATTTATGGGAGTAGTGTTCCAAACAGAGGGAACTGTAAATGTAAAGACTCTGAGTCATCAATACGCTTGATAATCTAAGGGAAGTCAATAGAGTTGGAGGAGTTGGGGGTGGATGAGGAAAGGGTAGGGCCAGGTGGGGCTTGAGGACTTGGGTTTATTTTATTTTATTTTATTTTTTTTTGAAGGGTGAGATGCGAAGCCTCAGGGGGTGGATGAGCAGGGGAGTGACCTGAGTTGACCTTCAGGATCTTTCTTTGTAAAGAACGCCTTTCTTTTCTTTTGACTTGCTTTATAAAAAATCTGATCCTTGGAGCCAATACTGAGTAGTGACTGGAGACAGAAAAGGGAAGAGGTAAGGGGAAAAAGTGGTGCTGGAGAAGAGAAGTGAGTAGCCATGGAGTCCATAGCAGGAGCAGGTTTTGCAGAAGGTGGGCACACATGGTCTGTGTCTGTCCTTACTGTGGCAATGAGCAGTGATGAGAAGACAGGCTGGCTGCAGCCCATGGGACAGGAAAGCTAGACTGCCGTGGGCCTTGTAACGGGGCCCACACAGCAGCCCAGGCTTGTAACAGTATGGAGGCGGGCTTGCTATGTTACCCCAAATATCAATAAGAGGCAAGAAGCAGATATATTAGATAGTACCCCTGGCATGTCTGGGTGGCTCAGTCAGTGAAGCATCTGTCTCTTGATTTTGGCTTAGGTCATGATTTCAGGGTTGTGAGATTGAGCCCTGTGTCAGGCTCCATGCTGTGTATGGAACCTGCAAAAGTTTCTCTCTCACCCTCTCCCTCTGCTTCTGCTCCCGCTCCCCTCCTCTCTTTGGCTCTCTCTCTCTCTCTCAAAAAAATACCCCTAATGTTGACAAACAATGGAGATAGATCTTCCAGCTGCTATAAAAGAATGAGCGCAGGAAAATATTGATTGGTCAGGGTAATATTAATTTATCTATATAGATGATTGCCAATAGAAGCCAATGATTGGCTTCATTTCAGGAACCTGCTAAATTAGGGGCCCATTTGTACTTTATATTGTGTTTCTTAATGCAAAGACCTGAGGGAGTCTTGATCTCTGTCTCTTGATCTCTCTTTTCAGTATAGCCTGAAAAGACCTCATTTTAATAAGCCATTGTTGCTAGCCAATGAAATACTTGATGCAGATTGTATTCTGGAAGTTGCTTGTTGGTGCCAGGTTTACACAGAACGAAGAAACGTGACTGAATGTGTGCTAAGGCCCCCAGGTCTTGTATATGAACTTGTCATGATTGGTAATGTCATCATCTTTTCCATTCAGGGGTGTCACACATGTGCTTGACCCTGGGTCAGTGCAAGTTATTCAGTGGCTGGGCAGAGATAATTTCTTTTTGCCTGGCTATGTTATTTTTCTGCACTTTTTGGTAAATGGCAATTAGAGAAACACAGCTTTCCCTAAAGATACCAACAGGCCATTACAAGATATTATCTACAACATATGTGTTGTAACAGTTCTATTACAGTGTTGAACAGAAGAAATTTAAGTTATTTGCTTTAGGGGGCATTTTGGTGTTGGTGAAAATACTATTTAATATATTGTGTGGGTCTTGAATGTACTTCAGTTTTAAAGAGTAAGACAGGTTTGGAGAACATTATAGTTTGGTGTTGTGTTTGCTGAGTTGTTCTTTCCTTTGTTATAGGAATTAGGCTTTGAAAAATGTCTGAAAAAAAGATCTCTCCAGGGCGCCTGGGTGGCTCAGTGGGTTAAGCCGCTGCCTTTGGCTCAGGTCATGATCTCAGCGTCCTGGGATCGAGGCCCGCATCTGGCTCTCTGCTCAGCAGGGAGCCTGCTTCCTCCTCTCTCTCTGCCTGCCTCTCTGCCTGCTTGTGATCTCTGTCTGTCAAATAAATAAATAAAATCTTTAAAAAAAAAAAGAAGAAGATTTCTCCAAAACACTCTAGTGGGTCTTTTTTTTTTTCCCTTCCATTAGTTCCCGCTCCCACCCTACTTCTCCTCTCTGTTAACAGCAAGTCTGATTTCTCTTCCAATGCACCAGTAAGTTTCTTTCTTTCTTTCTACTCCATGTACAGGTGAGATCATTGAGTTCATATTTGTCTTTCTCTATCTGACTTATTTTATTTAGCATAAAACCTTCAAGATCCATCCATGTTGTTGTGCATAGTTTTTTTTTTGCTATGAAATTTAATGTACTCATTGTAAACATTGGAATGATACAAATAAGCAAAAAATAATTGAAGTATGAGAAAGCTCTTCAAATTCTGTGATCTCCTAATGTCCATTGTTCCAGTTTTGGTAAGCATGTTTTCTATGCTTGCCTTGCTTATGTGTATCCTCTTCACTCTCTGTCTCTCCCCTTGTTTGTCTGTGTCTGTCTTGGGTGCGTAGCACACAGAAACACAGTTTTACCTGAATGGTCATTAGGCAGAGTCTAACCCTAGACTTTTTTTTTTTTTAAGAAAAAAGTGGGCTGTGTTTGTAGCTGCTGGTGGGTTGGGGGACATTGTGATGGATTTCCAGAGGTAAAGAGAAGCCTTTGGGGAAGGCCATTTCAGCCTTTGCTGAGGTTCTTCGGGGAAAGAACATCTTTGTAACCTGTCCAGGAGGAAGGTCATTCCATGTGCAAGCTGACTTTGGTGTCCTAAATAAACCAACGTCTGGGTCAGTCCACTTTTAGATTTATCAACTCTTTAGTTCTGTGACTTCTACCAGATATTTATGATTAAAAAATCGTGTTTTGGGGGCACCTGGGTGGCTCAGTTGATTAAGCATCTGACTTCAGCTCAGATCTTGATCTCAGAGTCCTGGGATTCAGCCCTGTGTCAGGCTCTCTGCTCAGCAGGGAGTCGTCTTCCCCCTCTCCCTCTCCTTCCCCTCCCCCACTCCTATTATCTGTCTCTCTGTCTCTGTTCCTGTCTCTCTCTCTCAAATGAATCAATAAAATCTTAAAAAAAATAATTTTCCAGTTATACTTCCCTGTACCTCCTCAATCACCTCCTGTTAATACTGATATGGCAGAGCAATGTGGGAGCCTGACTGCTTGGGTTCAAGTCTAACCTAACCTCTCTGACCTTCCACTCACCCTAAGGATGGTACCTGCTTCCTATGGCTACTAGAGGTTTAATTAAGTTAATATAATCAAAGCTCTTTTGTAAGCCATTACTATAATTATTATTTTTTTCCCCAATTTATTTATTTTCAGAAAAACAGTATTCATTATTTTTTCACCACACCCAGTGCTCCATGCAATCTGTGCCCTCTATAATACCCACCACCTGGTACCCCAACCTCCCACACCCCCCGCCTCTTCAAACCCCTCAGACTGTTTTTCAGAGTCCATAGTCTCTCATGGTTCACCTCCCCTAACAATTTACCCAAATTCCCTACTCCTCTCTAACGCCCCTTGTCCTCCATGCTATTGGTTATGCTCCACAAATGAGTGAAACCATATGATAATTGACTCTCTCTGCTTGACTGATTTCACTCAGCATAATCTCTTCCAGTCCCGTCCATGTTGCTACAAAAGTTGGGTATTCATCCTTCCTGATGGAGGCATAATACTCCATAGTGTATATGGACCACATCTTCCTTATCCATTCATCCGTTGAAGGGCATCTTGGTTCTTTCAATAGTTTGGCGACTGTGGCCATTGCTGCTATAAACATTGGGGTACAGATGGCCCTTCTTTTCACGACATCTGTACCTTTGGGATAAATACCCAGTAGTACAACTGCAGGGTCGTAGGGAAGCTCTATTTTTAATTTCTTGAGGAATCTCCACACTGTTCTCCAAAGAGGCTGCACCAACTTGCATTCCCACCAACAGTGTAAGAGGGTTCCCCTTTCTCCACATCCTCTCCAACACATGTTGTTTCCTGTTTTGTTAATTTTGGCCATTCTAACTGGTGTAAGGTGATATCTCAATGTGGTTTTAATTTGAATCTCCTTGAGGGCTAAGGATGATGAGCATTTTTTCATGTGTCTGATAGCCATTTGTATTTCTAGATTGGAGAAGTGTCTGTTCATATCTTCTGCCCATTTTTTGATGTGTTTGAATGTTTCGTGTGGGTTGAGTTTGAGGAGTTCATTATAGATCCTGGATATCAACCTTTTGTCTGTACTGTCATTTGCAAATATCTTCTCCCATTCCGTGGGTTGCCTCTTTGTTTTTTTGACTGTTTCCTTTGCTGTGCAGAAGCTTTTGATTTTGATGAAGTCCCAGAAGTTTATTTTCGCTTTTGTTTCCTTTGCCTTTGGAGACGTATCTTGAAAGAAGTTGCTGTGGCTGATATCAAAGAGATGACTGCCTATGTTCTCCTCTAAGATTCTGATGGATTCCTGTCTCACGTTGAGGTCTTTTATCCATTTTGAGTTGATCTTTGTGTACGGTGTAAGAGAATGGTCGAGTTTCATTCTTCTACATATAGCTGTCCAGTTTTCCCAGCACCATTTATTGAAGAGACTGTCTTTTTTCCATTGTATATATATTTTTTCCAATTTATTTATTTTCAGAAAAACAGTATTCATTATTTTTTCACCACACCCAGTGCTCCATGCAAGCTGTGCCCTCTATAATACCCACCACCTGGTACCCCAACCTCCCACCCCCCCGCCACTTCAAACCCCTCAGACTGTTTTTCAGAGTCCATAGTCTCTCATGGTTCATCTCCCCTTCCAATTTACCCAAAAGCACATACCCTCCCCAATGTCCATAACCTTCCCCCCTTCTCCCAACCCCCCTCCCCCCAGCAACCCACAGTTTGTTTCGTGAGATTAAGAGTCACTTATGGTTTGTCTCCCTCACTATCCCATCTTGTTTCATGGATTCTTCTCCTACCCACTTAAGCCCCCATGTTGCATCACCACTCCCTCATATCAGGGAGATCATATGATAGTTGTCTTTCTCCGCTTGACTTATTTTGCTAAGCATGATACGCTCTAGTTCCATCCATGTTGTCGCAAATGGCAAGATTTCATTTCTTTTGATGGCTGCATAGTATTCCATTGTGTATATATACCACACCATCTTGATCCATTCATCTGTTGATGGACATCTAGGTTCTTTCCATAGTTTGGCTATTGTGGACATTGCTGCTATAATCATTCGGGTGCACGTGCCCCTTTGGATCACTACGTTTGTATCTTTAGGGTAAATTCCCAGTAGTGCAATTGCTGGGTCATAGGGCAGTTCTATTTTCAACATTTTGAGGAATCTCCATGCTGTTTTCCAGAGTGGTTGCACCAGCTTGCATTCCCACCAACAGTGTAGGAGGGTTCCCCTTTCTCCGCATCCTCGCCAGCATCTGTCATTTCCTGACTTGTTGATTTTAGCCATTCTGACTGGTGTGAGGTGATATCTCATTGTGGTTTTGATTTGTATTTCCCTGATGCCGAGTGATATGGAGCACTTTTTCATGTGTCTGTTGGCCATCTGGATGTCTTCTTGGCAGAAACGTCTGTTCATGTCCTCTGCCCATTTCTGGATTGGATTATTTGTTCTTTGGGTGTTGAGTTTGTTAAGTTCTTTATAGATTTTGGACACTAGTCCTTTATCTGATATGTCGTTTGCAAATATCTTCACCCATTCTGTCAGTTGTCTTTTGGTTTTGTTAACTGTTTCCTTTGCTGTGCAAAAGCTTTTGATTTTGATGAAATCCCAAAAGTTCATTTTTGCCCTTGCTTCCCTTGCCTTTGGCGATGTTCCTAGGAAGATGTTGCTGCGGCTGAGGTCGAAGAGGTTGCTGCCTGTGTTCTCCTCAAGGATTTCAATGGATTCCTTTCTCACATTTAGGTCCTTAATCCATTTTGAATCTATTTTTGTGTGTGGTGTAAGGAAATGGTCCAATTTCATTTTTCTGCACGTGGCTGACCAATTTTCCCAACATCATTTATTGAAGAGGCTGTCTTTTTTCCATTGGACATTCTTTCCTGCTTTGTTGAAGATTAGTTGACCATAGAGTTGAGGGTCTATTTCTGGGCTCTCTATTCTGTTCCATTGGTCTATGTGTCTGTTTTTGTGCCAGTACCATGCTGTCTTGATGATGACAGCTTTGTAATAAAGCTTGAAGTCTGGAATTGTGATGCCACCAACTTTGGCTTTCTTTTTCAATATCCCTTTGGCTATTCGAGGTCTTTTCTGGTTCCATATAAATTTTAAAATTATTTGTTCCATTTCTTTGAAAAAGATGGATGGTACTTTGATAGGAATTGCATTAAATGTGTAGATTGCTTTAGGTAGCATAGACATTTTCACAATATTTATTCTTCCAATCCAGGAGCATGGAACATTTTTCCATTTCTTTGTGTCCTCCTCAATTTCTTTCATGAGTACTTTATAGTTTTCTGAGTATAGATTCTTAGCCTCTTTGGTTAGGTTTATTCCTAGGTATCTTATGGTTTGGGGTGCAATTGTAAATGGGATTGACTCCTTAATTTCTCTTTCTTCTGTCTTGTTGTTGGTGTAGAGAAGTGCAACTGATTTCTGTGCATTGATCTTATATCCTGACACTTTACTGAATTCCTGTATAAGTTCTAGCAGTTTTGGAGTGGAGTCTTTTGGGTTTTCCACATAGAGTATCATATCATCTGCGAAGAGTGATAATTTGACTTCTTCTTTGCCGATTTGGATGCCTTTAATTTCCTTTTGTTGTCTGATTGCTGAGGCTAGGACTTCTAGTACTATGTTGAATAGCAGTGGTGATAATGGACATCCCTGCCGTGTTCCTGACCTTAGTGGAAAAGCTTTCAGTTTTTCTCCATTGAGAATGATATTTGCTGTGGGTTTTTCATAGATGGCTTTGATGATATTGAGGTATGTGCCCTCTATCCCTACACTTTGAAGGGTTTTGATCAGGAAGGTATGCTGTACTTTGTCAAATGCTTTTTCAGCATCTATTGAGAGTATCATATGGTTCTTGTTCTTTCTTTTATTGATGTGTTGTATCACATTGACTGATTTGCGGATGTTGAACCAACCTTGCAGCCCTGGGATAAATCCCACTTGGTCGTGGTGAATAATCCTTTTAATGTACTGTTGAATCCTATTGGCTAGTATTTTGGTGAGAATTTTTGCATCTGTGTTCATCAAGGATATTGGTCTATAGCTCTCTTTTTTGATGGGATCCTTGTCTGGTTTTGGGATCAAGGTGATGCTGGCCTCATAAAATGAGTTTGGGAGTTTTCCTTCCATTTCTATTTTTTGGAACAGTTTCAGGAGAATAGGAATTAGTTCCTCTTTAAATGTTTGGTAGAATTCCCCCGGGAAGCCATCTGGCCCTGGGCTTTTGTTTGTTTGGAGATTTTTAATGACTGTTTCAATCTCATTACTGGTTATGGGTCTGTTCAGGCTTTCTATTTCTTCCTGGTTCAATTTTGGTAGTTTATATGTTTCTAGGAATGCATCCATTTCTTCCAGATTGTCAAATTTGTTGGCGTAGACTTGCTCATAGTATGTTCTTATAATAGTTTGTATTTCTTTGGTGTTAGTTGTGATCTCTCCTCTTTCATTCATGATTTTATTTATTTGGGTCCTTTGTCTTTTCTTTTTGATAAGTCTGGCCAAGGGTTTATCAATTTTATTAATTCTTTCAAAGGACCAGCTCCTAGTTTGGTTGATTTGTTCTATTGTTTTTTTGGTTTCTATTTCATTGATTTCTGCTCTGATCTTTATGATTTCTCTTCTCCTTCTGGGCTTAGGGTTTCTTTCTTTGTCTTTCTCCAGCTCCTTTAGGTGTAGGGTTAGGTTGTGTACCTGAGACCTTTCTTGTTTCTTGAGAAAAGCTTGTACCGCTATATATTTTCCTCTCTGGACTGCCTTTGTTGTGTCCCACAGATTTTGAACCGTTGTATTTTCATTAGCATTTGCTTCCATGATTTTTTTCAATTCTTCTTTAATTTCCCGGTTGACCCATTCATTCTTTAGAAGGATGCTGTTTAGTCTCCATGTATTTGTGTTCTTTCCAAACTTCCTCTTGTGGTTGAGTTCTAGCTTCAGAGCATTGTGGTCTGAAAATATGCAGGGAATGATCCCAATCTTTTGATACCGGTTGAGTCCTGATTTAGGACCGAGGATGTGATCTATTCTGGAGAATGTTCCATGTGCACTAGCGAAGAATGTGTATTCTGTTGCTTTGGGATGAAATGTTCTGAATATATCTGTGATGTCCATCTCATCCAGTGTATCATTTAAGGCCTTTATTTCCCTGTTGATCTTTTGCTTGGATGATCTGTCCATTTCAGTCCGGGGAGTGTTAAAGTCCCCTACTATTATTGTATTATTGTTGATGTGTTTCTTTAATTTTGTTATTAATTGGTTTATATAGTTGGCTGCGCCCACGTTGGGGGCATAGATATTAAAAATTGTTAGATCTTCTTGTTGGACAGACCCTTTGTGTATGATAGAGTGTCCTTCCTCATCTCTTATTATAGTCTTTGGCTTAAAATCTAATTCATCTGATATAAGGATTGCCACTCCTGCTTTTTTCTGATGTCCATTAGCATGGTAAATTCTTTTCCACCCCCTCACTTTAAGTCTGGAGGTGTCTTCGGGTTTAAAATGAGTTTCTTGGAGGCAACATATAGATGGGTTTTGTTTTTTTATCCATTCTGATACCCTGTGTCTTTTGATTGGGGCATTTAGCCCATTAACATTCAGGGTAACTATTGAGAGATATGATTTTAGTGCCATTGTATTGCCTGTAAGGTGACTGTTACTGTATATTGTCTCTGTTCCTTTCTGATCTACCACTTGTAGGCTCTCTCTCTGCTTAGAGGACCCCTTTCAGTATTTCCTGTAGAGCTGGTTTGGTGTTTGCAAATTCTTTCAGTTTTTGTTTGTCCTGGAAGCTTTTAATCTCTCCTTCTATTTTCAATGATAGCCTAGCTGGATATAGTATTCTTGGCTGCATGTTTTTCTCGTTTAGTGCTCTGAAAATGTCATGCCAGCTCTTTCTGGCCTGCCAGGTCTCTGTGGATAAGTCAGCTGCCAATCTAATACTTTTACCATTGTATGTTACAGACTTCTTTTCCCGGGCTGCTTTCAGGATTTTCTCTTTGTCACTAAGGCTTGTAAATTTTACTATTAGGTGACGGGGTGTGGGCCTATTCTTATTGATTTTGAGGGGCGTTCTCTGAACCTCCTGAATTTTGATGCTCGTTCCCTTTGCCATATTGGGGAAATTCTCCCCAATAATTCTCTCCAGTATACCTTCTGCTCCCCTCTCTCTTTCTTCTTCTTCTGGAATCCCAATTATTCTAATGTTGTTTCGTCTTATGGTGTCACTTATCTCTCGAATTCTCCCCTCATGGTCCAGTAGCTGTTTGTCCCTCTTTTGCTCAGCTTCTTTATTCTCTGTCATTTGGTCTTCTATATCGCTAATTCTTTCTTCTGCCTCATTTATCCTAGCAGTGAGAGCCTCCATTTTTGATTGAACTTCATTAATAGCTTTTTTGATTTCAACTTGGTTAGATTTTAGTTCTTTTATTTCTCCAGAAAGGGCTTTTATATCTCTGGAGAGGGTTTCTCTAATATCTTCCATGCCTTTTTCAAGCCCGGCTATAACCTTGAGAATTGTCATTTTGAACTCTAGATCTGACATATTACCAATGTCTGTATTGATTAGGTCCCTAGCCTTCGGTACTGCCTCTTGTTCTTTTTTTTGTTGTGAATTTTTCCGCCTTGTCATTTTGTCCAGGTAAGAGTATATGAAGGAGCAAGTAAAATACTAAAAGGGTGGCAACAATCCCAGGAAAATATGCTTTAACCAAATCAGAAGAGATCCCAAATCGTGAGGGGGGAGAAATCCCCCCTCACGATTGGGTGAGGGATCTCCTCTGATTGGGATCTCCTTTGATTCGGATCTCCCAATCTCTTCTGATTGGGATCTCCCAATCTCTTCTGATTGGGATCTCTTCTGATTTGGGGATAAAAAGAGGTTCAAAAAGAAAGAAAGAAAAAAAAGAAAAAAAGAATTAAAAAAAAGATTGAATTAAAAATTCAATCAAGATTTAAAAAAGAATTAAGAAAAATAAAGATTGAAGAGATTAGGATCTCTTCTGATTTGGGGATAAAAAGAGGTTCAAAAAGAAAGAAAGAAAAAAAAGAGAAAAGAATTAAAAAAAAAGAGATTGAATTAAAAATTCAATCAAGAATTTAAAAAAGAATTAAGAAAAAAAAAGATTGAAGAGATTAGGATCTCTTCTGATTTGGGGATAAAAAGAAGTTCAAAAGGAAAGAAAAAAAAAGAAAAAAAAAGAATTAAAAAAAAGAAAATGATTAAAGAAAAGTATAAAAAAGAAAAAAATATATATATTAGATAATCTAGTTAAAAAACGTTAAAAAAGAAAAGGGTAAAAGTTATAAAAAATTTAGCAGATGAAGAGAAAAAAAAATGAAAAAGAAAAAAATTAAATTAACTGCAAGACTAAAAAATCACAGGCAGAAAGCCATGAGTTCCGTGGTTTGTTTTCTCCTCCTCAGGAATTCTGCTGCTCTCTCCTTGGTATTGAAACTGCACTCCTTGGTAGGTGAACTTGGTCTTGCCTGGATTTCTTGTTGATCTTCTGGGGGAGGGGCCTGGTGTAGTGATTCTCAAGTGTCTTTGCCCCAGGCGGAATTACACCACCCTTACCACGGGCCGGGCTGAGTGATCTGCTTGGCTTTGCTTTCAGGAGCTTTTGTTCCCTGAGCGCTTTCCGTAGAGTTCCGGAGGACGGGAATACAAATGGCGGCCTCCTGGTCCCCGGCCCGGAGCAGCCGAGAGCCCGGGGCCCCGCTCCCCTGTGCGCCCTCAGCGAACAGCTCCTAGTAACTCGCGTCTGCCTAACCTCCAGCCGCGCTCCGAGCTCACCGAGCTTGCGACCAGTTCAAGGCAACTCCAAGCTGCGAGCTTATTGTCGGCTCTGTCTCTGCAGCCGGCTTCCCCGTTCCAATAACCGCAAGCTCTGCAACACTCAGACACCCCCGATCCTTCTGTGACCCCGCCGGACCTGAGGTCACGCCGACCCCGTGTGGGCTTCGCCCCGGTTTAGCCTCTGGAGCGATGTCCCTCAGCGGAACAGACTTTTAAAAGTCCCGATTTTGTGCTCCGTTGCTCCGCCGCTTGCCGGGAACCGGCCCCTCCCCCCGGGGTCTATCTTCCCGTCGCTTTGGATTCACTTCTCCGCCAGTCCTACCTTTCAGAAAGTGGTTGTTTTTCTGTTTCTAGAATTGCTGTTCTTCTTCTCTTCGATCTGCCGATGGATTTGCAGGTGTTTGCAATCTTTAGATAAGCTCTCTAGCTGATCTCCTGCTAGCTGAGGTAGTCTCAGCCTGCTACTTCTCCGCCATCTTGACTCCTCCTCCCGTTTGTCCCTCTTTTGCTCAGCTTCTTTATTCTCTGTCATTTGGTCTTCTATATCGCTAATTCTTTCTTCTGCCTCATTTATCCTAGCAGTGAGAGCCTCCATTTTTTTATTGCACCCAATTAATAGCTTTTTTATTTCAACTTGGTTAGATTTTAGTTCTTTTATTTGTCCAGATAAGGATTTTATATCTCCTGAGAGGGTTTCTTTAATATCTTCCATGCCTTTTTTGAGCCTGGCTAGAACCCTGAGAATTGTCATTCTGAACACTAGTTCTGACATATTACCAATGTCTGTATTGATTAGGTCCCTAGACTTCGGTACTGCCTCTTGTCCTTTTTTTTGTGGTGAATTTTTCCATCTTGTCCTCTTGTCCAGATAAGAATATATGAAGGAGCAAGTAAAATACTAAAAGGGTGGCAACAACCCCAGGAAAATATGCTTTAACCAAATCAGAAGTGATCCCAAATCGTGAGGGGGGAGAAAGGGGATAAAAAGAGGTTCAGAGAGGAGTAGGGAATTGGGGTAAATTGGAAGGGGAGGTGAACCATGAGAGACTATGGACTCTGAAAAACAATCTGAGGGGTTTGAAGTGGCAGGGGGGTGGGATGTTGGGGTACCAGGTGGTGGGTATTATAGAGGGCATGGCTTGCATGGAGTACTGGGTGTGATGAAAAAATAATGAATAATGTTTTTCTGAAAATAAATAAGTTGAAAAAAAAGAGGTTCAGAAAGAAAAAAAAGAAAGAAAGACAGAAAGAAAGAAAGAAAGAAAAGAAACAATTATAAAAAGAAAATGAATAAAGAAAAATTATAAAAAAGAAAAAAATATATATATTAGATAAACTAGTATAAAAACATTAACAAAGAAAAGGGTAAAAGTTAAAAAATTATAGCAGAGACTAGAAAAAAATTGAAAAAGAAAAAAAAATTAAATTAACTGCAATACTAAAGAATCATGGGGAGAAAGCCATGAGTTCCGTGGTTTGCTTTCTCCTCCTCTGGAATTCTGCTGCTCTCATTGGTATTGAAACTGCACTCCTTGGTCGGTGAACTTGGTCTTGGTTGGATTTCTTGTTGATCTTCTCGGGGAGAGGCCAGTTGTAGTGACTCTCAAGTGTCTTTGCCTTAGGTGGAATTTCACTGCCCTTACTAGGGGCCGGGCTGAGTAATCCCCTCAGGTTTGCTTTCAGGAGCTTTTGTTCCCTGAGTGCTTTCCTTAGAGTTCTGGAGGACGGGAATGAAAATGGCGGCCTCCTGGTGAGGCCTCCGCCTGGAGGAGCTAAGAGCCTGGGGCCCCACTCTTCAGTGCACCCTCAGAGAACAGTGCCCAATAACTCCGTCTGCCTGACTTCCAGCAACCCTCCAAGCTCACTGAGCCTGCGACCGGTTCAAGGTAATCCCGAGCTTTGAGCTCACTCTTGGCTCTGTCTCTGTAGCCAGCTTTCCCGTTCTAATACCTGTAAGCTCTGCGACACTCAGACACCCCCAATCCTTCTTTGACCCTGCAGGACCTGAGGCCATGCTGGCCTCCTGTGGGCTTCACCCCAGTTTAGCCTCTGGAGCGATGTCCCTCAGCAGAACAGACTTTTAAAAGTACTGATTTTGTGCTCCATTGCAATGCCGCTTGCCGGGATCCGGCCCCTCCCCCCGGGGTCTATCTTCCCGTGGCTTTGGATTCACTTCTCTGCCAGTCATACCTTTAAGAAAGTAGTTGATTTTCTGTTTCTGGAATTGCTGTTCTTCTCTTTGATATGTCATTGGATTTGTAGGTGTTTGCAATCTTTAGATAAGCTATCTAGCTGATCTCCGGCTAGCTGAAGTAGTCTCAGCCTGCTACTTCTCCACCATCTTGACTTCTCCTCCTAAAACAATTTTTTAAATGCCTTTTTATGTCTAGCACATGGCCTGTGTGCACAGAACTACATTGAATTGATTCAAGACCGAAACTGAGACTGGGGTTCTCTTGAGTGAATATAGAAAGGGGGAAGGAAGGGCATTGGGGGTAATGTGCAAGGGCTGATTAAAAAGGTGGGCTGTGGAAACCAAATAGGAGAAAAAAAGAAGGGAAGACTTGAGCCTATATAGATAGTGACCAGATGGTGCGGTCTTTGGGTTCAAGGACCTGGTAGGGTTGAAGAGCTGCTGGAATTAGCTTTCTAGATGGTGAGCAGGGACAAGGGGAAATGGCAGGTGACAGGATCCCCAGACGTGGGGAGGTGAAAAGCAGTGCCTGGGACTGAATGCCTGCCTGGTGGGACAGGGGGTGGAGGACAGACTCCTTGCAGTGTGGAAGTCAGGCATGACCTTTGGAAATGCTGAAATCAGTGCCAGGCCCTGAAATCTTCTCTGAGTATGCTGGGAGGAGCGAAAGACTATGTGCTGCTCGGGTGGGTGGGCTAGTTGGCATGCAGACTGGTTGTGTGACTAGCAAAGAAGCGTTGGTGTACATGAGGGGAAGCACTGCCATGGTCTGGATATTGCAGTGTGGAGCAGGGAGGATGCGACCACATCTTAGGCCCGGCAGTATGTGGTGTAGGAATAATGAAAGACTTACCTGGCAGTCTACAGGGAAGCAGTCCCCTCAAGGGACTCCATGTTTTAGGTGGAGCCAGAAGAGTTTTGGTGCAGGAGAGGGGATTTGGTGAGCTTTTGTCGCCCTCGACCCGCAAGGACGACAAGAAGCCCCGGTTCAGATGTATCTTCTCTCTCTTTATTTCCGCAAGTCTACACACTTATATACGTTTACATGACCAATCAGTGAGCAAGGTGACCAATAAGGGGCCAAATAATGGGGAGAGCGAATGAGAGTCCTGTTACTATGCTGATTAAATTTGAAACAGCTAATGACTATGTCCTCCTTTAGGCGAGCTTCACCAGAAAGTTCGTTGTTTACTTGCAGCATATTTTGCTGGCAGTGAGCCAAGCGCCATCTTGTAATGGCGGGGACTTTCCCGGCCGGAGGCGATCCCCGACAAGCTTTATTGGATCTCGGGTGTGGACAGGTTGTGGTTAGGAAGCTGGGGTGAGATTAAGTGATGCTCAGAGCCATATGGAAGTGACAGTCAGAAATGTTGGTCCTGTGGGAAGCTTGGATTTCTAGGAACATGGATGGAAACCAGTAGAAGACCAGAGGGGACATCCCTGCTGTGTGCCTAGTCTAATGGTTGTCTATTTATTTATTCTGGTGTCAAGCATCTTGTGGGAGGTGAGGGATAGGGGCTGGGTTTCAGGCAGGAGAAAGGAGAACATCTCCTTATGTTGCCATGGGGTGCGGTAAGGGTTACCTTTAGTCCGTTATTGCTTAACATCTGGATGACTCCAGGAATAATTCCGTGTCAAATATGTCCAGTGATGTTAATACCTAAAAGTGGATGTGGATGGAAAACATGGCACTTGAGCGAGTTTTTCTGAAATTTGAAGTCTCCATGGCATCAGAAAAAGTGTTCTTGCAGACTTCTTTCTTTGAAAAGTCTGGACTCTTTTCTGTTCCAGACTCTTCTGGACTTTTCTCTTTGAGTTCTTAATGCTTTCCAGAACTTATTAGAAATAATTTTGCATGGTGGCATATTAGGTGGTGTATCACACCAGGTGTCCTTCCGTGCAAGCTGACTTTAGGGGATGACTAGTCCCGACTCCTGATTCCTCCTTTTCCACTAGCCTTCTCCCACTATGTCCTTGACCACATCCCCTTTCACAGAACTGATGGACTGAGCTGAGCCTTTCATCTGCTAGGTAGTTGGTATTTCATCCACATTAGGATTTTGTATTTGCATATAATCTGTATAAGGGACATTTTTAGGTCTGTAAATAGGTGCATTTTTCAAATGTATATTTCTCTTTCATACTAATGATGATGATTTAAAGTGTGTAAATGATGATGTTTAAAGTGTTGATTTAGCATTGAAGCACAATCAGCATACCTGCTGTCTTATGATCTGAGTCAAAAGGGCTTCCCTGTGTGGATTTTACCTCCTTACCAGGTATGAAGCTACAGGTCGTTCATCTGCCCTTGGCACAGTATACTGCACACACCAGAAGTTCTAAAATCTACTGGCCAGTGTCAGGAAAAGGAGTCTTGCCTGCACCCTGATTAGCATGGATTATTGTTGACAGAAAGTTTGTATCAGTGGGCAGCGTCTGTTCTTCAGATCCATTTTTTTTCTGCTTTTCATTACTATGTTATCCTTGGGGTCATCTCTTTATGGGCTTGCTGACCTTCATGGCTGGTGAAGCTCCTTGGTGTGAGTTTCTTTTTCCCCGTCAACATTTCCACAGTAATGTTGAAAAACAGCTCCTCCCAAACCCCATGACTTACATAGGCCTTATGGCAACAAGTGTTTGTTTTTCTTCCTCACCAGTCTCCATTGGTTGGGGTGGTTCTGTCTCTGGCTGCTGGTTGCTTGGGGTGGGCTCCACGATGGGTTCAGTCCAGCTCTGCTCCAGGAGTTTCCTTGTATCCCTTAGAGGAGAGACTGCCCGAGGTTCTCCAGCCATAACTGGGTTATATTTCTAAGGACTGGCTGCCCCAAATCATTTGTGTGTGTGTGTCATCCAAAGGTGTGACTTCAGCTAAAGAAGAATTTGTGGCATTTTTCAAACTATCCCAGGAGGAGAAGAGGACAGGGACCAAGACAGTTGTTAGAAGGTGAAATCACCAGAGTCATATTAGCTTTTAAGTAACAGTGCATCACTAATGACATTTATCCTTGTCAGTGTTTTCTGTCTTATGTCTGATGAGGTTATTTTCCTTGTTCTCACTGTTATGTTTATAAAATTCAGTTTTACTTAAGTTGTCAAGTTCACCTTGAATGTTTATTTCCCCTTTTTCTGTATAGGTCTGTAATCTTGAGCAACCTGCTTTCATGATTTCATGACATTGTCTAGGGAATTTGTGTAAGCTAATAAATGATACCATCTTCATTTACACTTGGATGTGTAGGCAGGGCTGGGAAGGCACTTAATTCTCTGGCGTGGGGTGGGGTTGGCAGTGTGAGGGATGGAGGGATAGGAAGGACTGGGGGGTCATTCCCTACTAGGGAAGAACCACACTGAGCTCCTTCTTCCTTTTTAGGGTTTCCACTGGGGCTCTCAAGTGGGATAAGGATATTTCCACTTCCTTTGGTGTTTCCTGAAGCAGGTTTTTGTGGGGCTCTGTTATGATCCTTTCAATTAAGAAAGAGTGGAAATGGTATGAAAAGGATTATGTGTGAGGAAATGGAGG
Organism: Neogale vison; assembly: GCF_020171115.1. Lineage (NCBI taxonomy): Eukaryota > Metazoa > Chordata > Mammalia > Carnivora > Mustelidae > Neogale > Neogale vison. Next base: position 41,308,640 of record NC_058104.1, read on the forward strand.
GATAATACCATTGCTTTCATAGGTTTGTTTTTACATATTTATGTAAAATATGCCTATTGCTGTATTGGGATCAAGTGACATTTAATCAGGCCAGTCTTGAACATTACTGAATTGTACCTGTGAAAAGAAATTGAAGTCTGCTGTGGCTGGGCCAAGAAACAGGTGAGGCCTGTAGTGATATGACAAATAGTAGTGAAATGACAAATCAGCCAAACCCCCTGAAGCAGTGTTAGAGTCAGTCCTTCATAGAGAAACCCACTGTGTGTTATTGTAATTGGGGTGTCAGGACCTGATAATACAGTTGAGTAGGTGTGAGTCAACAGGCAAGCTTCACACTCTGCAGTGGCCAGATTTAGGAAACCTTTGCTTGAGAAGCACCAACATCCATTCATGAGAACACACTCCTCCCAGCACATGCAGATTTTTCAGATTAAGTTCCCCAGATTTCGATGGGGATTCTGCACCTGGGAGAGAGGGAGTCTCCAGGGCAGTTGTGAAAACATTCTTCCCTCCCACTGTGTCCACCTCCATTCATCACTCCTCGCCTTCACCAGACCTGCCAAGTCCCAAGACTGAAGGCCTTGGAATCCTGGCAAGCAGTCTGGACCCCACTATAAGACAAACAGAGATGGTAGATCATTTGCTTTTAACTGAGAAAGGGCTTCCATGTGAATAAATAGAGGGCATGAGTGAGTATTCACAAATGTGACTACTTATTGATATCATTACTTACAAGGGAGAGGAAAGCAAGCAGACAAATTAATAAACACCTTTGAGTTCACAAATGATCATCTGTTTCTCAGCAGATAGCACTATTAAAAACTTGGCTCAATGAAAATATTGTAATCCATTTGAAATCTCAGAGACAGACTTAATTTCTGACTTAGGGCAACTCATTAAACCCGATGGTCATGCTTCCCACCTGTAAATAGGTTAATGGTACTTCTGAATGTTGTGTGAATTTCAATTACAGAGATTATTTTCCAAGAATTATTGAATAGTTATTATGTACAGAGCCTTAAATTAGGAACTAACAAAAAGAGGAGTAAAAGCAAAGAGAAAGAGAGCTAGAGACTGAATCCTATCATTTATGTAAAATATGCCTATTTTGAATAAAGAGAGGTTACAGCAATTGGTTGATAAAGATTATGAAGAATAGTAGCGAAATGACAAATCAGCCAAACCTTAAAGTGACATCACTAAAAGTTTGCCTCGTGTTTTCATCCTATTTTAAAGTCTAACCTCATTATTGTGTCAGGCATGTTAAGGGGGGGGGAAGAAATTCGGGATGCCTGGGTGGCTCAACTGGGTAAGTGTCTGCCTTTGGCTTGGGTCACGCACAATCCCAGATTCCTGAGGTTGAGTCCTGCATCAGGGTCCTTGCTCTAAGTGGAGCCTGCTTCTTCCTCTGCCTGTTGCTTTCCTTGCTTGTGCTTGCTCTCTCTCTCTCCCCCTCTCTCTCTGACAAATAAACAAATACAATCTTTAAAATGATCTTATTCTAATATAATTACCATGTAGTGTTATATGAGTTTCAGGTGTTCAATATACTGATTCAACATTTCTGTACATTATTCAGTACTCCTCACAAGTGTACTCTTAATCCCCTTCACCTATTAATTATCCAATTGAATTCCCTTTTTCCTGTCATTTTGTTTAGACAATAGAGCCCTGTAGCCATTCACCTAGAGTGCTGATTCACCCACAGACCCATTTTTCTTTAAAGCAGCTTTTGTCTATTTGATAAGGGGTTTTCTTAGCAGGTGGGAGCTCAGACAGACTGAGGTTAGCAGGTACAGCCTGATTTCTATGACCGGGGGCTCTGGGAGGAGTCACTCCAATCATGACATTGTTTGTGAAAGATCTTTCACTTCCTGGGGACTGAGATAATATCTTCCAGTAATCACAACTTTAAAATATAGGTCCACGTGCCTGGAAGGAAGCTGACAAGTCTACCGCATCCAGGTGCTCCATCACTGTGACCAGTAATGGGGCTAGGGGATGATTTGTCAGGTGCCCAGAAGCAGCTGAGGCCAGATCCCACTTCTTGCCCCTGAACAGGGCCTGTCCACCTGTCCTGATTCCTGGTACATATACTCAGAAGATAATTAAAAAGCTTTTTTTTAAATCCACCAAATGTAAAATAGATCACTTCCCCCTTTTTTATCTGTTAAAAGGCTGGTTGGAGCGGCACTGGGGTGGCTCAGTGGGTTAAGCCTCTGCCTTTGGCTCAGGTCATGATCTCAGGGTCCCAGGATCGAACCCCGTGTTGGGCTCTCTGCTCGGCGGGGAGCCTGCTTCCTCCTCTCTCTCTCTCTGCCTGCATCTATGTCTACTTGTGATCTCTCTCTGTCAAATAAATAAAATCTTAAAAAAATTAAAAGGCTGGGTGGAAGAAGCAACCAGGCTTGGTAGACTGTCTCTGGGAGGAAGTAGAAGATACAGATCCCTGGAACTAGCATGCTGGCAAACCTGATATAGGAATTCAAGATCTGTGCCTGTTTGGAATGATCTTGCATTAGGATTGAGAAATAAGTGATGCAAAAGTTGATAGGGAAGCTTAAAACACTGAGTATGGAGACTGTTCCATGCCAACCCTGTCCATTAGCATTTGGGTCAGCAGCTACAACAGAGATCCAAATTCTGTAGCTTCAGTATACTGGATGGTAACTCTCTCATGGATAAGAAGTCAAGGTGTTGGCTCACTAGAACCGGTATGACAGCTTCAAAGATCTGTGCTCCACCTACTTTTCTGATTCTCCACCCTTGAGGCTATCTGTTGGCAGTAGGAGCTTCCACCATCTTGTCCATGTTATAGGTCTGATCCCGAGGAGAAGATAAAAAGATGATAGGCCATGCCCATCCAGGTGAAGTAGCTTCCCTTAAAGCGTTTTCTTAAGAAAGTCCCAGGGTTTCCAGTACAGCTCATAGACCACCCCTGGCTGCAAAGGAGGTTGTACCTGCTATTTTCTAACAGGGCATGGCTCCCTGGAAGAAAATCAGACATGAATGAGACATGAATGAACAGTGGATATTGGGTAGCTGTCCCAAGCTCACTAGCCTGAGGAGTGCAGACCATTTTCTTTAGCACTGGGAAGTTGTTGGAGGATTCTGAGGAGAGAGGAGAAGGGTTTGCTTCAAGAAGATGAAATGGCAGGAGGCTTAGAGAGCAAGTGGAGAGGGTGAGAGTAGAGGCAATGCTGTGTGGATTTGCATGGACTAGAATATGGATGAATACACTCTAACCACTCATAGTCATCTGGGAAACTGAGGCAACCAGATGGCACTGCTTTAAGAAATGCCCTTCCTGTAGCACTTGAGTTAACAGGCTTGACAGTTAACTGAATGTCTTTCAATAGAATATGAAGAACCACGTCAACCATCATACGATTAGCAATTTTATCTTTTGATTATGCTCAGTGTCATTTCTTGTTTCAAACGAGTGAATTGCTTCCATAAAGCAACCTTAAAACAATTTCTCTTCTGTTCTTTGCACTCATTTTGATACTAGTAGAACAAATTATAATGGAATCCTATTGAAACCCTCTTCAATTTAAACTATGTACAAACAGACTTGTAGATTTTGTCATCCTTTGCACATCAGCAGCAGTTTCTGTGCCATTTGTAGCCACAATTGAATAGGCATTTAGATCGGTGAGAGGTTCATAAGGTTTGTAATTCAAAACACAAAGTCCAAATGCACCAGGTAAATGCAGCAGTCATAAGTAAAGGGTATGGGCTAATATGCACATGGTTGACAATAAGTCATAAATCCATTGTTGAGCTGATGTGACTTTTGAATACAGTTATTCTAATGCTTGCAGATTTCTTTCGAGGTTGACTATCTAGATTTTGAATATTGGGATTTCTGAGATGTTTCAGTGCTTTATGGAGACAAAGGGATGGAGTCTTCGAAGTTGGAAGTATTCTATACATGGTAATGGCTTCTTGCCTTGGGTATCCACACTCCAGATATTTGAAATCATAGGGTTTATGTTTGAACTACAACAATTTTCTCTCATAAAGGGACACAAGTGATGTGATATAGTCACAAGTGATGTGATATAGTTCCTAGTCATCAACACTGAAATTCCAAAGACTGGCACTGGTGCAAGGGATAGTTTGAAATGGCCAAGTTACGGTCACAAAACTCTCTCTCAGGGACTTTCAGGGACCGAGCTATGTGAAAAAAGGCATCTTCATGTTGGCAGTATGGAGGGGAGCAAAAAATAAATCAACCCACAGGACATCTATCTGCCACTGACTCATCGCCTCACCATAGTAAGACTTACATGCTTTCAACCTCGTAAAGGCATATTATCTTTTGTGTTTTAAAACCTAGGTGTCTTGTGACAGGACAAAATTTCACTTCCAAATGCACATGTAGATGAAGGAAAGAATTCTGATCATTACTTCACCCAGTCACATCCATCCTGTGAGGAAGAGTCTTAGTTTGAGATGGGCACTCTGGCCTCTTTCTTATTTGCTAAGTAAGATAAATAACATTTACCAATATTAGACGTTTCTCTCTGACAGTGAGTTTCTGGCACAATGTCTGTTTTCATTCAGGGAAACACAGGGATTTACAAATTCCAAAATCTCGGCAGATCAGTCAGTGATGTGGTAAACAGTTTCTCAGCTAGGCAGATGGAGGCACTTCTCTAGTGCCAGAAGCTGAGGAGATGAGGATCTGGATGGCAGCACCTGCACCAGGGGAATTATTGGAAATTGTACCACTATAAACAAAAGATACTCATCCAAGCTCAGGACTGAGCTTGCATATCTAATATCTAAATATATAAATATCTAATAGATATTTAACCTGATTTGCCTGCAAAAACACTCATGTTATTAAAAACAAAACCAGCAGAGGTCACGTGAATTTTCAAGGTGGCTAAATGATGAGGTCTTTTCTGGCTTTGCTCTGCCTCTCACCCATCCCATACATGACCAATTCTATCGTAGGGCATCTTGTTCATAAGGAATAGGGGCCCAAGTGATGGCATCCTTTAGCTTCCTATAAGCCAACAACCTCTCCATTAAGCCACTGCAAATTATCATACCATCTGAGTGATATTGAAGTGCTTGCCATATTAAGGTAGCTCTCCATAAATCCTCTGATCCCCCTTCCAACCAGAGGTCTGCCCCTAGGCCCTGCCTGTATGGAAGTTTTGAATCAGTCACTGCTGAAAGGATTATGTTTATCCTAAACTGACAGATGAAGCTTCCTTTTACATCACTGCAAAACTGGTGAATGAAGCTACCCAAGGACCAGGCAGCAGCCAGACATCTGGGCAGCAGTGAGTCTGCTTATCTTGGGAAACCGAAAGAGAGCCAACCATCTCTGAGACTTTTATGATGGCAAGTGTAAGAGCTATTGTGTGGAGTGTAAGTGAGGACACTGCCTGATCCTGAGAAGGCACCTAGAGTAAAGGTTTGCTTCCTGCCAGGGGTGGGCAGGAAGTTGGGCAATGACTCAGTCCAGCCACAGAGGCCTCCTGCCTTAGCATCTGGAGGGAGGGCCAAATGTGGTTAATGTGAGGACATGGAAAGGATGCTTTCCCAACCCTGCCTTCAGTCAGTGGCAGCAGAGGAAACTGCCATATTAACTGCAGTGCACTCTGTGGAGAACAATTGGAATAAAGAACCCAGGGAGAAACTGAAACAAATATTGAGGTATCTGATCATTTGGTAAATCCTAACTGGACATTGATCTGACCCACCCATCATACTAGGCATGGAGGATACAGCTATGATTGGAAACAGTTCCTGACTTTGGGGGCTTCTATGGGGCCAGAGAAGAGAGGCAGCTGAACAGTGTGGCCAATCAAGATGAGCAAATGTTGGATGGGAACTCTTAGTAGGATCCCTGAAGAAGACATCGTGTGCCACATCTTCTCACCTCACCTTGTGCTCACCTGCCACTGGTGGGAAGTTTCTGTGCACCCTGACAGCTTCCTACCTATCTCCAGTACCTGTTTGCCTCTCCCTTTTTCTCCTCCTGGGGGGTGGAAGACACTGCCCCTCGTGCAGCATTCAGCCAGTGGGTGGATAGGTTCCCCGGCTTCCTCCCTGCTCAGTGGGGCAATTCTGAGGCATGCTCCATATAGTCTCCTAGAGGTTCTTAACAGGAGGGAGTCCCAGCTGCTCACAGCAGTAGCTCACTCCTTGACAAGTCCGGTATTGATGCAAATCCTGGGCCACCTCCGAGTTAGCCACCTGGCTCAAATCCTTTCCTCAGGCTCTGCCCTTAGGGGTTTACCTGCCTCAGGCTAAGGATCTGAAACAGCACATAGCACATGGCACTTTATTGACACTTTTGAGTCAGTTGGAAGATGGGCACTCACATGCTGAACGGGTGACCAGCACCAAGGTGTCCATGTGACCAATGAGAGTGGCCCAACTTGGATGTTTCCCCACCTGCTCCCTTGATGAAGCAACTTTGGGAAGATCATAGTTTGACTAGTTTTACCCAGCAGTCCCACTGGGTATCACTAGGGTGATAGTAGAGACTTATCACCTGGAGACACTGGATTGTTTGTACATCTAAAGTGCTTAAGGCATCCTATCTCTTCCCTGCTGCTCATGGGATGGGTACCTTTCAAGTCATGCCTTTTGGGTTCCTTGATATCCACCCCAATATCTAGGCCTCAGAAAACATGTCTCCTCACTTCCCGGTCACATGAAGCACAGAGACACAGTCTTTTAGGCACTCTGTAGGGCCAAATGTGTTTCAGAATTTAAATAGTTCAGACGTTGGAAGTGTAAAACCATGCATCTATCAAATATGATATATCTTTCACCCTTGGAAGGGTCTGAGGCCATACCCCCTAAGACAGCAGTTTAAAGTTTCTGTACTTTCACCTTGAATACAAGTTTGCCCCAACACGATAAAAAAAAAAAAAAAAGCTTTCGATTCTTGGACAATATCAGATTTCCAATTGCAGGCACAGAATTATGGAGCTCTTCAAAGTTCCACCCACCCAAATCCTATCAAGGCCCACTCCCTGTCCTTCCTCTGACTTCTGAAGGACTCATGGCACTCATATTAGAACAAAGTACAGCACCTGATACTACTCTGTCTCACATTTTTCTCATTGTTTTTCATGTCTTCATTTCAATTCTAATTATACACGAAGGCAGAGATCATGTTTTGTGCAGCATGCTGCATCTGGTAGGGCTCTCTTGGTTTTAGGAAAATGGATTCATTTTAACTTTTCAAAAATGGAAGTAGAGTTGATACACACTTTACATTAGTTTCAAGTTTATAACATAGTGAGTGGACAATTCTATACATGATGCTTGCAAGTGTAGCTACCATCTGTCACCATACAATGCTATCACAATATCACTGACTATATTCCCTATGCTGTACTTTTAATCCCTGTGACTTATTCATCCCATCACTGGAAGCTTGTACCTTCCACTCACCTTCACTCATTTTGCCTGTCCCCAAACACCCTCCCATCTGGGAGCCCCTAGTTTCAATTCATGGGTTTTTTTCCTGTATTTTTTGCTTGTTTTATTTTATAGATTCTACATAAAAGTGAAATGGTATTCGATGTGTAAAAACAGAATTTTTGATTTTGTAACTGAAAAGGTGTAGGAACAGCCTGTGATTCAGGTCCAGGGGTCCAGGGGCTCTATTAGTCCATCAGGATTCAGTCCTTTCTGTCTCTCTGGCCACTACATCTTTCTTGGTATCACTCTTGATCAGGCTTTCTGTACATGGCTGCTTCTGTACATGTTGGTTTACAACGGCTAGCTGAGCCATTGCCAGGGAGAGACAGCTTCTGTGTCCTCATGCTTCCACAAAAACTCTCATCAGTCCCTCCTATTGGCCAGCTTTGTCCTAAACCAATCTCCATAGCCAAGAGTGGTGGTGTTCTTGACCAAACATGGATCTCTGTTTCCTTAGGTAACAAGTGCTTTCAGACACTGTTGTTAGAATGCAAAATGGTATAGTCCCCAGGGAGGTCATGTATGTATGCGTCTATCCATTGACCCAGAAAGTCCACTAGTGGGAAGCTGAACCACCCATGCAGTGGCAAACAAATGGAATATGTGTGCACAGGGCTATTCATTGTGGAGCTACTTACAATAACAAAAGATGAAAAATCATCAGATATCCATGAACAGAGACTGATTTAATGAACTAAGGCCCCTCCATACTTGGGGATGCTGGCAGAAATGAAGAATATTAGGATGGTTAATTTTATGTGTCAACTTGATTGGGTTCTGGGGTGCCCTGATATTTTGGTCAAGCATTGTTCTGGCTGTGTCTGTGGAGGGTATTTCTGAATGAGATTAACATTTAAGCTGGTGAACAGTGAAGCAGATTGTCCTCTCCAGTGTGGGTGGGTCACATGTCAAACAGTGTAAGTGAATATTTGTTGGGGCTTTGTGTTTGCTGAGTCCCCTAATATTGGTCACACAGATACTTCCAACACTACTTCCTGAAATGAATGAATGTGTTCATCAATTAACCTGTGTGTGAATGTCGATACTGCTGAGGCTGCTGGAACCTCAGAAGTTATCCAGATTGGTATCCATCTATACAATAGATTGAAAATGTGGCTGGTGATAGGCAGGAGAGGGGACAAGAGCCCAAATGGTGGTCCAACACAGCCTTGTGAGATGGTGAAAATCTGAAAGGCAGACTAATATGCAGGTCCAGAAACATTCAGTCCGAGTCTGGGAGAGACTCCTTGGATTGGAAGCAGGGATTTGTCACATTTTGTGACATTTTGTGAACACAGTAGGTTAGAAGCCACATTGTGCAAGTTTTGACACAATATCTTCTGAGAAATTAGGGCATTGAGATATCACCTTACACCAGTTAGAATGGCCAAAATTAACAAAACAGGAAACAACATGTGTTGGAGAGGATGTGGAGAAAGGGGAACCCTCTTACACTGTTGGTGGGAATGCAAGTTGGTGCAGCCTCTTTGGAGAACAGTGTGGAGATTCCTCAAGAAATTAAAAATAGAGCTTCCCTACGACCCTGCAATTGCACTCCTGGGTATTTACCCCAAAGATACAGATGTCGTGAAAAGAAGGGCCATCTGTACCCCAATGTTTATAGCAGCAATGGCCACAGTCGCCAAACTGTGGAAAGAACCAAGATGCCCTTCAACGGATGAATGGATAAGGAAGATGTGGTCCATATACACTATGGAGTATTATGCCTCCATCAGAAAGGACCAATATCCAACTTTTGTAGCAACATGGACGGGACTGGAAGAGATTATGCTGAGTGAAATCAGTCAAGCAGACAGAGTCAATTATCATATGGTTTCACTCATTTGTGGAGCATAACCAATAGCATGGAGGACAAGGGGCGTTTAGAGGAGTAGGGAATTTGGGTAAATTGGAAGGGGAGGTGAACCATGAGAGACTATGGACTCTGAAAAACAGTCTGAGGGGTTTGAAGTGGCGGGGGAGTGGGAGGTTGGGGTACCAGGTGGTGGGTATTATAGAGGGCACAGCTTGCATGGAGCACTGGGTGTGGTGAAAAAATAATGAATACTGTTTTTCTGAAAATAAATAAATTGGAAAAAAAATTATAAAAATAAAAAAAAAAGAGTTAAAAAAAAGAAATTAGGGCATTGTAGACTCTTCTTACTGTTAAGTTTGCTTGCATTCAACTTCAATTCCTTCATAGACTCTCAAATTATGAGGCTGCAGGCATTTCACTAATGTTCTGCAGTCGTCCATCATCCCATGTAACAAAGCTTTTCCTGATAAATAACTAAAAATATCTGCTGCTTCATGAAAAGCAGATTTCTGTTTGGTGATGCATGCTCGAGATGATGGAGTACTGGCTTCTGATGGGCATTCCGTCCTACTGATCCACAGCAAAGCCATGACAGGTACAGCCAATGCACTACTGGCACACCAGTACCCTTACATGCAGAAATTCAGCCCCCTTGGTTTCTCCCCAAAGTGGCTTTAGGTGATTCTGCTGTGAAGGAAAACAGGTCGACTTATTAATGGTATTGTTTGAGTCTTTTGCACTTTGTGATTACCCACCAGGTTCTTGAACATGGTAGATGTTGCCTACTTGTTGTGGACTTAAAATAGGTCAGTGGGAACCTAGCTGGCCAGAATAGTCCCAGCCTCCAGGGCCAGCACCTCCTTTGCAACAAAGCCTTGAGGGAGAAGCCTGAGAGTCAAAGCCCTAATTAAGGAAGAAAGAAGCTCATGTACCTCTCACCAGATGATTCTCAGCCTCAGCAAAGGTTCCATTCTTTGTTCCTTGGATTAGATAATACAGAGGCACATTCCCAGTGGCACAGTGCTCCAGTTTCCCACAGTGGTTGCCTCTTCATTAACACAGACACTGTATTGGCTGCCCCCTACCTTCTTTTCCATCTCCACTTCTCTACTTCCTGGAATAAGCTACTTAGACTCAAATGTTTTTCTCAGGTTCTGTCTCTCTGAGAATCCAAACAGGGCAGTCCTAGAGGTCTACAAACCCTCTGAGCCCAGCATCTAATAAGAGGGATCCCACAGCCTGCCGGAAGCCATGTTAGTACGAGTATGCAGTGAACTGGAAGCATAGAGACATAAGCAGCAGGTTAACGGTAATATGGGGGCTGAATTCTGCTGAACCCCTTGCAAATAGAGAGACTGCAGGCATGTAAGAGAGCCAACCTGAGATCAGTGGAGCTTGCCTCCTATCAGCAGAACTATAGGCTTCTGAGCAATAAAAAAGGGTGTTTATTTGGACTGTAAGATTTGGGGTCATGTGTTATGCAGCTATTGTAACTGCTACAGGAAGCTTCTTTTTTTTCAACTGAGCTATAACTGACAACATTGAATGTATTTAAAACATACAGTGTAATAATCTTATATATGAGGAAAAAATACTCCCTATGTGTTACCAAACAAGGAAGAAAATTGTGTAAATGTGGTGCCATTGCTTCAAATGAGATGGAGTGTGGGCAGTGAAGGTCATACCTGACCTGCAGTTTTTTAAATGAAGATGACTTGATGTTTCCATGTCACTGTGATGAGAGAGAATTGGAGGAAGGTCTGGCAGCAGAAGCAGCTACTAAAGGACCAGAGACTCTAGAATGGATTGCAACAGACTGGGAGTACCATCTACCCTCCAAGCTATAACTTAATCATTCTCAAAAATCCTCCATGAGGCATAAAGTGGGAGAAGATGTTTACAAAACATATATCTGAAGAAGACTTGTATCTAGAATATATAAACAATTCTTAGAACTCTATATTAAGACAATCCAGTTTTTCTTAAGTGCAAAAGACCTGAACAGCCACTTCCCCAAAGAAGTTCTTACAATGGCAAATATATGCATGAAAAGATCTACCACATCATTAGTCATTAAGGAAAGGGTAACGAAAATCGGATTGAGACATGACTACAAAATCTACAAGTACAATTAACATTAAAATGTCTGACCGCACCAAGTTTTGGCAAGGATGTGAAGCAACTGCAACTGTCCGAGTCTGCTGATAGACGTGTAAAATGGTACAACCACTAGGGAAAATAATTTGGCAGTTTCTTAAAAAGGTATGTTTTCCATTCTGTGTAGGTTTTCTATTTTCAGAGAACTGAAGGCATATGTCCATACAAAGATGTGGACATGACTATTCACAGCAGCTTAATCTAGAAAAGCAAACTGGACAAAACTGAAGTGCTCATCAAAAGGTGAATGGATGAACAAATTTTAGTGTATCCATATGATGAAATATTACTCAACAACAAAAAGCAACAGACTCTTGATGCATACAATAAAGTTGAATCTGAAAATTATTATGGTGAGTAAAAAAGCCATACTGTACAGAGTGTACATCCTGTTTCCATGTATATAAAATTCAGGGGATGCAAAATTAAAGTGACAGGAAGCAGAGGAAACAAAGGCAAAAATGAACTATTGAGACTTCATGATGGTAAAAAGCTTTTGCATAGCAAAGGAAACTATCGACCAAACCAAAAGACAACTGACAGAATGGAAGAAGATATTTGCAAATGTCTTGTCAGATAAAGGGCTAGTACCTCAAATCTATAAAGAACTTACCAAACTCAACACCCCAAAAAAGAAATAATCCAATCAAGTAATGAGCAGAACAAAGGAATAGACATTTCTCTAAAGAATACAAGCAAATGACCAACAGACACATGAAAGAAAGCTCAATATCACTTGGCATCAGGGAAATACCAATCAAAACCATAATGAGATACCACCTCACACTGGTCAGAATGGCTAGAATTAACAAGTTAGGAAATGACAGATGATGGTGAGGGTGAGGAGAAAGGGGAACCCTCTGGCCCTGTTGGTGGGAATGCAAACTGGTAGAGCACTCTGGAGAACAATTTGAAGGTTTCTCAAAAAGTTGGAAATAGAACTACCCTATGACCCAGCAATTGCACTACTAGCTATTTACCCCAAAGACACAAATGTAGTGATCCAAAGGGACACATGCACCCCAATGTTTCTAGCAGCAATGTCCACAATAGCCAAACTATGGAAGGAGTCCAAATGTCCATTGGCAGATGAATGCATAAAGAAGATGTGGTATATACATGGAATGGTATAGATGTGGTATATATAAGGGAATACTACTCACCCATCTAGAAATATAAAATCTTTCCATTTGCAATGATGTGGATGAAACTGGAGGGTATTATGCTAAGCAAAATAAATCAGAGAAAGACAGTTATCATGTGATCTCACTCATCTTAGGCATTTATAAAACAAAACAGTCATTTTATCATAGGGGAAGAGAGGAAGAATGAAAGAAGATGAAAGAGAGGTAGAAAAACCATAAGAGACTCTTAATCATAGGAAACAAACTGAGGGTTGCTGGAGGGGAAGTGGGTGGAAGGGTAGGGTAACTGGGTGATGGACATAAAGGAGGGCACATGAAGTAATGAGCACTGGTTATTATATGAGACTGAGGAATCCGTGGCCCCTACCTCTGAAACTAATAATAACTTGCATGCAAATTAATTAAATTTAAATAAAAATAAAGAGCACCCTTGCACAAAACTAAATAAACAAACAAATCAAGCAAGCAAGCAAGCAACAGTGATTACCTGGTGACAGGATGGTTGAGGGAGGGAAGGATTATAAGGGCATTAGGGAACTTTTGAGGATGATGTCTGTGTGTCAAACTCATCAAATGGTGTTTGTTTAAAAAAAAAAAAACTTTCTCCTAAAGATGATAAGGGCGTGTGGTATTTGGCACATTTGGTACTCTTATTCTGGAAAATTCTATTCCCCTACTTGGCATTCTCAGAGGGGTAATCCATCAAGGCTTCCAAATTATGTTTAAAAATATATCTATCTATCTATATATCTATAGATAGATATATAGATAGACCTATTTTAGAGAGAACATGAACAGGGAGGAGAGACAGCGGAAGAAGGAGAAGCAGAGTCTTTGATGAGCAAGCTGACACGGGACTGGATCCCAGGTTTCTGGTATCATGATCTGAGCCAAAGGCAGAGGCTTAACTGACTGGGCTACCCAGGTGTCCCCAAATTATCTTTTGTAAACAAAATGGAATGAGGTATACATTTTGAGGTGCATTCTCCTATAGGCCTGCTAACTTTGGAACTGAAAGTCATCCTCTGTCCCCAGCAGATGAGGAAAATGAAAGGCAGTGTGACTGGTCTAAGGTCCCTTCTCAGGTCATGGCCAACCCAATGGTTTTTCCCTCCCAGATTCCAACTGTGGGTTGGTGCTCAGTTCACTGGAACATCTGGCTTCCTAAGCCCTTCATAAATGTCCATTATTTTTTTGGTGTGTGTTTTCCCTCTGAGGGCTGTATTGAGACCATTTTCTCTAGCTCAGAGTTTTCAAGGACACTCTCAGAAACCAGTCTCACTTTTCAGTGCAATGGTATTCCTCCTTCCATTGTTTTGCCAGGTCATAGCTCTTTTTCCTCCTGAGCCCGTTTGTTCCTTGGTGCCTTTATCCCAAATCTATACCCAGCCAGCCTCACCCATCCAGAGTCTGCATGAGCCAAGTATCAGGCCCTGTTTTTTGCTACACCCTTAGGCTGTACTGATGCCTCACTCTAATCTCCCTGTTCATAAAGGACCCAGAGGGTTCAGGTTAAAACTTGTGTGAGCACTTGTAAAATCCTTTGGGAAATCAGTGTAGTTTGCAGCAGTGCCTCATGCCACTCCCCTCACAAGCTCCTCCAGCCCATTCATGTGGATTTCCAAGTAAATCTGTGCACCACACTCAGGGTGGCCACCAGCGCCTGCCTCTGCCCACATGTCAGGGCTGACTCAGGAACTCAGGATCCCACCGTACCTATTTTCAGCATCAGCCATCCCTCTTTTTTTCCCAATTTATTTATTTTCAGAAAAACAGTATTCATTATTTTTTCACCACACCCAGTGCTCCATGCAAGCTGTGCCCTCTATAATACCCACCACCTGGTACCCCAACCTCCCACTCCCCCGCCACTTCAAACCCCTCAGACTGTTTTTCAGAGTCCATAGTCTCTCATGGTTCACCTCCCCTTCCAATTTACCCAAATTCCCTACTCCTCTAAACGCCCCTTGTCCTCCATGCTATTAGTTATGCTCCACAAATGAGTGAAACCATATGATAATTGACTCTGTCTGCTTGACTGATTTCACTCAGCATAATCTCTTCCAGTCCCGTCCATGTTGCTACAAAAGTTGGATATTGGTCCTTTCTGATGGAGGCATAATACTCCATAGTGTATATGGACCACATCTTCCTTATCCATTCATCCGTTGAAGGGCATCTTGGTTCTTTCCACAGTTTGGCGACTGTGGCCATTGCTGCTATAAACATTGGGGTACAGATGGCCCTTCTTTCCACGACATCTGTACCTTTGGGGTAAATACCCAGGAGTGCAATTGCAGGGTCGTAGGGAAGCTCTATTTTTAATTTCTTGAGGAATCTCCACACTGTTCTCCAAAGAGGCTGCACCAACTTGCATTCCCACCAACAGTGTAAGAGGGTTCCCCTTTCTCCACATCCTCTCCAACACATGTTGTTTCCTGTTTTGTTAATTTTGGCCATTCTAACTGGTGTAAGGTGATATCTCAATGTTGTTTTAATTTGAATCTCCCTGAGGGCTAATGATGATGAGCATTTTTTCATGTGTCTGATAGCCATTTGTATGTCTAGATTGGAGAAGTGTCTGTTCATATCTTCTGCCCATTTTTTGATGTGTTTGTCTGTTTCGTGTGGGTTGAGTTTAAGGAGTTCATTATAGATCCTGGATATCAACCTTTTGTCTGTACTGTCATTTGCAAATATCTTCTCCCATTCCGTGGGTTGCCTCTTTGTTTTTTTGACTGTTTCCTTTGCTGTGCAGAAGCTTTTGATTTTGATGAAGTCCCAGAAGTTTATTTTCGCTTTTGTTTCCTTTGCCTTTGGAGACGTATCTTGAAAGAAGTTGCTGTGGCTGATATCGAAGAGATTACTGCCTATGTTCTCCTCTAGGATTCTGATGGATTCCTGTCTCACGTTGAGGTCTTTTATCCATTTTGAGTTGATCTTTGTGTACGGTGTAAGAGAATGGTCGAGTTTCATTCTTCTACATATAGCTGTCCAGTTTTCCCAGCACCATTTATTGAAGAGACTGTCTTTTTTCCACTGTATATTTTTTCCTGTTTTGTCGAAGATTAATTGACCATAGAGTTGAGGGTCCATATCAGGGCTCTCTACTCTGTTCCACTGGTCTATGCGTCTGTTTTTATGCCAGTACCATGCTGTCTTGGTGATCACAGCTTTGTAGTAAAGCTTGAAATGAGGTAAGGTGATGCCGCCAGCTTTATTTTTGTTTTTCAACATTTCCTTAGCGATTCGGGGTCTCTTCTGATTCCATACAAATTTTAGGATTATTTGCTCCAGCTCTTTGAAGAATGCCGGTGGAATTTTGATCGGAGTGGCATTAAAAGTATAGATTGCTCTAGGCAGTATAGACATTTTAACAATGTTTATTCTTCCTATCCAAGAGCATGGAATGGTCTTCCATCTTTTTGTGTCTTCTTCAATTTCTTTCATGAGTGTTCTATAGTTCCTCAAGTATAGATCCTTTACCTCTTTAGTTAGGTTTATTCCCAGGTATCTTATGGTTCTTGGTGCTATAGTAAATGGAATCGTTTCTCTAATTTCCCTTTCTGTATTTTCATTGTTAGTGTATAAGAAAGCCACTGATTTCTGCACATTGACTTTGTATCCTGCCACGCTGCTGAATTGCTGTATGAGTTCTAGTAGTTTGGGGGTGGAGTCTTTTGGGTTTTCCATATAAAGAATCATGTCATCTGTGAAGAGAGAGAGTTTGACTTCTTCATTACCAATTTGTATACCTTTTATTTCTCTCTGTTGTCTGATTGCTGTTGCTAGGACTTCTAATACTATGTTGAATAAGAGTGGTGAAAGTGGGCATCCTTGTCTTGTTCCTGATCTCAATGGGAAGGCTGCAAGCTTTTTCCCATTGAGGATGATATTTGCTGTGGGTCTTTCATAGATAGATTTGATGAGGTTCAGGATTGTTCCCTCTATCCCTATACTTTGAAGCGTTTTAATCAGGAACGGATGTTGGATTTTGTCAAATGCTTTTTCTGCATCAATTGAGAGGACCATGTGGTTCTTCTCTCTTCTCATATTAATTTGTTGTATCACATTGATTGATTTACGAATGTTGAACCATCCTTGTAGCCCAGGGATGAATCCCACCTGATCATGGTGGATAATCTTTTTAATGTGCTGTTGGATCCTGTTGGCTAGGATCTTGTTGAGAATCTTAGCATCCATATTCATCAGTGATATTGGTCTGAAATTCTCCTTTTTGATAGGGTCCTTGCCTGGTTTGGGGATCAGGGTAATGCTGGCTTCATAGAAAGAGTCTGGAAGTTTTCCTTCTGCTTCAATTTTTTTTTTTTTTTTTTTGCTGGATGTGAATTAGATTTATTGTGCTGATCATTTTGCAATGTATACATATATCAAATCATTATTTTGCACAGCTGAAACTAATACAATGTTATATGTCAATTATATCTCAATTTTAAAAAAAACATTATGAGTGTGTCTGTGAGAGTGTTTCTGGATGAGACAAATTAAATAATTAATTAAATTAATAAAATAAAATAACTGGTACATCATGACCCTTCAGATTGATTTCAAAACTGAACAGTATTGTTGCAATGTTTTTTTTTAATTTTTTAAAAAATTTTTATTTAAATTCAAATTTAGTGAACCTACAGTGTATTATTTTTTTTCCCCAATTTATTTATTTTCAGAAAAACAGTATTCATTATTTTTTCACCACACCCAGTGCTCCATGCAAGCTGTGCCCTCTATAATACCCACCACCTGGTACCCCAACCTCCCACCCCCCCGCCACTTCAAACCCCTCAGACTGTGCTTCAATTTTTTGAAACAGCTTCAGGAGAATAGGTGTTATTTCTTCTTGGAAGGTTTGGTAGAATTCCCCAGGGAATCCGTCAGGTCCTGGGCTCTTGTTTTTTGGGAGATTTTTGATCACTGCTTCAATCTCGTTATTAGATATCAGTCTATTCGGGTTGTCGATTTCTTCCTGGTTCAATTTTGGTAGTTTATATTTTTCCAGGAATGCATCCATTTCATCTAGGTTGCTAAGCTTATTGGCATATAACTGTTCGTAGTAACTTCTGATGATTGTTTCTACTTCCTTGGTGTTAGTTGTGATCTCTCCCTTTTCATTCATAATTTTATGAATTTGGGATTTCTCTCTTTTCTTTTGGATTAGTGTAGCCAGTGGCTTATCGATCTTATTGATTCTTTCAAAAAACCAGCTTCTAGTTTCATTGATACGTTCTACAGTATCTCTGGTTTCTCCCTCATTGATCTCAGCTCTAATCTTGATGATTTCCCTTCTTATGTGTGGAGTTGGTTTGATTTGTTGTTGATCCTCCAGTTCTTTAAGGTGTAGAGACAGCTGGTGTGTTCTGGATTTTTCAATTTTTTTGAGCAAGGCTTGGATGGCTATATATTTTCCCCTTAGGACCGCCTTTGCTGTATCCCATAGGTTTTGGACCGAAGTGTCTTCATTCTCATTGGTTTCCATGAATTGTTTCAGTTCTACTTTGATCTCCTGATTGATCCAAGCATTCTTAAGCAAGGTGGTCTTTAGCTTCCAGGTGTTTGAGTTCCTTCGGAACTTTTCCTTGTGATTGAGCTCCCGTTTCAACGCATTGTGATCTGATAATATGCAGGGAATAATCTCAGTCTTTTGGTATCGGCTGAGTCCTGATTTGTGACCCAGTATGTGGTCTATTCTGGAGAAGGTTCCGTGTGCACTTGAGAAGAATGAGTATTCTGCTGTTTTAGGGTGGAATGTTCTGTATATATCTATGAGGTCCATCTGGTCCAATGTGTCATTCAATGCTCTTGTTTCTTTATTGATTTTCTGCTTCGATGATCTGTCTAATTCTGAAAGAGGCATGTTAAGATCACCTACGATTAGTGTATTCATATCAATATGACTCTTTATCTTGATTAACAGTTTTCTTAAGTAATTGGCTGCTCCCATATTGGGAGCATAGATATTTACAATTGTTAGATCATCTTGCTGGATAGTCCCTTTAAGGATTATGTAGTGTCCTTCTGTATCTCTGAGTACAGTCTTTAGTTTGAAGTCTAATTTATCTGATGTGAGAATCGCTACCCCAGCCTTCTTTTGAGTCCCATTGGCATGAAAGATGCTTCTCCACCCCTTCACTTTCAGTCTGCGTGTATCTTTAGGTTCAAAATGGGTCTCTTGTAGACAGCATATGGATGGGTCCTGTCGTTTTATCCAATCTGCAACACTGTGCCGTTTTATGGGTGCATTTAGGCCATTCACATTGAGAGTGATTATTGATAGATACGTTTTTATTGGCATCGAGTTACCTTTGAAGTCTTTCTTTCTGTAGACTGTCTCTGTATTTCTGTTCAATGCTATTCTTTGGATTTTTCCTCTTTTATAGCACCCACCTTAATATTTCCTGCAGTATCGGCTTGGTGGTTGCATAGTCTTTTAAGCCTTGCCGGTCTTAGAAACTCTTTATCTCTCCATCCATTTTGAATGTCAGTCTTGCTGGATAAAGTATTCTTGGCTGCATGTTCTTCTCATTTAGTGCCCTGAATATATCTTGCCAGCCTCTTCTGGCTTGCCAGGTCTCTGTGGACAGGTCTGACGTTATTCTGATGGGCTTCCCTCTGTAAGTAAGGAGCCTCTTTGCCCTGGCAGCTTTCAAGAGATTATACCTACAATTATAATTTTTCAATTTGACTATCAGGTGTCGTGATGTTTTTTTGGAGTGTATAATCTTGGGTGGAGACCGTTCAGCCTCTAGTACATGAACGCTGGTTTCATTCGCGAGATTCGGAAAGTTTTCATAAAGGACTTGTTCCACGACATCTTCTAGACTTCTTTCTTTCTCCTCCCCTTCAGGAATTCCAATAATTCTGACGTTGGAACGCTTCATGGCATCACCTATTTCCCTAATTCTGCTTTCGTGGGATCTAAGCTGTTTGTTCCAGGCTTCCTCCTGATTCTTTCTATCTGTTTGTCTTCCAGATCACTAATTCTATCTTCTGTCTCAGTTACCCTAGCTTTGAGAGAGTTTAGATTGGATTGGAACTCATTGAGAGCATTGTGGACCTCCTCCCTGGTAGCTTTAAGCTCCGCCCTAACATTGTGAACATCCTGTCTGGTCGCTTTCAGTTCGGCCCTAATCAATTCTGTTTGGTCATCCATGGCTTTCTCCAACCTAGCTATTGCCTGGATAATTGTTAGCCTGAATTCTCTTTCCGACATATTGTCTATGTTGATAGCCGTTAGCTCTGTTGCGGAAGGTCCATCCTCTGTATTTTTCTTCTGTTGGGCATTCCTCCTCCTAGTCATTTTGGTGGGAGAAGACTGAACAGATGTAGCTGGATGTATCAACTCTGGTGCAGTCAAGGTGCACCCTGGAACACTTCCTGATCTCCGTCTCAGAGAGAAGCCTCAGTCTGGGTGCAGAAGCTGAATAAATTCCCCCTTGGACGCTGGCAGTGCAGGTTCCAAGTTAAAGACCCTGGGGGCGCAGGATCTTTTGCTCGTCCCCAAAGCCAAGGCAGTGGCGGCTGTCTGGGAGCTCCTGATCGCCAGAGAGGTTCCAAGCAGCGATCGCACACTGAGATTTTGCCGCCGGCCCGTGCTGGGAGTGCCCGGCTTGCGCGCACCTCTTTTCAGAGGCGGCTGTGGGTCGGGCGCGCGTCTGGGGCACTGAGAACGGGGCGCTGGTCCGTAAGTCGCAGGCTGGGCTTTTGCGCGCCTCTGTCCGGGAAAGAGTTTTGCGAGCGCGCGGCTTAGACTTTGAAACAATGGCCCGGGTCAAGAAGCGCCCCCGGGCCTTAGAAACCCAGGAGAGCTGGAGGAACGTGTGTGCGCATCTCAAGCTTTGTGGTAGGGCTAGCGCGCGTTCTGCAGACCAGCGTGGCTCCCATCCCCTCACAGGAGCCGGAACCCCTGCTCTCTGGGGCGCGCTGGCGGCTTAGGGACCAGGAGCCGGTTTCTCCCCCGCACTCTCTCTGCCTCCGCGCCGGGGAGGCCGTCTGGGACCAGGGACTTAAGCCCCTGTCCCTAGCCGCCCCGATTCCCACAATTTCCCCCCGAGATCCTTTGCTCTTTTGGAGTGCTTTCAACCAGTCTCCAAGTTAATGCTGGTCCCCTGACGCAGGACACTCTCGCTCGTATCGGGGTATTACTTTTGCACCGGTCGCCTCTGGGGCTCCCTCCCCCTTTTGTTTATCTTCCGATATCAGTCCACTGTTCCATTCCGCTTTACCTGCTCACTGGCGTCTTCTGCCCCTGTAGAGATCCAGACGTGTATAATTCTGATCTCAGGCTGATTTCATGGGTGATCAGAATTCTTTGGTAGGTAATCAGCTCACTTTGGGGTACCAGCTGAAAAGACGCCTCTTCCTAGTACCCCGCCATCTTGTCCCCCCAAGACCCCGTGTCTGATTTCTAATCAAACGGAGAGGGTGACACTTGTCTTGCCACCCGACCGCTATTCTTGCCTATGAAGGCTCTCCTGTTTCATGACTTTTCCTTAAAGCTATTTCCACAGGCGCAACCACGCTTCTCTCTAAGGTAGAGGGGATGCCCGGCAAAGAGGATTTCGCTCCATACGGTTTTATGACACCGTGCTTCGAGACTATATTCAGGCAAGCGTCATAAGCATCGCACAGAACCGACTCTGATTTCCCAAAGAATGCTGTGCTTTCCTAGGCAAAGAGGCTTTCGCTCTATGCGGGATTCTCCCACCGTGCTGCCAATACAATTCTAAAGCAAGCAGCAACAGCAGCCCACAGAACCGACTCTTTTTTCCTAGCGACTGCTATGCTTTCACAGAAGTTTTCAGCTTGGCCTGAACCGCACTCCGCCTCTGCTTCCTCATCAAGGCTTTGGGCGTTTGCTCTGTCGCGTCAGGGATTTAGATCTGCGGGAGAGCAGGTGCCTCTTGGGCTTTGCTTTCCCGGGCTCCATGGTCGCACCCTGGGTTCACCCTGCCAGTCCGAACTACGCAGACACAGCCACAACCCTGCAGCAGCGTCCGTGTCCTACAATGTCACTCCATGTCAACTGCCATTTCTTGGCGTAGTAAGGCTTGGCTTTTTGCTCTGGCATTCCGGCTGACACGGGGACTAGGCCAGTGCCTTCCCCATAGGAGAGGAGAGGTGACAGGATCCCTGCACAGCGCCCGTGCACTGGGATGGGGAACTGTGGGTGATTGTGCCACTTCTTTCCCGACACACCCCCTGCCACCCCTAATGCTGCCACATCTTGGAGTTAGATGGCATCTGACTGCCCTTTCTTCCAGGGATCTGTATCTGCGAGTTCAGTGTATGGCACTTGGTGGCAAGAACACGGCTGACCTAGGGACAGGTGCTCTTGGAGATGCTGTCCCCTTGGGACAAAAGGCAGAGAACAGGCCTGCCATATGCCCGGACTCCTTCCTCAGAGTGGAGTATGTGCGCCTGCCCTAGCCGTCTCCTCGTCTTCCTAAAGCCAGGCTTCCGTTCCTTCACACAGGAAGCGGGTGAGGCCTGTCTTGCGACCGTCCCGCTGTTCTCTCCTGGGAAGGCTCTCCTGCTTTGCGACTGTTTCCCGACAACAAGGCCAACGGCTCTTTTCTGTTCTCCAGGGGAGGCGTTCTTTTCCTTCCCCAGACTTACTCTTGGGGATCACGGTGACTGCCGTGTCCCTATCTTTAAGGCCCTTTCCAAATGAGCATCCACGCTTCTCTCTCAGGCAGTGGGGATCCTAGGGCTAAGAGAATTTCGCTCCATGCGGGTTTCTTCTACCGTGCTGCGGAGACTAGCTCAGGCAAGCAGCAGCAGCATCCCACAAACCCGATTCAGATTTCCCAACGAATGCTGTGCTTTCCCAGAGGAGAAGTCTGGGCAAGAGGCTTTTGCAGTATGCTGGTTTCTCCCATCTTGAGACTTTGCCAAGGCAAGCACGAGCAGCAGCCCGCAGAACCGACTCTGATTTCTAAGCAATGGAGAGTGTGACACTTGTCTTGCCACCCGCCCGCCCTTCTTGCCAATGCAGGCTCTCCTGTTGCATGACCCATTCCAGACAGCAAGGCCAAGGGCATCATCTCTTCTCCTGGAGCGGCGTGCTACGTGTGGCCAAGGCATGCTCTGAGGGAGCGCAGTGACAGACGTTTCCCTTTCCTTAAGGGTGCTTACACAGGCGCAACCACGCTTCTCTCTCATCCAGAGGGGATGTCCGGGCAATGAGGATTTCGCTCCATCCGGGTTTATTACACCGTGCTTCGGAGACTATGTTCAGGCAAGCGGCATCAGCATCGCACAGAACCGACTCTGATGTCCCAAAGTATGCTGTGATTTCCTAGAGGGGATGCGCAGCAAAGAGGCTTGCGCTCTATGTCGGGTTCTCCCACCGTGCTGCAAATACTAGGCTAAAGCAAGCAGCAAGAGCAGCCCACAGAACCGACTCTTTTTTCCTAGTGATTGCTATGCTTTCGCAGAGGTTTTCAGCTTGGCTTGAACCGCACTTCGCTGCTTCTTTCTCAGCAAGGCTTTGGGCATTTGCTCTGTCGCGTCAGGGAAGTACATCTGCAGGAGAGCTTGTGCCGCTTGGGCCTTGCTTTCCCGGTCTCCATGGTGGCAGCCTGGGTTCACCCTTCCAGGCCGAACTACGCAGACACAGCCACAACCCTGCAGCAGCGTGCGTGGCCTAGGATGACACTGCATGCCAACTATCATCTCCTGGCTTAGTAAGGCTTGGCTTATTGCTCTGGCATTCAGGCGGTTTCGGGGACTAGGCCAGTGCCTTCCCCATAGAAGAGGAGAGGCAACAGGATCCCTGCACTGCGCCCGTGCACTGGGATCGGGAGCTGTGGTGGGCTCTCCCCACTTCTAACCCAACAAACCCCCTGCCACCCCCAACGATGCCACATCTTTGAGGAAGATGGCATCTGACTGCACTTTCTTCAAGGGAGCTGTATCTGCGAGTTCCGAGTATGGCACCTGGTGGCAGGCCCACGTATACCCTACGGACAGGTGGGCTTGGAGATGCTGTCCCCTTGGGACAAGAGGCACAGAACAGGCCTGCCTTCTGCCAGACTCCTTTCTCAGAGTGGAGTATGCGCGCCTGCCCTAGCCGTCCCCTCGTGTCTTCCTAAAGCCAGGCTTCCGTCACTACGCACAGGGAGCGGTTGAAGATTGTCTTGCCACCATCCCGCTGTTCTCGCCAGGGCAGGCTCTCCTGCTTTGCGACTGTTTCCCGACAACAAGGCCAACGGCTCCTTCTCTTCTCCCGGGGAGGCCTTCTGCTCCTTCCCCAGACATGCTCCTGGGAGCATGGTGACAGCCGTGTCCCTATCCTTAAAGCCCTTTACAGATGTGCATCCACGCTTCTCTCTCAGGCAGTGGGGATGCTAGGGCCAAGAGAATTTGGCTCCATGCAGGTTTCTTCCTCCGTGCTGTGTAGACTAGCTCAGGCAAGCATCAGCTGCATCCCACAAACCCGATTCAGATTTCCCAACTAATGCTGTGCTTTCCCAGAGGAGAAGCCTGGGCAAAGAGGCTTTTACTGTATGCTGGTTTCTCCCACTTTGAGACTTGGCCTAGGCAAGCAGGAGCAGCAGCCCGCAGAACGTACTCTGATTTCTAAGCAAACAAAGAGGGTAACACTTGTCTTGCCACCCGCCCGCTATTCTTTCCAATGCAAACTGTCCTGTTGCATGACCCTTTCCAGACAGCAAGTCAAAGGGCCCCTTCTCTTCTCCTGGAGCGGACCGCTACGCCTGGCCCAGACATGCTCTCAGGGAGCGCAGTGACAGACGTTTCCCTTTCCTTAAGGCTCTTTCCACAGGCTCAACCACGCTTCTCTTTCAGGCAGAGGGGATGCCCGGGCAAAGAGGATTTCGCTCCATGCGGGTTTATTACACCGTGCTTCGGAGACTATGTTCAGGCCAGCGGCATCAGCATCTCACAGAACCGATTCTGATTTCCCAAAAATGCTGTGCTTTCCTAGAAGGGATGTCCAGGCAAAGAGGCATTCGCTCTATGTGGGATTCTCCCACCGTGCTGCCAATACTAGGCTATGGCAAGCAGCAACAGCAGCCCACAGAACCGACTCTTTTTTCCTAGAGATTGCTATGGTTTCGCATAGGTTTTTAGTTGGCCTGAACCGCACTTCGCTGCTGCTTCCTCAGCAAGGCTTTGGGCGTTTGCTCTGTCGCTTCAGGGATGTAGATCTGCGAGAGAGCTGGTGCCTCTTTGGCCTTGCTTTCATGGGCCTCATGGTCGTACCCTGGGTTTTCCCTGCCACGCCGAACTACGCAGACACAGCCGCAAGCCTGAAGCAGCGTGCGTGGCCTAGGATGACACTCCATGCCAACTGAGATCTCCTGGTGTAGTAACGCTTGGCTTTTTGCTCTGGCGTTCAGGAGAATTCGTTGACTAGGCCACTGCCTTCCCATTAGGAAAGTAGAGGCGACAGGATCTATGCACCGGGCCCGTGTACTGGGGTGGGGAGCTGTGGGGTACTGTCCCCACTTCTTCCCCGACACACGCCCTGCTACCTCCAGTGCTGCCACATCTTGGAGGTAGATGGCATCTGACTGCCCTTTCTTCCAGGGAGCTGTATCTGCGAATTCCGTGTATGGCGCCTGGTGGCAGGCCCATGTCTGCCCTAGGGACAGGTGGCGTAGAGATGCTGTCACCTTGGGACAAGAGGCACAGAACAGGCCTGCCGTCTGCCCAGACACCTTCCTCAGAGTGGAGTATGCGCGCCAGCCCTTCCGTCCCCTCGTGTCTTCCTAAAGAGAGGCTTCCGTCCCTCCACACAGGAAGTAGGTGACGCACATCCTTCCACCATCCCGCTGTTCCCGCCAGAGCAGGCTCTCCTGCTTTGCGACTGTTTCCCGACAACATGGCAAACACCTCCTCTTCTCCCAGGGAGGCGTTCTGCTCCTTCCCCAGACTTGCTCTTGGGAGCACGGTGACAGCCAGGTCCCTATCCTTATGCCCTATCCAGATGTGCATCCACGCTTCTCTCTCAGTCCAGGAGAATTTGGCTCCATGCGGGTTTCTTCCAACGTGCTGTGGAGACTAGCTCAGGCAAGCAGCAGCAGCATCCCACAATATGATTCAGATTTCCCAACGAATGCTGTGTTTTCCCAGAGGAGAAGCCTGGGCAAAGAGGGTTTTACTGTATGCTGGGTTCTCCCAACTTGAGACTTTGCATAGGCAAGCATGAGAAGCAGCCAGCAGAACCGATTCTGATTTCTAAACAAACGGAGAAGGTGACAATTGTCTTGCCACCCGCCTGCTATTCTTGCTTATGTAGGCTCTCCGGTTTCATGACTTCTCCTTAAGGCTGTTTCCACAGGCGCAACCACGCTTCTCTCTAAGGTAGAGGGGAAGCACGGGCAAAGAGGATTTCGCTCCATGCGGGTTTATTACACCGTGCTTCGGATACTATGTTCAGGCAAGCGGCATCAACATCTCACAGAACCGACTCTGATTTCCCAAAAATGCTGTGCTTTCCTAGTAGGGATGTCCAGGCAAAGAGGCTTTCGCTCTATGCTAGATTCTCCCACTGTCCTATCAATACTAGGCTAAGGTAAGCAGCAACAGCAGCCCACAGACCCGACTCTTTTTCCTAGCAATGGCTATGCTTCCACAGAGATATTCAGCTTGGCCTGAACCGCACTTCGCTGCTGCTTCCTCCGCAAGGCTTTCTGCGTTCACTCTCTCGCATCAGGGAAGTAGATCTGCAGGAGAGCTGGTGCCTCTTGGGCCTGCTTTCCCGGGCTCCATGGTCGCACCCTGGGATCACCCTGCCAGGCTGAACTACGCTGACACAGCCACAACCCTGCAGCAGCGTGCATGGCCTAGGATGACACTCCATCCCAACAGCCATCTCCTGGCATAGTAAAGCTTGGCTTTTTGCTCTGGCGTTCAGGCGGACTCGGGGACTAGACCAGTGCCTTCCCTATAGGAGAGGAGAGGCGACAGGATCCCTGCACACCGCCCGTGCACTGGGATGGAGAGCTGTGGGGGACTGTACCCACTTCTTCCCCTACCACGCCCCTGCCACCCACAACACTGCCACATCCTGGAGGAAGATGGCATCTGACTGCCCTTTCTTCCAGGGAGCTGTATCTGCGAGTTCCGGGTAAGGCGCCTTGTGGCAGAACCACGTCTGCCCTAGGGACAGGTGGCTGTGGAGATGCTGTCCCACTGGGACAAGAGGCAAGAACAAGCCTGCCGTCTGACCAGACTCCTTTCACAGAGTGGAGTATGCGCGCCTGCCCTAGCCGTCCACTCGTGTCTTTCTAAAGCCAGCTACCGTCCCTACGCATAGGAAGCGGGTGAGGCATGTCGTGCCACCGTCCAGCTGTTCTTGCCAGGGCAGGCTCTCCTGCTTTGCGACTGTTTCCCGACAACAAGGACAACGGCTCCTTCTCTTCTCCCGGGAGACGTTCTGCTCCTTCACCACTTGCTCCTGGGAGCACGGTGACAGCCGTGTCCCTATCCTTAAGGCCTTTTACAGATGTGCATCCACACTTCTCTCTCAAGCTTGGGGATGCTAGGGCCAAGAGAATTTCGCTCCATACGGGTTTCTTCCACCGTGTTGCAGAGACTAGCTCAGGCAAGTAGCAGCAGAATACCACAAACCCGATTGAGATTTCTCAACGAATGCTGTGCTTTCCCAGAGGAGAAGGCTGGGACAAAGTGGCTTTCGCTGTATGCTGGTTTCTCCCACTTTGAGACTTGGCCTAGGAAGCATGAGCAGCATCCCGCAGAACCGACACTGATTTTTAAGCAAACGGAGAGGGTGACATTTTTCTTGCCACCTGCCCGCTATTCTTGCCTATGCAGGCTCTCCTTTTTCATTACTTTTCCTTAAGGCTGTTTCCACTGGCCCAACCACGCTTCTCTCTCAGATAGAGGGGATGCCCAGGCAAAGTGGATTTCGCTCCATGTGGGTTTCTTACACCGTGCTTCGGAGACTATGTTCAGGCAAGCGGCATCAGCATCGCACAGAACCGACTCTGATTTCCCAAAGAATGCTGTGCTTTCCTTGAGGGGATGCCCAAGCTAAGAGGCTTTTGCTCTATGCAGGATTCTCCCACCATGCTGCCAAATCTAGGCTAAGGCAAGCAGCAACAGCAGCCCACAGAACCGACTCTTTTTTCCTAGTGATTTCTATGCTTTCACAGAGGTTTTCAGCTTGGCATGAACAGCACATCACTGCTTCTTTTTCAGCAAGGCTTTCGGCGTTTGCTATGTCGCCTCAGGGAAGTAGATATGCGGGTGAGCTGGTGCCTCTTGGGCCTTGCTTTCCCGGGCTCAATTGTCGCAACCTGGGTTCACCATGCCAGGCCGAACTACGCAGACACAGCCACAACCATGCAGCAGCGTCCGTGGCTCAGGATGACACTCCATGACAACTACCATCGCCTGGTATAGTAAGCCTTGGCTTTTTGCTCTGGCATTCAGGCGGACTCGGGAACTAGGCTAGAGCCAGGAAAGGAGAGGCGACAGGATCCCTTCCCGGCGCCCGTGCACTGGGATGGGGAGCTGTAGGGGACTGTCCCCACTTCTTCCACGCCCCCCCTGCCACCCCCAACGCTTCCACATCTTGGAGTAAGATGGCATCATTCTGCCCTTTCTTCCAGGGAGCTGTATCTGTGAGTTCCGGGTATGGTGCTTGATGGCAAGCCCACGTCGGCCTTAGTGACAGGTGGCCTTGGAGGTGCTGTCGCCTTGGGACAAGAGGCACAGAACAGGCCTGCCTTCTGCCCAGACTCCTTCCTCAGAGTGGAGTATGCGCGCCTTCCCTAGCTGTCCCCTCGTGTCTTACTAAAGCCAGGCTTCCCCCTCTGCACAGGGAGCGGGTAACTATTGTCTTGCCACCTTCGCGCTCTTCTTGCCAGGGCAGGCTCTCCTGCTTTGTGACTGTTTCCCGACAACAAGGCCAACGGCTCCTTCTTTTCTCCCAGGGAGGCGTTCTCCTCCTTCCCCAGACTTGCTCTTGGGGAACACGGTAACAGCCGAGTCCGTATCGTTAAGGCCCTTTCTAGATGTACATCCACGCTTCTCTCTCAGGCAGTGGGGATGCTGGGGCCAAGAGAATTTCGCTCCATGCGGGTTTCTTTGACCGTGCTACAGAGACTAGTTCAGGAAAGAAGCAGTAGCATCCCACAAAGCGACTCAGATTTCCCAACGAATGCTGTGCTTTCCCAGAGGAGAAGCCTGGGCAAAGAGGTTTCGCTGTATGGTGTTTTCTCCCACCTTGACTTGGCCTAGGCAAGCACGAGCAGCAGACCGCAGAAACGACTCTGATTTCTCCGCAAATGGAGAGGGTGACACTTGTCGTGCCAGCTGCCCGCTGTTCTTGCCATGGCAGTCTATCCTGTTTCATGACCGTTTCCAGACAGCAAGGCCAAGCGCTCCTTCTCTTCTCCCGGAGCGGCGTGCTACGCCTGGCCCAGCAATGCTCCCAGGGAGCACAGTAACAGACCTTTCCCTTTCCTTAAGGCTGTTTCCACAGGCGCAACCACGCTTATCTCTCAGGCAGAGGGGATGCCCAGGCAAAGAGGATTACGCTCCATGCGGGTTTATTACACCGTGCTTCGGAGACTCTGTTCAGGCAAGCGGCATCAGCATCGCACAGAACCCACTCTGATTTTCCAAAGATGCTGTGCTTTCCCTGAGGCGATGCCCTGGGAAAAAGGCTTTCCCTCTATGTGGGTTTCTCCCACCGTGCTGCCAATACTAGGCTAAGGCAAGGAGCAACAGCAGCCCACAGACCCGACTCTTTTTTCCCAGCGACTGCTATGCTTTCCCAGAGGTTTTCAGCTTGCCGCGATCCGCACTTCGCTGCTGCTTCTTCAGCAAGGCTTTGGGTGTTTGCTCTGTTGCATCAGGGAAGTAGATCTGCAGGAGAGCTGGTGCCTTATGGGCCTTCCTATCCCGGGCTCCATGTTCACATCCTTGGTTCACACTGCCAAGCCGAATTACGCAGACACAGCCACCACCATGCAGCAGCGTGCGTGGCCTAAGTTGACAGTCCATGCCAACTGCCATCTCCTGTCGTAGTAAGGCTTGGCTTTTTGCTCTGGCGTTCAGGCGGACTTGGGGACTAGGCCAGTGCCTTCCCATTAGGAAAGGAGAGGTGACAGGATCCCTGCACAGCGCCCGTGCCCTGGGATGGGTAGCTGTGGGGGACTGTCCCCACTTCTTCCCCGACACACCCCCTGCCACCCCCAACGCTGCCACATCTTGGAGGAAGATGGCATCTGACTGCCCTATCTTCCAGGGAGCTGTATCTACGTCTTCCGGGTATGGCGCCTGTTGGCATGCCCACGTCTGCCATGGGACAGGGGGCCTTGGAGATGCT
Organism: Neogale vison; assembly: GCF_020171115.1. Taxonomy (NCBI): domain Eukaryota; kingdom Metazoa; phylum Chordata; class Mammalia; order Carnivora; family Mustelidae; genus Neogale; species Neogale vison. The sequence continues at coordinate 41,338,563 of NC_058104.1, forward strand.
GTCCCCTTGGGTCAAGAGGCACAGAAAGGCCTACCATCTGCCCAGACTCCTTTCTCATTGTGGAGTATGCGTGCCACCCCTAGCCGTCCCCTCATGTCTTCCTAAAGCCAGGCTTCGTTCTCTAGGCACAGGGATCGGGTGACGCTTGTCTTGCAACCGTCCCGCAGTTCTCGCCAGGGCTGGCTCTCCTGCTTTGTGAATGATTCCCGACAACAGGGCAACGGCTCCTTCTCTTCTCCCGGGGAGGCGTTCTGCCCCTTCCCCAGACTTGCTCTTTGGGAGCATGGTGACAGCCGTGTCCCTATCCTTAAGGCCCTTTCCAGGTGAGCATCCACGCTACTCTCTCAGGCAGTGGGGATGCTAGGGCCAAGAGAAATTCGCTCCATGCGGCTTTCTTCCACCGTGCTGTGGAGACTAGCTCAGGCAAGCCGCAGCAGCATCCCACAAACCCGTTTCAGATTTCCCAACGAATGCTGTGCTTTCCCAGAGGAGAAACCTGGGCAAAGAGGCTTTTGCTGTATGGTGGTTTCTCCCACTTTGAGACTTGGCCTAGGCAAGCAAGAGCAGCAGCCCGCAGAACCGACTCTGATTTCTAAGGAAACAGAGAGGGTGACATTTGTCTTGCCAACCGCCCGCTACTCCGTCCTATGTAGGCTCTGCTGTTTCATGACTTTTCCTTAAGGCTGTTCCGGGTATGGCGCCTGGTGGAAGGCTCACGTCTGCCCTAGGGACAGGCGGCCTTGGAGATGCTGTCCCCTTGGGACAATAGGCACAGAACTGGCCTGCCTTCTGCCCAGACTCCTTCCTCAGAGTGGAGTATGAGCGTCTGCGCTAGCAGTCCCCTCATGTCTTCCTTAAGCCAGACTTCCGTTTCTATGCACAAGGAGCGGGTGACGATTGTCTTGCCACCATCCTACTGTTCCCGCCAGGGCAGGCTCTCCTGCTTTTCGATTGTTTCCCGACAAAAAGGCCAACGGCTCCTTCTCTTCTCCCGAGGAGGCGTTCTACTCCTTCCCCAGACTTGCTCCTGGGAGCACGGTGACAGCCGTGTCCCTATCCCTTAGTCCCTTTCCAGTTGAGCATCCACGCTTTTCTCTCAGGCAGTGGGGATGCTAGGGCCAAGAGAATTCGGTCCATGCGGGTTTCTTCCACCGTGCTGTGGAGACTAGCTCAGGAAGCAGCAGCAGCATCCCACAAACCCGATTCAGATTTCCCAACGAATGCTGTGCTTTCCCAGAGGAGAAGCCTGGGCAAAGAGGCTTTCGCTGTATGGTGGTTTCTCCCACCTTGAGACTTGGCCTAGGGAAGGAGGAGCAGCAGCCCGCAGAACCGACTCTGATTTTTAAGCAAACGGAGAGGGTGAAACTTGTCTTGCCACCCGCCCGCTATTCTTGCCTATGCAAGCTCTCCTGTTTCATGACTTTTCCTTAAGGCTGTTTTCACAGGCCCAACCACGCTTCTCTCTCAGGTAGAGGGGATGCCCAGGCAAAGACGATTTCGCTACATGCGGGTTTACTACACCATGCTTCCAGACTATGTTCAGGCAAGCGGCATCAGCATCGTACAGAAGTGACTCTGATTTCCCAAAGAATGCTGTGCTTTCCTAGAGGGGATGCCCAAGCAAAGAGGCTTTCGCTCTAAGCGGGATTCTCCCACCGTGCTGCCAATACTAGGCTAAGGCAAGCAGCAACAGCAGCCCACAGAACCGACTCTTTTTTCCCAGCGACTACTATGCTTTCTCAGAGGTTTTCAGCTTGGCCTGAACCGCACTTCGCTGCTGCTTCTTCAGCAAGGTATTGGGCGTTTTCTCTGTTGCGTCAGGGAAGTAGATCTGCGGGAGAGCTGGTGCGTCTTGGGCTTTGCTTCCTGGGCTCCATGGTCGCATCCTGCGTTTACCCTGCCAGGAAAAACTATGCAGACTAAGCCACCACCCTGCAGCGGGGTGCGTGGCCTCGGATGACAGTCCATGCCACCTGCCATCTCCTTGCCTAGTTAGGCTTGGCTTCTTGCTCTGGCGTTCAGGCGGACTCGGGGACTAGGCCAATGCCTTCCCCATAGGAGAGGAGAGGCGACAGGATCCCTGCACATCGCTTGTGCACTGGGATGGGGAGCTGTGGGGGGCTGTCCCCACTTCTTCCCCGACACACCCCCTGCATCCCCCAACGCTGCCACATCTTGGTGGAAGATGGCATCTGACTGCCCTTTCTTCCAGGGAGCTGTATCTGCGAGTTCCGGGTATGGCGCCTGGTGGCAGGCCCACGCCTGCCCTAGGGACAGGTGGCCTTGGAGATGCTGTCCCCTTGGGACAAGAGGCACAGAACAGGCCTGCCTTCTGCCCAGACTCCTTCCTCAGAGTGGAGTATGAGCGCCAGCCATATCCGCCCTCTCGTGTCTTCCTTAAGCTAGGCTTCCATCTCTACGCACATGTAGCGGGTGACGCTTGTCTTGCCACCGTCCCGCTGTTCTCGCCAGGGCAGGCTCTCCTGATTTGCGACTGTTTCCCGACAGCTAGGCCAACGGCTCCTTCTCTTCTCCCTGGGAGGCGTTCTGCTCATTCCCCAGACTTGCACCTGGGAGCACTGTGACAGCCGTATCCTTATCCTTAAGGCCCTTTCCAGATGAGCATCCACGCTTCTCTCTCAGGCAGTGGGGATGCTAGGGCCAAGAGAATTTCGCTCCATACCGGGTTCTTCCACTGTGCTACGGAGGCTAACTGAGGCAAGAAGCAGCAGCATCACACAAAGCGAATCAGATTTCCCAACAAATGCTCATCTTTCCCAGAGGAGAAGCCTGGGCAAAGAGGCTTTCACTGTATGGTGGTTTCGCCACCTTGAGACTTGGCCTAGGCAAGCACGAGCAGCAGCCCGCAGAAGTGACTCTGATTTCTCAGCAAATCGAGAGGGTGACACTTGTCGTGCCAGCTGCCTGCTGCTCTTGCCATGGCAGGCTCTCCTGTTTCATGACCGTTTCCAGACAGCAAGTCCAAGGGCCTCTTCTCTTCTCCCAGAGCGGCGTGCTACGCCTAGCCCAGCAATGCTCCCAGGGAGCACAGTAACAGACGTTTCCCTTTCCTTAAGGCTTTTTCCATAGGCTCAACCACACTTCTCTCTCAGGCAGAGAGGATGCCCAGGCAAAGAGGATTACGCTCCATGCGGGTTTATTACACCGTGCTTGGAGACTATATTCAGGCAAGCGGCATCAGCATTGCGCAGCTCCGACTCTGATTTCCCAAAGAATGCTGTTCTTTCACTGAGGAATGCACGGGGAAAAAGGCTTTCGCTCTATGCGTGTTTCTCCCACCATGCTGCCTATAGTAGGCTAAGGCAATCAGCAACACAGCCCACAGAACCGACTCTTTTTTCCCAGGGACAGCTATACTTTCCCAGAAGTTGTCAGCTTGGCCCGATCTGCACTTCGCTGCTGCTTCTTCAGCAAGGCTTTGGGAGTTTCTCTGTCGCATCAGGGAAGTAGATCTGCGGGAGATCTGGTGCGTCTTGGGCCTTGCTTTCCCGGGCTCCATGGTCGGATCCTGGGTTCACCCTGCCAGGCCGAACTACGCAGACACAGCCACCAGCCTGCAGCAGCGTCCGTGGCCTAGGATGACAGTCCATGACAACTGCCAACTCCTGGCGTAGTAAGGCTTGGCTTTTTGTTCTGGCGTTCAGGCGGACTCGGGAACTAGGCCAGTGCCTTCCCCTTAGGAAAGGAGAGGCGACAGGATCCCTGCACAGCGCCCTTGCACTGGGATGCGGATCTGTGGGGGATTGTACCCACTTCTTCCCCGACACACCCCTGCCACCCCCAATGCTGCCACATCTTGGAGGAAGATGGCATCTGACTGCCCTTTCTTCCAGGGAGCTGTATCAGCGAGTTTCAGGTATGGTGCCTGGTAGCAAGGCCACGTCTCCCCTAGGGACAGGTGGCCTTGGAGATGCTGTCCCCTTGGGACAAGAGGCACAGAACAGGCCTGCCTTCTGCCCAGAATCTTTTCTCGGAGTGGAGTATGCGCGCCAGCCCTAGCCGTCCCCTCGTGTCTTCCTAAAGCCAGGCTTCCGTCTCTACGCACAGGGAGCGGGTGACGCTTGTCTTGCCACCGTCCCGCTCTTCTCGGCAGGGCAGGCTCTCCTGCTTTGCAACTGTTTCCCGACAACAAGGCCAAGGGATCCTCCTCTTCTCCCGGGGAGGTGTTCTGCTCCTTCCCCCGACTTGCTCTTGGGGAGCACGGTGACAGCCATGACCCTATCCTTAAGGCCCTTTCCAGATGTGCATTCACGCTTCTCTCTCAGGCAGTGGGGATGCTAGGTCCAAGAGAATTTCGCTCCATGCGGGTTTCTTCCACCGTGCTGCAGAGACTAGCTCAGGCAAGCAGCAGCAACATCCCACAAACCCAATTCAGATTTCCCAACGAATGCTGTGCTTTCCCAGAGGAGAAACATGGGCAAAGAGGCTTTCGCTGTATGGTGGTTTCTCCCACCTAGAGACTTGTCCTAGGCAAGCACGAGTAGCAGCCCGCAGAACCGTCTCTAATTTGCAAACGGAGAGGGTGACACTTGTCTTGCCACCCGCGAGCTCTTCTTGCCATGGCAGGCTCTCCTGTTTCATGACTTTTCCTTAAGGCTGTTTCCACAGGCGCAACCACGCTTCTCTCTCAGGTAGAGGGGATGCCCGGCCAAAGAGGATTTCGCTCCATGCAGGTTTATTACACCGTGCTTCGGATACTATGATCAGGCAAGCGGCATCAGCATCGCACAGAACCGACTCTGATTTCCCAAAGAATGCTGTGCTTTCAAAGAGCGATGCCCAGGCAAAGAGGCTTTCGCTCTATGCGGGATTCTCCCACTGTGTTGCCAATATTAAGCTAAGGCAAGCAGCAACAGCAGCCCACAGAACCAACTCTTTTTTCATAGCGATTGCTATGCTTTCCCAGAGGTTTTCAGCTTGACCTGAACCGCACATCACTGCCTCTTCCTCAGCAATGCTTTGGGCGTTTACTCTGTCGCATCAGGGAATTAGATCTGCGGGAGATCTGGTGCCTCTTGGGCCTTGCTTTCCCGGGCTCCATGGTCGCATGCTGGGATCACCCTGCCGGCCCTAACTACGCAGACACAGCCACAAGCCTGCAGCAGCGTGCGTGGCCTAGGATGACAGTCCATGACAACTGCCATCTCTGGTGTAGTAAGGCTTGGCTTTTTACTCTGCCGTTCAGGTGGAGTCGGGGAATAGACCAGTGCCTTCCCCATAGGAGAGGAGAGGGGACAGGATCGCTGCACAGCAACCGTGCACTGGGATGGAGAGCTGTGGGGGACTGTCCACACTTCTTCCCCCGACACACCCCTTGGCACCCCCAACGCTGCCACATCTTGGAGGAAGATGGCATCTGACTGCCCTTTCTTCCAGGGAGCTGTATCTGCGAGTTCCGGGTATGGCGCCTGGTGGCAGGCCCACGTCTGCCCTAGGGACAGGTGGCCTTGGAGATGCTGTCCCCTTGGGACAAGAGGCACAGAACAGGCCTGCCTTCTGCCCAGACTCCTTCCTCAGAGTGGAGTATGCGCTCCAGCCCTAGCCGCCCCCTCGTGTCTTCCTTAAGCCAGGCTTCCGTCTCTACGCACAGGGAGCGGGTGACGCTTGTCTTGCCACCGTCCCGCTGTTCTCGCCAGGGTAGGCTCTCCTGCCTTGCGACTGTTTCCCGACAACTAGGCCAACGGCTCCTTCTCTTCTCCCTGGGAGGCGTTCTTCTCCTTCCCCAGACTTGCTCCTGGGAGTACTGTGACAGCCGAGTCCCTTTCCTTTAGGCCTTTCCAGATGTGCATCCACGCTTCTCTCTCAGGCAGTGGAGATGCTAGGTTCAAGAGAATTTCGCTCCATGCCGGGTTCTACCACCGTGCTACGGAGACTAGCTCAGGCAAGAAGCAGCAGCATCCTACAAAGCGACTCAGATCTCCCAAAGAAAGCTCTGCTTTCCCAGAGGAGAAGCCTGGGCAAAGAGGCTTTCACTGTATGGTGGTTTCTCCCACCTTGAGACTTGGCCTAGGCAAGCACGAGCAGCAGCCCGCAGAAGTGACTCTGATTTCTCAGCAAATCGAGAGGGTGACACTTGTCGCGCCACCTGCCCGCTGTTCTTACCATGGCATGCTGTCCTGTTTCATGACCATTTCCAGACAGCAAGGCCAAGGGCCCCTTCTCTTCTGCCGGAGCGGCGTGCTACGCCTAGCGCTCTAATGCTCCCAGGGAGCACAGTAACAGACGTTTCCCTTTCCTTATGGATGTTTCCACAGGCGCAACCACAGTTCTCTCTCAGGCAGAGAGGATCCCCAGGCAAAGAGTATTACGGTCTATGCGGGTTTATTACACCGTGCTTGGGAGACTATGTTCAGGCAAGCGGCATCAGCATCACGCAGATCCGACTCTGATTACACAAAGAATGCTGTGCTTTCCCTGAGGGTTGCCTGGGGAAAAAGGCTTTCTCTCTATGTGTGTTTTTCCCACCATGCTGCCCATACTAGGCTAAGGAAAGCAGCAACAGCAGCCCACTGAACCGACTCTTTTTTTCCCAGTGACTGCTATGCTTTCTCAGAGGTTTTCAGCTTGGCCCGATCCGCACTTCGCTGCTGCTTCTTCAGCAAGTCTTTGGGCGTTTGCTCTGTTGCGTCAGGGAAGTAGATCTGCGGGAGAGCTGGTGCGTCTTGGGCCTTGCTTTCCCGGGCTCCATGGTCGCATCCTGGGTTCACCGTGCTGGGCCAAACTACACAGACACAGCCACCGCCCTGCAGCAGCATGCGTGGCCTAGGATACAGTCCATGCCAACTGCCATCTCCTGGCGGAATAAGGCTTGACTTATTGCTCTGGCGTTCAGGAGGACTCGGGGACTAGGCCAGTGCCTTCCCCTTAGGAAAGGAAAGGTGACAGGATCCTTGCACAGCGCCATGCACTGGGATGCGGATCTGTGGGGGACTGTCCCCACTTCTTCCCCGACACACCCCCTGCCAAAACCAACGCTGCCACATCTAGGAGGAAGATGGCATCTGATTGCCCTTTCTTCCAGGGAGCTGTATCTGCGAGTTCCGGGTTTGGCGCATGGTGGCAAGCCCACGTCTTCCCTAGGACAGGTGGCCTTGGAGATTCTGTCCCCTTGGGACAAGAGGCACAGGACAGGCCTGCCTTCTGCCCAGAATCTTTCCTCAGAGTGGAGTATGCGCGCCAGCCGTAGCCGTCGCCTCGTGTCTTCCTAAAACCAGGCTTCCGTCTCCGCACAGGGAGCGGGTGACGCTTGTGTTGCCACCACACGTTGTTCTCTCCAGGGCAGGCTGTCCTGATTTGCGACTGTTTTCCGACAAGAAGGCCAACGGCTCCTTCTTTTCTCACGGGGTGGCACTCTGCTCCTTCCCCAGACTTGCTCTTGGGGAGCACGGTAACAATCGTGTCCCTATCCTTAAGGCCTTTTCCAGATGAGCATCCACGCTTCTCTCTCAGGCAGTGGGGATGCTAGGTCCAAGAGAATTTCACTCCATGCGGGTTTCCTCCACAGTGCTGCAGAGACTAGCTCAGGCAAGCAGCAGCAACATCCCACAAAACCGATTCAGATTTCCCAATGAATGCTGTGCTCTCACAGAGGAGAAGTCTGGGCAATGAGGCTTCTGCTGTATGTTGGTTTCTCCCACCTTGAGACTTGGCCCAGGCAAGCACGAGCAGCAGTCCGTAGAACAGACTCTGATTTCTAAGCAAACGGAGAGGGTGACACTTTTCTTGCCACCCGCCAGGTATTCTTGCCTATGCAGGCTCTCCTCTTTCATGTCTCTTCCTTTAGGCTGTTTCCACAGGTGCAACCACGCTTCTCTCTAAGGTAGAGGGGATGCACGGGCAAAGAGGATTTCGCTCAATGCGGGTTTCTTACATCGTGCTTAGGAGACTATGTTCAGGCAAGCGGCATCAGATCGCACAGAACCGATTCTGATTTCCCAAAGAATGCTGAGCTTTCCCTGAGGGGATGCCCAGGCAAAGAGTCTTTCGCTCTATGCGGGATTCTCCCACCGTGCTGCCAATAATAGGCTAAGGCAAGCAGCAACAGAAGCCCACAGAACCAACTGTTTTTCCCCAAAGACAGCTAAGCTTTCCCAGAGGTTTTCACCTTGGCCTGATCCGCACTTCGTTGCTGCTCCTTCAGCAAGGCTTTGGACGTTTGCTCTGTCGCGTCAGGGAAGTAGATCTGCAGGGGAGCTGGTGCGTCTTGGGACTTGCTTTCCCGGGCTCCGTGGTCGCATCCTGGGTTCACGCTGCCAGGCCAAACTACGCAGACACAGCCACCAACCTGCAGCATCCTGCGTTGCCTAGGATGACAGTCCATGCCAACTGCCATCTCCTGGCGTAGTAAGGCTTGGCTTTTTGCTCTGGCGTTCAGGCAGACTCGAGGACTAGGCCAGTGCCATCCGCTTTTAAGGGAAAGGCGACAGGATACCTGCACAGCGCCCGTGCACTGGGATGGGGAGCTGTGGGGGACTGTCCCCACTTCTTCCCCGACACACCCTCTTCCACCACCAACGCTGCCACATCTTAGAGGAAGATGGCATCTGACTGCCCTTTCTTCCAGGGAGCTGTATCTGCGAGTTCCGTGTATGGCGCCTGGTGGCAAGCCCACATCTGCCCTATGGACAGGTGGCCTTGGAGATGCTGTCCCCTTGGGACAAGAGGCACAGAACAGGCCTGCCTTCTGCCCAGACTCCTTCCTCAGGCTGGAGTATGTGCACTAGCCCTAGCCGTCCCCTCGTGTCTTCCTAAAGCCAGGCTTCCGTCTCTACGCACAGGGAGCGAGTGAGGCTTGTCTTGCCCCTCCTGCTGTTCTTGCCAGGGCAGGCTCTCCTGCTTTGCGACTGTTTCCCGACAACAAGGCCAACGACTCCTTCTCTTCTCCCGGGGAGGCGTTTTTCTCCTTCCCCAGACTTGCTCTTGGGGAGCACGGTGACAGCCGTATCCCTATCCTTAAGGCCCATTCCAGATGTGCATCCACACTTCTCTCTCAGGCAGTGGGGATGCTACAGCCAAGAGAATTTCACTCCATGAGGGTTTCTTCTACCGTGCTGCGGAACTAGCTCCAGCACGCAGCAGCTACATCCCACAAACCCGATTCAGATTTCCCAACGAATGCTGTGCTTTCCCAGAGGAGAAACCTGGGCAAAGAGGATTTCACTGTATGGTGGTTTCTCCCACCTTGAGACTTGGCCTAGGCAAGCACGAGCAGCAGCCCGCAGAAGCGACTCTGATTTTTAAGCAAACGGAGAGGGTGACAATTGTCTTCCACCGGTCCGCTATTCTTGCCTATGCAGGCTCTCCTGTTTCATGACTTTTCCTTGAGGCTGTTTCCATAGGCTCAACCACGGTTCTCTCTCAGGTAGAGAGGATGACTGGACAAATAGGATTTCGCTCCATGTGGGTTTATTACACCATTCTTCAGAGACTATGTTCAGGCAAGCGGCATCAGCATTGCACAGAACCGACTCTGATTTCCTAAAGAATGCTGTGCTTTCCTTGAGGGGATGCCCGGGGAAAAAGGCTTTCGCTCAATGCGGGTTTCTCCCACTGTAATGCCAATACTAGGCTAAGGCAAGCAGCAATAGCAGCCCACAGAACCGACTTTTTTTTCTCAACGACTGCTATGCTTTCCCAGAGGTTTTCAGCTTGGCCCGATCCGCACTTCGCTTCTGCTTCTTCAGCAAGGCTTTGGGCGTTTCTTTGTCGCATCAGGGAAGTAGATCTGCGGGAGAGCTAGTGCGTCTTGGGCCTTGCTTTCCCGGGCTCCATGGTCGCATCTTGGGTTCACCCTGCCAGGCCGAACTACGCAGACACAGCCACCACCCTGCAGCAGCGTGCGTGGCCTAGGATGACAGTCCATGACAACTGCCATCTCCTGGCGTAGTATGGCCTGGCTTTTTGCTCTTGCGTTCTGGCGGACTCGGGGACTAGGCCAGTGTCTTCGCCTTAGGAAAGGAGACGCGAAAGGATCCCTGCACAGCGCCCATGCACTGGGATGGGGAGCTGTGGGGGACTGTCCCCACTTCTTCCCCGAAACACCCCCTGACATCCCCCAACATTGCCACATCTTGGAGGAAGATGGCATCTGACTGCCCTTTCTTCCAGGGAACTGTATCTGCGAGTTCCAGGTATGTCGCCTGGTGGCAAGCCCACGTCTGCCCTATGGACAGGTGGCCTTGGAGTTGCTGTCCCCTTGGGACAAGAGGCACATAATAGACCTGCCTTCTGCCCAGACCCCTTTCTCAGGGTGCAGTATGCGCGCCATGCCTAGCCGTCCCCTCTTGTCTTCCTAAAGCCAGGATACTGTCTCTTCGAACACTGCGAGGGTGACGCTTGTCTTGGCACCGTCCCGCTCTTCTCGCCAGGGCAGGCTCTCCTGCTTTGCGACTGTTTCCCGACAACAAGGCCAACGGCTCCTTCTCTTCTCCCAGGGAGGTGTTCTGCTCCTTCCACAGACTTGCTTTTGGGGAGCACGGTGACAGCCGTGTCCCTATCCTTAAGGCCCTTTCCAGATGTGCATCCCCGCTTTTCTCTCTGGCCGTGGGGATGCTAGGGCCAAGAGAATTTCGCTCCATGCGGGTTTCTTCCACCGTGCTGCGGAGACTAGCTCAGGCAAGCAGTAGCAGCATCCCACAAACGCGATTCAGATTACCCAACGAATGCTGTGTTTTCACAGAGGAGAAGCCTGGGCAAAGAGGCTTTCGCTCTATGCTGGTTTCTCCGACCTTGAGTCTTGGCCTAGGCAAGCACGAGCAGCAGCCCGCAAACCGACTCTGATTTCTAAGCAAACGGAGAGGGTGACACTTGTCTTGCCACCCGCCGGCTATTCTTGCCTATGCAGGCTCTCCTCTTTCATGACTCTTCCTTAAGGCTGTTTCCACAGGCGAAAGCACACTTCTCTCTCATGTAGTGGGGATGATGGGGCAAAGAGGATTTCGCTCCATGCGGGTTTATTAAACCGTGATTTGGAGACTATGTTCAGGCAAGCTGCATCAGCATCGCACAGAACCGTCTCTGATATCCCAAAGAATGCTGTGCTTTCTTAGAGGGGTTTCCCAGGCAAAGATGCTTTCGCTCTTTGCGAGATTCTCCCACCGTGCTGCCAATACTAGGTTAGAGCAAGCTGCAACAGCAGCCCACAGAACCGACTCTTTTTTCCCAGAGACTGCTATGCTTTCTCAGACGTTTTCAGCTTGGCCCGATCCGCACTTCGCTGCTGTTCTTCAGCAAGACTTTGTGTGTTTGCTCTTTCGCATCAGGGAAGTAGATCTGCGGGAGAGCTGGTGCGTCTTGGGCCTTGCTTTCCCGGGCTCCATGGTCGCACCCTTGGTTCACTCTGCCAGGCGGAACTACGCAGACACAGCCAAGACCCTGCAGTAGCGTGCGTGGCCTAGGATGACAGTCCATGCCGACTGACATCTCCTGGCTTAGTAAGACTTTGCTTTTTGCTGGCCTTCAGGTACTCTCGGGATCTAGGCCAGTGCCGTCCCCTAGGAAAGGAAAGGCGACAGGATCCCTGGACAGCGCCCGTGTTCTGGGATGGGGAGCTGTGGGGGACTGTCCCCACTTCTTCCCCGACACACGCCCTGCCTCCCCTAACGCTGCCATATCTTTGAGGAAGATGGCTTCTGACTGCCCTTTCTTCCAGGGAGCTGTATCTGCGAGTTCCGTGTATGGCGCCTGGTGGCAAGCCCACGTCTGCCCACGGACATGTGGCCTTTTAGATGCTGTCCCCTTGGGACAAGAGGCACAGAACAGGCCTGCCTTCAGCCCAGACTCCTTCCTCAGGCTGGAGTATGTGCGCTAGCCCTAGCCGTCCCCTCGTGTCTTCCTAAAGCCAGGCTTCAGTCCCTACGCACAGGAAGCGGGTGACGCATGTCTTGCCACCGTCCCGCTGTTCTCGCTAGGGCACGCTCTCTAGCTTTGGGAATGTTTCCCGACAACAAGGCCAACGGCTCCTTCTCTTCTCCCGGGGAGGCATTCTGCTCCTTCCCCAGACGTGCTCTTGGGGAGCACGGTGACAGCAGTGTCCCTATCCTAAGGCCCTTTCCAGATGTTCATCTACACTCGTCTCTCCAGCAGTTGGGATTCTAGGGCCAAGAGAATTTCTCTCCATGCGGGTTTATTCCACGGTGCTGTGGAGACTAGCTCAGGCAAGCAGCAGCAGCATCCCACAAACCCGATTCAGATTTCCCAACGAATGCTGTGTTTCCCAGAGGAGAAGCATGGGCAAAGGGGCTTTTGCTGTATGCTGGTTTCTCCCAACTTGAGACTTGGCCTAGGCAAGCACGAGCAGCAGCCCGCAGTACCGACTTTGATTTCTAAGCTATCGGAGAAGGTGACACTTGACTTGCCACCCGCCCGCTATTCTTGCCTATACAGGCTCTCCTGTTTCATGACTTTTCCTTAAGGCTGTTTCCACAGGCGTAACCACGTTTCTCTCTCAGGTAGAGGGGATGCCCGGGCAAAGAAGATTTCGCTCCATGCGGGTTTATTACACCGTGCTTTGGAGACTATGTTCAGGCTAGCGACATCAGCATAGCACAGAACCGACTCTGATTTCCCAAAGAATGCTGTGCTTTCCTAGAGGGGATGCCCAGGCAAAGAGTCTTTCGCTCTAAGCGGGATTCTCCCACTGTGCTGCCAATACTAGGCTAAGGCGAGCAGCAACAGTAGCCCACAGAAACGGCTCTTTTTTCCTAGCGACTGCTATGCTTTCGCAGAGGATTTCAGCTTGGCTAAAACCGCTCTTCGCTGCTGCTTCCTCAGCAAGGCTTTGGGCGTTCGCTCTGTCGCGTCAGGGAAGTAGATCTGCGGGAGAGCTGGTGTGTCTTGGGCCTTGCTTTCCCGGTCTCCATGGTCGCATCCTGGGTTCACCCTGCCAGGCCGAACTACGCAGACACAGCTAAAAGCCTGCAGCAGCGTGCGTGGCTTAGGATGACACTCCATGCCAACTGCCATCTCCTGGCATAGTAAGGCTTGGCTTTTTGCTCTGGCGTTCTTGCGGACTCAGGGAATAGGCCTGTGCCCTCCCCTTTTGAGAGGAGAGGCGACAGGATCCCTGCACAGCGCCTCTGCACTGGGTTGGGGAGCTGTGGTGGACAGTCCCCACTTCTTCCCCGACACACCACCTGCCACCCCCAACGCTGCCACATCTTGGAGAAAGATGGCAGCTTACTGCCCTTTCTGGCAGGGAGCTGTATATGCTAGTTTCCGGGTATGGCGCCTGGTTGCTAACACAAGTCTGCCCAAGGGACAGATGGCCGTGGAGATGCTGTCCCCTTGGGACAAGAGGCACAGAACAGGCCTGCCTTTTGCCCAGACTCCTTTCTCAGAGTGGAGTATGCGCACCTGCCCTAGCCACCCCTCGTGTCATCCTAAAGCTAGGCTTCCGTCCCTATGCACAGGAAGCGGGTGACGCACGTCTTGCCACCATCCAGCTGTTCTCACCAGGGCAGGCTCTCCTGCTTTGCGACTGTTTCCAGACAACAAGGCCAGCGGCTCCTTCTCTTCTCCCGGGTAGGCGTTCTGCTCCTACCCCTGACTTGCTCTTGGGGAGCACGGTGACAGCCGTGTCCCTATCCTTAAGGCCATTTCCAGATGTGCATCCACGCTTCTCTCTCAGGAAGTGGGGAAGCTAGGGCCAAGAGAATTTGGCTCCATGCAGGTTTCTTCCACCGTGCTGCGGAGACTAGCTCAGGCAAGCAGCAGCAGCATCCTACAAACCCGATTCAGATTTCCCAACAAATGCTGTGCTTTCCCAGAGGAGAAGCCTGGGCAAAGAGGCTTTCGCTGTATGCTGGTTTCTGCCACGTTGAGACTTGTCTTAGGCAAGCAGGAACAGAAGACCGCAGAAACGACTCTAATTTCAAATCAAACGGAGAGGGTGACACTTGTCTTGCCACCCGCCCGCTATTTTTGACAATGCAGGCTCTCCTGTTGCATGACCCTTTCCAGACAGCAAGGCCAAGGGCCCCTTCTCTTCTCCTGGAGCGGCGAGCTACGCCTGGCCCAGACATGTTCTGAGGGAGCGCAGTTACAAACGTTTGCATTTCCTTAAGGTTGTTTCCACAGGTGCAACCACGCTTCTCTCTCAGGCAGAGAGGATGCCCAGGCAAAGAGGATTACGATCCATGCGGGTTTATTACACCGTGCTTCGGAGACTATGTTCAGGCAAGCGGCATCAGCATCGCACAGAACCGACTCTGATTTCCCAAAGAATGCTGTGCTTTCCCTGAGGGGATGCCCGGGGAAAAAGGGTTTCGCTCTATGCGTGTTTCTCCCACCGTGCTGCCAATACTAGGCTAAGGCAAGCAGCAACAACAGCCCACAAAACCGACTCTTTTTTCCTAGCGATTGCTATGCTTTCTCAGAGGTTTTCAGCTTGGCCTGAACCGCACTTCGCTGCTGCTTCCTCAGCAAGGCTTTGGTCGTTTGCTCTGTCGCGTCAGGGAAGTAGATCTGCGGGAGAGCTGGTGCCTCTTGGGCCTTGCTTTCCCCTGCTCCATGGTCGCACCCTGGGATCACCCTGCCAGGCCGAACTACTCAGACACAGCCACAACCCTGCAGCAGCGTGCATGGCCTAGGATTACAGTCCATGACAACTGCCATCTCCTGGTGTAGTAAAGCTTGGCATTTTGCTCTGGCATTCAGGAGGACTCGGGGACTAGGCCAGTTTCTTCCCCATAGGAGAGGAGAGGCGACAGGATCCCTGCACAGCGCCCGTGGACTGGGATTGGAAGCTGTGGGGACTGTCTCCACTTCTTCCTCGAAACAACCCCTGCCATCCCCAACACTGCCACATCTTGGGGAAGATGACATCTGACTGCCCTTTCTTCCAGGGAGCAGTATCTGCGAGTTAAAGGTATGGCGCTTGGTGGCAGGCCTACGTCTGCCCTAGGGACAGGTGGCCTTGGAGATGCTGTCCCCGTTGGGACAAGAGGCACAGAAGGCCTGCCTTCTGCCCAGACTCCTTACTCAGAGTGGAGTATGCGCGCCAGACCTGGCCGCCCCCTCGTGTCTTCCGTAAGCCTGGCTTACGTCTCTACGCACAGGGAGCGGGTGACGCTTGTCTTACCACAGTCCCGCTGTTCTCGCCAGGGCAGGCTCTCCTGCTTTGCGACTGTTTCCCGACAACAGGGCCAACGCTCGTTCCCTACTCCCTGGGAGGCGTTCTGCTCCTTCAACAGACTTGCTCCTGGGAGCACTGTGACAGCCGTGTCCCTATCCTTTAGGCCCTTTCCAGATGTGCATCCACGCTTCTCTCTCAGGCAGTGGGGATGCTAGGGCCAAGGTAATTTCGCTTCATGTCGGGTTCTTCCACTGTGCTATGGAGACTAGGCAAGAAGCAGCAGCATCCTACATAGCGACTCAGATTTCCCAATGAAACCTCTGCTTTCCCAGAGGAGAAGACTGGGCAAAGATTCTTTCGTTGTATGGTGGTTTTCCCAACTTGAGACTTGGCCTAGGCAAGCACGAGCAGCATCCCACAGAAGTGAACCTGATTTCTCAGCAAATGGATAAGGTGACACTTGTCGCGCCAGCTGCCTGCTGTTCTTGCCATGGCAGGCTCTCCTGTTTCATGACCGTTTCCAGACAGCAAAGCCACAGGCCCCTTCTCTTCTCACAGAGCGGCGTGCTACGCCTAGCCCAGCAATGCTCCCAGGGAGCACAGTAACAGACGTTTCCCTTTACTTAAGGCTGTTTCCACAGGCGCAACCACGCTTCTCTCTCAGGCAGAGAGGATGCCCAGGCAAAGAGGATTATGCTCCATGCGGGTTTATTACACCGAGCTTGGGAGACTATGTTCAGGCAAACAGCATCAGCATCGCACAGAACCGACTCTGATTTCCCAAAGAATGCTGTGCTTTCCCTGAGGGTTGCCCGGGGAAAAAGGCGTTCTCTCTATGCGTGTTTCTCCCAGCATGCTGCCAATACTAGGCTAAGGCAAGCAGCAACAGCAGCCCACAGAACTGACTCTTTTTTTCCCAGCGACTGCTATGCTTTCCCAGAGGTTTTCAGCTTGGCCCGATCCGCACTTCGCTGCTGCTTCTTCAGCAAGGCTTTGGGCGTTTGCTCTATCGCGTCAGGGAAGTAGATCTGGGGGAGAGCTGGTGCGTCTTGGGCCTTGCTTTCCCGGGCTCCATGGTCGCATCCTGGGTTCACCCTGCCGGGCCGAACTACGCAGACAAAGCCACCAACCTGCAGCTGCGTAAGGGGCCTAGGATGACAGTGCATGCCAACTGCCATTTCCTGGCATAGTAAGGCTTGGCTTTTTGCTCTGACGTTCAGGCGGACTCGGGTACTAGGCCAGTGCCTTCCTCTTACGAAAGGTGAGGCGACAGGATCCCTGCACAGCGCCCGTGCACTGGGATGGGGAGCTCTGGGGGACTGTCCCCACTTCTTCCCCGACACACCCCCTGCCACCCCAATGCTGCCACATCTTGGAGGAAAATGGCCTCTGACTGCCCTATCTTCCAGGGAGCTGTATCTTCATGTACCCGGTATGGCACCTGGAGGCAAGCCCACGTCTGCCCAAGGGACAGGTGGCCTTGGAGATGCTCTGCTCTCCCCTTGGAACAAGAAGCACAGAACAGGCCTGCCTTCTTCCAAGGCTCCTTCCACCGAGTGGAGTATGCGCGCCAGCCTTAGCCATTCCCCCATGTCTTCCTAAAGCCAGGCTTCCGTCTGTAAAAACAGGGAGCGGGTGACGCCTGTCTTGCCACCATCCCTCTGTTCTCGCCAGGGCAGGCTCTCCTGGTTTGCGACTGTTTCCCGACAACAAGGCCACCGGCTCCTTGTCTTTTCCTGAGTAGGCGTTCTGCTCCTTCCCCAGACTTGCTCTTGGGGAGCACGGTGACAGCCGTGTCCCTATCCTTAAGGCCCTTTCCAGATGTGCATCCACGCTTCTCTCTCAGGCAGTGGGGATGCTAGGGCCAAGAGAATTTCGCTCCATGTGGGTTTCTACCACTGTGCTGCGGAGACTAGCTCAGGCAAGCAGCAGCAGCATCCCACAAACCCGATTCAGATTTCCCAACGAATGCTCTGCTTTCCCAGAGGAGAAGTCGGGGCAAAGAGGCTTTCAATATATGGTGGTTTCTCCCACCTTGAAACATGGCCTAGTCAAACACAAGCAGCAGCCCGCAGAACCGACTCTTTTTTCCCAGTGACCGCTATGCTTTCCGAGAGGTTTTCAGCTTGGCCCGATCCGCACTTCACTGCTGCTTCTTCAACAAGTCTTTGGTGTTTGCTCTGCTGCGTCAGCGTAGTAGGTCTGCGGGTGAGCTGGTGCGTCTTGGGCCTTGCTTTCCGGGCTCCATGGTCGCATCCTGGGTTCACCCTGCCAGCCCGAACTACGCAGACACAGCCACCACCCTGCAGCAGCATGCGTGGCCTAGGATGACAGTCCATGCCAACTGCCGTCTCATGGCGTAGTTAAGCTTGGCTTTTTGCTCTGGCGTTCGGGCGGACTCGGGGACTAGGAGAGTGCCTTCCCCTTAGGAAAGGAGCAGCGACAGGATCCCTGCACAGCGCTCGTGCACTGGGATGCGGAGCTGTGTGGTACTGTCCCCACTTCTACCCCGACACACCCCCTGCCACCCCCAACGCTGCCACATCTTGGAGGAAGATGGCATCTGACTGCCCTTTCTTCCAGGGAGCTGTATCTGCGAGTTCCGGGTATGGCGCCTGGTGGCAAGCCCACGTCTGCCCTAGGGACAGGTGTCCTTGGAGATGCTGTCCCTTGGAACAAGAGACACAGAACAGGCCTACCTTCTGCCCAGACTCCTTCCTCAGAGTGGAGAATGCGCGCCTGCCCTAGCTGTCCCCACGTGTCTGCCTTAAGCCAGGCTTCCTTCTCTATGCACATGGAGCTGGTGACGATTGTCTTGCCACCATCCCGCTGTTCTCTCCAGGGGAGGCTCTCCTGTTTGCAACTGTTTCCCGACAACAAGGCCAACGGCTCCTTCTCATCTCCAGGGGAGGCGTTCTGCTCCTTCCCCAGATTTGCTCCTGGGAGCACGGTGACAGCCGTTTCCCTATCCTTAAGGCCATTTCCAGATGTGCATCCACGCTTCTCTCTCAGACAGTGGGAATGCTAGAGCCAAGAGTATTTCGGTCAATGCGGGTTTCTTCTTCCGTGCTGCAGAGACTAGCTCAGGCAAGCAGCAGCAGCATCCCACAAAGCGACTCAGATTTCCCAACAAATGCTGTACTTCCCCAGAGGAGAAGCCTGGGCAAAGGGCTTTCGTTGTATGGAGGTTTCTCCCACCTTGAGAATTGGCCTAGGCCAGCACGAGCAGCATCCCACAGAACCGACTCTGATTTCTAAACAATCGGAGAGGGTGACACTTGACTTGCCACGCGCCCGTATTCTTGCCTATGCAGGCTCTCCTCTTTCATGACTCTTCCTTAAGGCTGTTTCCACAGGCGCAACCACGCTTCTCTCTCAGGTAGAGGGGATGCCCGGGCAAAGAGGATTTCGCTCCATGCGAGTTTATTACACCGTGCTTCGGAGACTATGTTCAGCCAAGCGGCATCAGCATCGCACAGAACCTACTCTGATTTCCCATAGAATGCTGTGCTTTCCCTGAGGGGATGCCCGGTGAAAAAGGCTTTCGCTCTATGCAGGTTTCTCCAACCTTGCTGCCAATACTAGGCTAAGGCAAGCAGCAACAGCAGCCCACATAACCGACTCTTTTTTCCCAGCGACTGCTATGCTTTCTCAGAGGTTTTCAGCTTGGCCCGATCCGCACTTCGCTACTGCTTCTTCACCAATGCTTTGGGTATTTTCTGTGTCGCGTCAGGGAAGTAGATCTGCGGGAGAGCTGGTGCCTCTTGGGCCTTGCTTTCGCGGGCTCCATGGTTGCATGCTGGGTTCACCCTGCCAGGACGAACTACGCAGACACAGTCACCACCCTACAGCAGAGTGTGTGGCCTTGGATGACAGTCCATGCCAACTGCCATCTCCTGGCGTAGTAAGGCTTGGCTTTTTGCTCTGGTGTTCAGGCGGACTCGGGGACAAAGCCAGTGCCTTCCTCTTAGGAAAGGAGAGGCGACAGGATCCCTGCACAGCGCGCTTGCACTGGGATGGGGAGCTCTGGGGGACTGTCCCCACTTCTTCCCCGACACACCCCCTGCCTCCCCTAACACTGCCATATCTTGGAGGAAGATGGCATCTGACTGCCCTTTCTTCCAGGAAGCTGTATCTGCGAGTTCCGGGTATGGCGTCTGGTGGGAAGCCCACGTCTGCCCTAGGGACAGGTGGCCTTGGAGATGCTGTCGCCTTGGGACAAGAGGCACAGAACAGGCCCGCCTTCTGCCCTGACTCCTTCCTCAGAGTGGAGTATGCGCACCAGACCTAGCCGTCCCCTCGTGTCTTCCTAAAGCTAGGCTTCCATCTCTATGCACAGGGAGCGGGTGACGATTGTCTTGCCACCGTCCCGCTGTTCTCACCAGGGGAGGCTCTCCTGTTTGCAACTGTTTCCCGACAATAAGGCCAACGGCTCCTTCTCTTCTCCAGGGGAGGCATTCTGCTCCTTCCCCAGATTTGCTCCTGGGAGCACGGTGACAGCCGTTTCCCTATCCTTAAGGCCATTTCCAGATGTGCATCCACGCTTCTCTCTCAGACAGTGGGAATGCTAGGGCCAAGAGAATTTCGGTCAATGAGGGTTTCTTCTTCCTTGCTGCAGAGACTAGCTCAGGCAATCAGCAGCAGCATCCCACAAAGCGACTCAGATTTCCCAACGAATGCTGTACTTCCCCAGAGGAAAAGCCAGGGCAAAGGGGCTTTCGTTGTATGGAGGTTTCTCCCACCTTGAGAATTGGCCTAGGCAAGCACGAGCAGCATCCCACAGAACCGACTCTGATTTCTAAACAATCAGAGAGGGTGACACTTGTCTTGCCACACGCCAGCTATTCTTGCCTATGTAGGCTCTCCTCTTTCATGACTTTTCCTTAAGGCTGTTTCCACAGGCGCTACCACGCTTTTCTCTCAGGTAGTGGGGATGCCCGGGCAAAGAGGATTTCGATCCATGCAGGTTTATTACACGGTGCTTCGGAGACTATGTTCAGGCAAGCGGCATCAGCATCGCACAGAACCGACTCTGGTTTCCCAAAGAATGCTGTGCTTTCCCTGGGGGGATGCCCGGGGAAAAAGGCTGTCGCTCTATGCGGGTTTCTCCCACCGTGCTGCCAATACTAGGCTAAGTCAAGCAGCAAGAGCAGCCCACAGAACCAACTCCTTTTCCCCAGAGACTGCTATGCTTTCCCAGAGGTTTTCAGCTTGTCCCTATCCGCCCTTCGCTGCTGCTTCTTCAACAAGGATTTGGGCCTTTGCTCTGTCGCATCAGGGAATTAGATCTGCGGGAGAGCTGGTGCGTCTTGGGCCTTGCTTTCCCGGGCCCCAGGGTCACATCCTGGGTTCAGCCTGTCAGGCCGAACTATGCAGACACAGCCACCACCCTGCAGCAGCGTGCATGGCCTAGGATGACAGTCCATGCCAACTGCCATCTCCTGGCGTAGTAAGGCTTGGCTTTTTGCTCTGGCGTTCAGGCGGACTCGGGGACCAAGCCAGTGCCTTCCCCTTAGGAAAGGAGAGGCGACAGGATCCCTGCACAGCGCCCGTGCACTGGGATGGATAGCTGTGGGGACTGTCCCCACTTCTTCCGCGACACACCCCCTGCCTCCCTTAATGCTGCTACATCTTGGAGGAAGATGGCTTCTGACTGCCCTTTCTTCCAGGGAGCTGTATATGCGAGTTCCGTGTATGGCGCCTGGTGGCAAGCCCACGTCTGCCCTAGGGACAGGTGGCCTTGGAGATGCTGTCCCCTTGGGAGAAGAGGCACAGAACAGGCCTGCCGTCTGTCCAGACTCCTTACTCAGAGTGGAGTATGCTTGCCTGCCCTAGCCGTCCCCTCGTGTCTTCCTTAAGCCAGGCTTCTGTCTCTACGCACAGGGAGCGGGTGACGATTGTCTTGCCACCATACCGCTGTTCTCGCCTGGGCAGGCTCTCCTGCTTTCCTACTGTTTCCCGACAACAAGGCCAATGGCTCCTTCTCTTCTCCTGGGGAGGCGTTCTGCTCCTTCCCCAAACTTGCTCTTGGGGAGCACGGTGATAGCCGTGTCCCTATCCTTAAGGCCCTTTCCAGATGTGCATCCACGCTTCTATATCAGGCTGTGGGGATTCTAGGCCCAGGAGAATTTCGCTCCATGTGGGTATCTTCCACCGTGCTACGGAGACTAGCTCAGGCAAGCAGCAGCAGCATCCCACAAAGCGACTCAGATTTCCCACCGAATGCTTTGCTTTCCCAGAGGTGAGGCCTGGGCAATGAGGCTTTCGCTGTATGGTGGTTTCTCCCACCTTGAGACTTGGCCTAGGCAAGCACGAGCAGCAGCCCGCAGAAGTGACTCTGATTTCTCAGTAAAAGGAGAGGGTGACACTTGTCGTGCCAGCTGCCCGCTGTTCTTGCCCTGGCAGGCTCTCCTGTTTCATGACTTTTCCTTAAGGCTGATTCCACGGGCGTAACCACGCTTCTCTCTCAGGTAGAGGGGACACCCGGGTAAACAGGATTTCGCTCCAAGCGGGTTTATAACACCGGGCTTCGGAGAGTATGTTCAGTCAAGCGGCATCAGCATCGAACAGAACCGACTCTGATTTCCCAAAGAATGCTCTGCTTTCCTAGAGGTGATAAATAGGCAAAGAGGCTTTCGCTCTATGCGGGATTCTCCCACCATGCTGCCAACACTAGGCTAAAGCAAGCAGCAACAGCAGCCCAGAGAACCGACTCTTTTTTCCTAGCGATTGCTATGCTTTCGCAGAGGTTTACACCTTGGCCTGAACCCCACTTCGCTGATGCTTTTTCAGCAATGCTTTGGTCGTTTGCTCTGTCGCGTCAGGGAAGTAGATCTGCGGGAGAGCTGGTGCGTCTTGGGCTTTGCTTTCCCGTGCTCCATGGTCTCATCCTGGGTTCACCCTGCCAGGCCGATCTACGCAGATACAGCCACCACCCTGCAGCTGCGTGCGTGGCCTAGGATGACAGTCCATGCCAACTGCCATCTCCTGGCTTAGTAAGGCTTGGCTTTTTGCTCTGGCGTTCAGGCGGACTCGGGAACTAGGCCAGTGCCTTCCCCTTAGGAAAGGAGAGACGACAGGATCCCTGCACAGCGCGCTTGCACTGGGATGGGGAGCTGTGGGAGACTGTCCCCACTCCTTCCCCGACACACCCCCTTCCACCCGCAATGCTGCCACATCTTGGAGGAAGATGGCATATGACTGCTCTTTCTTCCAGGGAGCTGTATCTGAGAGTTCCGGGAATGGCGCCTGATGGCAAGCCCACGTCTGCCCTAGGGACAGGTGGCCTTGGAGTTGCTATCCCCTTAAGACAAGAGTCACAGAACAGGCCTGCCTTAAGCCCAGAATCCTTCCTCAGAGTGGTGTATGCGCGCCAGCCCTAGCCATCCCTTCGTGTCTTCCTAAAGCCAGGCTTACGTCTCGACGCACAGGGAGCGGGTGATGCTTGTCATGACACCGTCCCGCTGTTCTCGCCAGGGCAGGCTCTCCTGCTTTGCGACTGTTTCCCGACAACAAGGCCAACGGCATCTTCTCTTCTCCCGGGGAAGCGTTCTGCTCCTTCCCCAGACTTGCTCTTGGGGAGCACGGTGACAGCCGTGTCCCTAACCTTAAGGCCCTTTCCAGATGTGCATTCACGCTTCTCTCTCAGACAGTGGGGATGCTAGAGCCAAGAAAATTTAGCTCCATGCGGGTTTCTTCCACTGTGCTGCAGATACTAGCTCAGACAAGCAGCAGCAGCATCCTACAAACCCGATTCACATTTCCCAACGAATGCTTTGCTTTCCCATAGGAGAAGCCTGGGCAAAGAGGCTTTTGCTGTATGATGGTTTCTCCCACTTTGAGACTTGGCCTAGGCAAGCACGAGAGCAGCCCGAAGAACCGACTCTGATTTCTAAGAAAACGGAGAGGGTGACACTTGTCTTGCAACCCGCCCGCTATTCTTGCCTATACAAGCTGTCCTGTTAAAAAACTTTTCCTTAAGGCTGTTTCTACAGGTGCAACCACGCTTCTCTCTCAGGTAGAGGGGATGCCCGGGCAAAGAGGATTTTGCTCCATGCTGGTTTATTACACCGTGCTTCGAAGACTATGTTCAGACAAGCGACATCAGCATCGCACAGAACTGACTCTGATTTCCCAAAGAATGCTGTGCTTTCCCTGAGGGGATGCCCACGGAAAAAGGCTTTCGCTCTATGCGGGTTCCTCCCACCGTGCTGTCAATAATAGGCTAAGGCAAGCAGCAACAGCAGCCCAAAGATCCGACTCTTTTTTTCCCAGCGACTTCTACGCTTTCCCAGAGGTTTTCATCTTGGCCCGATCCGCACTTCGCTGCTGCTTCTTCAGCAAGGCTTTGGGCGTTTGCTCTGTCGCGTCAGGGAAGTAAATCTGCGGGAGAGCTGGTACGTCTTGGGCCTTGCTTTCCCGGGCTCCATGGTCGCATCCTGGGTTCACCCTGCCGGGCCGAACTACACAGACAAAGCCACCAACCTGCAGCTGCGTAAGGGGCCTAGGATGACAGTCCATGCCAACTGCCATCTCCTGGCGTAGTAAGGCTTGGCTTTTTGCTCTGACGTTTAGGCGGACTCGGGGACTAGGCCAGTGCCTTCCCCTTAGGAAAGGTGAGGCGGCAGGATCCCTGCACAGCGCCCGTGCACTGGGATGGATAGCTGTGGGGACTGTCCCCACTTCTTCCCCGACACACCCCCTGCCATCCCAATGCTGCCACATCTTGGAGGAAAATGGCCTCTGACTGCCCTATCATCCAGGGAGCTGTATCTTCGTGTTCCCGGTATGGCACCTGGAGGCAAGCCCACGTCTGCCCAAGGGACAGGTGGCCTTGGAGATGCTCTGCTCTCCCCTTGGAACAAGAAGCACAGAACAGGCCTGCCTTCTTCCAAGGCTCCTTCCACCGAGTGGAGTATGCGCGCCAGCCTTAGCCATTCCCCCATGTCTTCCTAAAGCCAGGCTTCCGTCTGTAAAAACAGGGAGCGGGTGACGCCTGTCTTGCCACCATCCCTCTGTTCTCGCCAGGGCAGGCTCTCCTGGTTTGCGACTGTTTCCCGACAACAAGGCCACCGGCTCCTTGTCTTTTCCTGAGTAGGCGTTCTGCTCCTTCCCCAGACTTGCTCTTGGGGAGCACGGTGACAGCCGTGTCCCTATCCTTAAGGCCCTTTCCAGATGTGCATCCACGCTTCTCTCTCAGGCAGTGGGAATTCTAGGGCCAAGAGAATTTCGCTCCATGCGGGTTTCTTCCACCGTGCTGCGGAGACTACCTCAGGCATGCAGCAGCAGCATCCCACAAACCCGATTCAGATTTCCCAACAAATGCTGTGCTTTCCCAGAGGAGTAGCCTGGCAAAGACGCTTTAGCTGTATGGTGGTTTCTCCCAACTTGAGACGTGGCCTAGTCAAACACGAGCAGCAGCCCGCAGAATTGACTCTGATTTCTAAGCTATCGGAGAGGGTGACAATTGTCTTTCCACCTGCCCCTATTCTTGCCTATGCAGGCTCTCCTGTTTCATGACTTTTCCTCAAGTCTGTTTCCACAGGCGCAACCACGCTTCTCTCTCAGGTAGAGGGGATGCCCGGACAAAGAGGATTTTGCTCCATGCGGGTTTATTACACCGTGCTTCGGAGACTATGTTCAGGCAAGCGGCATCAGTATCGCACAGAACCTACTCTGATTTCCCATAGAATGCTGTGCTTTCCCTGAGGGGATGCCCGGTGAAAAAGGCTTTCGCTCTATGCAGGTCTCTCCAACCTTGCTGCCAATACTAGGCTAAGGCAAGCAGCAACAGCAGCTCACATAACCGACTCTTTTTCCCAGCGGCTGCTATGCTTTCCCAGAGGTTTTCAGCTTGGCCCGATCCGCACTTCGCTACTGCTTCTTCACCAATGCTTTGGGTATTTTCTATGTCGCGTCAGGGAAGTAGATCTGTGGGAGAGCTGGTGCCTCTTGGGCCTTGCTTTCGCGGGCTCCATGGTCGCATCCTGGGTTCACCCTGCCAGGAAGAACTACGCAGACACAGTCACCACCCTAGAGCAGATTGCGTGGCCTTGGATGACAGTCCATGCCAACTGCTATCTCCTGGCGTAGTAAGGCTTGGCTTTTTGCTCTGGCGTTCAGGCGGACTCGGGGACCAAGCCAGTGCCTTCCCCTTAGGAAAGGAGAGGCGACAGGATCCCTGCACAGCGCGCTTGCACTGGGATGGGGAGCTCTGGGGGACTGTCCCCACTTCTTCCCCGACACACCCCCTGCCTCCCCTAACGGTGCCATATCTTGGAGGAAGATGGCATCTGACTGCCCTTTCTTCCAGGGAGCTGTATCTGCGAGTTCCGGGTATGGCGTCTGGTGGCAGGCCCACGCCTGCCGTAGGGACAGGTGGCCTTGGATATGCTGTCCCCTTGGGACAAGAGGCACAGAACAGGCCTGCCTTCTGCTCAGATTCCTTCCTCAGAGTGGAGTGTGCGCGCTTGCCCTAGCCGTTCCCTCGTGTCTTTCTTAAGCCAGGCTTCCGTCTCTACGCACAGGTAGCGGGTGTCGATTGTCTTGCCACCATCCCGCTGTTCTTGCCAGGGCAGGCTCTCCTGCTTTGCGACTGATCCCGACAACAAGGCCAACGGCTCCTTCTCTTCTCCCAGGGAGGCGTTCTGCTCCTACCCCAGACTAGCTCTTGGGGGAGCATGATGACAGCCATGTCCCTATCCTTAAGGCCCTTTCCAGATGTGCATCCACGCTTCTCTCTCAGGCTGTGGGGATGCTAGGTCCAAGAGAATTTCGTTCCATGCGGGTTTCTTCTACCGTGCTGCGGAGACTAGATCAGGCAAGCAGCAGCAGCATCCCACAAACACGACTCAGATTTCCCAACGAATGCTGTGCTTTCCCAGAGAAGCCTGGGCAAAGAGGTTTTCGCTGTATGGTGGTTCCTCACACCTTGAGACTTGGCCTATGCAAGCACGAGCAGCAGACTGCAGATCGACTCTAATTTCTCAGCAATCGGAGAGGGTGACACTTGTCTTGCCACCCGCCCTCTCTTCTGGCCATGGCAGACTCTCCTGTTTCATGACTTTTCCTTAAGGCTCTTTCCACAGGCGCAACCACGCTTCTCTCTCAGGTAGAGGGGATGCCTGGGCAAAGAGGATTTCGCTCCATGCTGGTTTATTACACCATGCTTCGGAGACTATGTTCAGGCAAGCGGCATCAGCATCGCACAGAACCGACACTGATTTCCCAATGAATGCTGTGCTTTCCGTGAGGGGATGCCCGGGTAAAAAGTCTTTCGATCTATGCTGGTTTCTCCACCGTGCTGACAATACTAGGCTAAGGCAAGCAGCAACAGCAGCCCACAGAACCGATTCTTTTTTCCCAGTGACTGCTATGCTTTCCCAGAGGTTTTCAGCTTGGTCCGATCCGCACTTCGCTGTTGCTTCTTCAGCAAGGCTTTGGACGTTTGCTCTGTCGTGTCAGAGAAGTAGATCTGCGGGAGAGCTGGTGTGTCTTGGGTCTTGCATTTCCGGGCTCTATGGTCGCACCCTGGGTTCACCCTGCCAGGCCGAACTACGCAGACACATCCACCACCCTGCAGCAGCGTGCGTGGCCTAGGATTACAGTCCATGCCAACTGCTATCTCCTGGCATAGTAAGGCTTGGCTTATACCTCTGGCGTTCAGGCGGACTCAGGGACTCGGCCATTGCCTTCCCTTTAGGAAAGGAGAGGCGACAGGATCCCTGCACAGCGCGCTTGCACTGGGATGGGGAGTTGTGGGGGACTGTCCCCACTACTTCCCGGACACACACCCTGACACCCCCAACGCTGCCACATCTAGGAGGAAGATGGCATCTGACTGCCCTTTCTTCCAGGGAGCTGTATATGCGAGTTCCGTGTATGGCGCCTGGTGGCAAGCCCACGTCTGCCCTAGGGACAGGTGGCCTTGGAGATGCTGTCCCCTTGGGAGAAGAGGCACAGAACAGGCCTGCCATCTGTCCAGACTCCTTACTCAGAGTGGAGTATGCTTGCCTGCCCTAGCCGTCCCCTCGTGTCTTCCTTAAGCCAGGCTTCTGTCTCTACGCACAGGGAGCGGGTGACGATTGTCTTGCCACCATACCGCTGTTCTCGCCTGGGCAGGCTCTCCTGCTTTCCTACTGTTTCCCGACAACAAGGCCAATGGCTCCTTCTCTTCTCCTGGGGAGGCGTTCTGCTCCTTCCCCAAACTTGCTCTTGGGGAGCACGGTGATAGCCGTGTCCCTATCCTTAAGGCCCTTTCCAGATGTGCATCCACGCTTCTATATCAGGCTGTGGGGATTCTAGGCCCAGGAGAATTTCGCTCCATGTGGGTATCTTCCACCGTGCTACGGAGACTAGCTCAGGCAAGCAGCAGCAGCATCCCACAAAGCGACTCAGATTTCCCACCGAATGCTTTGCTTTCCCAGAGGTGAGGCCTGGGCAATGAGGCTTTCGCTGTATGGTGGTTTCTCCCACCTTGAGACTTGGCCTAGGCAAGCACGAGCAGCAGCCCGCAGAAGTGACTCTGATTTCTCAGTAAAAGGAGAGGGTGACACTTGTCGTGCCAGCTGCCCGCTGTTCTTGCCCTGGCAGGCTCTCCTGTTTCATGACTTTTCCTTAAGGCTGATTCCACGGGCGTAACCACGCTTCTCTCTCAGGTAGAGGGGACACCCGGGTAAACAGGATTTCGCTCCAAGCGGGTTTATAACACCGGGCTTCGGAGAGTATGTTCAGTCAAGCGGCATCAGCATCGAACAGAACCGACTCTGATTTCCCAAAGAATGCTCTGCTTTCCTAGAGGTGATAAACAGGCAAAGAGGCTTTCGCTCTATGCGGGATTCTCCCACCATGCTGCCAACACTAGGCTAAAGCAAGCAGCAACAGCAGCCCAGAGAACCGACTCTTTTTTCCTAGCGATTGCTATGCTTTCGCAGAGGTTTACACCTTGGCCTGAACCCCACTTCGCTGATGCTTTTTCAGCAATGCTTTGGTCGTTTGCTCTGTCGCGTCAGGGAAGTAGATCTGCGGGAGAGCTGGTGCGTCTTGGGCTTTGCTTTCCCGTGCTCCATGGTCTCATCCTGGGTTCACCCTGCCAGGCCGATCTACGCAGATACAGCCACCACCCTGCAGCTGCGTGCGTGGCCTAGGATGACAGTCCATGCCAACTGCCATCTCCTGGCTTAGTAAGGCTTGGCTTTTTGCTCTGGCGTTCAGGCGGACTCGGGAACTAGGCCAGTGCCTTCCCCTTAGGAAAGGAGAGACGACAGGATCCCTGCACAGCGCGCTTGCACTGGGATGGGGAGCTGTGGGAGACTGTCCCCACTCCTTCCCCGACACACCCCCTTCCACCCGCAATGCTGCCACATCTTGGAGGAAGATGGCATATGACTGCTCTTTCTTCCAGGGAGCTGTAGCTGAGAGTTCCAGGAATGGCGCCTGATGGCAAGCCCAAGTCTGCCCTAGGGACAGGTGGCCTTGGAGTTGCTATCCCCTTAAGACAAGAGTCACAGAACAGGCCTGCCTTAAGCCCAGAATCCTTCCTCAGAGTGGTGTATGCGCGCCAGCCCTAGCCATCCCTTCGTGTCTTCCTAAAGCCAGGCTTACGTCTCTACGCACAGGGAGCGGGTGATGCTTGTCATGACACCGTCCCGCTGTTCTCGCCAGGGCAGGCTCTCCTGCTTTGCGACTGTTTCCCGACAACAAGGCCAACGGCATCTTCTCTTCTCCCGGGGAAGCGTTCTGCTCCTTCCCCAGACTTGCTCTTGGGGAGCACGGTGACAGCCGTGTCCCTAACCTTAAGGCCCTTTCCAGATGTGCATTCACGCTTCTCTCTCAGACAGTGGGGATGCTAGAGCCAAGAAAATTTAGCTCCATGCGGGTTTCTTCCACTGTGCTGCAGATACTAGCTCAGACAAGCAGCAGCAGCATCCTACAAACCCGATTCACATTTCCCAACGAATGCTTTGCTTTCCCATAGGAGAAGCCTGGGCAAAGAGGCTTTTGCTG
This sequence comes from Neogale vison, assembly GCF_020171115.1. Lineage (NCBI taxonomy): Eukaryota > Metazoa > Chordata > Mammalia > Carnivora > Mustelidae > Neogale > Neogale vison. The sequence goes on from NC_058104.1 coordinate 41,367,661, forward strand.
TATGATGGTTTCTCCCACTTTGAGACTTGGCCTAGGCAAGCACGAGAGCAGCCCGAAGAACCGACTCTGATTTCTAAGAAAACGGAGAGGGTGACACTTGTCTTGCAACCCGCCCGCTATTCTTGCCTATACAAGCTGTCCTGTTAAAAAACTTTTCCTTAAGGCTGTTTCTACAGGTGCAACCACGCTTCTCTCTCAGGTAGAGGGGATGCCCGGGCAAAGAGGATTTTGCTCCATGCTGGTTTATTACACCGTGCTTCGAAGACTATGTTCAGACAAGCGACATCAGCATCGCACAGAACTGACTCTGATTTCCCAAAGAATGCTGTGCTTTCCCTGAGGGGATGCCCACGGAAAAAGGCTTTCGCTCTATGCGGGTTCCTCCCACCGTGCTGTCAATAATAGGCTAAGGCAAGCAGCAACAGCAGCCCAAAGATCCGACTCTTTTTTTCCCAGCGACTTCTACGCTTTCCCAGAGGTTTTCATCTTGGCCCGATCCGCACTTCGCTGCTGCTTCTTCAGCAAGGCTTTGGGCGTTTGCTCTGTCGCGTCAGGGAAGTAAATCTGCGGGAGAGCTGGTACGTCTTGGGCCTTGCTTTCCCGGGCTCCATGGTCGCATCCTGGGTTCACCCTGCCGGGCCGAACTACACAGACAAAGCCACCAACCTGCAGCTGCGTAAGGGGCCTAGGATGACAGTCCATGCCAACTGCCATCTCCTGGCGTAGTAAGGCTTGGCTTTTTGCTCTGACGTTTAGGCGGACTCGGGGACTAGGCCAGTGCCTTCCCCTTAGGAAAGGTGAGGCGGCAGGATCCCTGCACAGCGCCCGTGCACTGGGATGGATAGCTGTGGGGACTGTCCCCACTTCTTCCCCGACACACCCCCTGCCACCCCAATGCTGCCACATCTTGGAGGAAAATGGCCTCTGACTGCCCTATCTTCCAGGGAGCTGTATCTTCGTGTTCCCGGTATGGCACCTGGAGGCAAGCCCACGTCTGCCCAAGGGACAGGTGGCCTTGGAGATGCTCTGCTCTCCCCTTGGAACAAGAAGCACAGAACAGGCCTGCCTTCTTCCAAGGCTCCTTCCACCGAGTGGAGTATGCGCGCCAGCCTTAGCCATTCCCCCATGTCTTCCTAAAGCCAGGCTTCCGTCTGTAAAAACAGGGAGCGGGTGACGCCTGTCTTGCCACCATCCCTCTGTTCTCGCCAGGGCAGGCTCTCCTGGTTTGCGACTGTTTCCCGACAACAAGGCCACCGGCTCCTTGTCTTTTCCTGAGTAGGCGTTCTGCTCCTTCCCCAGACTTGCTCTTGGGGAGCACGGTGACAGCCGTGTCCCTATCCTTAAGGCCCTTTCCAGATGTGCATCCACGCTTCTCTCTCAGGCAGTGGGGATGCTAGGGCCAAGAGAATTTCGCTCCATGTGGGTTTCTACCACTGTGCTGCGGAGACTAGCTCAGGCAAGCAGCAGCAGCATCCCACAAACCCGATTCAGATTTCCCAACGAATGCTGTGCTTTCCCAGAGGAGAAGCCTGGGCAAAGAGGCTTTCACTATATGGTGGTTTCTCCCACCTTGAAACATGGCCTAGTCAAACACGAGCAGCAGCCCGCAGAACCGACTCTTTTTTCCCAGTGACCGCTATGCTTTCCGAGAGGTTTTCAGCTTGGCCCGATCCGCACTTCACTGCTGCTTCTTCAACAAGTCTTTGGTGTTTGCTCTGCTGCGTCAGCGTAGTAGATCGGCGGGTGAGCTGGTGCGTCTTGGGCCTTGCTTTCCGGGCTCCATGGTCGCATCCTGGGTTCACCCTGCCAGCCCGAACTACGCAGACACAGCCACCACCCTGCAGCAGCATGCGTGGCCTAGGATGACAGTCCATGCCAACTGCCGTCTCATGGCGTAGTTAAGCTTGGCTTTTTGCTCTGGCGTTCGGGCGGACTCGGGGACTAGGAGAGTGCCTTCCCCTTAGGAAAGGAGCAGCGACAGGATCCCTGCACAGCGCTCGTGCACTGGGATGCGGAGCTGTGTGGTACTGTCCCCACTTCTACCCCGACACACCCCCTGCCACCCCCAACGCTGCCACATCTTGGAGGAAGATGGCATCTGACTGCCCTTTCTTCCAGGGAGCTGTATCTGCGAGTTCCGGGTATGGCGCCTGGTGGCAAGCCCACGTCTGCCCTAGGGACAGGTGTCCTTGGAGATGCTGTCCCTTGGAACAAGAGACACAGAACAGGCCTACCTTCTGCCCAGACTCCTTCCTCAGAGTGGAGAATGCGCGCCTGCCCTAGCTGTCCCCACGTGTCTGCCTTAAGCCAGGCTTCCTTCTCTATGCACATGGAGCTGGTGACGATTGTCTTGCCACCATCCCGCTGTTCTCTCCAGGGGAGGCTCTCCTGTTTGCAACTGTTTCCCGACAACAAGGCCAACGGCTCCTTCTCATCTCCAGGGGAGGCGTTCTGCTCCTTCCCCAGATTTGCTCCTGGGAGCACGGTGACAGCCGTTTCCCTATCCTTAAGGCCATTTCCAGATGTGCATCCACGCTTCTCTCTCAGACAGTGGGAATGCTAGAGCCAAGAGTATTTCGGTCAATGCGGGTTTCTTCTTCCGTGCTGCAGAGACTAGCTCAGGCAAGCAGCAGCAGCATCCCACAAAGCGACTCAGATTTCCCAACAAATGCTGTACTTCCCCAGAGGAGAAGCCTGGGCAAAGGGCTTTCGTTGTATGGAGGTTTCTCCCACCTTGAGAATTGGCCTAGGCCAGCACGAGCAGCATCCCACAGAACCGACTCTGATTTCTAAACAATCGGAGAGGGTGACACTTGACTTGCCACGCGCCCGTATTCTTGCCTATGCAGGCTCTCCTCTTTCATGACTCTTCCTTAAGGCTGTTTCCACAGGCGCAACCACGCTTCTCTCTCAGGTAGAGGGGATGCCCGGGCAAAGAGGATTTCGCTCCATGCGAGTTTATTACACCGTGCTTCGGAGACTATGTTCAGCCAAGCGGCATCAGCATCGCACAGAACCTACTCTGATTTCCCATAGAATGCTGTGCTTTCCCTGAGGGGATGCCCGGTGAAAAAGGCTTTCGCTCTATGCAGGTTTCTCCAACCTTGCTGCCAATACTAGGCTAAGGCAAGCAGCAACAGCAGCCCACATAACCGACTCTTTTTTCCCAGCGACTGCTATGCTTTCTCAGAGGTTTTCAGCTTGGCCCAATCCGCACTTCGCTACTGCTTCTTCACCAATGCTTTGGGTATTTTCTATGTCGCGTCAGGGAAGTAGATCTGCGGGAGAGCTGGTGCCTCTTGGGCCTTGCTTTCGCGGGCTCCATGGTTGCATGCTGGGTTCACCCTGCCAGGACGAACTACGCAGACACAGTCACCACCCTACAGCAGAGTGTGTGGCCTTGGATGACAGTCCATGCCAACTGCCATCTCCTGGCGTAGTAAGGATTGGCTTTTTGCTCTGGTGTTCAGGCGGACTCGGGGACAAAGCCAGTGCCTTCCTCTTAGGAAAGGAGAGGCGACAGGATCCCTGCACAGCGCGCTTGCACTGGGATGGGGAGCTCTGGGGGACTGTCCCCACTTCTTCCCCGACACACCCCCTGCCTCCCCTAACACTGCCATATCTTGGAGGAAGATGGCATCTGACTGCCCTTTCTTCCAGGAAGCTGTATCTGCGAGTTCCGGGTATGGCGTCTGGTGGGAAGCCCACGTCTGCCCTAGGACAGGTGGCCTTGGAGATGCTGTTGCCTTGGGACAAGAGGCACAGAACAGGCCCGCCTTCTGCCCTGACTCCTTCCTCAGAGTGGAGTATGCGCACCAGACCTAGCCATCCCCTCGTGTCTTCCTAAAGCTAGGCTTCCATCTCTATGCACAGGGAGCGGGTGACGATTGTCTTGCCACCGTCCCGCTGTTCTCGCCAGGGGAGGCTCTCCTGTTTGCAACTGTTTCCCGACAATAAGGCCAACGGCTCCTTCTCTTCTCCAGGGGAGGCGTTCTGCTCCTTCCCCAGATTTGCTCCTGGGAGCACGGTGACAGCCGTTTCCCTATCCTTAAGGCCATTTCCAGATGTGCATCCACGCTTCTCTCTCAGACAGTGGGAATGCTAGGGCCAAGAGAATTTCGGTCAATGAGGGTTTCTTCTTCCTTGCTGCAGAGTCTAGCTCAGGCAATCAGCAGCAGCATCCCACAAAGCGACTCAGATTTCCCAACGTATGCTGTGCTTTAACAGAGGAGAGGCCTGGGCAAAGAGGCTTTCGCTGTATGGTGGTTCCTCCCACCTTGAGACTTGGCCTAGGCAAGCACGAGCAGCAGCCCGGAGATGTGACTCTGATTTCTCAGCAAACGGAGAGAGTGACACTTGTCGTGCCAGCTGCCCGCTGTTCTTGCCATGGCAGGCTCTCCTGTTTCATGACCGTTTCCAGACAGCAAGGCCAAGGGCCCCTTCTCTTCTCCCGGAGCGGCGTGCTATCCCTGGTCCAGCAATGCTCCCAGGAAGCACAGTAACAGACGTTTCCCTTTCCTTAAGGATGTTTCCACAGGCGCAACCACGCTTCTCTCTCAGGCAGAGGAGATGCCAGGCAAAAAGGATTATGCTTCATGCGGGTTTATTATACCGTGCTTCGGAGACTATGTTCAGGCAAGCGGCATCAGCATTGCACAGAACCGACTCTGATTTCCCAAAGAATGCTGTGCTTTCCCTGTGGGGATGCCCGGGGAAAAAGGCTTTCGCTCTATGCGGGATTCTCCCACTGTGCTGCCAATACTAGGCTAAGGCAAGCAGCAACAGCAGCACATAGAACCGACTCTTTTCCCAGCATCTGCTATGCTTTCCCAGAGGTTTTCAGCTTGGCCCGATCTGCACTTCGCTGCTGCTCCTTCAGCAAGGCTTTGGGCGTGTGCTCTGTCGAGTCAAGGAAGTAGCTCTGCGGGAGAGCTGGTGCGTCTTGGGCCTTGCTTTCCCGGTCTCCATGATCGCATCCTGGGTTCACCAGCCAGAACGAACTACGCATACACAGCCACCACCCTGCAGCAGCGTGCGTGGCCTAGGATGACAGTCCATGCCAACTGCCATCTCTTGGCATAGTAAGGCTAGGCTTTGTGCTCTTTTTGTTCAGGCGGACTCGGGGACTAGGCCAGTGACTTCCCCTTAGGAAAGGAGAGGCAACAGGATCCCTGCACAGCGCCCGTGCACTGGGATGGGGAGCTGTGGGGGACTGTCTCCACTTCAACCGCAACACACCCCCTGCCACCCCCATCGCTTCCACATCTTGGAGGAAGATGGCATCTGACTGCCCTTTCTTCCAGGGAGCTGTATCTGCGAGTTCCGTGTATGCCGCATGGTGGCAAGCCTACGTCTGCCCTATGGACAGTCCTAGCCGTCCCCACGTGTCATCCTAAAGCCAGGCTTCCGTCTCTACGCACAGGGAGCCGGTGACGCTTGTCTTGTCACCGTCCCGCTGTTCTCGCCAGTTCAGGCTCTCTTGCTTTGCGACTGTTTCCCGACCACAAGGCCAACGGCTCCTTCCCTTCTCCCTGGGAGGTCTTCTGCTCCTTCCCCAGACTTGCTCTTGGGGAGCACGGTGACAGCCGTGTCCCTATCCTTAAGGCCCTTTCCAGATGTGCATCCACGCTTCTCTCTCAGGCAGTGGGGATGCTAGGGCCAAGAGAATTTCGCTCCATGCGGGTTTCTTCCACCAGGCTGCGAAGACTAGCACAGGGAAGCAGCAGCATCCCACAAACCCGATTCAGATTTCCCAACGCATGCTGTGTTTTCCCAGAGGAGAAGCCTGGGCAAAGAGGCTTTCGCTGTTTGGTGGTTCCTCCCACCTTGAGACTTGGCATAGAAAAGCACGAGCAGCAGCCTGCTAACCGACTCTGATTTCTAGGCAAACGGAGAGGGTGACGCTTGTCTTGCCTCCCACCCGCTGTTCTTGCCATGGCTGGCTCTCCTGTTTCATGATTTTTCATTAAGGCTGTTTCCAAAGGCGCAATAACGCTTCTCTCCCAGCTAGAGGGGATGCCTGGGCAAAGAGGATTACGCTCCAAGCGGGTTTATTACACCGTGCTTCGGAGACTATGTTCAGGCAAGCGGCATCAGCATCGCACAGAACCGACTCTGATTTCCAAAAGAATGCTGTGCTTTCCTAGTGGGATGCCCAGGAAAAGAGGCTTTCGGTATGGGGGATTCTCCCACCGTGATGCCATACTAGGATAAAGCAAGCAGCAACAACAGCCCACAGAACCGACTCTTTTTTCCTTGCGATTGCTATGCTTTCCCAGAGGTTTTCAGCTTGGCCTGAACCACTTCTATGCTGCTTCCTCAGCAAGGATTTGGGCATTTGTTCTGTCGTGTCAGGGAAGTAGATCTGCATGAGAGCTGGTGCCTCTTGGGCCTTGCTTTCCCGGGCTCCATGGTCGCACCCTGGGTTCACCCTGCCAGGCCGAACTACACAGACACAGCCACAAGCCTGCAGCAGCGTGCGGGGCCTATGATGACACTCCATTCCAACTGCCATCTCCTGGCGTAGTAAGGCTTGGCTTTTTGCTCTGGCGTTCAGGCGGACTCGGGGACTAGGCCAATGCCTTCCCCATAGGAGAGGAGAGGCGACAGGATCCCTCACAGCACGCGTGCACTGGGATGGGGAGCTGTGGGGGACTGTCCCCGCTTCTTCCCCGACACACCCCCTGCAACCTCCAATGCTGCCACATCTTGGTGGAAGATGGCATCCAACTGCCCTTTCTTCCAGGGAGCTGTATCTGCGAGTTCCGGGTATGGCGCCTGGTGGCAGGCCCACGCCTGCCCTAGGGACAGGTGGCCTTGGAGATGCTGTCCCCTTGGGACAAGAGGCACAGAACAGGCCTGCCTTCTGCCCAGACTCCTTCCTCAGAGTGGAGTATGAGCGCCAGCCATATCCGCCCTCTCCTGTCTTCCTTAAGCTAGGCTTCCGTCTCTACGCACAGGTAGCGGGTGACGCTTGTCTTGCCACCGTCCCGCTGTTCTCGCCAGGGCAGGCTCTCCTGATTTGCGACTGTTTCCCGACAGCTAGGCCAACGGCTCCTTCTGTTCTCCCTGGGAGGCGTTCTGCTCCTTCCTCAGACCTGCTCCTGGGAGCACTGTGACAGCTGTATCCCTATCCTTAAGGCCCTTTCCAGATGAGCATCCACGCTTCTCTCTCAGGCAGTGGTGATGCTAGGGCCAAGAGAATTTCGCTCCATGCCGGGTTCTTCCACTGTGCTACGGAGGCTAGCTGAGGCAAGAAGCAGCAGCATCACACAAAGCGACTCAGATTTCCCAACAAATGCTCATCTTTCCCAGAGGAGAAGCCTGGGCAAAGAGGCTTTCGCTGTATGGTTGTTTCTCCACCTTGAGACTTGGCCTAGGCAAGCCCGAGCAGCAGCCCGCAGAAGTTACTCTGATTTCTCAGCAAATGGAGAGGGAGACACTTGTCGTGCCAGCTGCCTGCTGCTCTTGCCATGGCAGGCTCTCCTGTTTCATGACCGTTTCCAGACAGCAAGTCCAAGGGCCCCTTCTCTTCTCCCAGAGCGGCGTGCTACGCCTAGCCCAGCAATGCTCCCAGGGAGCACAGTAACAGATGTTTCCCTTTCCTTAAGGCTGTTTCCATAGGCGCAACCACACTTCTCCCTCAGGTAGAGAGGATGACTGGACAAATAGGATTTCGCTCCATGTGGGTTTATTACACCATTCTTCAGAGACTATGTTCAGGCAAGCGGCATCAGCATTGCACAGAACCGACTCTGATTTCCTAAAGAATGCTGTGCTTTCCTTGAGGGGATGCCCGGGGAAAAAGGCTTTCGCTCAATGCGGGTTTCTCCCACTGTAATGCCAATACTAGGCTAAGGCAAGCAGCAATAGCAGCCCACAGAACCGACTTTTTTTTTCCCAGCGACTGCTATGCTTTCCCAGAGGTTTTCAGCTTGGCCCGATCCGCACTTCGCTTCTGCTTCTTCAGCAAGGCTTTGGGCGTTTCTTTGTCGCATCAGGGAAGTAGATCTGTGGGAGAGCTGGTGCGTCTTGGGCCTTGCTTTCCCGGGCTCCATGGTCGCATCTTGGGTTCACCCTGCCAGGCCGACCTACGCAGACACAGCCACCACCCTGCAGCAGCGTGCGTGGCCTAGGATGACAGTCCATGACAACTGCCATCTCCTGGCGTGGTAAGGCCTGGCTTTTTGCTCTTGCGTTCTGGCGGACTCGGGGACTAGTCCAGTGTCTTCGCCTTAGGAAAGGAGACGCGACAGGATCCCTGCACAGCACCCGTGCACTGGGATGGGGAGCTGTGGGGGACTGTCCCCACTTCTTCCCTGAAACACCCCCTGACATCCCCCAACACTGCCACATATTGGAGGAAGATGGCATCTGACTGCCCTTTCTTCCAGGGAGCTGTATCTGCGAGTTCCAGGTATGTCGCCTGGTGGCAAGCCCACGTCTGCCCTAGGGACAGGTGGCCTTGGAGTTGCTGTCCCTTTGGGACAAGAGGCACATAATAGACCTGCCTTCTGCCCAGACCCCTTTCTCAGGGTGCAGTATGCCCGCCATGCCTAGCCGTCCCCTCTTGTCTTCCTAAAGCCAGGATACTGTCTCTTCGAACACTGCAAGGGTGACGCTTGTCTTGGCACCGTCCCGCTCTTCTCACCAGGGCAGGCTCTCCTGCTTTGCGACTGTCCCGACAACAGGGCCAACGACTCGTTCCCTGCTCCCTGGGAGGCGTTCTGCTCCTTCAACAGTCTTGCTCCTGGGAGCAATGTGACAGCCGTGTCCCTATCCTTTAGGCCCTTTCCAGATGTGCATCCACGCTTCTCTCTCAGGCAGTGGGGATGCTAGGGCAAAGGTAATTTCACTTCATGTCGGGTTCTTCCACTGTGCTACGGAGACTAGGCAAGAAGCAGCAGCATCCTACAAAGCGACTCAGATTTCCCAATGAAACCTCTGCTTTCCCAGAGGAGAAGCCTGGGCAAAGATTCTTTCGCTGTATGGTGGTTTTCCCACCTTGAGACTTGGCCTAGGCAAGCACGAGCAGCAATCCACAGAAGTGACCCTGATTTCTCAGAAAATGGATAGGGTGACACTTGTCGCGCCAGCTGCCTGCTGTTCTTGCCATGGCAGGCTCTCCTGTTTCATGACCGTTTCCAGACAGCAAAGCCACAGGCACCTTCTCTTCTCCCAGAGCGGCGTGCTACGCCTAGCCCAGCAATGCTCCCAGGGAGCACAGTAACAGACGTTTCCCTTTACTTAAGGCTGTTTCCACAGGCGCAACCACGCTTCTCTCTCAGGCAGAGAGGATGCCCAGGCAAAGAGGATTATGCTCCATGCGGGTTTATTACACCGAGCTTGGGAGACTATGTTCAGGCAAGCGGCATCAGCATCGCACAGAACCGACTCTGATTTCCCAAAGAATGCTGTGCTTTCCCTGAGGGTTGCCCGGGGAAAAAGGCGTTCTCTCTATGCGTGTTTCTCCCACCATGCTACCAATACTAGGCTAAGGCAAGCAGCAACAGCAGCCCACAGAACTGACTCTTTTTTTCCCAGCGACTGCTATGCTTTCCCAGAGGTTTTCAGCTTGGCCCGATCCGCACTTCGCTGCTGCTTCTTCAGCAAGGCTTTGGGCGTTTGCTCTATTGCGTCAGGGAAGTAGATCTGGGGGAGAGCTGGTGCGTCTTGGGCCTTGCTTTCCCGGGCTCCATGGTCGCATCCTGGGTTCACCCTGCCGGGCCGAACTACGCAGACAAAGCCACCAACCTGCAGCTGCGTAAGGGGCCTAGGATGACAGTCCATGCCAACTGCCATCTCCTGGCGTAGTAAGGCTTAGCTTTTTGCTCTGACGTTCAGGCGGACTCGAGGACTAGGCCAGTGCCTTCCCCTTACGAAAGGTGAGGCGACAGGATCCCTGCACAGCGCCCGTGCACTGGGATGTGGAGCTCTGGGGGACAGTCCCCACTTCTTCCCGACACACCCCCTGCCACCCCAATGCTGCCACATCTTGGAGGAAAATGGCCTCTGACTGCCCTATCTTCCAGGGAGCTGTATCTTCATGTTCCCGGTATGGCACCTGGAGGCAAGCCCACGTCTGCCCAAGGGACAGGTGGCCTTGGAGATGCTCTGCTCTCCCCTTGGAACAAGAAGCACAGAACAGGCCTGGTGGTTTCTCCCACCTTGAAACATGGCCTAGTCAAACACGAGCAGCAGCCCGCAGAACCGACTCTTTTTTCCCAGTGACCGCTATGCTTTCCGAGAGGTTTTCAGCTTGGCCCGATCCGCACTTCACTGCTGCTTCTTCAACAAGTCTTTGGTTTTTGCTCTGCTGCGTCAGGGTAGTAGATCTGCGGGAGAGCTGGTGCGTCTTGGACCTTGCTTTCCGGGCTCCATAGTCGCATCCTGGGTTCACCCTGCCAGCCCGAACTACGCAGACACAGCCACCACCCTGCAGCAGCATGCGTGGCCTAGGATGACAGTCCATTCCAACTGCCATCTCATGGCGTAGCTAAGCTTGGCTTTTTGCTCTGGCGTTTGGGCGGACTCGGGGACTAGATGAGTGCCTTCCCCTTAGGAAAGGAGCAGCGACAGGATCCCTGCACAGCGCTCGTGCACTGGGATGCGGAGCTGTGTGGTACTGTCCCCACTTCTACCCCGAGACACACCCTGCCACCCCCAACGCTGCCACATCTTGGAGGAAGATGGCATCTGACTGTCCTTTCTTCCAGGGAGCTGTATCTGCGAGTTCCGGGTATGGCGCCTGGTGGCAAGCCCACGTCTGCCCTAGGGACAGGTGTCCTTGGAGATACTGTCCCTTGGAACAAGAGACACAGAACAGGCCTGCCTTCTGCCCAGACTCCTTACTCAGAGTGGAGAATGCGCGCCTGTCCTAGCTGTCCCCTCGTGTCTTCCTTAAGCCAGGCTTCCTTCTCTCTGCACATGGAGCTGGTGACGATTGTCTTGCCACCATCCCTCTGTTCTCTCCAGGGGAGGCTCTCCTGTTTGCAACCGTTTCCTGACAATAAGGCCAACGGCTCCTTCTCTTCTTCAGGGGAGGCGTTCTGCTCCTTCCCCAGATTTGCTCCTGGGAACACGGTGACAGCCGTTTTCCTATCCTTAAGGCCATTTCCAGATGTGCATCCACGATTCTCTCAGACAGTGGGAATGCTAGGGCCACGAGTATTTCGATCAATGCGGGTTTCTTCTTCCGTGCTGCAGAGACTAACTCAGGCAAGCAGCAGCAGCATCCCACAAAGCGACTCAGATTTCCCAACGAATGCTGTACTTCCCCAGAGGAGAAGCCTGGGCAAAGGGCATTCGTTGTATGGAGGTTTCTCCCACCTTGAGACTCGGCCTAGGCAAGCACGAGAGCAGCCCACAGAACCGATTCTGATGTCTAAGCAAACGGAGAGGGTGACACATGTCTTGCCACCCGCCCGCTATTCTTGCCTATGCAGGCTCTTCTGTTTCATGACTTTTCCTTAAGGCTGTTTCCACAGGCGCAACCACGCTTCTCTCTCAGGTAGTGTTGATGCCCGGGCAAAGAGGATTTCGCTCCATGCGGGTTTATTACACAGTGCTTCGGATATTATGTTCAGGTAAGCGGCATTAGCATCGCACAGAACCGACTCTGATTTTCCAAAGAATGCTCTGCTTTCCTAGAGGAGATGCCCAGGCAAAGAGGATTTTGCTCTATCTAGGATGCTCCCACCGTGCTGCCAATACTAGGCTAAAGCAAGCTGCAACAACAGCCCTCAGAACCGACTTTTTTTTTTAGCGATTGCTTTCCTTTGGCAGAGGTTTTCACTTGGCCTGAACCGCACTTCGCTGCTGCTTACTCAGCAAGGTTTTGGGCGTTTGCTCTGTCGCCTCAGGGAAGTAGATCTGCGTGAGAGCTGGTGCCTCTTGATCCTTGCTTCCCCGAGCTCCATGGTCGCACCCTTTGTTCACCGTGCCAGGCCGAACTACGCAGACAAAGCCGCAAGCCGCAGCAGCGTGCGTGGCCTAGGATGACGCTCTATGCCAACTGCCATCTCCAGGGTAGTTAGGCTTGGCTTTTGTTCTGGCGTTCAGGCGAAATCGGGGACTAGGCCAGTGCCTTCCCCATAGGTGAGGAGAGATGACAGGATCCCTGCAAAGCGCCCGTGCCCTGGGATGGGTAGCTGTGCGGGACAGTCCCCACCTCTTCCCTGATACACCTCTTGCCACCTCCAATGCTGCCACATCTTGGTGGAAGATGGCATCTGACTGCCCTTTCTTCCAGGAAGCTGTATCTGCGAGTTCCGGGTATGGCGCCTGGTGGCAGGCCCACGTCTGCCCTGGGACAAGTGGTCTTGGAGATGCTGTCCCCTTGGGACAAGAGGCACAGAACAGGCCTGCCTTTTGCCCAGATCCTTCCTCAGAGTGGAGTATGCGCACTTTCCCTAGCCGTCGCTTCGTGTCTTCCTTAAGCCAGGCTTCCGTCTCTACGCACAGGGAGCGGGTGACGATTGTCTTGCCACCATCCCGCTGTTTTCGCCAGGGCAGGCTCTCCTGCTTTGCGACTGTTTCCTGACTACAAGGCCAACGGCTCCTTCTCTTCTCCCGGGAAGGCGTTCTGCTCCTTCCCCAGACTTGCTCTTGGTGAGCACGGTGACAGCCGTGTCCCTATCCTTTAGGCCCTTTCTAGATGTGCATCCACGCTTCTCTCTCAGGCAGTGGGGTTGCTAGGGCCTAGAGAATTTAGATCCATGCGGGTTTCTTCCACCGTGCTGCGGAACTAGCTCAGGCAAGCAGAAGCAGCATCCCACAGACCCGATACAGATTTCCAAAGAATTCTGTGCTGTCCAAGAGGAGAAGCCTGGGCAAAGATGTTTTCGCTGTGGTGGTTTCTCCCACCTTGAGACTTGGCATAGGCAAGCACGAGAAGCAGCCCGCAGAACCGACTCTGATTTCTAAGCAATCAGAGAGGGTGACACTTGTCTTGCCACATGCCCGCTGTTCTTGCCTATGCTGGCTCTCCTGTTTCATGACTTTTCCTTAAGGCTGTTTCCACAGGCGCAATCACGCTTTCTTTTCAGGTAGAGGGTATCCTGGGCAAAGAGGATATCACTCCATGCGGATTTATTACACCGTGCTTTGGAGACTATGTTCAGGCAAGCGGCATCAGCATCGCACAGAACTGACTCTGATTTCCGAAAGAATGCTATACTTTCCTAGAGGGATGCCCAGGCAAAGAAGCTTTCGCTCTATGCGGGATTCTCCCACCGTGCTGCCAATACTAGGCTAAAGCAAGCAGCAACAGCAGCCCACAAAACCGACTCTTTTTTCCTAGCGTTTGCTATGCTTTCTCAAAGGTTTTCAGCTTGGCCTGAACCGCACTTCGCTGCAGCCTCCTCTGCAAGGATTCGGGTGTTTGCTCTGTTGCGTCAGGGAAGTAGAACTGTGGGAGAGCTGGTGCCTCTTAGCATTGCTTCCCGGGCTCCATGGTTGCACCGTGGGTTCCCCCTGCCAGTCCGAACTACGCAGACACAGCCACAAGCCTGCAGCAGCGTGCGTGGCCTAGGAAGACACTCCATGCCAACTGCCATCTCCTGGCGTAGTAAGGCTTGGCTTTTTGCTCTGGCGTTCAGGCGGAGTCTGAACTAGGCCAGTGACTTCCCCTTGTGAAAGGACAGGCGATAGGATCCCTGAACAGCGCCCGTGCACTGGGATAGGGAGCTGTGGGGGAATATCCTCACTTCTCCCGGACACATCCCCTGCCACCCCCAACGCTGCCACATCTTGGAGGAAGATGGCATCTGACTGCCCTTTCTTCCAGGGAGCTGTATCTGCGAGTTCCGCGTATGGCGCCTGTTGGCATGCTCACGTCTGTCCTAGGGACAGGAGGCCGTGGAGATGCTGTCCCTTTGGGACAAGAGGCACAGAACAGGCCTGCCTTCTGCCCAGACTCCTTCCTCAGAGTGGAGTACGCGCGCCAGCCCTAGCCGTCCCCTCGTGTCTTCCTAAAGCCAGGCTTCCGTCTCTACGCACAGGGAGCTGGTTTCGCTTGTCTTGCCACCGTCCCGCTGTTCTCGCCATGGTGGGCTCTCCTGCTTTGCGACTGTTTCCTGACAACAAGGCCAACGTCTCCTTTTCTTCTCCTGGGGAGGCGTCCTGCTCCTTCCCCAGACTTGCTCTTGGGGAGCACGGTGACAGCCGTGTCCCTATCCTTAAAGCCCTTTTCAGATGTGCATCCACGCCTCACTCTCAGGCAGTGGGGATGCTAGGGCCAAGAGAATTTCGCTCCACCGTCCTGCAGAGATGAGCTCAGGCAAGCAGCAGCAGCATCCCACAAACCTGATTCAGATTTCCCAACGAATGCTGTGCTTTCCCAGAGAAGAAGCCTGGGCAAAGAGGCTTTCGCTGTATGGTGGTTTCTCCCACATTGAGACTTGGCCTAGTCAAGCACGAGCAGCAGCCCATAGAACCGACTCTGATTTCTAATCAAACGGAGAGAGTGACACTTGTCTTGCCACCCGCCAGCTGTTCTTGCCATGGCAGGCTCTCCAGTTTTATGACTTTTCCTTAAGGCTGATTCCAAAGGCGCAACCACGCTTCTCTCTCAGGTAGAGGGGATGCCCGGGCAAAGAGGATTTCGCTCCAAGCGGGTTTATTACACCGTGCTTCGAAGACTATATTCAGGCAAGTGGCATCAGCAACGCAAAGAACCGACTCTGATTTCTGAAAGAATGCTGTGCTTTCCTAGAGGGGATGCCCAGGCAAAGATGTTTTCCCTCTATGCAGGAATTCTCCCACCGTGTTGCCAATACTTGGCTAAAGCAAGCAGCAACAGCAGCCCACAGAACCGACTCAATTTTCCTAGCGATTGCTATGCTTTCTCAGAGGTTTTCAGCTTGGACTGACCGCACTTCGCTGCTGCTACCTCAGCAAGGATTTGGGCGTTTGCTCTGTCGCGTCTGGGAAGTAGATCTACGGGAGATCTGGTGCCTCTTGGGCCTTGCTTCCCGGGTTCCATGGTCGCTTACTGGGTACACCATGACCGGCCGAACTACCAATAAACAGCCACCACCTTACAGCAGCGTGCGTGGCCTAGGAAGATAGTCCATGCCAACTGCCATCTCCTTGCGTAGTAAGGCTTGGTTTTTTGCTCTGGCATTCAGGTGGACTCGGGGACTAGGCCAGTGTCTTCCCGTTAGGAAAGGAGAGGCGACAGGATCCCTGCACAGCGCCCGTGAACTGGGATGGGGAGCTGTGGCGGACTGTCACCACTTCTTCCCCGACACATCACCTGCCACCCCCAACGCTGCCACATCTTGGAGGAAGATAGCATCTGACTGCCCTTTTTTCCAAGGAGCTGTATCTGCGAGTTCCGGGTATGGCGCCTGGTGGCATGCCCACGTCTGACCTAGGGACTTGTGGCCTTGGAGATGCTGTCCCCTTGGGACAAGAGGCACCGAACAGACCTGCCTTCTGACCAGACTCCTTCCTCAGAGTGGAATATGCGCGCCAGCCCTAGCCGTCCCCTCATGTCTCCCTAAAGCCAGGCTTCCCTTTCTACGCACAGGGAGCGGGTGGCGCTTGTCTTGCCACCGTCCCGCTGACTGGCCAGTTCAGGCTCTCCTGCTTTGCGACTGTTTCCCGCCAACAAGGACAACGGCTTCCTCTCTTCTCCCTGGGAGGCGTTCTGCTACTTCCCCAGACTTGCTCTTGGGGAGCACGGTGACAGCCGTGTCCCTATTCTTGAGGCCCTTTCCAGATGTGCATCCACGCTACTCTCTCAGGCATTGGGGATGCTAGGGCCAAGACAATTTCGCTCCATGCGGGTTTCTTCCACCGTGCTATGGAGACTAGCTCAGGCAAGCAGCAGCAGCTGCATTGCACAAATCGGATCCAGATTTCTAAACGAATGTGTGCTTTCCCAGAAGAGAAGCCTGGGCAAAGAGGCTTTCGCTCTATGGTGGTTTCTCCCTCCTTCAGACATGGCCTAGGCAAGCACGAGCAGCAGCCCACCGAAGTGACTCTGATTTCTAAGCAGTCGGAGATGGTGACACTTGTCTTGCCACCCGCCCGCTATCTTGCCTATGCAGGCTCTCCTGTTTCATGATTTTTCCTTAAGGCTGTTTCCACAGGCGCAACCACTCTTCTGTCTCAGGTAGAGGGGATGCCCGGGGAAAGAGGATTTTGCTCCATTCGGGTTTATTCCACCGTGCTTCGGAGACTATGTTCAGGCAAGCGGCATCAGCATCGCAAAGAACCGACTCTGATTTCTCAAAAATTGCTGTGCTTTACCTGAGGGGATGCCCGGGGAAAAAGGCTTTCGCTCTATGCGGTTTTCTCCCACCGTCCTGCCAATACTAGGCTAAGGCGAACAGCAACAGCAGCCCACAGAACCGACTCTTTTTTCCCAGCGACTGCTATGCTCTCCCAGAGGTTTTCAGCTTGGCCCGATCCGCACTTCGCTGCTGCTTCTTCAGCAAGGCTTTGGGTGTGTGCTGTGTCGCTTCAGGGATGTAGATCTGCGGGAGAGCTGGAGCCTTTTGGAGCTTGCTTTCCCGGGTCCATTCTCGCACTCTGGGATCACACTGCCAGGCTGAATACGCAGACACAGCCAGAAGCCTGCAGCAGCGTGTGTGGCCTACGATGACACTGCATGCCAACTACCATCTCCTGGCGTAGGAAGGCTTGGCTTTTTGCTCTGGCATTCAGGCGGACTCAGGGACTAGGCCAGTGCCTTCGCTTTTTGAGAGGAGAGGCGACAGGATCCCTGCACAGTGCCCTTCTTCCCCGACACACCCCCTGCCACTCCCAACGCTGCCACATCTTGGAGGAAGATGGCATCTGACTGCCCTTTCTTCCAGGGATCTGTATCTGCGAGTTCCGTGTATGGAGCCTGGTCGCAAGCCCACGTCAGCCCTAGGGACAGGTGGCCGTGGAGAGGCTGTCCCCTTGGGACAAGAGGCGCAGAACAGGCCTGCCTTCTGCCCAGACTCCTTCCTCAGAATGGAGTATGTGCGCCTGCCCTAGCCGTCCCTTTCGTGTCTTCCTAAAGCCAGGCTTCCGTCCCTACCCACAGGAAGCGTCTGAGGCTTGTCTTGCCACCGTAACGCTGTTCTCGCCAGGGCCGGCTTTCCTTCCTTGCGACTGTTTCCCGACAACATGGCCAAGGGCTCCTTCTCTTCTCCCGGGGAGTCGTTCTGCTCCTTCCCCGTACTTGCTCTTGGGGATCACGGTGACAGCCGTGTCTCTATCCTTAAGGCCCTTTCCAGATGTGCATCCATGCTTCTCTCTCAGGCAGTGGGGATGCTAGGGCCAAGAGAATTTCGCTCCATGCGGGATCTTCCACCATGCTGTGGAGACTATCTTAGGCAAGCAGCAGCAGCATCCCACATAGCCGATTCAGATTTCCCAACGAATGCTGTGCTTTCCTAGAGGAGAAGCCTGGGCAAAGAGGATTTCGCTGTATGCTGGTTTCTCCCACCTTGAGACTTGGCTTGGGCAAGCACGAGCAGCAGCCCGCAGAACCGACTCTTATTTCTAAGGAAACGGAGAGGGTGACACTTGTCTTGCCACCCGCCCGCTATTCTTGTCTATGCAGGCTCTCCTGTTCATGACTTTTCCTTAAGACTGTTTCCACAGGTGCAACCACGCTTCTCTCTCAAGTAGAGGGGATGCCCGGGTAAAGAGGATTTCGGTCCATGCGGGTTTATTACACCGTGCTTCGGAGACTATGTTCAGGCAAGCGGCATCAACATCGCACAGAACTGACTCTGATTTCCCAAAGAATGGTGTGCTTTCCTAGAGGGGATGCCCAGGCAAAGAGGCTTTCGCTCTATGCGGGATTCTCCCACCGTGCTGCCAATAGTAGGCTAGAGCAAGCAGCAACAGCAGCCCACCCAACCGACTCTTTTTTCCTAGCGATTGCTATGCTTTTGCAGATGTTTTCAGCTTGGCCAAAACGCACTTCCCTGCTGCTTCCTCAGCGTCTTTGGGCGTTTACTCTGTCGTGTCAGGGAAGTAGATAGATCTGCGGGGAGCTGGTGCCTCTTGGTCCTTGCTTTCCCGGCATCCATGGTGGCACCCTGGGTTCACCCTGCCCTACCGAACTACGCAGACACAGCCACAACACTGCAGCAGTGTGCATGGCCTAGGATGACACTCCATGCCAACTTCCATCTCCTGGCATAGGAAGGCTTGGCTTTTTGCTCTGGCATTCAGGCGGATTCGGTGACTAGGCCAGTGCCTTCCCCTTTTGAGAGGAGAGGCGACAGTATCCCTGCACAGCGACAGTGCACTGGGATGACGAGCTGTGGGGGACTGTCCCCACTTCTTCCCGACACACCCCTGCCACCCCCAACGCTGCCACATATTGGAGGAAGATGGCATCTGACTTCACTTTCTTCCAGGGACCTGTATCTGCGAGTTCCGGATATGGCACCTGGTGGCAAGGCTACGTCTGCCCTAGGGACCGGTGGCCGTGGAGATGCTGTCCCCTTGGGACAAGAGGCACAGAACAGGCCTGCCTTCTGCCCAGCCTCCTTCCTCAGAGTGGAGTATGCGCGCCTGCCCTAGCCGTCCCCTCGTGTCTTTCTAAAGCCAGGCTTCCGTCCTACACACAGGAAGCGGGTGACGCATGTTTTGCCACCGTCCCGCTGTTTTCGCCAGGGCAGGCTCTCCTGCTTTGCGAATGTTTCCCGACAACAAGGCCAACGGCTCCTTCTCTTCTCCCGGGATTGCATTCTGCTCCTACCCCAGACTTACTCTTGGGGAGCACGGTGACAGCCGTGTCCCTTTCCTTCAGGCCCTTTCCAGATGTTCATCCATGCTCCTCTCTCAGGCAGTGGGGATGCTAGGGCCAAGAGAATTTCAGTCCATGAGGGTTTCTTCCACCGTGCTGCGGAGACTAGCTCAGGCAAGCAGCAGTAGCATCCCACAATCCCGATACAGATTTCCCAACGAATGCTGTGCATTCCGAGAGGAGAAGCCTGGGCAAAGAAGCTTTCGCTGAATGCTCGTTTCTCCCACTTTGAGACTTGGCCTAGGCAAGCACGAGCAGCAGCCCGCAGAACCGAATCTGATTTCTAAGCAAACGGAGAGGGTGACAATTATCTTGCCACCCGCTCGCTCTTCTTGCCAATGCAGGCTCTCCTGTTGCATGACCCTTTCCGCACAGCATGGCCAAGGGCCCCTTCTCTTCTCCTGGAGTGATGTGCTACGCCTGGCCCAGACATACTCTCAGGGAGCGCATTGAGAGACGTTACCCTTTCCTTAAGTCTGTATCCACAGGTGCAACAACGTTTCTCTCTCAGGTAGAGGGGATGCCTGGGCAAAGAGGATTTCCTCCATGCGAGTTTATTACACCATTCTTCGTAGACTATGTTCAGGCAAGCGGTCAACATCGCACAGAACCGACTCTGATTTCCCAAAGAATGCTATGCTTTCCTAGAGGGGATGCCCATGCAAAGAGGCTTTCGCTCTATACGGGATTCTCCCACCGTGCTGCCAATACTAGGCTAAAGCAAGCAGCAACAACAGCCCACAGAACCAACTCTTTTTTCCTAGCTATTGCTATGCTTTCACAAAGGTTTTCAGCTTGGCCTGAACCGCACTTCGCTGCTGCTTCCTCAGCAAGGCTTTGGGCGCTTGCTTTGTCGCGTGAGGGAAGTAGATCTGCGAGAGAGCTGGTGTCTCTTGGGCCTTGCATTCCCGGGCTCCATGGTCACACCCTGGGATCACCCTGCCAGGCTGAACTACTCAGACACAGCCACAATGCTGCAGTAGCGTGCGTGGCCTAGGATGATGCTCCATGCAAACTACCATCTAATGTAGTAAGGCTTGGCTTTTTGTTCTGGCGTTCAGACGGACTCGGAGACTAGGCCTGTGCCTTCCCCATAGGAGAGGCGAGGCGACAGGATTCCTGCACAGCGCCCGTGCACTGGGATGAGGAGCTGTGGGGGACTATCCCCACTTCTACTCCGACACACCCCCTGCCTCCACCAACGCTGCCACATCTTGGAGGAAGATGGCATCTGACTGCCTTTCTTCCAGGGAGCTCTATCTGGGAGTTCCGGGTATGTCGCCTGGTGGCAAGCCACGTCTGCCTTTGGGAAAGATGGCCTTGGAGATGCTGTCGCCTTGGGACAAGAGGCACAGAACAGGCCTGCCATCTGCCCAGACTCCTTCCTCCAAGTGGAGTATGAGCGCCTGCCCTAGACGTCCCCTCGTGTCTTCCTTAAGCCAGGCTTCCGTCTCTACGCAAAGGGATTGGGTGACAATTGTCTTGCCACCATCCCGCTGTTCTTGCCAGGGCAGGCTCTCCTGCTTTGCGACTATTTCCCGACAACAAGGCCAACGGCTCCTTCTCTTCTCATGGGGAGGCTTTCTTCTCCTTTCCCAGACTTGCTCCTGGGAGCACGGTGACCGCCGTGTCCCTATTCTTGAGGCCCTTTCCAGATGTGCATCCACGCTTCTCTCTCAGGCAGTGGGGATGCTAGGGCCAAGAGAATTTCGCTCCATGTGGGTTTCTTCCACCATGCTCCGGAGACTAGCTCAGGAAAGCAGCAGCAGCATCCCACAAACCCCATTCAGATTTCCCCACGAATGCTGTGCTTTCCCAGAGGAGAAGCCTGGGTAAATAGCCTTTCGCTGTATGCTGGTTTCTCCCACTTTGAGACTTTGCCTAGGGAGGCAGGAGCAGCAGCCCGCAGAATCGAGTCTGATTTCTAAGCAAACAGAGAGGGTGACACTTGTCTTGCCACCCGCCCGCTGTTCTTGCCTATGCAGGCTCTCCTGTTTCATGACTTTTCCATAAGGCTGTTTCCACAGGCGCAACCACGCTTCTCTCTCAGGTAGAGGGGCTTCCCGGGCAAAGAGGATTTCGCTCCAAGCGCGTTTA
This sequence comes from Neogale vison, assembly GCF_020171115.1. Classification (NCBI taxonomy): domain Eukaryota; kingdom Metazoa; phylum Chordata; class Mammalia; order Carnivora; family Mustelidae; genus Neogale; species Neogale vison. Next base: position 41,388,521 of record NC_058104.1, read on the forward strand.
TTACACTGTGCTTCGGAGACTATGTTCAGGCAAGCGGCATCAGCATCGCTCAGAACCGACTCTGATTTCACACCGAATGCTGTGCTTTCCCAGAGGAGAAGCCTGGACAAAGAGGCTTTCGCTGTATGCTGGTTTCTCTCACCTTGAGATTTAGCCTAGGGAAGCACGAGCAGCAGCCCGCAGAACAGAATCTGATTTCTAAGCAAACGGTGAGGGTTAAAATTGTCTTGCCACCCGCCAGCTATTCTTGCCTATGCAGGCTCTCCAGTTTCATGACTTTTCCTTAAGGATGTTTCCACAGGCGCAACCACGCTTCTCTATCAGGTAGAGTGGTGCCCGTTCAAAGAGGATTTCGCTCCATGCGGGTTTATTACACCATGCTTTGGAGACTATGTTCAGGCAAGCGGCATCAGCATCGCACAGAACCGACTCTGATTTCCCAAAGAATGCTATGCTTTCCTAGAGGGGATGCCCAGGCAAAGAGGCCTTCGCTCTATGCGGGTGTCTCCCACCGTGCTGCCAATACTAGGCTAAAGCAAGGAGCAACAGCAGCCCACAGAACCGACTCTTTTTTCCTAGCGATTGCTATGCTTTCTCAGAGGATTTCAGTTGGCCAAACCGCACTTAGCTGCTGCTTCCTCAGCAAGCTTTCGGCGTTTGCTCTGTCGCATCAGGGAAGTAGATCTACGGGAGAGCTGGTGCCTCTTGGGCCTTCCTACCGGGCTCCATGGTCGCATACTGGGTTCACCCTTCCAGGCCGTACTACGCAGACACAGCCATAACCCTGCAGCAGCGTGCGTGGCCTAGAATGACAGTCCATGACAACTGCCATCTCCTGGCGTAGTAAGGCTTGGCTTTTTGTTATGGCGTTCAGGCGGATTTGGGTACTAGGCCAGTGCCTTCCCCTTAGGAAAGGAGAGGCGACAGGATCCCTGCACTGCGCCCGTGCACTGGGACGGGGAGCTGTGGGGGACTGTCCCCGCTTCTTCCCTGACACACCCCCTGCAACCCCCAACGCTGCCACATCTTGGTGGAAGATGGCATCTGACTGCCCTTTCTTCCAGGGAGCTGTATCTGCGAGATCCGTGTATGGCGCCTGATGGAATGCCCACGTCTGCCTTAGGGACAGTTGGCCATGGAGATGGTGTCCCCTTAAGACAATCGGCACAGACCAGGCCTGCCTTCTGCCCAAACCCCTTCCTCAGAGTGGAGTATGCACGCCTGCCCTAGCCATCACCTCGTGTCTTCCTAAAGCCAGGCTTCCGACTCTACCCACAGGGAGCGGATGACGATTGACTTGCCGCCATCTCACTGTTCTCGCCAGGGCAGGCTCTCCTGCTTTGCGACTTTTCCCGCCAACAAGGCCAACGGCTCCTTCTCTTCTCCCAGGGAGGCGTTCTGCTCCTTCCCCAGACTTACTCCTGGGAGCACGGTGACAGCCGTGTCCCAATCCTTAAGGCCCTTTCCAGATGAGCATCCACGCTTCTCTCTCAGGCAGTGGGAATGCTAAGGCCAAGAGAATTTTTATCCATGCGGGTTTTTTCCACCGTGCTACGGAGACTAATTCAGGCAAGAAGCAGCAGCATCCTACAAACCGACTCAGATTTCCTAACGAATGCTGTGCTTTCCCAGAGGAGAGGCCTGGGCAAAGCGGCTTTTGCTGTATGGTGGTTTCTCCCACCTTGAGACTTGGCCTAGGCAAGCACGAGTAACAGCCCGCAGAAGTGACTCTGATTTCTCAGCAAACGGAGAGGGTGACACTTGTCGTGCCAGCTGCCCGCTGTTCTTGCCATGGCAGGCTCTCCTGTTTCATGACCGTTTCCAGACAGCAAGGCCAAGGGCCCCTTCTCTTCGCCCGGAGCGGCGTGCTACGCCTGGCCCAGCAATGCTCCCAGGGAGCACAGTAACAGACGTTTCCCTTTCCTTAAGGCTGTTTCCACAGGCGCAACCACGCTTATCTCTCAGGCAGATGTGATGCCAGGCAAAGAGGATTACGCTCCATGTGGGTTTCGCTCTATACGGGGTTCTCCCACCGTGCTGCCAATACTAGTCTAAATCAAGCAGCAACAGCAGCCCACAGAACCGACTCTTTTTTCCTAGCGATTGCTATGCTTTCCCAGAGGTTTTCAGCTTGGCCCGATCCGCACTTCGCTGCTGCTTCTTCAGCAAGGCTTTGGGCGTTTGCTCTGTCGCATCAGGGAAGTAGATCTGTGGGAGAGCTGGTGCCTCTTGGGCCTTGCTTTCCGGGATCCATGGTCGCACCCTGTGTTCACCCTGCCTGGCCGAACTACGCAGACACAGCCACAACCCTGCAGCAGCGTGCATCGCCTAGGATAACAGTCCATGCCAACTGCCATCTCCTGGCGTAGTAAGGTTGGCCTTTTGCTCTGGCGTTCAGGCGGACTCAGGGACTAGGCCAGTGCCTTCCGCTTGGAAAGGAGAGGAGACAGGATCCCTGCAGAGCGCCCGTGCACTGGGACGGGGAGCTGTGGGGGACTGTTCCCACTTCTTATCCGACACACCCCCTGCCACGCCCAATGCTGCCACATCTTGGAGGAAGATGACATCTGACTGCCGTTTCTTCCAGGGAGCTGTATCTGCGAGTTCCGGGTGTGGCCCCTGGAGGCAAGCCCACGTGTGCCCTAGGGACAGGTGGCCTTGGAGATGCTGTCCCCTTGGTACAAGAAGCACAGAACAGGCCTGCCTTCTGCCCAGACTCCTTCTTCAGAATGGAGTATGCGGGACAGCCCTTGCCTTTCCCTACTGTTATCTTAAAGCCAGGATTCCGTCTCTATGCACAGGGAGCAGGTGACGCTTCCATGCCACCGTCCCGCTGTTCTAGCCATGGCAGGCTCTCCTGTATCATGACCGTTTCCAGACAGCAATGCCAAGGGCACCTTCTCTTCACCCGGAGCGGCATGCTACGCCTGGCCCAGCAATGCACCCAGGGAGCACAGTAGCAGACGTTTCCCTTTCCTTAAGGCTGTTTCCGCAGGGGCAACCACGCTTCTCTCTCTGGCAGAGGGTATGCCCAGGCAAAGAGCATTACGCTCCATGCGGGTTTATTACAATGTGCTTCGGAGACTATGTTCAGGGAAGCGGCATCACCATCGCACAGAACCGACTCTGATTTCCCAAAGAATTCTGTGCTTTCCTAGAGGGGATGCCCAGGCAAAGAGGCTTTCGCTCTAAGCGGGTTTCTCCAACCGTGCTACCAATACTAGGCTAAGGCAAGCAGCAACAGCAGCCCACAGAACCGACTATTTTACCAACGACTGCTATGCTTTCCCAGAGGTTTTCAGCTTGGCCCATCCGCACTTCGCTTCTGCTTCTTCAGCAAGGCTTTGGGCGTTTGCTCTGTCGCGTCAGCGAAGTAGATCTGCGGGGGAGCTGGTGCATCTTGGGCCTTGCTTTCCCAGGCTCCAAGGTCACATCCTGAGTTCATCCTGCCAGGCCGATCTATGCAAAAACAGCCACCACCCTGCAGCAGCGTGCGTGTCCTAGGATGACAGTCCATGACAACTGCCATCTCCTGGCGTAGGAAGGCTTGGCTTTTTGCTCTGGCGTTCAGGTAGACTCGGGGACTAGGCCAGTGCCTTCCCCTTAGGAAAGTAGAGGCGACAGGATCCCTGCACAGCGCCCGTGCACTGGGACGCGGAGTTGTGGGGGACTGTCCCCACTTCTTCCCCGACACACCCCCGCCAAAGCCAGGCTTCCTTCTCTACGCACACAAAGCGGGTGACGCTTGTCCTGCCACCGTCCTGCAGTTCTGGCCAGGGCGGTCTCTCCTGCTTTGGACTGTTTTCCGACAACAAGGCCAACGGCTCCTTCTCTTCTCCCGGTGAGGCGTTCTGCTCCTTCCCCAGACTTGCTCTTGTGGAGCACGGTGACAGCCGTGTCCCTATCCTTAAGGCCCTTTGCACATGTGCATCCAGGCTTCTCTCTCAGGCAGTGGGGATGCTAGGGCCAAGACAATTTCGCTCCATGAGGGTTTCAAAGTGAGCCTTGCTTTCCCGGGCTCCATGGTCGCATCCTGGGTTCACCCTGCCGGGCCGAACTACGCAGACACAGCCACAAGCCTGCAGCAGCGTGCGTGGCCTAGGATGACACTCCATGCCAACTGCCATATCCTGGCCTAGTAAGGCTTGGCTTATGATCTGGTGTTCAGGCGGACTCGGAGACTGGCCAATGCCTTCCCTATAGGAGAGGATAGGCGACAGGATCCCTGCACAGCGCCGGTGCACTGGGAAGGGGAGCTGTGGGGGACTGTCCCCACTTCTTCCCTGACACACCCCCTACCACCCCCAACGCTGCCACATCTTGGAGGAAGATGGCATCTGACTGCCCTTCTTCCAGGGAGCTGTATCTGACACTTCCAGATATGGTGCCTGGTTACAGGCCCACGTCTGCCCTAGTGAAATGTGGCCTTGGAGATTCTGTCCCCTGGGACAAGAGGCACAGAACAGGCCTGCCTTCTGCCCAGACTCCTTCCTCAGAGTGGAGTATGCGCGACAGCCCTAGCCGCCTCCTCGTGTCTTCCTTTAGCCAGGCTTCCGTCTCTACGCATAGGGAGCAGGTGACGCTTGTCTTGCCACCGTCCCGCTGTTCTCGCCAGGGTAGCCTCTCCTGCTTTGCAACTGTTTCCCGACAACTAGGCCAACGGCTCCTTCTCTTCTCCCTGGGAGGTGTTCTGCTCCTTCCCCAGACTTGCTCCTGGGAGCACTGTGACAGCCGTGTCCCTATCTTTAGGCCCTTTCCAGATGTGCATCCACGCTACTCTCTCAGGCATTGGGGATGCTAGGGCCAAGAGAATTTCGCTCCATGCCGGGTTCTTCCTCCGTGCTACAGAGACTAGCTCAGGCAAGAAGCAGCATCATCCCACAAACCGACTCAGATTTCCCAACGAATGCTCTGCTTTCCCAGAGGAGAAGCCTGGGCAAAGAGGCTTTCACTGTATGGTGGTTTCTCCCACCTTGAGACTTGGCCTAGGCAAGCACGAGCAGCAGCCCACGGTAGTGACTCTGATTTCTCAGCAAATGGAGAGGTGACACTTGTCGTGACAGCTGCCCGCTGTTCTTGCCATGGCAGGCTCACCTCTTTCATGACTGTTTCCATACAGCAAGGCCAAGGGCCCCTTCTCTTCTCCCGGAGCGGCGTGCTACGCCTAGCCCAGCAATGCTCCCAGGGAGTACAGTAATAGACGTTTCCCTTTCCTTAAGGCTGTTTCCACAGGCGCAACCACACTTCTCTCTCAGGCAGAGAGGATGCCCAGGCAAAGAGGATTAAGCTCCATGCGGGTTTAATACACCATGCTTCGGAGACTATGTTCAGGCATGCGACATCAGCATCGCGCAGAACCGACTCTGATTTCCCAAAGAATGCTGTGCTTTCCCTGAGGGTGGCCAAGGGAAAAAGGCTTTCGCTCTATGCGTGTTACTCCCACCGTGCTGCCAATACTAGGCTAAGGCAAGCAGCAACAGCAGCCCACAGAACCGACTCTTTTTTCCCAGCGACTGCTATGCTTTCTCAGAGGCTTTCAGCTTGGCCCGATCCGCACTTCGCTGCTGCTTCTTCAGCAAGGCTCTGGGCGTTTGCTCTGTCGCGTCAGGGAAGTAGATCTGCGGGAGAGCTGGTGCGTCTTGGGCCTTGTTTTCCCGGGCTCCATGGTCGCATCCTGGGTTCACCCTGCCCGGTCTATCTACGCAGACACAGCCACCACCCTGCAGCAGCGTGAGTGGCCTAGGATGACAGTCCATCACAACTGCCAATTCCTGGCGTAGTAAGGATTGGCTTTTTTCTCTGGCGTTCAGCCGGACTCGGGGACTAGGCCAGTGCCTTCCCCTTAGGAAAGGAGAGGCGACAGGATCCCTGCATAATGCCCGTGCACTGGATTGCGGAGCTGTGGGGGACTGTCCCCACTTCTTCCCCGACACACTCCCTGCCAAAGCTAGGCTTCCGTCTCTACGCACAGGGAGCAGGTGACGCTTGTCTTGCCACTGTCCCGCAGTTTTGGCCAGGGCAGGCTCTCCTGCTTTGGACTGTTTCCCGAAAAGAAGGCCAACGGCTCCTTCTCTTCTCCCGGAGAGGCGTTCTGCTTCTTCCCCAGACTTGCTCTTGGGGAGCACGGTTACAGCCGTGTCCCTATCCTTAAGGCCCTTACCACATGTGCATCCACGCTTCTCTCTCAGTCAGTGGGGATGCTAGGGCCAAGAGAATTTCGCTCCATGCGGGTCTTCCACCCAGCTGCGGAGACTAGGTATGGTAAGCAGCAGCAGCATCCCACAAACCCGATTCAGATTTCCCAACGAATGCTCTGCTTTCCTAGAGGAGAAGCCTGGGAAAAGAGGCTTTCGCTGTATGGTGGTTTCTCCCAACTTGTGACTTGGCCTAGGCAAGCACGAGCAGCAGCCCGCAGAAGTGACTCTGATTTCTCAGCAAATGGAGATGGTGACGCTTGTCGTGGCAGCTGTCCGCTGTTCTTGCCATTGCAGGCTCTCCTGTTTCATGAACGTTTCCAGAGAGCAAGTCCAAGGGCTGCTTCTCTTCTCCCGGAGCGGCGTGCTACGCCTAGCCTAGCAATTCTCCCAGGGAGCACAGTAACAGAGGTTTCCCTTTCCTTAAGGCTGTTTCCACAGGCGCAACCACGCTTCTCTCTCAGGCAGAGTGCAGGCCAGGGCAAAGAGAATTACGCTCCATGCTGGTTTATTACACCGTGCATCGGAGACTATGTTCAGGCAAGCGGCATCAGCATCACGCAGAACCGACTCTGTTTTCCCAAAGAATGCTGTGCTTTCCCTGATGGTTTCCCGGGGAAAAAGGCTTTCGCTCTATGCGTGTTTCTCCCACTGTGTTGCCAATACTAGGCTAAGGCAAGCAGCAACAGCAGCCCACAGAACCGACTCTTTTTTCCCCAGCGACTGCTATGCTTTCCCAGAGGTTTTCAGCTTGGCCCGATCCGCACTTCGCTGCTGCTTCTTCAACAAGGCTTTGGGCGTTTGCTCTGTCGCGTCAGGGAAGTAGATCTGCGGGGGAGCTGGTGCATCTTGGGCCATGCTCTCCAGGGCTCCGTGGTCGCATCCTGGGTTCACCCTGCCAGGCCGAACTACGCAGACACAGCCACCACCCTGCAGTAGCGTACAGGGCCTAGGATACAGTGCATGCCAACTGCCTTCTCTTGACGTAGTACGGTTGGATTTTTGCTCTGGCGTTCAGGCGGACTCGGGGACTAAGTCAGTGCCTTCCCTTTAGGAAAGGGGGGATGACAGGTTCCCTGCACATCTCCCGTGCACTGGGATGGGTAGCAGTGAGGGACGGTCCCCACTTCTTCCCCCACACACCCCCTGCCATCCCCAACGCTGTCACATCTTAGAGGAAGTTGGCATATCACTGCCCTTTCTTCCAGGGAACTGTATCTGCGAGTTCCGGGAATGGCGCCTGGTGGCAAGCCCACGTCTGCTCTAGGGACAGGTGGCCTTGGAGATGCTGTCCCCTTGGGACAAGAGGCACAGAACAGGCCTGCCTTCTGCCCAACTCCTTCCTCAGAGTGGAGTATGCCCGCCTGCCCTAGCCGTCCCCTTGTGTCTTCCTGAAGCCTGGCTACGGTTTCTACGCACAGGGAGCGGGTGACGATTGTCTTGCGACCATCCCTCTGTTCTCACCAGGGCAGGCTCTCCTGCTTTGCGACTGTTTTTCGACAACAAGGCCAACGGCTCCTTCTCTTCTCCCGGGGAGGCATTCTGCTCCTTCCCCAGTGTTGCTCCTCGGAGCACGGTGACAGCCGTGTCCCTATTCTTAAGGCCCTTTCCAGATGTGCATTCACGTTTCTCTCTCAGGCTGTGGGATGCTAGGGCCAAGAGAATTTCGCTTCACGCGGGTTTCTTCCACCGTGCTGGGGAGACTAACTCAGGCAAGCAGCAGCAGCATCCCAGAAAGCAACTCAGATTTCCCAACGAATGCTCTGCTTTCCCAGAGAAGCCTGGGAAACGAGGCTTTCACTGTATAGTGGTTACTCCCAGCTTGAGACTTGGCCTGGGTAAGCATGAGCAGCCCGCAGAAGTAACTCTGATTTCTCAGCAAATGGACAAGGTGACACTTGTCGTGCTAGCTGCCCGCTGTTCTTGCCATGGCAGGCTCTCCTGTTTCATGACCGTTTCCAGACAGCAAGGCCAAGGGGCCCCTCTCTTCTCCTGGAGCGGTGTGCTATGCCTGGCCCAGCAATGCTCCCAGGGAGCACAGTAACAGACGTTTACCTTTCCTTAAGGCTTTTTCCATAGGCGCAACCACGCTTCTCTCTCAGGCAGAGGGGATGCCCAGGCAAAGAGGATTACGCTCCATGCGGGTTTATTACACCGGGCTTCGGAGACTATGTTCAGGCAAGCGGCATCAGCATCGCACAGAACCGACTCTGATTTCCCAAAGAATGCTGTGCTTTGCCTGAGGGGATGCCCTTGGAAAAAGGCTTTTGCTCTATGCGGCTTTCTCCCACCGTGCTGCCAATACTAGGCTAAGTCAAGCAGCAACAGCAGCCCACAGAACCGACTCTTTTTCCCAGCGACTGCTATGCTTTCTCAGAGGTTTTCAGCTTGGCCCGATCAGCACTTCGCTGCTGCTTCTTCAACAAGGCTTTGGGCGTTTGCTCTGTCGTGTCAGGGAAGTAAATCTGCGGGAGAGATGGTGCGTCTTGGGCCTTGCTTTCCCGGGCTCCATGGTCACACCCTTGGTTCAATCTGCCAGGCGGAACTACGCAGACACAGCCACGAACCTGTAGCAGCGTGCGTGGCCTAGGATGACAGTCCATGCCAACTGCCATCTCCTGGCGTAGTAAGGCTTGGCCTTTTGCTCTGGCGTTCAGGCGGACTCGGGGACTAGACCAGTGCCTTCCCCTTAGGAAGGACAGGCAACAGGATACCTGCACAGCGCCCGAACACTGGGATGAGGAGCTGTAGGGGACTTCCCCACTTCTTCCCCGACACACCACCTGCCTCCTCTAACGCTGCCATATCTTTGAGGAAGATGGCATCTGACTGCCCTTTCTTCCAGGGAGCTTTATCTGCGAGTTCCGAGTATGGCACCTGGTGTCAAGCCTACGTCTGCCCTAGGGACTCGTGGCCTTGGAGATGCTGTCCCCTTGGGACTAGGGGCAGAGAACAGACCTGCCTTTTGCCCAGACTCCTTCCTCAGAGTGGACTATGCGCGCCAGCCCTAGCCGTCCCCTCGTGTCTTTCTAAAGCCAGGCTCCGTCTCTACGAACAGGGAGCGGGTGACGCTTGTCTTGCCACCGTCCCGCTGTTCTCGCCAGGGCAGGCTCTCATGCTTTGCGACTGATTCCCGACAACAAGGCCAACGGCTCCTCCTCTTCTTCCAGAGAGGCGTTCTGCTCCTTCCCCAGACTTTCTCCTGGGAACACTGTGACAGCCGTGTCCCTATCCTTGAGGCCCTTTCCAGATTTGCATCCACCCTTCTCTCTCAGGCAGTGGGGTTGCTAAGGCCAAGAGAATTTCACTCCATGCCGGGTTCTTCCACCGTGCCACAGAGACTAGCTCAGGCAAGAAGCAGCAGCATCCCACAAAGCCGATTCAGATTTCCCAACGAATGCTGTGCTTTCCCAGAGGAGAAGCCTGGGCAAAGAGGCATTCGCTGTATGGTGGTTTCTCCCACCTTGAGACTTTGCCTAGGCAAGCACGAAGGCAGCCCTCAGAAGTGACACTGATTTCTCAGCAAATTTAGAGGGTGACACTTGTCGTGCCAGCTGCCCACTGTTCTTGCCATGGCAGGCTCTCCTGTTTCATGACCATTTCTGGACAGCAAGGCCAAGGGCCCCTACTCTTCGCCCGGAGCGGCGTGCTACGCCTAGGCCAGGAACGCTCCCAGGGAGCACATTAACAGACATATCCCTTTCCTTAAGGCTATTTCCACAGGCGCAACCACGCTTCTCTCTCAGGTAGAGCGGATGCTCAGGCAAAGAGGATTGCGCTTCATACGGGTTTTTTACACCGTGCTTAGGAGACTATGTTCAGGCCAGCGGCATCAGCATCGCACAGAACCGACTCTGATTTCCTAAAGAATGCTGTGCTTTCCCTGAGGGGATGCCCGGGGAAAAAGGCTTTCGCTCTATGTGGGATTCTCCCACCGTGCTGCCAATAATAGGATAAGGCAAGTAGCAACAACAGCCCCCAGAACCGACTCTTTTTTCCTAGAGATTGCTATGCTTTTGCAGAGGTTTCCAGCTTGGCCTGAACAGCACTTCACTGCTGCTTCCTCAGCAAGTATTAGGGCATTTGCTCTGTCGCGTCAGGGAAGTATCTGCGGGAGAGCTGGTGTCTCTTCGGCCTTGCTTTCCCGGGCTCCATGGTCGCACCATGGGTTCACCCTGCCAGTCCGAACTACGGAGACACAGCCACAAGCCTGCAGCAGCGTGCATGGCCTAGATTGACAGTCCATGCCAACTGCTGTCTCCTGGCGTAGTAGGGCTTGGCTTTCGATCTGGCGTTCAGGTGGACTCGGGGACTAGGCCAGTGCCTTCCCCATAGGAGAGGAGAGGAGACAGGATCCCTGCAAAGCGCCCTTGCACTGGGATGGGGAGCTGTGGGGGACTCTCCCCACTTCATCCCCAACACATCCCCTGACTCCCCCAACGCTGCCACATCTTGGAGGAAGATGGCATCTGACTACCCTTTCTTCCAGGGAGCTGTACATGCATGTTCTGAGTATGGCGCTGGTTGCATGCCCACGTCTCCCCTAGGGACAGATGGCCTTGGAGATGCTCTCCCCTTGGGACAAGAGGCACAGAACAGGCCTGCCTTCTGCCCAGACTCCTTCCTCAGAGTGGAGTATGCACGCCCACCCTAGCTGTCCCCTCGTGTCTTCCTAAAGCCAGGCTTCAGTCTCTTCTACCAGGGAGCGGGGGACGATTGTCTTGCCACCATCCCGCTGTTCTTGCCAGGGCAGGCTCTCCTGATTTGCGATTGTTTCCTGACAACAAGGCCAAGGGCTCCTTCACTTCTCCCAGGGTGGCGTTCTGCTCCTTCCCCAGACTTGTTCCTGGGAGCACGGTGACATCCGTGTCCCTATCCATAAGGCCCTTTCCAGATGTGCATCCACACTTCTCTCTCAGGCAGTGGGGATGCTAGGGCCAATGAATTTCACTCCATGGTGGTTTCTCCCACAATGCTACGGAGACTAGCTCAGGCAAGAAGCAGCAGCATCCCACAAACCCGATTCAAATTTCCCAACGAATGCTGTGCTTTCCCAGAGCAAAGGCCTGGACAAAGAGCTATTCGCTGTATGCTGGTTTCTCCCACCTTGAGACTTGGCCTAGGCAAGCACGAGCAGCACCCGAAGAAGCGACTCTGATTTCTCTGCAAATGTTGAGGGTGACACTTGTCGTGCCAGCTGCCCGCTGTTCTTGCCATGGCAGGCTCTCCTGTTTCATGACCGATTCCAGTCAGCAAGGCCAAGGGCCCCTTCACTTCTCCCGGAGCGGAGTGCTACGCCAGGCCCGCAATGCACCCAGGGAGCACAGTAACAGACGTTTCCCTTTCCTTAAGGCTGTTTCCACAGGCGCAACCACGCTTCTATCTCAGGCAGAGGGGATGCCCAGGCAAAGAGGATTACGATCCATGCGGGTTTATTACACCGTGCTTCGGAGCCTATGTTCAGGGAAACGGCATCAGCACCGCAAAGAACCAACTCTGATTTCCCAAAGAATGCTGTGCCTTCCCTGGCGGATGCCCAGGCAAAAAAGGCTTTCGCTCTATACGGGTTTTTCCCACCATGCTGCCAATACTAGGCTAAGGCAAGCAGCAACAGTAGCCCACAAAACCGACTCTTTTTCCCAGAGGTTTTCAGCTTGGCCCGATCCACAGTTCGCTGCTGCTTCTTCAGAAAGGCTTTGGGCGTTTGCTCTGTCGCGTCAGGGAAGTAGATCTGCGGGAGACCAGGTGCCTCTTGGGCCTTGCTTTCCCGGGCTCCATGGTCACACACTGGGTTCAACCTGCCAGACGGAACTTCGCAGACACAGCCACAAACCTGCAGAAGCGTGCGTGGCCTAGGATGGCACTCTATGCCCACTACCATCTCCTGGCGTAGTAAGGCTTGGCTTTTTCCTCTGGCGATCAGGCGGACTCGGGGACTAGGCCATTGCCTTCCACATAGGAGAGGAGAGGCGACAGGATCCCTGCACACCGCCCATGCACTGGGATGGGGAGCTGTGGGGGACTGTCCCACTTCTTCCACGACACACCCCTTGGCACCCCCAACGATTCCACATCTTGGAAGAAGATGGCATCTGACTGCCGTTTCTTCCAGGGAGCTGTATCTGCGAGTGCCGCGTATGGCGCCTGTTGGTAATCCCACGTCTGCCCTAGGGACAGGTGGACTTGTAGATGCTTTCCCCTTGGGACAAGAGGCACAGAACACCCTGCCTTCTGCCAAGACTCCTTCCTCAGAGTGGAGTATGTACGCCTGCCCTAGCCATTCCCTCGTGTCTTCCTAAAGCCAGGCTTCCATCTCTAGCACAGGGAGCGGGTGTCGCTTGTCTAGCCACCGTCCCGCTGTTCTTGCAAGGGCAGGCTCACCTGCTTAGTGACTGTTTCCCGACAACAAGGCCAACGGCCCCTTCTCTTCTCCCGGGGAGCCGTTCTGCTCCTTCCCCAGACTAACTCTTGGGGAGCAGGGTGACAACCGTGTCCCTATCCTTAAGGCCCTTTCCAGATGTGTATCCCCGCTTCTCTCTCAGGCAGTGGGGATGCTAAGGACAAGAGAATTTCGCTCCTTGAGGGTTTCTTCCACCGAGCTGTGCATACTAGCTGAGGCAAGCAGCAGCAGCATCCCACAAACCCGATTCAGATTTCCCAACGAATGCTGTGCTTTCCCAGAGCAGAAGTCTGGGCAAAGAGGCTTTGGCTGTATGCTGGTTTCTCCTACCCTGAGACTTGTCATAGGCAAGCACGAGCAGCAGCCCGCAGTACCGACTTTGATTTCTAAGCAAACGGAGAGGGTGACACTTGTCTTGCCATCCGCCACCTATAATTGCCTATGCAGGCTCTCCTGTTTCATGACTTTTCCTTAATGCTGTTTCCACAGCGAAACCACGCTTCTCTCTCTTGTAGTGGGGATGACGGAGCAAAGAGGATTTCGCTCCATGCGGGTTTATTAAACCGTCCTTCGGAGACTGTGTTCAGCCAAGCTGCATCAGCATCGCACAGTATCGTCTCTGTTATCCCAAAGAATGTTGTGCATTCCTAGAGGGGATGCCCAGGCAAAGAGGCTTTCGCTCTATGTGGGATTCTCCCACCTTGATGCCAATACTAGGCTAAAGCAAGCAGTAACAGCAGCCCACAGAACCTACTCTTTTTTCCTAGCGATTGATATGCTTTCTCAGAGGTTTTCAGCTTGGCCTGAACCGCACTTCGCTGCTGCTTCCTCAGCAAGGCTATGGGCGTTTGCTCTGTCACGTCAGGGAATGAGATTTGCGGGAGATCTGGTGCCCCATGGGCCTTGCTTCCCGGGCTCCATGGTCGCAACCTGGGTTTACCCTGCCATGCCGAACTACGCAGACACAGCCACAAGCCTGCAGCAGCGTGCATGGACTAGGATGACACTCCATGCCAACTGCCATCTCCTGGCGTAGTAAGGCTTGGCTTTTTGCTCTGGCGTTCAGGCGGACTTGGGGTCTAGGCCAGTGCCTTCCCCTTAGGAAAGGAGAGGCGACAGGATCCCTGCACAGCGCCCGTGCACTGGGATGGGGAGCTGTGGGGAACTGTCCCCACTTCTTCCCCGACACACCCCATGCCACCCCAAACGCTGCCAAAACGTGGAGGAAGTTGGCATCGGACTGCCCTTTCTTCCAGGGAGCTGTATCTGCTAGTTCTGTGTATGGCGCCTGGTGGCAAGCCCACGTCTGCCCTAGGGACAGGTGGCCTTGGAGATGCTGTCCCCTTGGGACAAGAGGCACATAATAGGCCTGCCTTGTGCCGATACTCCTTCCTCAGAGTGTAGTATGCGCGCCAGCCCTAGCCGTCGCCTCGTGTCTTCCTAAAGCCAGGATTCCGTCTCTACGAACACTGAGCGGGTGACGCTTGTCTTGCCACAGTCCCGCTGTTCTAGGCAGGGCAGGCTCTCCTGCTTGCTTTGCGACTGTTTCCGGTCAACAAGGCCAACGGCTCCTTACCTTCACCAGGGAGGCGTTTGGCTCCTTCCACAGACTTGATATTGGGAAGCACGATGATAGCAGTTTCCCTATCCTTAAGGCCCTTTCCAGATGTGCATCCATGCTTCTCTCTCAGGCAGTGGGGATGGTAGGGCCAAGAGAATTTTGCTCTATGCGGTTTTCTTCCACCGTGCTGTGGAGACTAGCTCAGGGAAGTAGCAGCAGCATTCCACAAACCCGATTCAGATTTCCCAACGAATGCTTTGCTTTCCCAGAGTTGAAGCCTGGGCAAAGAGGCTTTCGCTGTATGGTGGTTTCTCCCAACTTGAGACTTGGCCGAGGCAAGCACGAGCAGCAGCCCACAGAACTGACTCTGATTCTAAGTATACGGAGTGGGTGACACGTGTCTTGCCACCCGCCCGCACTTTTTGCCATGGCATGCTCTCCTGTTTCATGACTTTTCCTTAAGGCTGATTCCACAGGCGCAACCACGCTTCTTTCTCAGGTAGAGGGGATGCCCGGAAAGAGGATTTCATCCAAGCGGGTTTCTTACACCGTGCTTCGTAGACTATGTTCAGGCAAGCCGCATCAGCATCGCACAGAACCGACTCTGATTTCCCAAAGAATGCTGTGCTTTCCTAGAGGGGATGCCCAGGCAAAGAGGCCTTCGCTCTGTGCGGGATTCTCCCACCGTGCTGCCAATACTAGGCTAAAGCAAGCAGCAACAGCAGCCCACAGAACCGACTCTTTTTTCCTAGCGATTGCTATGCTTTCACAGAGGTTTTCAGTTGGCCTGAACCGCACTTCGCTGCTGCTTCCTCAGCAAGGCTACGGGCGTTTGCTCTGTCGCGTCAGGGAAGTAGTTCTGCGGGAGAGCTGGTGCGTCTTGGGCCTTGCTTTCCTGGCCTCCATGGTCGCATCCTGGTTTCGCCCTGCCAGGCCGAACTACGCAGACATAGCCACCACCCTGCAGCAGCGTGCGGCACCTAGGATGACTGTCCATGCTACTTCCATCTCCTGGCGTAGTAAGGCTTGGCTTAATCCTCTGGTGTTCAGGCGGAGAGGTGGCCTTTGATATGCTGTCTACTTGGGACAAGAGGAACAGAAGAGGCCTGCCTTCAGCCCAGACTCCTTTCTCAGAGTGGAGTATGCGCGCCAGCCCTAGCTGACCCCCTTGTCTTCCTTAAGCCAGGCTTCTGTCTCTACGCACAAGGAGCGGGTGATGCTTGTCTTGCCACCGTCCCGCTGTTCTCGCCAGGGCAGGCTCTCCTGCTTTGAAACTGTTTTCTGACAACAAGGCCAACGGCTCCTTCTCCTTGGCTCCATGTTCGCATCCTGGGTTCACACTGCCAGGCCGAACTACGCAGACACAGCCACCATCCTCCAGCAGCGTCCTTGTCCTAGGATGACAGTCCATGCCAACTGCCATTTACTGGCATAGAAAGGCTTGGCTTTTTGCTCTGGCATTCAGGCGGAATCGGGGACTAGGCCAGTGCCTTCCACTAAGGAAAGGAGAAGCGACAGGATCCCTGCACAGCGCCCGTGCACTGGGATGTGGAGCTGTGTGGGACTGTCCCCACTACTTTCTCGACACACCACCTGCCACCCCCAACGCTGCCACATCTTGGAGGAAGATGGCATCTGACTCTCCTTTCTTCCAGGGAGCTTTATCTGCGAGTCCCTGGTATGGATCCTCATGGCAAGCCCACGTCTGCCCTAGGGAGAGGTGGCCTTAGAGATGCTGTCCCCGTGAGACAAGAGGCACAGAACAGGCCTCCCTTCTGCCCAGAGTCCTTCCTCAGAGTGAAGTATGCGCTCATGCCCTAGCCGTCCCCTCGTGTCTTCCTTAAGCCTTGCTTCCGTCTCTACGCACAGGGAGCGGGTGACGATTGTCTTGCCACCATCCCGCTGTTTTCGCCAGGGCAGGCTCTCCTGCTTTGCGACTGTTTCCCGACAACAAGTCCAACGGCTCCTTTTCTTCTCCCGGGGAGGCGTTCCGCTCCTTCCCCAACTTGCTCCTGGGAACACCGTGACAGCCGTGTACCTATCCTTAAGGCCCTTTCCAGATGTGCATCCACGCTTTTCTCTCAGGCAGACGGGATGCTAGGGCCAAGAGAATTTCGCTCCATGTGGGTTTCTTCCACCGTGCTACGGAGACTAGCTCTGGCAAGAAGCAGCAGCATCCCACAATGCGACTCAGATTTCCCAACGAATGCTGTGCTTTCCTTGAGGAGAGGCCTGGGCAAAGAGGCTTTCGCTGTATGAGTCTTTTGCTCTCTGCGGATTCTCCTACCGTGATACCAATACTTGGCTAAAGCAAGCAGCAACAGCAGCCTACAGAACCGATTCTTTTTTCCTAGCGATTGCTATGCCTTCGCAGAGGTTTTCAGCTTGGCCCGATCCGCACATCGCTGCTGCTTCTTCAGCAAAGCTTTGGGAGTATGATCTTTCGCGTCAGGGAATTAGATCTGAGGGAGAGCTGGTGCATCTTGGGCCTTGCTTTTCCGGGCTCCATGGTCGCACCCTGGGTTCACACTGCCAGGCTGAACTATGCAGACACAGTGACCACCCTGCAGCAGCGTGCATGGCCTAGGATGACAGTCCATGCCAACTGCCATGTCCTGGCGTAGTAAGGCTTGGCTTTTTGCTCTGGCGTTCAGGCAGACTTGGGAACTAGGCCAGTGACTTCCCCATAGGAGAGGAGAGGCGACAGGAACCCAGCACACCGCCCGTGCACTGGGATGGGGAGCTGTGGGGACTGTCCCCACTTCTTCCCCGAAACACCCCCTACCACCCCCAACGCTGCCACATATTGGAGGAAGATGGCATCTGACTGCCCTTTCTTCCAGGGAGCTGTATCTGCTAGATCCGGGTATGGCGCCTGGTGGCAAGCCCACTTCTGCCCTAGGGACAGGTGGCTTTGGAAATGCTGTCGCCTGGGACAAGAGGCACAGAACAGGCCTGCCTTCTGCCCAGACTCCTTCCTCAGAGTGGAGTATGCGCGCCTGCCCTTGCCGTTTCCTTGTGTGTTCCTAAAGCAGGCTTCCGTCCCTAAGCACAGGAAGCGGGTGAGGCTTGTCTTGCCACCGTCCCGCTGTTCTCGGCAGGGCAGGCTCTCCTGCTTTGCATCTGTTTCCTGACAACAAGGCCAATGGCTCGTTCTCTTCTCCCGGGGAGGCGTTCTGCTCCTTCCCCAGAATTGCTCCTGGGAGCACGGTGACAGCCGTGTCCCTATCCTTAAGGCCCTTTCCAGATGTGCATCCACACTTCTCTCTCAGGCAGTGGGTTGCTAGGGCCAAGAGAATTTCGCTCCATGCGGGTTTCATCCATCGTGCTACGGAGACTAGCTCAGGCAAGCAGCAGCAGCATCCCACAAACCCGATTCAGATTTCCCAATGAATGCTGGCTTTCCCAGAGGAGAAGCCTGGGCAAAGAGGCTTTCGCTGTATGGTGGTTTCTCCCACCTTGATACTTGGCCTAGGCAAGCATGATCAGCAGCCCGCAGAACCGACTCTGATTTCTAAGCAAACAGAGAGGGTGACACTTGTCTTGCCACCCGCCAGCTATTCTTGCCTATGCAGGCCCTCCTGTTTCATGACTTTTCCTTAAGGCTGTTTCCATAGGTGCAACCACTCCTCTCTCAGGCAGAGGAGATGCCCGGGCAAAGAGGATTTCGCTCCGTGCGGGTTTATTACACCGTGCTGTGGAGACTAAGTTCAGGAAAGCGGCATCAGCATCGCACAGAACCGACTCTGATTTCCCAAAGAATGCTGTGCTTTCCCTGAGGGGATGCACGGGGAAAAAGGCTTTCGATATATGCGGGTTTCTCCCACCGTGCTGCCAAAACTAGGCTAAGGCAAGCAGCAAGAGCAGCCCACAGAACCGACTCTTTTTTTCCCAGCGACTACTATGCTTTCCCAGAGGTTTTCAGCTTGGCCCGATCCGCACTTCGCTGCTGCTTCTTCAGCAAGGCTTTGGGCGTTTGCTCTGTCGCCTCAGGGAGGTAGATCGTTGGGGAAGCTGGTGCGTCGTGGGCCTTGCTTTCCCAGGCTCCATGGGTGCATCCTGGGTTCACGCTGCCAGGCCGAACTACCCAGACAGAGCCACCAACCTGCAGCAGCGTGCATTGCCTAGGATGACAGTCCATTCCAACTGCCATCTCCTGGCGTAGTAAGGCTTGGCTTTATGTTCTAGCGTTCAGGTTGACTCGGGGACTAGGCCAGTGCCTTCCGCGTAGGAAACGAAAGGCGACAGGATCCCTGCACACCGCCCGTGCACTGGGATGGGGAGCTGTGGGGGACTGTCCCCACTTCTTTCCCAACACACCCCCTTCCACCTCCAACGCTGCCACATCTTGGAGGAAGATGGAATCTGACTACCATTTCTTCCAGGGAGCTGTAACTGCGAGTTCCAGGTATGGCGCCTGGTGGCAAGCCCACGTCTTCCCTAGGGAGAGGTGGCCTTGGAGATGCTGTCCCCTTGGGACCAGAGGCACAGAACATGCCTGCCTTCTGCCCAGACTCCTTCCTCAGAGTGGAGTATGCGCGACAGCCCTAGCCGTCCCCTCGTGTCTTCCTAAAGCCAGGCTTCCGTCTCTACGCACAGGGAGCGGGTGACGCTTGTCTTGCCACCGTCCCGCTCTTCTCGCCAGGGCAGGCTCTCCTGCTTTGTGACTGTTTCCCGACAACAAGGCCAACGGCTCCTTTTCTTCTCCCGGGGAGCCCTTCTGCTCCTTCCCCAGACTTGCTCTTGGAGAGCTCGGTGACAGCCGTGTCCCTATCCTTAAGGCCCTTTCTAGATGTGCATCCACGCTTCTCTCTCAGGCAGTGGGGATGCTAAGGCCAAGAGAATTTCGCTCATTGCGGGTTCTTCCACCGTGCTGCGGAGACTGGCTCAGGCAAGCAGCAGCAGCATCCCACAAACCCGATTCAGATTTCCCAACGAATGCTCTGCTTTCCCAGAGGAGAAGCCTGGGCAAAGAGGCTTTTGCTGTATGCTGATTTCTCCTACCTTGTGACTTGGCCTAGGCAAGCACGAGCAGCAGCCCACAGAACCGACTTTGATTTCTAAGCAAACGGAGAGGGTGATACTTGTCTTGCCAATCGACTGCTCTTCTTGCCTATGCAGGCTCTTCTGTTTCATGACTTTTCCTTAAGGCTGTTTCCACAGGCGAAACCACGCTTCTCTCTCATGTAGTGGGTTTGACGGGGCAAAGAGGATTTCACTCCATGCGGGTTTATTAAATCGTGCTTCAGAGACTATGTTCAGGCAAGCTGCATCAGCATCGCACAGAACCGTCTCTTATATCCCAAAGAATGCTGTGCTTTCCTAGAGGGGATGCCCAGGCAAAGATGCTTTCGCTCTATGTGGGATTCTCCCACCGTGCTGCCAAAACTAGGCTAGAGCAAGCTGCAACAGCAGCCCGCAGAACCGACTCTTTATTCCTAGCGATTGCTATGCTTTCTCAGAGGCTTTCAGCTTGGTCTAAACTGCACTTCGCTGCTTCATTCTCAGCAAGGATTTGGGCGTTTGCTTTTTCGCGTCAGGGAAGTAGATTTATGGGAGATCAGGGGCCCCTTGGGCCTTGCTTCCAGGGCTCCATGGTCGCATCCTGGGTTCACCCTACCAGGCCGAACTACGCAGAGACAGCCACAAGCCTGCGGCAGCATGCCTGGCCTAGGAAGACAGTCCATGCCAACTGCTATCTCCTGGCGTTGTAAGGATTGGCTTTTTGCTCTGGCGTTCAGGTGGTCTCGGGCACTAGGCCAGTGCCTTCCCCTTAGGAAAGGAGAGGCGACAGGATCCCTGCACAGTGCCCGTGCACTGGGATGGGGAGCTGTGGGGGACTGTCCCCACTTCTTCCCGACCACATCCTGCCACCCCCTACGCTGCCACGTCTTGGAGGAAGATGGCATATGACTGCCCTTTCTTCAAGGGAGCTGTATCTGCGAATTCCATGTAAGGCGCCTGGTGGCAAGCCCACGTCTGCCCTAGGGACAGGTGGCCTTGGAGATGCTGTCCCCTTGGGACAAGAGTCACAGAACAAGCCTGCCGTCTGCCCAGAGTCCTTCCTCAGAGTGGAGTATGGGTGCCAGCCCTAGCCCTCCCCTCGTGTCTTTCTAAAGCCAGGCTCCGTGTCTACGCACAGGGAGCGGGTGACGCTTGTCTTGCCACCGTCCCGCTGTTCTCGCCAGGGCAGGCTCTCTTCCTTTGTGACTGTTTCCCAACAACAAGACCAACGGCTCCTTCTCTTCTCCGGGGGAAGCGTTCCGCTCCTTCCCCAGACTTGCTCCTGGGAGCACGGTGACAGCCGTGTCCCTATCCTTAAGGCTCTTTCCAGATGTGCATCCCCGCTTCTCTCTCAGGCAGTGGGGATGCTAGGGCCAAGAGAATTTCGCCCCACGCGGATTCTTCTAACGTGCTGCGGAGACTAGCTCAGGGAGGCAGCAGCAGCATCCCAGAAAACCGATTCAGATTTCCCAACGAATACTGTGATTTCCCAGAGGAGAAGCCTGGGCAAAGAGGCTTTTGTTGTATGTTGGTTTCTCCCACCTTGAGACTTGGCCGAGGAAAGCACGAGCAGCAGCTCACAGAACCGACTGTGATTTCTGAGCAAACGGAGAGGGTGACACGTGTCTTGTCACCCGCCCACTCTTCTTGACATGGCAGGCTCTCCTGTTTCATGACTTTTCCTTAAGGCTGATTCCACAGGCGCAACCATGCTTCTCTCTCAGGTAGAGGGGATGCCCTGAAATAGGATTTCGCTCCAAGCGGGTTTATTACACTGTGCTTCAGAGACTATGTCCAGGCAAGCGGTATCAGCATCGCACAGAACCGACTCTGATTTCTCAACGAGTGCTGTGTTTTCTCAGAGTAGAAGCCTCGGCAAATAGTCTTTCCCTGTATGCTGGTTTCTCCTACCTTAAGTCTTGGCCTAGGCAATCAGAGCCCGCAGAAACGACTCTGATTTCTAAGCAAATGGATAGGGTGACACTTGTCTTGCCACCCACACGCTATCTTGCCTATTCAGGCTCTCCTGTTTCATTACTTTCCCTTAAGGCTGTTTCCACAGGCGCAACTACGCTTCTCTCTAAGGCAGAGGGGATGCCCAGGCAAAGAGGATTACGCTCCATGCGGGTTTATTACACCGAGTTTCGGAGACTATGTTCAGGAAAGCGATATCAGCATCGCACAAAACCGACTCTGATTTCCCAAAGAATGCTGTGCTTTCCTTGAGGGGATGCCCGGGGAAAAAGGCTTTCGCTCTATGCAGCTTTCTCCCACCGTGCTGCCAATACTAGGCTAAGGCAAGCAGCAACAGCAGCCCACAGAACCGACTCTTTTTTCCAGCGACTGCAATGCTTTCCCAGAGGTTTTCAGCTTGGCCCGATCCGCATTTCGCTGCTGATTCTTGAGCAAAGCTTTGGGCGTTTCCACTGTCGCGTCAAGGAAGTAGATCTGCGGGAGAGCAGTGCGTCTTGGGCCTTGCTTTCCCGGTTTCCATGGTCGCACCCTTGGTTCACTCTGTCAGGCGGAACTACGCAGACACAGCCATCACCCTGCAGCAGCGTGCGTGGCCTAGGAGGACAGTCCATGCCAGCTGCCATCTCCTGGCTTAGTAAGAATTTGCGTTTTGCTCTGGCGTTCAGGCGGACTTGGGGACTAGGCGAGTGCCTTCCCCATAGGAGAGGAGAGGCAACAGGATCCCTGCACTGCGCCGTGCACTGGGATTGGCAGCTGTTGGGGACTGTCCCCACTTCTTCCCCGACACACCGCCTGCCACCCCCAACGCTGCCACATCTTGGAGGAAGATGGCATCTGACTGCCCTTTCTTCCAGGGAGCTGTATCTGCGAATTCCGGTATGGCGCCCGGTGGCATGCCCACGTCTGCCCTAGGGACAGGTGGCCTTGGAGATGCTGTCCCCTGGAACAAGAGGTACAGAACAGGCCTGCCTTCTTCCCGGATTTCTTCCTCAGAGTGGAGTATGCGCGCCTGCCCTAGGCGCCCCCTCGTGTCTTCCTTAAGCCAGGCTTCCGTCTCTACGCACAGGGAGCGGGTGACGCTTGTCTTGCCACCGTCCCGCTGTTCTCGCCAGGTCAGGCTCTCATGATTTGCAACTGATTCCCGACAACAAGGCCAACGGCTCCTCCTCTTCTCCCGGGGAGGCGTTCTGCTCCTTCCCCAGACTTTCTCCTGGGAACACTGTGACAGCCGTTTTCCTATCCTTAAGGCCCTTTCCAGATGTGCATCCACCCTTCTCTCTCAGGCAATGGGGATGCTAGGGCCAAGAGAATTTCGCTCCATGCGGGTTTCTTCCACCGTGCTGCGGAGACTAGCTCAGGCAAGAAGCAGCAGCATCCGACAAACCCGATTCAGATTTCCCAAAGAATGCTGTGCTTTCCCAGAGGAGAATCCTGGGCTTCTCCTGTATGGTGGTTTCTCCCACCTTGAGACTTGGCCTAGGCAAGCACGAGCAGCAGCGCGCAGAAGCGACTCTGATTTCTCAGCAAATTGAGAGGGTGACATATGTCGTGCCAGGTGCCCTCTGTTCGTGCCATGGCCGGTGAAAGACCCCCTTCCTCCTTGGTAAGGTTTTCTTTTAGCATCCTATTGAAAGACCCCCTTCCTCCTTGGTAAGGTTTGTTTTAGCAACTTATTGTCCCCATAGCCTGATGGCAACACATTGTGGTCAACCGGTCTGTCAAAGGAGAGACAAATGAGAAATGAAATGTACCGGGACTTTTCAGAGTGCTATCCCAAGGAACCGCCAGAATACGCTGACCCCAACGCCCAATCATGCCTGAATCAAATTGATTAATTAGACTCCTGTAACCATGCATATCTGCTTCTGTAGGACCGCTTCCCGCCAGAACAAACCGTTACAGTGCCTAACAATGCTTGATTTAGGTTAACCAATAAGATTCCTGTAACCAAGCATCTGCTTCTGTAAACTCGCTTCCTGCCACCCCAACCTTGCCCTATATAATCTGCTCTCCAACTTAGCCTGGCACGCTCAGCCCACAAAGGCTGATGCGTCCGCAGGCGCCTGTGTAACCAATAAACCTCTTGCAATTTGCATCCAGTGGAGGTGTGCTGTTTGATTCTTGGGTGCGACTCCAGGATCTTTCAGCAGGCTCTCCTGTTTCATAACCGTTTCCAGACAGCAAGACCAAGGGCCCCTTGTCTTCTCCCGGAGCGTCGTGCTACAGCTGGCCTAGCAATGCTACCAGGGAGCACCGTAACAGACGTCTCCCTTTCCTTAAGGCTGTTTCAACAGGTGCAATCACGCTTCTTTCTCAGGCAGAGAGGATGGCCAGGCAAAGAGGATCACGCTTCATGGTGGTTTATTACACCGTGCTTCGGAGACTTTGTTCAGGCATGCGGCATCAGCACCGCACAGAACCCAATCTGATTTCACAAAGAATGCTGTGCTTTCCTAGAGGGGATGCCCAGGCAAAGAGGCCTTCGCTCTATATGGGTGTCTCCCACCGTGCTGCAAATACTAGGCTAAAGCAAAAAGCAGCAGCAGCTCACAGAACCGACTCTTTTTTCCTAGCGATACCTATGCTTTCCCAGAGGTTTACAGCTTGGCCTGAACCACTTAGCTGCTGCTTCCTCAGCAAGGCTTTGGGCGTTTGCTCTGTCTCGTCAGGGCAGTAGATCTGCGGGAGAGCTTGTGCGTCTTGGGCCTTGCTTTCCCGGGCTCCATGGTCGCATCCTGGGTTCACCATGCCAGGCTGAACCACGCAGACACAGCCACCACCCTGTAGCAGCGTGCGTGGCCTAGGATGACAGTCCATGCCAACTGCCATCTCCTGGCGAAGTAAGGCTTGGCTTTTTGCTCTGGCGTTCAGGCGGACTCGGGGACTAGGCCAGTGCCTTCACCTTAGGAAAGGAGAGGCGACAGGATCCCTGCACAGCACCCGTGCACTGGGATGGTGAGCTGTGGGGGACTGTCCCCAATTCTTCCCCGACAGACCCCCTGCCACCCCCAACGCTGCCACATCTTGGAGGAAGATTGAATCTGACTGCCCTTTCTTCCAGGGATCTGGATCTGCGAGTTCCGTATATGGCGCCTGGTGGCAAGCCCACGTCTGCCCTAGGGACAGGTGGCCTTGGAGTTACTGTCCCCTTGAAACAAGAGGCATAGAACCGGCCTACCTTCTTCGCAGAATCTTCCTCAGAGTGGAGTATGTGCGCCTGCCGTAGCCGTCACCTCGTGTCTTCCTTATGCCAGGCTTCGGTCTCTACGCACAGGGAGCGGGTGATGATTGTCTTGCCACTATCCCGCTATTCTCGCCAGGGCAGGCTCTCCTGCTTTGCGACTGTTTCCCGACAACAAGGCCAACGGCTCCTTCTCTTCTCCCGCAGAAGCATTCTGCTCTTTCCCAGACTTGCTCCTGGGAGCACGGTGATTGCCGTGTCCCTATCCTAAAGGTTCTTTCCAAATGTGCATCCACGCTTCTCTCTCAGGCAGTGGGGATGCTAGGGCCAAGAGAATTTTGCTCCATGCTGATTTCTTCTTCTTCCGTGCTGTGGAGACTAGCTCAGGCAAGCAGCAGCAGCATCCCACAAAGCGAATGCTGTGCTTTCCCAGACGTGAAGCCTGGGTAAAGAGGCTTTCGCTGTATGGTGGTTTCTCCCACTTGAGATTGGCCTAGGGAAGCACGAGCAGCAGCCCGCAGAGTCGATTCTAATTTCTCAGCAAATGGAGAGGGTGACACTTGTCGTGCAAGCTGCCCGCTGTTCTTGCCATGGCAGGCTCTCCTGTTCCATAACCGTTTCCAGAAATCAAGGCCAAGGGCCCCTTCTCTTTTCCCAGAGCGGCGTGTTACGCCTGGCCCAGAAATGCTCCCAGGGAGCAAGTAACAGAAGTTTCCCTTTCCACAAGGATGATTCCACAGGCGCATACACGCTTCTCTCTCAGGCGGAGTGGATGCCCAGGCAAAAACGATTACGATCCCTGGGGGTTTATTACACCGTGCTTCAGAGGCTATGTTCAGGCAAGCGGCATCTGCATCGCAGAGAACCTACTCTCATTTCCCACAGAATGGTGTGCTTTCCCTGAGTGGATGCCCGGGGAAAAAGGCTTTCACTCTATATGGGTTTCTCCCACCGTGCTGCAAATACTTGGCTAAGGCAAGCAACAACAGCAGCCCACATAACCGACTCTTTTTTCCCAGCGACTGCTTTGCTTTTCCAGAGGTTTTCAGCTTGGTCCATTCCGCACTTTGCTGCTGCTTCTTCAGCAAGACTTTGGGCGTTTGCTCTGTCGCATAAGGGAAGTAGATCTGTGGGAGAGCTGGTGCGTCTTGGGCCTTGCCTTCCCGGGCTCCATCGTCGAATACTGGGTTCACCCTGCCAGGCCTAACTACGCAGACACAGCCACCACCCTGCAGCAGCGTGCGTGGCCTAGGAGGACAGTCCATGCCAACTGCCATCTCCTGGCGTAGTAAGGCTTGGCTCTTTGCTCTGGCGTTCAAACGGACTCGGGGTCTAGGCCAGTGCCTTCCCCTTAGGAAAGGAGAGGTGACAGGATCCCTGCACAGCGCCCGTGCACTGGGATGGGATGCTGTGGGGACTGTCTCCACTTCTTCTCCGACACACCCCCCTGGCACCCGCAATGCTGCCACTTCATGGAGGAAGATGGCATCTGACTGCCCTTTCTTCCAGGGAGCTGTATCGGCGAGTTCCGTGTATGGCGCCTGGTGGCAAGCCCACGTCTGCCCTAGGGACAGGTGGCCTTGGAGATGCTGTCCCCTTGGGACAAGAGGCACAGAACAGGCCTGCCTTCTGCCCAGACTCCTTCCTCAGAGTGGAGTATGCGCACCTGCCCTAGCCGTCCCCTCCTGTCTTCCTTAAGCCAGGCTTCCGTCTCTACGCACAGGGAGTGGGTGACCATTGTCATGCCACCATCCCGCTGTTCTCTCCAGGGCAGGCTCTCCTGCTTTGCGACTGTTTCCCGACAACAAGGCCTTCGGCTCCTTCTATTCTCCCTTGGAGGCATTCTGCTCCTTCTCCAGACTTGCTCCTGGGAGCACGGTGACAGCCGTGTCCCTTTCCTTAAGTGCCTTTCCATATTTGCATCCACGCTTCTCTCTCAGGCAGTGGGGATGCTGGGGCCAAGAGAATTTCGCTCCATGCCTGTTCCTTCCACCCTGCTGCAGAGACTAGCTCAGGCATGCAGCAGCAGCATCCCACAAAGCGACTCAGATTTTCCAACGAATGCTGTGCTTTCCCAGAGGAGAAGACTGGGCAAAGAGGCTTTCGCTGTATGGTGGTTTCTCCCACCTTGAGACTTGGCCTAGGCAAGCACGAGCAGGAGCCCGCAGAAGTGACTCTGATTTCTCAGCAAATGGAGAGGGTGATACTTGTCGTGCCAGCTGCCCGCTGTTCTTGCCATGGCAGGCTTTACTGTTTCATGACCGTTTCCAGACAGCAAGACCAAGGGCCCCATCTCTTCTCTCGGAGCGGCGTGTTATGCCTGGCCCAGCAATGCTCCCAGGGAGCACAGTAACAGACGTTTCCCTTTCCTTAAGGCTGTTTCCACAGGCACAACCACGCTTCTCTCTCAGGTAGAGGGGTTGCCCAGGCAAAGAAGATTCGCTCCATGCGGGTTTATTACACCGTGCTTCGGAGACAATGTTCAGGCAAAAGACTTCAGCATCGCACAGAACGGACACTGATTTCCCAAAGAATGCTGTGCTTTCCCTGAAGGGATGCCCGGGGATAAAGTCTTTCACTCTATGCGGGTTTGTCTCACCGTGCTGCCAATACTAGGCTAAGGCAAGCAGCAACAGCTGCCTATAGAACCGACTCTTTTTTCCCATTGTCCTCTATGCTATTCTAGAACATTCTAGCTAGGCCCGATCCGCACTTCGCTGTTGCTTCTTCAGCAAGGCTTTGGGCGATTGGTCAGCCGCGTCAGGGAAGTAGATCTGCGGGAGAGCTGGTGCATCTTGGGCCTTGCTTTCCCGGGCTCCATGGTCGCACACTGGGTTCATCCTGCCACGCCAACTATGCAGACACAACCACAACCCTGCAGCAGCGTGCGTAGCCTAGGGTGACAGTCCATGCCAACTGCCATCTCCTGGCGTATTAAGGCTTGTCTTTTTGCACTGGCGTTCAGGCAGACTCGGGGACTAGGCCAGTGTCTTCCCCATAGGAGAGGAGATGCGACAGGATCCCTGCACAGCGTCAGTGCACTGGCATGGGAGCTGTGGGGGACTGTCCCCACTTCTTCCCCGACACACCCTCTCCCACCCCCAATGTTGCCACATCTTCGAGGAAGATGGCATCTGACTGCCCTTTCTTCCAGGGAGCTGTATCTGCGAGTTTCGGGTATGGATCCTGGTGCCAATGCCACGTCTGCTCTAGTGACAAGTGGCCTTGGAGATGCTGTCCCCTTGGGACAAGAGGCACAGGTCAGGCCTGCCGTCTGTCCAGACTTCTTCCTCAGAGTGGAGTATGCGCGCCTGCCCTAGCCGTCCCCTCGTGTCTTCCTAAAGCCAGGCTTCTGCCCATACGCACAGGAGGCGTGTAAGGCTACTCTTGCCACCCACCCACTGTTCTCGCCAGGCCAGGCTCTCCTGCTTTGCTACTGTTTCCCGACAACAAGGCCAAGGGCTCCTTCTCTTCTACCGGGGAGGCGTTCTGCTCCTTCCCCAGACTTGCACTTGGGGAGCACGGTGACAGCCGTGTCTCTATACTTAAGGCCCTTTCCAGATGTACATCCACACTTCTCTCTCAGGCAGTGGGGATGCTAGGGCCAAGAGAATTTGGCTCCATTCGGGTTTCTTCACCGTGCTGCGGAGACCAGCTCAGGCAAGCAGCATCAGCATCCCACAAACGCGATTCAGATTTCCCAATGAATGCTGTGCTTTCCCTGAGGAGAAGCCTGGGCAAAGAGGCTTTCGCTGTATGCTGTTTTCTCCCACTTTGACACTTGGCCTAGGCAAGCACGAGCTGCAGCCCGCAGAATCGACCCGATTTCTAAGCAAAAGGAGAGGGAGACACTTGTCTTGCCACCCGCCCGTTATTCTTGCCTATGCAGGCTCTCCTGTTTCATGACTTTTCCTTAAGGCTGTTTTAACAGGTGCAACCACGCTTCTCTCTCAGGTAGAGCGGATGCCCGTGCAAAGAGGATTTCGCTCCATGCGGGTATATTACGCTGTGCTTTGGAGACTATGTTCAGGCAAGCGGCATCAGCATTGCACAGAACCGACTCTGATTTCCCAAAGAATGCTGTGCTTTCCTAGAGGGGATGCCCAGGCAAAGAGGCTTTCACACTATGCGGGATTCTCTCACCGTGCTGCCAATACTAGGCTAAAGGAAGCAGCAACAGCAGCCCACAGAATCGAATCTTTTTTCTTAGCGATTGCTCTGCTTTCGCAGAGGTTTTCAGCTTGACCTGAACCGCACATCACTGCTGCTTCTTCAGCAAGGCTTTGGGCGTTTGCTCTGTCGCGTCAGGGAAGTAGATCTGCGGGAGAGCTTGTGCCACTTGGGCCTTGCTTTCCCAGGCTCCATGGTCACACTCTGGGCTCACCCTGCCACGCCGAACTACGCAGACACAGCCACAAGCCTGCAGCAGCTTGCGTGGCCTAGGATGACATTCCATGCCAACTACCATCTCTGGCGTAGTAGGCTTTGCTCTTTACTCTGGCATTCAGGTGGACTCCGGGACTAGGCCAGTGACTTCCCAATAGGAGAGGAAAGGCGACAGGATCCCTGCACATCACCGGTGCACTGGGATGGGGAGCTTGGGGGACTGTCCCCACTTCTTCCCCGACACATCCCCTGCCACCCCCAACGATGCCACATCTTGGAGGAAGATGGCATATGACTGCCCTTTCTTCCAGGGAGCTGTATCTGCGAGTTCCGGGTATGGCGTCTGGTGCCAAGCCCACGTCTGCCCTAGGGACAGGTGGCCTTGGAGATCCTGTCCCCTTGGGACAAGAGGTACAGAACAGGCCTGCCCTCTTCCCAGACTCCTTCCTCAGAGTGGAGTATGCGCGCCAGCCCTCGCCGCCCCCTCGTGTCTTCTTTAAGCCAGGCTTCCGTCTTTACGCTCAGGGAGCGGGTGACGGTTGTCTTGCCACCGTCCCGCTGTTCTCGCCAGGGCGGGCTCTCCTGCTTTTCGACTGTTTCCCGATAACAAGGCCAATGGCTCCTTCTCTTCTCCCGGGGAGGCATTCTGCTCCTTCCTCAACCTGCTCTTGGGGAGCACGGTGACAGGCATCTCCCTATCCTTAAGGCCCTTTCTAGATGTGCATCCTCACTTCTCTCTCAGGCAGTGGGGATGCTAGGGCCAAGAGAATTTCGCTCCATGCGGGTTTCTTCCACCGTGCTGGGGAGACTAGCTCAGGCAAGCAGCATCAGCATCCCACAAACCCGACAAATTTCCCAATGAATGCTGTGCTTTCCCAGAGGAGAAGCCTGGGCTTCTCCTGTATGGTGGTTTCTCCCACCTTGAGACTTGGCCGAGGCAAGCACGAGCAGCAGCACGCAGAACCGACTCTGATTTCTTAGCAAACTGAGTGGGTGACACGTGTCTTGCCAAGCGCCCGCTCTTCTTCCCATGGCATGCTCTCCTGTTTCATGACTTTTCCATTAGGCTGATTCCACAGGTGCAACAATGCTTCTCTCTCAGGTAGAGGGGAAGAGGATTTCGCTCCAAGTGGGTTTATTACACCGTGCTTCGTAGACTACGTTCAGTCAGGCGGCATCAGCATCGCACAGAACCGACTCTGATTTCCCAAAGAATGCTGTGCTTTTCTAGAGGGGATGATCATGCAAAGAGGCTTTCGCTCTATGCAGGATTCTCCCACCGTGCTGCCAATACTAGGCTAAAGCAAGCAACAGCAGCAGTCCACAGAACCGACTCTTTTTTCCTAGCGATTGCTATGCTTTCACAGAGGTTTTCAGCTTGGCCTGAACCGCACTTCACTGCTGCTTCCTCAGCAAGGATTTGGGCGTTTGCTCTGTCGCGTCAGGGAAGTAGTTCTGCTCGAGAGCTGGTGCGTCTTTGGCCTTGCTTTCCTGGCCTCCATGGTCGCATCCTGGGTTCGCTCTGCCAGGTCGAACTACACAGACACAGCCACCACCCTGCAGCAGCGTGCGGGTCCTAGGAAGACTGTCCATGCAACTGCCATCTCCTGGCGTAGTAAGGCTTGGCTTTATCCTCTGGTGTTCACGTGGACAGGTGGCCTTTGAGATGCTGTCCACTTGGGACAAGAGGAACAGAAGAGGCCTGGCTTCAGCCCAGACTCCTTTCTCAGAGTGGAGTATGTGCGCCAGCCCTAGCTGATCCCCTTGTTTTCCTTAAGCCAGGCTTCTGTCTCTACGCACAAGGAGCGGGTGACTCTTGTCCTGCCACCGTCCCGCTGTTCCCGCCAGGGCAGGCTCTCCTGCTTTGCGACTGTTTCCTGACAACAAGGCCAACGGCTCCTTCTCCCGGGCTCCATGGTCGCATCCTGGGTTCACACTGCCAGGCCGAACTACGCAGACACAGCCATCACCCTGCAGTAGCGTGCTTGTCCTAGGATGACAGTCCATGCCAACTGCCATTTCCTGGCGTAGTAAGGCTTGGCTTTTTGCTCTGGCGTTCAGGCGGACTCGGAGACTAGGCCAGTGCCTTCCACTAAGGAAAGGAGAAGCGACAGGATCCCTGCACAGTGCCTGTGCACTGGGGTGGGGAGCTGTGTGGGACTTTCCCCACTACTTTCCCGACACACACCCTGCCACCCCCAATGCTGCCACATCTTGGAGGAAGATGGCTTCTGACTGCCCTTATTTCCATGGAGCTGTATCTGCGAGTTCTGGGTATGGCGCCGGGTGGTAAGCCCACGTCTGCCAAAGGGACAGGTGGCCTTGGAGATGCTGTCCAATTGGGACAAGAGGCACAGAACAGGCCTGCCTTCTTCCCAGACTCCTTCCTCAGAGTGGAGTATGCGCGCCACCCCTAGCCGTCCCCTCGTGTCTTCCTTAAGCCTTGCTTCCGTCTCTACGCACAGGAAGCGGGTGACGATTGTCTTGCCACCATCCCGCTGTTCTCGCCAGGGCAGGCTCTTCTGCTTTGCAACTGCTTTTCGACAACAAGGTCAACGGCTCCTTCTCTTCTCCCGGCGAGGCGTTCTGCTCCTTCACCAGACTTGCTCTTGGGGAGCACGGTGACAGCCGTGTCTCTATCCTTAAGGCACTTTCCAGATGTGCATCCACGCTTCTCTCTCAGTCATTGGAGATGCTAGGGCCAAGAGAATTTCGCTCCATGCAGGTTTCTTCCACCATGCTGCGGAGACTAGCTCAGGCAAGCAGCAGCAGCATCCCACAAACCCGATTCAGATTTCCCAACGAATGCTGTGCTTTCCCAGAGGAGAAGCCTGGGCAAAGAGGCTTTCGCTGTATGGTGGTTTCTCCCACCTTGAGACTTGGCCTAGGCAGCACGAACAGCAGCCCGCCGAACCGACTCTGATTTCTGAGCAAACGGAGAGGGTGACACTTTTCTTGCCACCCGCCCGTTATTCTTGCCTATGCAGGCTCTCCTGTTTCATGACTTTTCCTTAAGGCTGATTCTACACGTGCAACCACGCTTCTCTCTCAGGTAGAGGGGATGCCCGGGCAAAGAGGATTTCGCTCCCTGCGGGTTTATTACACCGTGCTTCAGAGAGTATGTTCAGGCAAGCGGCATCAGCATCGCACAGAACCGAATCTGATTTCCCAAAGAATGATGTGCTTTCCCTGAGGGGATGCCCAGGGAAAAAGTCATTTGCTCTATGCGGGATTCTCACACCGTGCTGCCAATAATAGGCTAAAGCAAGTAGCAACAGCAGCCTACAGTAAAGACTCTTTTTTCCTAGCGATCGCTTTGTTTTCGCAGAGGTTTTCTCTTGGCCTGAACCGCACTACGCTGCTGCTTCTTCAGCAAAGCTTTGGGCGTTGGCTCTGTCGCGTCAGGGAAGTAGATCTGCGGGAGAGCTGGTGCGCCTTGGGCCTTGTTTCCCGGGCACCATGGTCGCACCCTGGGTTCACCCTGCCAAGGCGAACTACGCAGACACAGTCACAAGCCTTCAACAGCGTGCATGGCCTAGGATGACACTCCATGCCAACTGCCATCTCCTGGCATAGTAAGGCTTGGCTTTTTACTCTGGCGTTCTTGCGGACTCGGGGACGATGTCAGTGCCTTCCCCTCAGTAGAGGTGAGGCGACAGGATCCTGGAACAGCACCCGTTCATTGGGATGGGGAGCTGCGTTCTGCTCCTTTCCCAGACTTGCTCTTGGGGAGCACGGTGACAGCCCTGTCTCTATCCTTAAGGCACTTTCCAGATGTGCATCCACGCTTCTCTCTCAGGCAGTGGGGATGCTAGGGCCAAGAGAATTTCGCTCCATGCGGGTTTCATCCATCGTGCTACGGAGACTAGCTCAGGCAAAAAGCAGCAGCATCAAACAGGGCGACTCATACTTCCCAACGAATGCTGTGCTTTCCCAGAGGAGAGGCCTGGGGAAAGAAGCTTTCGCTGTATGGTGGTTTCTCCCACCTTGAGCCTTGGCCTAGGCAAGCACGAGCAGCAGCCCGCAGAAGCGACTCTGATTTCTCAGCAAATGGAGAGGATGACACTTGTCTTGCCACGCACCCGCTATTCTTGCCTATGCAGGCTCTCCTGTTTCATGACTTTCCCTTAAGGCTGTTTCCACAGTCGCAACCATGCTTCTTTCTCAGGTAAAGGGGATGCCCGGGAAAACAAGATTTTGCTCCAAGCGGGTTTATTACACCGGGCTTCAGAGACTATGTTCAGTCAAGCGGCATCAGCATCGCACAGAACCGACTCTGGTTACCCCAAGAATGCTGTGCTTTCCTAGAGGGGATGCCCAGGCAAAGAGGCTTTGGCTCTATGCGGGATTCTCCCACTGTGCTGCCAGTATTAGGCTAAAGCAAGCAGCAACAGCAGCCCACATAACAGACTCTTTTTTCCGAGAGATGCTATGCTTTCGCAGAGGTTTTCAGCATGGCCTGAACCGCACTTCGCTGCTCCATCCTCAGGAAGGATTTGGGTGTTTTCTCTGTCGCGTCAGGGAAGTAGATCTGCAGGAGAGCTGGTGCCTCTTGGGCGTTGCATCACGGGGTCCATGGTCGCATCCTGTGTTCACCCTGCCAGGCCGAACTACGCACACAGCCACAAGCCTGCAGCAGCATGTGTGGCCTTGGATGACAGTCCATGCCAACTGCCAGCTCCTGGCATAGTAAGGCTTGGCTTTTACTCTAGCATCAGGCGGACTCGGGGACTAGGCCAGTGCCTTCCCCATAGGAGAGGAGAGGCTGCAGGATCCCTGCACAGCGCCCGTGCACTGGGATGGGGAGCTGTGGGGGACTGTTCCCACTTCTTCCCCGACACACCCCCTGCCACCCACAACGCTGCCATATCTTGGAGGAAGATGGCATCTGACTGCCCTTTCTTCCAGGGAGCTCTATCTGCGAGTTCCGGGTATGGCGCCTGGTGGAATGCCCACGTCTGCCCTAGGGACAGGTGGCCTTGGAGATGCTGTCCCTTGGGACAAGAGGCACAGAACAGGCCTGCCTTCTGCCCAGACTCCTTCCTCAGAGTGGTGTATGCGAGCCAGCCCTAGCCGTCCCCTCGTGTCTTCCTAATGCTAGGCTTCCGTCTCTACGCACACGGAGCAGGTGATGCTTGACTTGCCACCATCCCGCTGTTTTCGCCACTGCCGGCTCTCCTGCGTGCAACTGTTTCCCGACAACAAGGCCAACGGCTCCGTCTCTTCTCCCGGGGAGGCGTTCTTCTCCTTCCCCAGACTTGCTCCTGGGAGCACGGTGACAGTCGTGTTCCTATCCATAGGCCCGTTCTAGTTGTGCATCCACGCTTCTCTCCGCAGCAGAGGGTTGCTAGGGTGAAAAGAGTTTCGCTCCATGCGGGTTTCTTCCACCGTGCTGCAGAGACTAGCTCAGGCAAGCAGCAGCAGCATCCCACAAACACGATTCAGATTTCCCAACGAATGCTGTGCTTTCCGAGAGGAGAAGCCTGGGCAAAGAGTCTTTCGCTGTATGCTCGTTTCTCTCACCTTGACTTTGGCCTAGGCAAGCACGAACAGCAGCCCGCAGAAACGACTCTGATTTTAAGCAAACGGAGAGGGTGACACTTGTCTTGCCACCCGCCCGCTATTCTTGCCTATGATGCTCTCCTGTGTCATGACTTTTCCTTAAGGCTGTTTTCACTGGCGCAACCACGATTTGCTCTCAGGTAGTGGGGATGCCCGGGCAAAGAGGATTTCGCTCCATGCGGGTTTATTACACCGTGCTTCAGAGACTATGTTCAGAAAGCGGCATCAGCATCGCACAGGACCGACTCTGATTTCCCAAAGTATGCTGTGCTTTCCTATATGGGATGCTGAGGCAAAGAGGCTTTCGCTCTATGCGGGACTCTGCCACCGTGCTGCCAAACCTAGGCTAAAGCAAGCAGCAACAGCAGCCCATAGAACCGACACTTTCCTAGCGATTGCTATGCTTTCGCAGAGGTTTTCAGCTTGACCTGGACCGCACTTCGCTGCTGCTTCCTCAGCAAGGCTTTGGGCATTTGCTCTGTCGCGTCAGGGAAATAGATCTGCGGGAGAACTGGTGCCTCTTCGGCCTTGCCTTCCCGGGCTACATGGTCGCACCCTAGATTCACCCTGCCAGGACGAACTACGCAGACACAGCCACAACCCTGCAGCAGCGTGCGTGGCCTAGGATGACAGTCCATGCCAACTGTCATCTCCTGGTGTACTGAGGCTTGGCTTTTTGCTCTGGCGTTCAGGCGTACTCGGGGACCAGGCCAGTGCCTTCCCCATAGGAGAGGAGAGGTGACAGGATCCATGCACAACGCCCTTGCACTGGGAAGGGGAGCTGTGGGGTACTGACCCCACTTCTACCCCGACACACCTCCAGCAACCCCCAACGCTGCCACATCTTGGTGGAAGATGGAATCTGACTGCCCTTTCTTCTAAGGAGCTTTATCTGCGAGTTCTGGGTATGGCGCCTGGTGGCAGGCGCACGTCTGCCCTAGGGACAGGTGGCCTTGGAGATGCTGTCCCATTGGGACAAGAGGCACAGAACAGGCCTGCCTTCTGCCCAGAATCCTTCCTCAGGGTGGAGTGTGCGCGTCTGCCCTAGCCGTTCCCTCATGTCTTCTTTAAGCCAGGCTTCTGACTCTACGCACAGGGAGAGGGTGAGTATTGTCTTGCCACCATCCTGCTATTCTCGGCAGGGCAGGCTCTCCTGCTTTGCGACTGTTTCCCGACAACAAGGCCAACGGCTCCTTCTCTTCTCCCGGGTAGTCGTTCTGCTCCTTCCCCACACTAGCTCTTGCGGAGCATGGTGACAGCCGTGTCCCTATCCTTAAGGCCCTTTCCAGATGTGCATCCACGCTTCTCTCTCAGGCTGTGGGGATGCTAGGGCCAAGAGAATTTCGCTCCATGCGGGTTTCTTCAACCGTGCTGCAGAGACTAGATCAGGCAAGCAGCAGCATCCCACAAAGCGACTCAGATTTCCCAACGAATGCTGTGCTTTCCCAGAGAAGCCTGGGCAAAGAGGCTTTTGCTGTATGGTGGTTTCTCCCACCTTGAGACATGGCCTTGACAAGCACGAGCAGCAGCCTGCAGAAGCGACTCTGTTTCTCAGCAATCGAGAGGGTGACAATTATTGCCACCCGCCCGCTATTCTTGCCTATGCAGGCTCTCCTGTTTCATGACTTTTCCTTAAGGCTCTTTCCACAGGCGCAACCACGCTTCTCTCTCAGGTAGAGGGGATGCCTGGGCAAGGAGGATTTCGCTCCATGCGGGTTTATTACACCGTACTTCGGAGACTATGTTCAGGCAAGCGGCATCAGCATCGCACAGAACCGACACTGATTTCCCAACGAATGCTGTGCTTTCCGTGAGGGGATGCCCGGGGAAAAAGGCTTGCACTCTATGCTGGTTTCTCCCACCGTGCTGCCAATACTAGGCTAAGGCAAGCAGCAACAGCATCCCACAGAACCGATTCTTTTTTCCCAGGGAATGCTATCCTTTCCCAGAGGTTTTCAGCTTGGCCCGATCCGCACTTCGCTGTTGCTTCTTCAGCAAGGCTTTGGGCGTTTGCTCTATCGCGTCAGGGAAGTAGATCTGCGGGAGAGCTGGTGCGTCTTGGGCCTTGCTTTCCCGGGCTCCATGGTCGCATCCTGGGTTCACCCTGCCAGGCCGAACTACGCAGACACAGCCACCACACTGCATCCTTAAGGCTGTTTCCAGCGGCGTAATCATGCTTCTCTCTCAGGTAGAGGGGATGCCCGGGCAAAGAGGATTTCGCTCCATTCGGGTTTATTACACCGTTCTTCGGCGACTATTTTCAGGCAGGCCGCATCAGCATCGCACACAATTGACCCTGATATCCCAAAGAATGCTGTGCTTTCCTAGAGGGGATGCCGAGGCAAAGAGGCTTTCGCTCTCTGCGGGATTGTCCCACCGTGCTGCCAATACTAAGCTAAAGCAAGCAGCAACAGCAGCCCACAGAACCGACTCTTTTTTCCTTGTGAGTGATATGCTTTCGCAGAGGTTTTCAGCTTGGCTGAACCGCACTTCGCTGCTACTTCCTCAGGAAACATTTGGGTGTTTGCTATCTCGCGTCAGGGAAGTAGATCTGCGGGAGAGCTCGTGCCTCTTGGGCCTTGCTTTCCTGGGCTCCATGGTCGCACACTGGGTTCACACTACCAGGCCGAACTACGCAGACACAGACACAAGACTGCAGCCGCGTGTGTGGCCTAGGATGGCACTCCATGCCAACTGTCATCTGGCGTAGTAAGGCTTGGCTTTTTGCTCTGGCGTTCAGGGGTATTCGGGGACTAGGGCAGTGCATTCCCCATAGGAGAGGAGAGGCGACAGGATTCCTGAACAGCGCCCGTGTACTGGGATGGGGATTTGTGGGGGACTGTCCCCACTTCTTCCCCGACACACACACTGCCAACCCCAACGCTGCCATATTTGGAAGAAGATGGCATCTGAC
Source organism: Neogale vison (assembly GCF_020171115.1). Classification (NCBI taxonomy): domain Eukaryota; kingdom Metazoa; phylum Chordata; class Mammalia; order Carnivora; family Mustelidae; genus Neogale; species Neogale vison. The sequence goes on from NC_058104.1 coordinate 41,425,697, forward strand.
TTCTTTTTCTTCCAGGGAGCTGTATCTGTGAGTTCCGGATATGGTGCATGGTGGCATACCCACGTTTACGCTAGGAACAGGTGGTCTTGGAGATGATGTCCCCTTGGGACAAGAGGCACAGAACAAGCCTGCCTTCTGCCCATACTCCTTCCTCAGAGTGGAGTATGCACGCCTGCCCTAGCTCTCCCCTCGTGTCTTCTTTAAGCCAGGGTTCCGTCTCTACGCACAGGGAGCGGGTGACGATTGTCTTGCCACCATCTCGCTGTTCTCGCCAGGGCAGGCTCTCCTGCTTTGCGACTGTTTCCCGACAACAAGGCCAACGGCTCCTTCTCTTCTCCCGGGGAGGCGTTCTGCTCCTTCCCCAGACTTGCTCTTGGGGAGCACGGTGACAGCCGTGTCCCTATCCTTAAGGCCCTTTCCAGATGTGCATCCACGCTTCTCTCTCAGGCAGTGGGGATGTTAAGAGACATCTTAGTGGGGTCAAGAGAATTTCGCTCCATTTGGGTTTCGTCCACCGTGATACGGAGACTAGCTCAGGTAAGAAGCAGCAGAATCCCACAAAGCGACTCAGATTTCCCAACGAATGCTGTGCTTTCCCAGATGAGAGGCCTGGGTAAACAGGCTTTCGCTGTTTGGTGGTTTCTCCCACCTTGAGACTTGGCCTAGGCAAGCATGAGCAGCAGCCCACAGAAAAGACTCTGATTTCTGAGCAAATGGACAGGGTGACACTTGTCATGCCAGCTGCCCGCTGTTCTTGCCATGGTGGCTCTCCTGTTTCATGACCGTTTCCAGACAGAAAGGCCAAGGGCCCCTTCTCTTCTTCTGTAGCGGCGTGCCACACCTGGCCCAGCAATGCTCCCAGGGATCACAGTAACAGACATTTCCCTTTCCTTAAGGCTGTTTCCACAGGAGCAACCACGCTTCACTCTCAGGAAGAGGGGATGCCCAGTCAAAGAGGATTACGCTCCATGTGGGTTTATTACACCATGCTTCGGAGACTATGTTCAGGCAAGCGGCATCAGCATCGCACAGAACCGACTCTGATTTCCCAAAAAATGCTGTGCTTTCCCTGAGCGGATGCCCGAGGGAAAAGGCTTTCGCTCTATGCGGGTTTCTCCCACCGTGCTGCCAATACTAGGCTAAGGCAAGCAGCAACGTCAGCCCACAGAACCGACTCTTTTTTCCCAGCGACTGCTATGCTTTCCCAGAGGTTTTCAGCTTGGCCCGATCCGCACTTCACTACTGCTTCTTCAGCAAGGCTTTGGGTGTGTGCTCTGTCGCTTCAGGGAAGTAGATCTGCGGGAAAGCTGGTGCGTCTTGGGCTTTGCTTTCCCGGTCTCCATGGTCGCATCCTGGGTTCACCCTGCCAGGAGGAACTACGCAGACACAGTCACCACCCTGCAGCAGTGTGCGTGGCCTAGGATGACAGTCCATGCAACTGCCATCTCCTGGCTTAGTAAGGCTTGGCTTCTTGCTCTGGCAGTCATGCAGACTCGGGGACTGGGCAAGTGCCTTCCCCATATGTGAAGAGAGGCTACAGGTCCCTGCACAGCGCCCATGCACTAGGATTGGGAGCTGTGGGGGACTGTCCCCACTTCTTCCCCGACACACATCTGCCTCCGCTAACGTTGCCATATCTTGGAGGAAGATGGCATCTGACTGCCCTTTCTTCCATGGAGCTGTATCTGCGAGTTCCGGGTATGGCGCCTGGTGGCAAGCCCACGTCTGCCCTAGGGACAGGTGGCTTTGGAGATGCTGTCACCGTGGGACAAGAGGCACAAAACAGGCCTGCCTTCTCCCCAGACTCCTTCCTCATACTGGAGTATGCGCGCGTGTACTAGCCATCCCCTCGTGTCTTCCTAAAGCCAGGCTTCCGTCTCTACGCACAGGGAGCGGGTGACACTTGTCTTGCCACCGTCCTGCTGCTCTCGCCAGGGCAGACTCTCCTGCTTGCGACAGTTTCCCGACAACAAGGCCAACGGCTCCTTCTCTTCTCCCGGGGAGGCTTTCTGCTCCTTCCCCAGACTGGCTCTTGGGGAGCATGGTGAAGCCTAGTCCCTATCCTTAAGGCCCTTTCCAGATGTGTATAGACGCTTCTCTCTCAGGCAGTGGGGATGCTAGGGCCAAGAGAATTTCACTCCATGCGGGTTTCTTCCACCGTGCTGCGGAGACTACCTCAGGCAAGCAGCAGCAGCATCCCACAAACCCGATTCAGATTACCGAACGAATGTCGTGCTTTCCCAGAGGAGAAGCCTGGGCAAAGAGGCTTTCACTGTATGGTGGTTTCTCTCACCTTGAGACTTGGCCAAGGTAAGCACGTGCAGCAGCCCGCATAATCGAAACTGATATCTAAGCAATCGGAGAGGGTGACTCTTGTCTTGCCACCCGCCCACTATACTTGCCTATGCAGGCTCTCCTGTTTTATGACTTTCCTTAAGGCTGTTTCCACAAGCTCAACCACGCTTCTCTCTCAGGTAGAGGGGATGCCCGGGCAAAGAGAATTTCATTCCATGCGGGTTTATTACACCGTGATTCGGAGACTATGTTCAGGCAATCGGCATCAGCATCGCACAGAACCGACTCTGATTTCCCAAAGTATGCTGTGCTTGCCTAGAGGGGATGCCCCGGCAAAGAGGCTTTCGCTCTATGCGGGATTTCCCACCGTGCTGCCAATACTAGGCTAAGGCAAGCAGCAACAGCAGACCACAGAACCAACTCTTTTTTCCCAATGACTGCTATGCTTTCCCTGAGGTTTTCAGCTTCGCATGCTCCGCACTTCGCTCTGGTCCTTCAGCAAGGCTTTGGGCATTTGCTCTGCTGCATCAGGGAAGTAGATCCGCGGGGGAGCTGGTGCGTCTTGGGCCTTGCTTTCCCGGTCTCCATGGTCGCATCCTGGGTTCACCCTGCCAGGCCGAACCGCACTGATACAACCACCAACCGGCAGCAGCCTGCATGGCCATGGATGAAGGTCCATGACAACTGCCATCTCCTGGCGAGTAGGCTTGGCTTTTTGCTCTGGCGTTTAGGCGGAATCGGGTACTAGGCCAGTGCCTTCCACTTAGGAAAGGAGAGGCGACAGGATCCCTGCACAGCGCCCGTGCACTGGGATGGGGAGCTGTGGGGATTGTACCCACTTTTCCCCGACACACCCCCTGCCACCCCCAACGCTGCCACCTCTTGGAGGAAGATAGCATCTGACTGCCCTTTTTTCCAGGGAGCTGTATCTGCGAATTCCAGTTATGGCGCCTGGTGGCAAGCCCACATCTGCCCTAGGGACAGGTGGCCTTGGAGATGCTGTCCCCTTTGGACAAGAGGCACCGAACAGGCCTGCCTTCTGCCCAGACTCCTTCCTCAGAGTGGAGTATGCGGTCAGTCCTAGCCGTCCCCTCGTGTCTTCCTAAAGCCAGGCTAGTCTCTACGCACAGGGAGCTGATGACGCTTGTCTTGCCACCGTCCCGCTGTTCTCGCCAGGGCAGGCTCTCCTGCTTTGTGACTGTTTCCTGACAACAAGGCCAATGGCACCTTCTCTTCTCCCGGTGAGGCGTTGTTCCTGTCCCAGAGTTGCTCCTGGGAGCACGGTGACAGCCGTGTCCCTATCCTTAAGGCCCTTTCAGATGTGCATCCACGCTTCATTCTCAGGCAGTGGGCATGCTAGGGCCAAGAGAATTTCACTCCGTGCGGGTTTCTTCCACCGTGCTGCAGAGACTAGCTCAGGCAAGCAACAGCAGCATACCAAAAGCGCCTCAGATTTCCCAACGAATTCTGTGCTTTCCCAGGGGAGAAGCCTGGGCAAAAAGGCTTTCGCTGTATGGTGGTTTCTCCACCTTGAGACTTGGCCTAGGCAAGTATGAGCAGCAGCCCTTAGAACCGACTCTGATTTCTAAGCAAACGGAGAGTGTGACCCTTGTCTTGCCACCCGCCCGCTGTTCTTCCCATGCCTGGCTCTCCAGTTTTATGACTTTTCCTTAAGGCTGATTACATAGGCGCAACCACGCTTCTCTCTCAGGTAGATGGGATACCCGGCAAAGAGGATTTCGCCTCATGCGGGTTAATTACACCGTGCTTCGGAGGCTATGTTCAGGCAAGAGGCATCAGCATCACAAAGAACCGACTCTGATTTCCCAAAGAATGCTGTGCGTTCCTAGAGGGCGCGCCCAGGCAAAGAGGCTTTCGCTTTAAGCGGGATTCTCCAACCGTGCTGCAAATACTAGGCTAAAGCAAGCAGCAACAGCAGCCCACTGAACCTACTCTATTTTCCTAGCGATTGCTATGCTTTCGCAGATGTTTTCAGCTTGGCCTGAAACGCACTTCGTTGCTTCTTCCTCAGGAAGGATTTGGGCATTTGCTCTGTCGCGTCAGGGAAGTAGATCTGCGGGAGAGCTGGTGCGTGTTGGGCCTTGCTTTCCCGGGCTCCATGGTCGCATCCTGTGTTCACCATGCCAGGCCGAACTGCGCATAAACAGCCACCACACTGCAGCAGCGTGCGTGGCCTAGGAAGATAGTCCATGCCAACTGCCATCTCCTGGTGTAGTAAGGCTTGGCTTTTTGCTCTGGCGTTCAGTCGGACTCGGGGACTAGGCCAGTGCCTTCCCCTTACGAGAGGAGAGGCGACAGGATCCCTGCACTGCGCTAGTGCCCTGGGATGGGGAGCTGTGGGGGACTCTCCAAAATTCTTCCCCGACACACCCCCTGCAACCCCCAACGCTGCCACATCTTGGAGGAAGATGGCATCTGACTGTCCTTTCTTCCTGGGAGCTGTATCTGCGAGTTCCGGGTATGGCACTTGGTGGCATGCCCACGTCTGCCTTAGGGACAGGTGGCCTTGGAGATGCTGTCCCCTTGGGACAAGATGCACAGAACAGGCCTGCTTTCTGACCAGCCTCCTTCCTCAGAGTGGAGTATGCGCGCCTGCCCTAGCCGTCCCCTCGTTTCTCCCTAAATCCAGTCTTCCGTCTCTACGCAGAGGGAGCGAGTGACGCTTGTCTTGCCACCGTCCCGCTGTTCTCGCCAGGGCAGGCTCTCCTGCTTTGTGACTGTTTCCTGACAACAAGGCCAATGGCTCCTTCTCTTCTCCTGGGGAGGCATTCTGCTCCTTCCCCAGACTTGCTCTTGGGGAGCACGGTGACAGCCGTGTTCCTATCCTTAACGCCCTTTCCAGATGTGCATCGACCTTCTCTCTCAGGCAGTGGCGATGCTAGGGCTAAGAGAATTTCGCTCCATGCGGGTTTCTTCCAACGTGCTGCGTAGACTAGCTCAGGCAAGCAGCAGCATCCCACAAATCCGATTCAGATTTCCCAACGAATGTTGTGCTTTCCCAGAGGGAAGCCTGGGCAAAGAGGCTTTTGCTGTATGGTGGTTTTTCCCAACTTGAGACTTGGCCTAGGCAAGCATGAGCAGCAGCCCGCAGAACCGACACTGATTTCTTTTTTTTTTTAAGATTTTATTTATTTATTTGACAGAGAGAGATCACAAGTAGGCAGACAGGCAGGCAGAGAGAGAGAGAGGAGGAAGCAGGCTCCCCGCCAAGCAGAGAGCCCGATGCGGGACTCGATCCCAGGACCCTGAGATCATGATCTGAGCCGAAGGCAGAGGCTTAACCCACTGAGCCACACACCCGCCCGCTATTCTTGCCTATGCAGGCTCTCCTGTTTCATGTCTTTTACGTAAGACCTTTTCCAAAGATGCAACCACGCTTCTCTCTCAGGTAGAGGGGATGCCCTGGCAAAGAGGATTTCGCTCCATGCGGTTTTATTACACCGTGTTTCGGAGACTATATTCAGGCAAGCGGAATCAGCATCACACAGAACCGACTCTGATTTCCCAAAGAATGCGGTGCTTTCCTAGAGGGGATGCCCAGGCAAAGAGGCTTTCACTCTATGCGGTATTCTCCCACCGTGCTGCCAATACTAGCTAAAGCAAGCAGCAAAATCATCCCACAGAACCGACTCTTTTTTCCTAGCGATTGCTATGCTTTCGCAGAGGTTTTCATCTTGGCCTGAACCGCACTTCGCTGCTACTTCCTCAGCAAGGATTTGATGGTTTGCTCTGTCGCGTCAGGGAAGTATATCTGCGGGAGAGCTGGTGCGCTTTGGGCCTTGTTCCCCGAGCACAATGGTCGCACCCTGGGTTCACCCTGCCACGCCGAACTACGCAGACACAGCCACAAGCCTGCAGTAGCGTGCATGGCCTAGGATGACTCTCCATGACAACTGTCATCTCCTGGCATAGTAAGGCTTGGCTTTTTGCTCTTGCGTTCAGGCGGACTCGAGGACGAGGCCAGTGCCTTCCCCTTAGGAGAGGAGAGGCGACAGGATCCCGGCACAGCACCCGTGCACTGGGAAGGGGAGCTGTGGGGGACTGTCCCCACTTCTTGCCCGACACACCCCCTGTCACACACAACGCTGCTATATCTTGGAAGAAGATGACATCTGACTGTCCTTTCTTCCAGGGAGAGGTATCTGCGTGTTCCGGGTATGGCGCCTGGTGGTAAGCCCACGTCTGCCCTAGGGACAGGTGTCCTTGGAGATGCTGTCCCCTGGGAACAAGAGGCAGAGATCAGGCCTGCCTTCTGCCCAGACTCCTTCCTCAGAGTGGAGTATGCGCGCCTGCCCTAGCCGTCCCCTCGTGTCATCCTAAAGCCAGGCTTCCGTCTCTACGCACAGGGAGCGGGTGACGACTGTCTTGCCACCATCCCGCTGTTCTCGCCAGGGCAGGCTCTTCTGCTTTGCGAATGTTTCCCGACAACAAGGCCAACGGCTACTTCTCTTCTCTGCGGAGGCGTTCTGCTCCTTCCCCAGACTTGCTCATGGGGAGCACTGTGACAGCAGTGTCACTATACTTAAGCCCTTTCCAGATGTGCAGTCACGCTTCTCCCTCAGGGTTCTGGGGTGCTAGGGCCAAGAGAATTTCGCTCCATGCGGGTTTCTTCCACCGTGCTGCAGAGACTAACTCAGGCAAGCAACAGCAGCATCCCACAAACCCAATTCAGATTTCCCAGCGAATGCTGTGCTTTCCCAGAGGAGAAGCCTGGGCAAAGAGGCTTTCACTGTATGGTGGTTTCTCCCACCTTGAGACTTGGCCTAGGCAAGCACGAGCAGCAGCCCGCAGAACCGGCTCTGATTTCTAAGCAAACGGAGAGGGTGACACTTTTCTTGCCACCCACCCACTCTTCTTGCCATGGCAGGCTCTCCTGTTTCATTACTTTTCCTTAAGGCTGATTCCACAGGCTCAACCATGCTTCTCTCTCAGGTAGAGTGGACGCCCGGGCAAACAGGATTTCGCTCCATGCGGCTTTATTACACCGTGCTTTGGAGACTATGTTCAGGCAAGCCGCATCAGCATCGCACAGAACCGACTCTGATTTCCCAACGAATGCTGTGCTTTCCCAGAGGAGAAGCCTGGGCAAAGAGGCTTTCACTGTATGCCGGTTTCTCCCACCTTCAGATTTGGCCTAGGCAAGCACGAGCTGCAACACGCAGAACCGACTCTTATTTATAATCTACCGGAGAGTTTGACACTTGTCTTGCCACCCGTCCGCTATTTGCCTATGCAGGCTCTCTTGTTTCATGACTTTTCCTTAAGGCTGTATCCACAGGTGCAAACACGCTACTCTCTCAGGTAGAGGGGATGCCCGTACAAAGAGGATTTCGGTCCATGGGGGTTAATTACACCATGCTTCATAGTCTATGTTCAGGCAAGTGGCATCAGCATCGCAGAGAACCGAATCTGATTTCAAAAAGAATGCTGTGCTTTCCTAGAGCGATGCCCAGGCAAAGAGGCTTTCGCTCTATGCGGGATTCTCCCACCGTGCTGCCAATACTAGGCTAAGGCAAGCAGCAACAGCAGCCCACAGAACCGACTCTTTTTTCCTAGCAACTGCTATGCTTTCCCAGAGGTTTTCAGCATTGCCTGAAACGCAATTCACTTCTGCTTCCTCAGCAAGGCTTTGGGCGTTTGCTCTGTCGCGTCAGGGAAGTAGATCTGCGGGAGAGCTGGTGCGTCTTGGTCCTTGCTTCCCGGGCTCCATGGTCGCACCCTGGGTTCACCCTACCAGGCCGAACTACGCAGACCCAGCCACAACCCTGTAGCAACGTGCGTGGCCTAGGATGACAGTCCATGCCAACTGCCATCTCCTGGTGTAGTAAGGCTTGGCTTTTTGCTCTGGCGTTCAGGCGGACTCGGGTACTAGTCCAGTGCCTTCCCCTTAGGAGAGGAGAGGCAACAGCATCCCTGCACAGCGCCCGTGCACTGGGATGGGGATCTGTGGGGGACTGTCCCCACTTTTTCCCCTACACACCCACAACGCTGCCACATCTTGGAGGAAGATGGCATCTGACTGCCCATTCTTCCAGGGAGCTTTATCTGCGAGTACCGGATATCCCGCCTGGTGGCAAGCTCACGTCTGCCCTAGGGACAGGCGGCCGTGGGGATGCTGTCCCCTTGGTACAAGAGGCACAGAACAAGATTGCCGTCTGCCCAGACTCCTTCCTCAGAGTGGAGTATGCGCGCGTGTACTAGCTGTACCCTCGTGTCTTTCTAAAGCCAACCTTCCGTCCCTACGCACAGGAAGCGGGTGACGCGTGTCCTGCCACTGTCCCGCTGTTCTCGCCAAGGCAGGCTCTCTTGCTTTGCGACTGTTTCCTGAAAACAAGGCCAACGGCTCCTTCTCTTCGCCCGGGGAGCGTTCTGCGCCTTCCCCAGACTTGCTCTTGTGGAGCACGGTGACAGCCGTGTCCTTATCCTTAAGGCCCTTTCCAGATGTGCATCCATGCTTCTCTCTCAGGCAATGGGGATGCTAGGACCGAGAGAATTTGGCTCCATGCCGGTTTCTTCCACCGTACTGCGGATACTATCTCAGGCATGCAGCAGCAGCATCCCACAAACCCGTTTCAGATTTCCCAACTAATGCTGTGCTTTCCCAGAGGAGAAGCCTGGGCAAAGAGGCTTTCGATGTATGCTGGTTTCTCCCACCTTGATACTTGGCCTAAGCAAGCACGAGCAGCAGCCCGCAGAACCGACTCTGATTTCTAAGGAAACAGAGAGGGTTACACTTGTCTTGCCTCCCGCCCGCTATTCTGTCCTATGCAGGCTCTCCTGTTTCATGACATTTCCTTAAGGCTGTTCTGGGTATGGCGCCTGGTGGAAGGCCCACGTCTGCCCTAGGGACAGTGGGCCTTGGATATCTGTCCCCTTGGGACAAGAGGCACATAACAGGCCTGCCTTCTGCCCAGATTCCTTCCTCAGAGTGGAGTATGAGTGTCTGCCCTAGCCGTCCCCTCGTGTCTTCCTTAAGCCAGACTTACGTCTCTACGCACAAGGAGCGGGTGACGATTGTCTTGCCACCATCCCGCTGTACTCGTCAGGGCAGGCTCTCCTGCTTTTCGACTGTTTCCCGACAACAAGGCCAACGGCTCCTTCTCTTCTCTCAGGGAGGCGTTCTACTCCTTCCCCAGACTTGTTCCTGGGAGCACAGTGACAGCCGTGTCCCTATCCCTTAGTCCCTTTCCAGATGTGCATCCACGCTTCTCTCTCAGGCAGTGCGGATGCTAGGGTCAAGAGAATTTCGGTCCATGCGCGTTTCTTCCACCGTGCTGCGGAGACTAGCTCAGGCAAGCAGCAGAAGCATCCCACAAACCCGATTCAGATTTCCCAATGAATGCTGTGCTTTCCCAGAGGAGAAGCCTGGGCAAAGAGGCTTTCGATGTATGCTGGTTTCTCCCACCTTGATACTTGGCCTAAGCAAGCACGAGCAGCAGCCCGCAGAACCGACTCTGATTTCTAAGGAAACAGAGAGGGTTACACTTGTCTTGCCTCCCGCCCGCTATTCTGTCCTATGCAGGCTCTCCTGTTTCATGACATTTCCTTAAGGCTGTTCTGGGTATGGCGCCTGGTGGAAGGCCCACGTCTGCCCTAGGGACAGTGGGCCTTGGATATCTGTCCCCTTGGGACAAGAGGCACATAACAGGCCTGCCTTCTGCCCAGATTCCTTCCTCAGAGTGGAGTATGAGTGTCTGCCCTAGCCGTCCCCTCGTGTCTTCCTTAAGCCAGACTTACGTCTCTACGCACAAGGAGCGGGTGACGATTGTCTTGCCACCATCCCGCTGTACTCGTCAGGGCAGGCTCTCCTGCTTTTCGACTGTTTCCCGACAACAAGGCCAACGGCTCCTTCTCTTCTCTCAGGGAGGCGTTCTACTCCTTCCCCAGACTTGTTCCTGGGAGCACAGTGACAGCCGTGTCCCTATCCCTTAGTCCCTTTCCAGATGTGCATCCACGCTTCTCTCTCAGGCAGTGCGGATGCTAGGGTCAAGAGAATTTCGGTCCATGCGCGTTTCTTCCACCGTGCTGCGGAGACTAGCTCAGGCAAGCAGCAGCAGCATCCCACAAACCCTATTTACATTTCCCAATGAATGCTGTGCTTTTCCAGAGGAGAAGCCTGGGCAAAGAGGCTTTCGCTGTATGGTGGTTTCTCCCACCTTGAGACTTGGCCTAGGCAAGCAGGAGCAGCAGCCCGCAGAACCGACTCTGATTTCTAAGCAAACGGAGAGGGTGAAACTTGTCTTGCCATGCACCCACTATTCTTGCCTTTGCAGGCTCTCCTGTTTCATGACTTTTCCTTAAGGCTGTTTCCACAGGCGCAACCACGCTTCTCTCTCCGGTAGAGGGGATTGTTAGGGTCCGTGATCAAAGGAACGAGACTGATACAAAGGAAGGTCAAGCAAAACTTTATTTCTCGCCAAGCATCAGGAATCAAATGACTGGTAAGAGCTACCTCTTATGAAAAGGCGGTGACGATGATCCCAACAAGGTCACTTCCAAGAAGGCCACTCTGGACGAGGCCACTCTAGATGACGCTGCTGCTCCGCAGATGAGGCCGTTCCATGATTGGAGCTGTTCCCAAGAAGATTGCACTCCCAAGACAAGGCAACTGTTCAATGAAGTTGCTCCCCGGACAAGGCCGCTCCCAAGAAGAGGCTGTTCTGGACAAGACCACTTCCTGGATGAGGCCACTCCCAATGATGTAGAAGCAACAATGACAAGGACAACCCGGATGACACAGATCTGTTCCCCACGATGCTACTCTGACCAGGCTTCCACCCGGAGGAAGCCACAACTGCGGACAAGGCCACTTGAGGTTCGGGGTGGCGAGGCATTTTGCGGTGAGGCTGCTGGTGTCTAGGGGCTGTTGGCATCTCAGGGCTGCTTGCGCCTCGAGACCGCTGGCATCTAGGGGCTGCAGGTGTCAGGACCGCCGACTGCTGGCATCCAGGGGCTGTAGGCATCAGGACCGCTGGACCGTTGGGGTCTCGGCAGCTCGCCGGGCTGTTGAAGGCAGGGCTGCCGGAGGCTGGAGGCTGCAGGCGGCGGCTCGGGGCCGCCGGAGGCTGGACCGCCGGAGGCGGCGGCTCTGGCGGCTCGAGGCTGCAGGCGCGGCTCGGGGCTGCTGGAGACTGTAGGCGGCGGCTCGGCGCCGCAGGAGGCTGGAGACTGCAAACGCGCTTGTAGCTCTTACAGGAGCTGTTACAGCTCTTCTATTTACCGTTGACTCCCCTGCTCTCCGCCGACCTCCACCGCTCTCCGCACCGCTTCACCGCTCTCTGCCGACTTCACCGCTCTCCGCCGACCACACCGCTCTCCGCCAACTTCACCGCTCTCTGTACCGCTCTCCGCCGACTCCACCGATCTCATGCAGCAGCCCCTGACAGCCTGGAAAAGCAACCTTTATGGGGCTGGCTGACCCCGCCCCCACACAGGCGGCCAATTGAATTCCTATTTCCCAAGTGGCTATACATACGCCTCACTGATTGGATGTCTCCACTCAGTCTGCCCCACCCTTACATTCAGGGCTCACAAGCAAGTTCCTCTGGGAGGGTAGACCCTTACAGGGATACCTGGACAAAGAGGATTTGGCTCCATGCAGATTAATTACACCGTGCTTCGGAGACTATGTTCTGGCAAGCGGCATCAGCATCGCACAGAACCGACTCTGATTTCCCAAAGAATGCTGTGTTTCCTAGAGGGGATGCCCAGGCAACGATGCTTTCGCTCTATGCGGGATTCTCCCACCATGCTACCAATCCTAGGCTAAAGCAAGCAACAACAGCAGCCCACGGATCCGACTCTTTTTTCCTAGTGATTGCTATGCTTTCGCAGAGGTTTTCACCTTGGCCTGAACCGCACTTCGCTGCTGCTTCTTCAGCAAGGCTTTGGGCTTTTGCTCTGTCGCTACAGGGAAGTAGATCTGCGGGAGAGCTTGTAACTCTTGGGCCTTGCTTTCCCGGGCTCCATGGTCGCACTCTGGGTTCACCCTGCCAGGCCAAACTTCACAGACACAGCCACAACCCTATAGCAGCGTGCGTGGACTAGGAAGACACTCCATGCCAACTGCCATCTCCTGGTGTAGTAAGGCTTGGCTTTTAGGTCTGGAGTTCAGGCAGACTCGGGGACTAGGCCAGTGCCTTTCCCATAGGAGAGGAGAGGTGACAGGATCCCTGAACAGCGCCCATGCTCTGGGATGAGGAGCTGTGGGGTACTGAGCCCACTTCTACCCCGACACACCCCCTGCCACCCCCAACGCTGCCACATCTTGGAGGAAGATGGCATCTGACTGCCCGTTCTTCGAGGGAGCTGTATCTGTGAGTGCCGGGAATGGCGCCTGGTGGCAAGTCCACATCTGCCCTATGGACAGGTGGCTTTGGAAATGCTATCCCCTTGGGACAAGAGGTACAGAACAGGCCTGCCTTCTGCCCAGACTCCTTTCTCAGAGTGAAGTATGCGCGCCTGCCCTAACGAGCCAGTCGTGTCTTCCTTAAGACAGGCTTCCGTCTCTACGCACAGGGAGCGTGTGACGACTGTCTTGCCACCATCCCGCTGTTCTCGCCAGGGCAGGCTCTCCTGCTTTGTGACTGTTTCCGGAGACAAGGCCAACGGCTCCTTCTCTTCTCCCGGGGAGGCGTTCTGCTCCTTCACCAGACGAGCTCTTGGAAAGCACTGTGACAGCCGTGTCCCTATCCTTAAGGCCCTTTCCAGATGTGCATCCACGCTTCTCTCTCAGGCCGTGTGGTTGCTATGGCCAAGAAAATTCCCTCCATGCGGGTTTCTTCCACCGTGCTGCGGAGACTAGCTCAGGCAAGCAGAAGCAACATCCCACAAACCCGATTCAGATTTCCCAATGATTGCAGTGTTTCCCAGAGGAGAAGCCTGGGCAAAGAGACTTTCTCTGTATGCTGGTATGTCCCACCTTGAGACTTGGCCTAGGCAAGCATGAGCAGCAGCCCGCAGAACCAACTCTGATTTCTAAGCAAACGGAGAGGTTGACACATGTCTTGCCACACGCCCGCTATTCTTGTCTATGCAAGCTCTCCTGTTTCATGACTTTTCCTTAAGGCGGTTTACACAGGCGCAACCACGCTTCTCTCTCAGATAGAGGGGATGCCCGGGCAAAGACGATTTCGCTCCATTCGGGTTTATTACACCGTGCTTCGAGACTATGTTCAGGCAAGCGGCATCAGCATCGTACAGAACCGACTCTGATTTCCCAAAGAATGCTGTGCTTTCCTAGAGGGGATGCCCAAGCAAAGAGGCTTTCGCTCTAAGCGGGATTCTCCTACCGTGCTGCCAATACTAGGCTAAGGCAAACAGCAACAGCAGCCTACAGAACCGACTCTTTTTTTCCCAGCGACTACTATGCTTTCCCAGAGGTTTTCAGCTTGGCCCGATCCGCACTTCGCTGCTGCTTCTTCAGCAAGGCTTTGGGCGTGTGCTTTGTCGCGTCAGGGAAGTAGATCTGCGGGAGAGCTGGTAGGTCTTGGGTCTTGGGCCTTGCTTCCCGGGCTCCATGGTCGCATCCTGGGTTCACATTGCCAGGCCAAAATACGCAGACTCAGCCACCACCCTGCAGCTGGGTTCGTGGCCTCGGATTACAGTCCATACCACCTGCCATCTCCTTGCATAGTTAGGCTTGGCTTTTTGCTCTGGCGTTCAGGCGGACTCGACGACTAGGCCACTGCCTTCCTCTTAGGAAAGGAGAGGCGACAGGATCCCTGCACAGCTCCCGTGCACTGGGATGGTGACTTGTGGGGGACTGTCCACACTTCTTTCACGACACACCCCCCGACACCCCCAATGCTGCCACATCTTGGAGGAAGATGGCATCTGACGACCCTTTCTTCCAGAGAGCTGTATCTGAGAATTCCGTGTATGGCGCCTGGTGGCATGCCCACATCAGCCCTAGGGACAGGTGGCCTTAGAGATGCTGTAACCTAGGGACAAGAGGCACAGAATAGGCCTGCCTTCTGCCCAGACTCCTTTCTCAGAGTGAAGTATGCGCTCATGCCCTAGCCGTCCCCTATTGTCTTCCTTAAGCCAGGCTTCCGTCTCTAGGACAAGGAGCTGGTGACGATTGTCTTGCCACCATCCCACTGTACTCGTCAGGGCAGGCTCTCCTGCTTTGCCACTGTTTCCTGACAACAAGGCCAACGGCTCCTTCTCTTCTCCCGGGGAGGCGTTCTACTCCTTCCCCAACTTGCTCCTGGGAGCACCGTGACAGCCGTGTCCCTATCCTTAAGGCCCGTTCCAGATGTGCATCCACGCTTCTCTCTCAGGCAGTGGGGATGCGAGGGCCAAGAGAATTTCGCTCCATGCGGGTTTCTTCCATCGTGCTACGGAGACTAGCTCAGGCAAGAAGCAGCAGCATCCCCCAAAGCGACTCATATTTCCTAACAAATGCTGTGCTTTCCCAACGGGAAGACTGGGCAAAGAGGCTTTCGCTGTATGGTGGTTTCTCCCACCTTGAGACTTGGCCTAGGCAAACACGAGCAGCATCCCGCAGAACCGACTCTGATCTAAGCAACCGGAGAGGGCGACACTTGTCTTGCCACCCGCCCGCTATTCTTGCCTATGCAGGCTCTCCTGTTTCATGACTTTTCCTTAAGGCTTTTTCCTCAGGTGCAACCACGCTTCTCTCTCAGGAAGAGGGGCTGCCCAGGCAAAGAGGATTTCGCTCCATGTGGGTTTATTACACCGTGCTTCGGAGACTATGTTCAGGCAAAGGGGCATCAGCATCGCACAGAACCGACTCTGATTTCCCAAAGAATGCTGTGCTTTCCTAGAGGGAAAGCCCAGGAAAAGAGGCTTTCGCTCTATGCGGGTTCCTACAACCGTGGTGCCAATACTAGACTAAGGCAAGCAGCAACAGAGCCCACAGAACCGACTCTTTTTTCCCAGCGACTACTATGCTTTCCCAGAGGTTTTCAGCTTGGCCCATTCCGCACTTCGTTGCTGCTTCTTCAGCAAGGCTTTGGGCGTGTGCTCTGTCGCGGCAGTGAAGTAGATCTGCGGGAGAGCTGGTGCGTCTGGGGCCTTGCTTCCCAGGCTCCATGGTCGCATCCTGGGTTCACCCTGCTAGGCCGAACTACGCAGACACAGCCACAACCCTGCTGCAGCGTTCGTGGACTAGGATGACACTACATGCCAAATGCTATCAAATGGCGTAGTAAGGCTTGGCTTTTCGCTCTGGCATTCAGGCGGACACGGGGACTAGGCCACTTCCTTCCCATTAGTAGAGTGGAGGCGACAGGATCTCTGCACAGGGCCCATGTACTAAGATGGGGAGCTGTGAGGGACTGTCCACACTTCTTCCCCGACACACCCCCTTCTACCCCCAACGCTGCCACATCTTGGAGGAAGATCGCATCTGACTGCCCTTTCTTCCAGGGAGCTTTATCTGCGAGTTCCGGGTATGGTGCCTGGTGGCAGGCCCACGTCTGCCCTAGGGACAGGTGGCCTTGGAGATGCTGTCGACTTGGGACAAGAGTCACAGAACAGGCCTGCCGTCTGCCCAGACTCCTTCCTCCTAGTGGAGTATGCGCGCCTTCCCTAGCTGTCCACTCGTGTCTTCCTAAACCCAGGCTTCCATCCCTACCACAGGAAGCGGGTGACGCTTGTCTTGTCACCGTCCCGCTGTTCTCGCCAGGGCAGGCTCTCCTGCTTTGCGACTGATTCCCGACAACAAGTCCAACGGCTCCTCTTCTCCCGGGGATGCGTTCTGCTCCTTCCCCAGATTTGCTCTTGGCGAGCACAGTGACAACCGTGTCCCTTTCCTTAAGGCCCTTTCCAGATGTGCATCCACGCTTCTCTCTAAGGCAGTGAGGACGCTAGGGCCAAGAGAATTTCAGTCCATGCGGGTTTCTTCCACCGTGCTGCGGCGACTAGCTCAGGCAAGCAGCAGCAGCATCCCACAAACCCGATTCACATTTCCCAACGAATGCTGTGTTTCCCAGAGGAGAAGCCTGGGACAAAGAGGCTTTCGCTTTATGCTGGTTTCTCCCACCTTCAGACTTGGCCTAGGCAAGCAGGAGCAGCAGCCCGCAGAACCGACTCTGATTTCTAAGCAAACGGAGAGCGTGACACTTGTCTTGCCACCCGCCCGTTATTCTTGCCTATGAAGGCTCTCCTGTTTCATGACTTTTCATTAAGGCTGGTTCCACAGGTGCAACCACGCTTCTCTTTCAAGCAGAGGGTATACACGGGCAAAGAGGATTTCGCTCAATGCGAGTTTATTACACTTTGCTTTGGAGACTATGTTCAGGGAAGCGGCATCAGCATCGCAGAAAACCGACTCTGATATCCCAAAGAATGCTGTGCTTTCCTAGTGGGGATGCCCAGGCAAGGAGTCTTTTGCTCTCTGTGGATTCTCCCACTGTGCTGCCAATACCTGGCTAAAGCAAGTAGTAACAGCAGCCCACAGAACCGACTCTTTTTTCCTAGTGATTGCTATGCTTTCGCAGAGATTTTTTGCTTGGCCCGATCCGCACGTCGCTGCTGCTTCTTCAGCAAAACTTTGGGCATATGATCTTTCGCATCAGGGAATTAGATTTGAGGGAGAGCTGGTGCCTCTTGGGACTTGCTTTCCCAGGCTCCATGGTCCCAACCTGGGTTCACACTGCCAGGCTGAACTACGCAGACACAGCCACAACCCTGCAGCAGCGTGCGTGGCCTAGGATGATAGTCCATGCCAACTGCCATCTCCTGGCGTAGTAAGGCTTGGCTTTTTGCTCTGGCATTCAGGCGGACTCGGGAACGAGGCCAGTGACTTCCACATAGGAGAGGAGAGGTGACAGGAACCCTGCACAGCTCCCGTGCACTGGGATGGGGAGCTGTAGTGACTGTCACCACTTCTTCCCCGAAACACCCCCTACCACCCGCAACGCTGACACATCTTGGAGGAAGATGGCATCTGACTGCCCTGTCTTCCAGGGAGCTTATCTGCGAGTTCCGGTTATGGCGCCTGGTGGCAAGCCCACGTCTGCCCTAGGGACAGGTGGCTTTGGAGATGCTGTCCCCTGGGACAAGAGGCACAAAACAGGCCTGCAGTCTGCCAAGACCCCTTCCTCAGAGTGGAGTATGCGTGCCTGCCCTAGCCGTTTCCTCGTGTCTTCCTAAATCAGGTTTCCGTCCCTAAGAACAGGAAGCGGGTGAGGCTTGTCTTGCCACCGTCCCGCTGTTCTCGCCAGGGCAGGGTCTCCTGCTTTTCATCTGTTTCCTCACAACAAGGCCAACGGCTCCTTCTCTTCTCCTGGGGAGGCGTTCTGCTCCTTCCCCAGATTGCTCTTGGGGAGCACGGTGACAGCCGTGTCCCTATCCTTAACGCCCTTTCAGAATGTATCCACGCTTCTCTCTCAGGCAGTGGGGATGCTAGGGCCTAGAGAATTTCTCTCCATGCGGGTTTCTTCCCCCGTGCTGCGGAGACTAGCTCAGGCAAGCAGCAGCAGCATCCCACAAACCGGATCCAGATTTCCAAACGAATGTGTGCTTTCCCAGAGGGGAAGCCTGGGCAAAGAGCCTTTCGCTGTATGCTGGTTTCTCCCACCTTGAGACTTGGCCTAGGCAAGCACGAGCAGCAGCCCTCAGAACCGTCTCTGATTTCTAAGCAAACGGAGAGGGTGACACTTCTCTTGCCACACGCGAGCTATTCTTGCCCATGCAGGCTCTCCTGTTTCATGACTTTTCCTTAAGGCTGATTGCACAGGCGCAACCACGCTTCTCTCTCAGGTAGAGGGGATGGCCGGGCAAAGAGGATTTCCCTCTATGCGGGTTTATTACCCCGTGCTTCGGAGTCTATGTTCAGGCAAGCTGCATCAGCATCACACGGAACCGACTCTCATTTCCCAAAGTATGCTGTGCTTTCCCTGCGGGGATGCCCAGGGAATAAGGCTTTCGCTCTATGCGGTTTTCTCCCACCGTGCTGCCAATACAAGGCTAAGGCAAGCAGCAACAGCAGCCAACAGAACCGACTCTTTTACCAGTGACTGCTATGCTTTCACCGAAGTTTTCAGCTTGGCCCGATCTGCACTTCGCTGCTGCTTCATCAGCAAGACTTTGGCCGTTTGCGCTGTCACGTCAGGGAAATAGATCTGCGGGAGAACTGGTGCGTCTTGGGCCTTGATTTTCCGTTCTCCATGGTCGCACCCTGGGTTCACCCTGCCAGTACGAACTACCCAGACACAGCCATCAGCCTGCAGAAGCTTGCGTGGCCTAGGGTGGCAGTCCATGCCAACTCCCATGTCCTGGAGTAGTAAGGCTTGGCTTTTTGCTCTGGAGTTCAGGCGGACTCGGGGACTAGGCCAGTGCCTTCCCCTTAGGAAAGGAGAGGCGAGTGGATCCCTGCACAGCGCCCGTGCACTGGGATATGGAGCTGTGGGGGACTGTCTCCACTTCTTCCCCAACACACCCATTGCCACCCCTACCCTGCACATATTGGAGGAAAATGACATCTGACTGCCCTTTCTCCCAGGGAGCTGTATCTGTGACTTCCGGGTATGGCGCCTGGTGGCAAGCCCACATCTGCCCTGGGGACAGGTGGCCTTGGAGATGCTGTCCACTTGGGGCTAGAGGCACAGAACAGGCCTGCCTTCTGCCCAGACTGCTTCCTCAGAGTGGAGTATGCGCGCCTGCCCTAACCGTCCCCTCGTGTATTCCTAAAGCCAGGCTTCCGTCTCTACGCACAGGGACGGGTGACGATTGTCTTGCCACCATCCCGTTGTTCTCGCCAGGGCACGCTCTCCTGCTTTGTGATTGTTTTTCGAAAACAAGGCCAACGACTCCTTTGCTTCTCCAGGGGAGGTGTTCTGCTCCTTCCACAGACTTGCTCCTGGGAGCAGGGTGACAGCCGTGTCCCTATCCTTAAGGCCCTTTCCAGATGTGCATCCACGTTTCTCTCTGAGGCAGTGGGGATGCAAGGGCCAAGAGAATTTCGCTCATGCGGGATTCTTCCACCGTGCTACGGAGACTAGCTCAGGCAAGAAGCACCAGCATCCCACAAAGCGACTCAGATTTCCAAACGAATGCTGTGCTTTACCAGATGAGCGGCCATGGCAATGAAGCTTTTGTTGTATGGTGGTTTCTCCCACATTGAGACTTGGCCTAGCAAACACGAGCAGCAGCCCGCAGAAGTGACTCTGATTTCTCAGCAAATGGAGAGGGCGACACTTGTCGTGCCAGCTGCCCGCTGTTCTTGCCATGGCAGGCTCTCCTGTTTCTTAACCGTTTCCAGATAGCAAGTCCAAGGGCCCCTTCTCATCCCGGAGTGGCGTGCTACGCGTGGGCAAGCAATGTTCCCAGGGAACACAGTAACAGACGTTTCCCTTTCCTTAAGGCTGTTTCCACAGGCGCAACCAACCTTCTCTCTCAGGCAGAGGGGATGCCCAGGCAAAGGGGATTACGCTCCATGCGGCTTTATTACACTGTACTTCGGAGACTATGTTCAGGCAAGCGGCATCAGCATCGCACAGAACTGACTCTGATTTCCCAAAAAATGCTGTGCTTTCCCTGAGGGGATGCCTGGGGAAAAAGGCTTTCGCTCTATGCGGGTTTCTCCCACCGTGCTGCCAATACTAGGCTAAGACTAGCAGCAACAGCAGCCCACAGAACCGACTCTTTTTTCCCAGAGTCTGCTATACTTGCCCAGAGGTTTTCAGCTTGGCCCGATCCGCACTTCGCTGCTGCTTCTTCAGCAAGGCTTTGGGCGTGTGCTCTGTCGAGTCAGGGAAGTAGATCTGCGGGAGAGCTGTTGACTCTTGGGCCTTGCTTTCCCGGGTTCCATGGTCGCATCCTGGGTTCACCGTGCCAGGCCGAACTAAGCAGACACAGCCACCACCCTGCCGTAGCGTGGGTGACCTAGGATGACAGTCCATGCTAACTGCCATCTCTTGGCGTAGTAAGGTTGGCTTTAAGCTCTGGCTTTCATGCGGACTCGGGGACTTGGCCAGTGCCTTCCCCTTAGGAAAGGAGTGGCAAAAGGATCCCTGCACCCCGCCCGTGCCCTGGGATGGGAAGCTGTGGGGGACTGTCCCCACTTCTTCACCGATACACCACCTGCCACCCCCAACGCTGCCACATCTTGGAGGAAGATGGCTCTGACTGCCCTTTCTTCCAGGGAGCTGTATCTGCGAGTTCCGGGTATGGCGACTGGTGGCATGCCCACGTCTGCCCTAGGGACAGGTGGCCTTGGAGATGCTGTCCCCTTGAGACAAGAGGCACAGAACAGGCCTGCCTTTTGACCAAACTCCTTCCTCAGAGTGGAGTATGCGCGCCAGTCCTAGCTGTCCCCTCGTGTCTTCCTAAAGCCAGGCTTCCGTCTCTACGCACAGGGAGCTGGTGACGCTTGTCTTGCCATCGTCCCGCTGTTGTCGCCAGGGCAGGCTCTCCTGCTTTGTGCCTGTTTCCCAACAACAACGCCAACGGCGCCTTCTCTTCTCCCGGGGAGGCATTCTGCTCCTTCCCCAGACTTGCTCTTGGGGAGCATGGTGTCAGCCGTGTCCCTATGCATAACGCCCTTTCCAGATGTGCATCCACGCTTCTCTCTCAGGCCGTGGGGATTCTCGGGCTAAGAGAATTTCGCTCCCTGCGGGTTTCTTCTACCGTGCTGCAGAGACAAGCTCAAGCATGCAGCAGCAGCATCCCACAATCCTGATTCAGATTTCCCAATGAATGCTGTGCTTTCCCAGAGTAGAAGCCTGGGCAAGGATGCATTCGCTGTATCGTTGTTTCTCCCACCTTGAGACTTGGCCTAGTCCAGCACAAGCAGCAGCTCGCAGAATCGACTCTGATTTCAAAGCTATCGGAGAGGGTGACAGTTGTCTTGCCACCCGCCCGATATTCTTGCCTATGCAGGCTCTCCTGTTTCATGACTTTTCCTTAAGGCTGTTTCCACAGGCGCAACCACGCTTCTCTCTCAGGTAGAGGGGATGCCTGGACAAAGAATATTTCAGTCCATGCGGGTTTATTACACTGTGCTTCGGAAACTATGTTCAGGCAAGTGGCATCATCATCGCACAGAACCGACTCTGATTTCCTAAAGAACGCTGTGGTTTCCCTGAGGGGATGCCCGGGGAAAAAGGTTTTCGCTCTATGCAGTTTGCTACCACCGTAATGCCAATGCTAGCCTAAGGCAAGCAGCAATGGCAGCCCACAGAACCGACTCTATTTTCCCAGCGACTGCTATGCTTTCCCAGAGGTTTTCAGCTTGCCCTGAACCGCACTTCGCTGCTGCTTCCTCAGCAAGACTTTTGGTGTTCGCTGTGTCGCGTAAGGGAAGTAGATCTGCGGGAGAGCTGGTGCCTCTTGGGCCTTCTTTCCCGGGTTTCATAGTCGCACACTATGATCACAATGCCAGGCTGAGGTACGCAGACACAGCCACAAGCATGCAGCAGCGTGCGTGGCGTAGGATGACACTCCATGTCAACTGCCACCTCCTGGCGTCGTAAGGCTTGGATTTTGCTCTGGCGTTCAGGCGGACTCGGGGACTAGGACACTGCCTTCCCCATATGAGAGGAGAGGCGACAGGTACCCTGCACAGCGCCCGTGCACTGGGATGGGGAGCTGTGGGGACTGTCCCCACTTCTTCCGCGACACAGCCCCTGTCACCCCCAAGTTGCCACATCTTGGAGGAAGATGGCATCTGACAGCCCTTTCTTCCAGGGAGCTGTATCTGCGAGTTCCGGGTATTGCGACTAGTGGCAGGCCCACGTCTGCCCTAGGGACAGGTGGCCGTGGAGATGCTGTCCCCTTGGGATAAGAGACACAGAACAGGCCTGCTGTCAGCGCAGATTCCTTCCTCAGAGTGGGGTATGCGCGCCTGCCCTAGATGTCCCCTCGTGTCTTCCTTAAGCCAGGCTTCGGTCCCTATTCAGAGGAAGCGGGTGACGCATGCCTTGCCACCGTCCCGCTGTTCTCGCCAGGGCAGATTCTCCTGCTTTGCCACTGTTTCCCGACAACAAGGTCAAGGGCTCCTTCTCTTCTCCTGGGGAGACGTTCTGCTCCTTCCCCAGACTTGCTCTTGGGGAGCACGGTGACAGCCGTGTCCCTTTCCTTAAGGCCCTTTCCTGATGTGCATCCACGCTTCTCTCTCAGGCAGTGGGGATGCTAGGGCCAAGAGAATTTCGCTCCATGCGGGTTTCTTCCACCGAACTGCGGAGTCTAGCTCAGGCAAGCAGCAGCAGCATCCCACAAACCCGATTCAGATTTCTCAACGAATGCTGTGCTTTCCCATAGTAGAAGCCTGGGAGAAAGAGGATTTAGCTGTATGCTGGTTTCTCCCACCTTGAGACTTGGCCAAGGCAAGCAGGAGCAGCAGCCCACAGAACCGACTCTGATTTCTATGCAATCGGAGAGTGTGACACTTGTCTTGCCACCCGCCCTCTATTCTTGCCTATGCAGGCTCTCCTGTTTCATGACTTTTCCTTAAGGCTGTTTCCACAGGCGCAACCACGCTTCTCTCTCAGACAGAGGGTATTCCCGGGCAAAGAAAATTTCGCTCCATGCGGGTTTATTACACCGTGCTTCGGAGACTATGTTCAGGCAAGCGGCATCAGCATCGCACAGAACCGACTCTGATTTCCCAAAGAATGCTGTGCTTTCCTAGAGGGGATGCCCAGGCAAAGAGTATTTCGCTCTATGTGGGATTCTCCCACCGTGTTGCCAATACTAGGCTAAAGCAAGCAGCAACTGCAGCCCACAAAACCGACTCTTTTTTCCTAGCGATTGCTATACTTTCGCAGAGGTTTTCAGCTTGGACTGAACCTCACTTCGCTGCTTCTTCCTCAGCAAGGCTTTGGGCGTTTGCTCTGTCGCATCAGGGAAGTAGATCTGCGGGAGAGCATGTGCCTCTTGGGCCTTGCTTTCCCGGGCTCCATGGTCGCACCCTGGTTTCACCCTGCCAGGCCGAACTACGCAGACATAGCCACCACCCAGTAGCAGCGTGAGTGGCCTAGGATGACACTCCATGCCAACTGCCATCTCCTGGCGTAGTAATCCTTAGCTTTTTGTTCTGCCGTTCATGCAGACTCAGGGACTAGGCCAGTGCCTTCCCCCTTTTTTTTTTTTTTCCCAATTTATTTATTTTCAGAAAAACAGTATTCATTATTTTTTCACCACACCCAGTGCTCCATGCAAGCTGTGCCCTCTATAATACCCACCACCTGGTACCCCAACCTCCCACCCCCCCGCCACTTCAGACCCCTCAGACTGTTTTTCAGAGTCCATAGTCTCTCATGGTTCACCTCCCCTTCCAATTTACCCAAATTCCCTACTACTCTCTAACGCCCCTTGTCCTCCATGCTATTGGTTATGCTCCACAAATGAGTGAAACCATATGATAATTGACTCTCTCTGCTTGACTGATTTCACTCAGCATAATCTCTTCCAGTCCCGTCCATGTTGCTACAAAAGTTGGATATTCGTCCTTTCTGATGGAGGCATAATACTCCATAGTGTATATGGACCACATCTTCCTTATCCATTCATCCGTTGAAGGGCATCTTGGTTCTTTCCATAGTTTGGCGACTGTGGCCATTGCTGCTATAAACATTGGGGTACAGATGGCCCTTATTTTCACGACATCTGTATCTTTGGGGCAAATACCCAGGAGTGCAATTGCAGGGTCGTAGGGAAGCTCTATTTTTAATTTCTTGAGGAATCTCCACACTGTTCTCCAAAGAGGCTGCACCAACTTGCATTCCCACCAACAGTGTAAGAGGGTTCCCCTTTCTCCACATCCTCTCCAACACATGTTGTTTCCTGTTTTGTTAATTTTGGCCATTCTAACTGGTGTAAGGTGATATCTCAATGTGGTTTTAATTTGAATCTCCCTGAGGGCTAATGATGATGAGCATTTTTTCATGTGTCTGATAGCCATTTGTATTTCTTGATTGGAGAAGTGTCTGTTCATATCTTCTGCCCATTTTTTGATGTGTTTGTCTGTTTCGTGTGGGTTGAGTTTGAGGAGTTCATTATAGATCCTGGATATCAACCTTTTGTCTGTACTGTCATTTGCAAATATCTTCTCCCATTCCGTGGGTTGCCTCTTTGTTTTTTTGACTGTTTCCTTTACTGTGCAGAAGCTTTTGATTTTGATGAAGTCCCAGAAGTCTATTTTCGCATTTGTTTCCTTTGCCTTTGGAGACGTATCTTGAAAGAAGTTGCTGTGGCTGATATCGAAGAGATTACTGCCTATGTTCTCCTCTAAGATTCTGATAGATTCCTGTCTCACGTTGAGGTCTTTTATCCATTTTGAGTTGATCTTTGTGTACGGTGTAAGAGAATGGTCGAGTTTCATTCTTCTACATATAGCTCTCCAGCTTTCCCAGCACCATTTATTGAAGAGACTGTCTTTTTTCCACTGTATATTTTTTCCTGTTTTGTCGAAGATTAATTGACCATAGAGTTGAGGGTCCATATCAGGGCTCTCTACTCTGTTCCACTGGTCTATGTGTCTGTTTTTATGCCAGTACCATGCTGTCTTGGTGATCACAGCTTTGTAATAAAGCTTGAAATCAGGTAAGGTGATGCCGCCAGCTTTATTTTTGTTTTTCAACATTTCCTTAGCGATTCGGGGTCTCTTCTGATTCCATACAAATTTTTGGATTATTTGCTCCAGCTCTTTGAAGAATGCCGGTGGAATTTTGATCGGAATGGCATTAAAAGTATAGATTGCTCTAGGCAGTATAGACATTTTAACGATGTTTATTCTTCCGATCCAAGAGCATGGAATGGTCTTCCATCTTTTTGTGTCTTCTTCAATTTCTTTCATGAGTGTTCTATAGTTCCTCAAGTATAGATCCTTTACCTCTTTAGTTAGGTTTATTCCCAGGTATCTTATGGTTCTTGGTGCTATAGTAAATGGAATCGATTCTCTAATTTCCCTTTCTGTATTTTCCTTGTTAGTGTATAAGAAAGCCACTGATTTCTGCACATTGACTTTGTATCCTGCCACGCTGCTGAATTGCTGTATGAGTTCTAGTAGTTTGGGGGTGGAGTCTTTTGGGTTTTCCATATAAAGAATCATGTCATCTGCGAAGAGAGAGAGTTTGACTTCTTCATTACCAATTTGGATACCTTTTATTTCTCTCTGTTGTCTGATTGCTGTTGCTAGGACTTCTAATACTATGTTGAACAAGAGTGGTGAAAGTGGGCATCCTTGTCTTGTTCCTGATCTCAACGGGAAGGCTGCAAGCTTTTTCCCATTGAGGATGATATTTGCTGTGGGTCTTTCATAGATAGATTTGATGAGGTTCAGGAATGTTCCCTCTATCCCTATACTTTGAAGCGTTTTAATCAGGAACGGATGTTGGATTTTGTCAAATGCTTTTTCTGCATCAATTGAGAGGACCATGTGGTTCTTCTCTCTTCTCATATTAATTTGTTGTATCACATTGATTGATTTACGAATGTTGAACCATCCTTGTAGCCCAGGGATGAATCCCACCTGATCATGGTGGATAATCTTTTTAATGTGTTGTTGGATCCTGTTGGCTAGGATCTTGTTGAGAATCTTAGCATCCATATTCATCAGTGATATTGGTCTGATATTCTCCTTTTTGGTAGGGTCCTTGCCTGGTTTGGGGATCAGGGTAATGCTGGCTTCATAGAAAGAGTCTGGAAGTTTTCCTTCTGCTTCAATTTTTTGAAACAGCTTCAGGAGAATAGGTGTTATTTCTTCTTGGAAGGTTTGGTAGAATTCCCCAGGGAATCCGTCAGGTCCTGGGCTCTTGTTTTTTGGGAGATTTTTGATCACTGCTTCAATCTCGTTATTAGATATCGGTCTATTCAGGTTGTCGATTTCTTCCTGGTTCAATTTTGGTAGTTTATATTTTTCCAGGAATGCATCCATTTCATCTAGGTTGCTAATCTTATTGGCATATAACTGTTCGTAGTAACTTCTGATGATTGTTTCTACGTCCTTGGTGTTAGTTGTGATCTCTCCCCTTTCATTCATAATTTTATGAATTTGGGATTTCTCTCTTTTCTTTTGGATTAGTGTAGCCAGTGGCTTATCGATCTTATTGATTCTTTCAAAAAACCAGCTTCTAGTTTCATTGATACGTTCTACTGTATCTCTGGTTTCTCCCTCATTGATCTCAGCTCTAATCTTGATGATTTCACTTCTTATGTGTGGAGTTGGTTTGATTTGTTGTTGATCCTCCAGTCCTTTAAGGTGTAGAGACAGCTGGTGTGTTCTGGATTTTTCAATTTTTTTGAGCAAGGCTTGGATGGCTATATATTTTCCCCTTAGGACCGCCTTTGCTGTATCCCATAGGTTTTGGACCGAAGTGTCTTCATTCTCATTGGTTTCCATGAATTGTTTCAGTTCTTCTTTGATCTCCTGGTTGATCCAAGCATTCTTAAGCAAGGTGGTCTTTAGCTTCCAGGTGTTTGAGTTCCTTCGGAACTTTTCCTTGTGATTGAGCTCCAGTTTCAAAGCATTGTGATCTGAGAATATGCAGGGAATAATCTCAGTCTTTTGGTATCGGCTGAGTCCTGATTTGTGACCCAGTATGTGGTCTATTCTGGAGAAGGTTCCGTGTGCACTTGAGAAGAATGAGTATTCTGCTGTTTTAGGGTGGAATGTTCTGTATATATCTATGAGGTCCATCTGGTCCAATGTGTCGTTCAATGCTCTTGTTTCTTTATTGATTTTCTGCTTCGATGATCTGTCTAATTCTGAAAGAGGCGTGTTAAGATCACCTACGATTAGTGTATTCATATCAATATGACTCTTTATCTTGATTAACAGTTTTCTTAAGTAATTGGGTGCTCCCATATTGGGAGCATAGATATTTACAATTGTTAGATCATCTTGGTGGATAGTCCCTTTAAGGATTATGTAGTGTCCTTCTGTATCTCTGACTACAGTCTTTAGTTTGAAGTCTAATTTATCTGATATGAGAATCGCTACCCCAGCCTTCTTTTGAGTCCCATTGGCATGAAAGATGCTTCTCCACCCCTTCACTTTCAGTCTGCGTGTATCTTTAGGTTCAAAATGGGTCTCTTGTAGACAGCATATGGATGGGTCCTGTCGTTTTATCCAATCTGCAACCCTGTGCCGTTTTATGGGTGCATTTAGGCCATTCACATTGAGAGTGATTATTGATAGATACGTTTTTATTGACATCGAGTTACCTTTGAAGTCTTTCTTTCTGTAGACTGTCTCTATATTTCTGTTCAATGCTATTCTTGGGATTTTTCCTCTTTTATAGAACCCCCCTTAATATTTCCTGCAGTATCGGCTTGGTGGTTGCATAGTCTTTTAAGTATTGCCGGTCTTGGAAACTCTTTATCTCTCCATCCATTTTGAATGTCAGTCTTGCTGGATAAAGTATTCTTGGCTGCATGTTCTTCTCATTTAGTGCCCTGAATATATCTTGCCAGCCTCTTCTGGCTTGCCAGGTCTCTGTGGACAGGTCTGACGTTATTCTGATGGGCTTCCCTCTGTAAGTAAGGAGCCTCTTTGCCCTGGCAGCTTTCAAGAGATTATACCTACAATTACAATTTCTCAATTTGACTATCAGGTGTCGTGATGTTTTTTTGGAGTGTATAATCTTGGGTGGAGACCGTTCAGCCTCTAGTACATGAACGCTGGTTTCATTCGCGAGACTCGGAAAGTTTTCATGAAGGACTTGTTCCACGACATCTTCTAGACTTCTTTCTTTCTCCTCCCCTTCAGGAATTCCAATAATTCTGACGTTGGAACGCTTCATGGCATCACTTATTTCCCTAATTCTGCTTTCGTGGGATCTAAGCTGTTTGTTCCAGGCTTCCTCCTGATCCTTTCTCTCTATCTGTTTGTCTTCCAGATCACTAATTCTATCTTCTGTCTCAGTTACCCTAGCTTTGAGAGAGTTTAGATTGGATTGGAACTCATTGAGAGCATTGTGGACCTCCTCCCTGGTAGCTTTAAGCTCCGCCCTAACATTGTGAACATCCTGTCTGGTCGCTTTCAGTTCGGCTCTAATCAATTCTGTTTGGTCATCCATGGCTTTCTCCAACCTAGCTATTGCCTGGATAATTGTTAGCCTGAATTCTCTTTCCGACATATTGTCTATGTTGATAGCCGTTAGCTCTGTTGCGGAAGGTCCATCCTCTGTATTTTTCTTCTGTTGGGCATTCCTCCTCCTAGTCATTTTGGTGGGAGAAGACTGAACAGATGTAGCTGGATGTATCAACTCTGGTGCAGTCAAGGTGCACCCTGGAACACTTCCTAATCTCCGTCTCAGAAGCCTCAGTCTGGGTGCAGAAGCTGAATAAATTCCCCCTTGGACGCTGGCAGTGCAGGTTCCAAGTTAAAGACCCTGGGGGTGCAGGATCTTTTGCTCGTCTCCAAAGCCAAGGCAGTCGCGGCTGTCTGGGAGCTCCTGACCGCCAGAGAGGTTCCAAGCAGCGATCGCACACTGAGATTTTGCCGCTGGCCGGGGCTGGGAGTGCCCGGCTTGCGCGCACCTCTTTTCAGAGGCGGCTGTGGGTCGGGCGCGCGTCTGGGGCACTGAGAACGGGGCGCTGGTCCGTAAGCCGCAGGCTGGGCTTTTGCGCGCCTCTGTCCGGGGAAGAGTTTCGCGGGCGCGCGGCTTAGACTTTGAAACAATGGCCCGGGTCAAGAAGCGCCCCAGGGCCTTAGAAACCCAGGAGAGCTGGAGCGACGTGCACGCCCATCTCAAGCTTTGTGGTAGGGCTAGCGCGCGTTCTGCAGACCGGCTCCCATCCCCTCACAGGAGCCAGAACCCCGCGCTCTGGGGCACGCTGGCGGCTTAGGGACCAGGAGCCGGTTTCTCCGCCGCACTCTCTCTGCCTCCGCGCCGGGGAGGCCGTCTGGGACCGGGGACTCAAGCCCCTGTCCCTAGCCGCCCTGATTCCCACAATTTGCCCCCGCGATCCTTTGCTCTTTTGGAGTGCTTTCAACCAGTCTCCGAGTTAATGCTGGTCCCCAGACGCAGGGCACTCTCGCTCGTATCGGGGTATTACTTTTGCACCGGTCGCCTCTGGTGGCTCCCTCCCCCTTTTGTTTTCTTCCAATATCAGTCCGCTGTTCCCATTCCGCTTTACCTGCTCACTGGCGTCTTCTGCCCCTGTAGAGATCCAGACGTGTATAATTCTGATCTCAGGCTGATTTCATGGGTGATCAGAGTTCTTTGGTAGGTAATCAGCTCACTTTGGGGTACCAGCTGAAAAGACGCCTCTTCCTAGTACCCCCGCCATCTTGTCCCCCCTCCCAGTGCCTTCCCCTTTTGAGAGGAGAGGCGACAGGATGCCTGCAGAGCGCCCGGGCACTGGGATGGGGAGGTGTTGGGGACTGTCCCCGCTTCTTCCCCAACACAGAACCTACCACCCCCAACGCTGCCACATCTTGGAGGATAATGGCATCTGACTGCCCTTTCTTCCAGGGAGCTGTATCTGCGAGTCCCGGCTATGGGGCCTGGTGGCAAACCCACGTCTGCCCTAGGGACAGGTGGCCATGGAGATGTTGTCCACTTTGGAGAAGAGACACAGAATAGGCCTTCCATCTGCCCAGACTCCTTCCTCAGAGTGGAGTATGCGCACCTGTCTAGCCATCCCTTCGTGTCTTCCTAAAGCCAGGCTTCCATCGCTACACACAGGAAGCGGGTGAGGCTTGTCTTGCCACAGTCCCGCTGTTCTCTCCAGGGCAGGCTCTCCTGCTTTGCGACTTTTTCCCGACAATAAGGCCAACGGCTCCTTCTCTGCTCCCGGGGAGGCATTCTGCAACTTCTCCAGACTTGCTCTTTTGGAGCACGGTGACAGCCATGTCCCTTTCCTTAAGGCCCTTTCCAGATGTGCATCCACGCTGCTCTTTCAGGCAATGGGGATGCTAGGGCCAAGAGAATTTCAGTCCATGTGGGTTTCTTCCACCGTCCTGCGGAGACTAGCTCAGGCAAGCAGCAGCACCATCCCACAAACCCGATTGAGATTTCCCAACGAATGCTGTGCTTTCCCAGAGGAGAAGCCTGGGCAAAGAGGCTTTCGCTATATGCTCGTTTCTCCCACTTTGAGACTTGGCCTAGTTAAGCAGGAGCAGCAGCCCGCAGAACCGACTCTGATTTCTAAGCAAACAGAGAGGGTGACTCTTGTCTTGCCACCCGCCCCCTATCCTTGCCAATGAAGGCTCTCCTGTTGCATGACCCTTTCCAGAAAGCAAGGCCAAGGTCCCCTTCTCTTCTCCTGAGGTGGCGTGCTACGCCTAGCCCAAACATACTCTCAGGGAGAGCAGTGACAGATGTTTCCCTTTCCTTAAGTCTGTTTCCACATGTGCAACCACGCTTCTCTCTCAGGCAGAGGGGATGCCCGGGCAAAGAGAATTTCGCTCCATGCGGGTTTCTTCCACCGTGCTCCGGAGAGTAGCTCAGGCAAGCAGCAGCACCATCCCACAAACCCGACTGAGATTTCCCAACGAATGCTGTGCTTTCCCAGAGGAGAAGCCTGGGCTTCTCCTGTATGGTGGTTTCTCCCACATTGAGACTTGGCCTAGGCAAGCACAAGCAGCAGCCCGCAGAAGCGACTATGATTTCTAAGCAAATGGTGAGGGTGACATATGTCGTGCCATCTGCCCGCTGTTCTTGCTATGGCAGGCTCTCCTGTTTCATAACCGTTTCCAGACAGTAAGGCCTAGGGCTCCTTGTCTTCTCCCGGAGCGGCGTGCTACGCCTGGCCCAGCTATGCTCTCAGGGAGCACAGAACCGACTCTGATTTCCCAAAGAATGCTGTGCTTTCCATGAGGGGATGCCCGGGGAAAAAGGCTTTCACTCTATGCGGGTTTCTCCCACCGTGCTGCCAATACTAGGCTAAGGAAAGCAGCTACAGCAGCCCACAAAACCGACTGTTTTTTCCCAGTGACTGCTATGCTTTCCCAGAGGTTTTCAGCTTACCCCGATCCGCTCTTCGCTGATGCTTCTTCAGCAAGGCTTTGGGCGTTTGCTCTGACGCATCAGGGAAGTAGATTTGCGGCAGAGCTGGTGCATCTTGGGCCGTGATTTCCCGCGCTTCGTGGTCACATGCTGGGTTCACCCTTCCAGGCCGAACTACACAGACACAGCCACCAACCCGCAGCAGCGTGCGTGGCCTAGGATGACAGTCCATGCAAACTGCCATCTCCTGGCGTAGTAAGGTTGGCTTTTTGCTCTTGCGTTCAGGCGGACTCGGGGACAAGGCCAGTTCCTTCCCCTTAGAAAAGGAGAAATGACAGGATCCCTGCACAGCGCCCGTGCACTGGAATGGGGAGCTGTGGGCGACTGTCCCCACTTCTTCCCCGACACACCCCCTGCAACCGCCAACGCTGCCACATCTTGGAGGAAGATGGCATCTGACTGCCCTTTCTTCCAGGTAGCTATATCTGCGATTTCCGGGTATGGCGAATGGTGGCAACTCCACGTCTACCCTAGGGACAGGTAGCCTTGGAGATGCTGTCCCATTGGGACAAGAGGCACAGAACAGGCCTGCCTTCCTCCCAGACTCCTTCCTCAGAGTGGAGTATGCACGCCAGTCCTAGCCAACCCCTCGTGTCTTCCTAAAGCCAGGCTTCCGTCTCTACGCACAGGGAGCAGGTGACACTTGTCTTGCCACCATCCCGCTGTTCTTGCCAGGGCAGGGTCTCCTGCTTTGCGACTGTTTCCCGACAACAAGGCCAACGGCTCCTTCTCTTCTCCCGGAAAGGCGTTCTGCTCCTTCCCCACACTAGCTCCTGGGAGCACGGTGACAGCCGTGTCCCTATCCTTAAGGCCCCTTCCAGATGTGCATCCACGCTTCTCTCTCAGGGAGTTTGGATGCTAGGGCCAAGAGAATTTCGCTCCATGCGGGTTTCTTCCACAGTGCTACGGAACTATCTCAGGCAAGTAGCAGCAGCATCCCACAAATATGTTTCAGATTTCCCAACATATGCTCTGTTTTCCCAGAGGAGAAGCCTAGGCAAAGAGGCTTTCGCTGTATGCTGGTTTCTCCCACCTTTAGACTTGGCCTAGGAAGGTACGAGCAGCAGCCCGCAGAACCGACTCGGATTTCTCAGCAAATGGAGTGGGTGACACTTGTCTTGCCACCCACCTGTTCTTCTTGCCTATGCAGGCTCTCCTGTTTCATGACTTTTCCTTAAGGCTGTTTCCACAAGCGCAACCACGCTTCTCTCTCAGGCAGAGGGTATGCCCGGGCAAAGAGCATTTCGCTCCATGCGGGTTTATTACACCGTGCTTCGGAGACATGTTCCGGCAAGCGGCATCAGCATCGCACAGAACCGACTCTGATTTCCCAAAGAATGCTGTGCTTTCCTAGAGGGGATGCCCAGGCAATGAGGCTTTCGCTCTATGCAGGATTCTCCCACCGTGCTGCCAATACTAGGCTAAGGGAAGCAGCAACAGCAGCCCACAGAACCGACTCTTTTTTCCTAGTGACTGCTATGCTTCCGCAGACGTTATCAGCTTGGCCTGAACCGCACTTCACTGCTGCTTCTTCAGCAAGGATTTGGGCGTTTGCTCTGTCGCGTCAGGGAAATAGACATGCGGGAAAGTTGGTGCCTCTTGGGCTTTGCTTCGCGGGCTCCATGGTCGCGTCCTGGGTAGACCCTGCCAGGCTGAATTACGTAGACACAGTCACAAGCCTGCAGCAGCGTGCATGGCCTAGGATAACACTCCATGCCAACTGCCATCTCCTGGCGTCGTAAGGCTTGGGTTTTGCTCTGGCGTTCAGGTGGACTCGGGGACTAGGCCCGTGCCTTCCCCATAGGAGAGGAGAGGCGACAGGATCCCTGCACACCGCCCGTGCACTGGAATGGGGAGCTGTGGGAGACTGTCCCCACTTAGTCCCCGATACAACCCCTGCCACCACAAACGCTGCCACATCTTGGAGGAAGATGGCATCTGACTGCCCTTTCTTCCAGGGAGCTGTATCTGCGAGTTCCGGGTATGGAGCCTGGTGGCAAGCCCACGTACGCCCTAGGGACACGTGGCCGTGGAGATGCTGTCTCCTTGGGACCAGAGGCACAGAAGCGGCCTGCCATCTGCCCAGACACCTTCCTCAGAGTGGAGTATGCACGCCTGCCCTAGCAGTCCACTCGTGTCTTACTAAAGCCAGGATTCCATCCCTACCACAGGAAGCGGGTGACGCTTGTCTTGCCACCGTCCCGCTATTCTCGCCAGGGCAGGCTATCCTGCTTTGCGAATGTTTCCCGACAACAAGGCCAATGGCTCCTTCTCTTCTCCCGGGGAGGCGTTTTGCTCCTTCCCCAGACTTGCTCTTGGGGAGCACGGTGACAGCCGTGTCCCTTCCCTAAGGCCCTTTCGAGATGTGCATCCACGCTTTTCCTCAGGCAGTTTGGATGCTAGGGTCAAGAGAATTTTGCTCCATGCGGGTTTCTTCCACCGTGCTGCGGAGACTAGCTCAGGCAAGCAGCAGCAGCATCCTACAAACCCGATTCAGATTTCCCAATGAATGCTGTGCTTTCCCAGAGGAGAAACTGGGGTAAAGAGTCTTTCGCTGTGTGCTGGTTTATCCCACTTTGAGACTTGGCCTAGGCAAGCAGGAGCAGCAGCCCGCAGAACCGACTCTGATTTCTAAGCAAACGGAGAGGGTGACACTTGTTTTGCCACCCGCCCGCTATTCTTTCCTATGCAGGCTCTCCTGTTTCATGACTTTCCTTAAGGCTGTTTCCACAGGCGCAACCACGCTTCTCTCTCAGGTAGAGGGGATGTCCGGGCAAAGAGGATTTCGCCTCATGCGGGTTAATTACACCGTGCTTCGGAGACTATGTTCAGGCAAGCGACATCAGCATCGCACAGTACCGACTCTGATTTCCCAAAGAATGCTGTGCTTTCCTAGAGACAATGCCCAGGAAAAGAGGCTTTTGCTCTATGCGGGATTCTCCCACCGTACTGCCAATACTAGGCTAAAGCAAGCAGCAACAGCAGCCCACAAAACCGAATCTTTTTTCCAAGCAATTGCTATGCTTTTGCAGAGGTTTTCAGCTTGGCCAGAACCGCATTTCGCTGCTGCTTCCTCAGCAAGGCTTTGGGCATTCGCTCTGTCGCGTCAGGGAAGTAGATCTGCGGGAGAGCTGGTGCCTCTAGGGCCTTTCTTTCCCGGACTCCATGGTCGCACCCTGGGATCACCCTGCCATGCTGAACTACGCAGACACAGCCACAACTCTGCAGTAGCGTATGTGACCTAGGATGACAGTTCATGCCAACTGCCATCTCCTGGCGTAGTAAGACTTGGCTTTTTGCTCTGGCGTTCAGGCGGACTCGGGAACTAGACCAGTGTCTTCCCCATAGGATAGGAGAGACTACAGGATCCCTGCACATCGCCCATGCACTGGGATGGGGAGCTGTGGGGGTCTGTCCCCACTTCTTCTCCCACTCACCCCCTGCTACCCCCATCGCTGCCACATCTTGGATGAAGATGGCATCTGAATGCCCTTTCTTCCAGGGAGCTGTATCTTCGAGTTCCGGGTATGGCGACTGGTGGCAAGCACACGTCTGCCCTAGGAGCAGGTGGCCGTGGAGATGCTTTCCCTTTGGGACAAGAGGCACAGAACAGGCCTGCCGTCTGCCCGGACTCATTCCTCAGAGTGGAGTATGCACGCCTGCCCTAGTCATCCCCTCGTGTCTTCCTAAAGCCAGGCTTCCGTCCCTACGAACAGGAAGCGGGAGACGTATGTCCTGCCACCATCCCTCTGTTCTCGCCAGGGCAGGCTCTCCTGCTTTGCGACTGTTTCCGGACAACAAGGCCATCGTCTCCTTCTCTTCTCCCGTGGGCGTGTTCTGCACCTTCCCCATACTTGCTCTTGGGGAGCACGGTGACAGCCATGTCCCTATCCTTAAGGCCCTTTCCTGATGTGCATCCACGCTTCTCTCTCAGGCAGTGGGAATGCTAGGGCCAAGAGAATTTCAGTCCATGCGGGTTTCTTCCACCGTGCTGCGGTGACTAGCTCAGGCAAGCAGCAGCCGCATCCCACAAACCCGAATCAGATTTCCCAACGAATGCTGTGCTTTCCCAGAGTAGAAGGCTGAGCAAAGAGGCTTTCGCTGTATGCTGGTTTCTCCCACTTTCATATATGGCCTAGGCAAGCAGAAGCAGCAGCACACAGAATCAAGTCTGATTTCTAATCAAACGGAGACGCTGACACTTGTCTTGCCACCCGCCCACTATTCTTGCCTATGCAGGCTCTCATGTTTCATGACTTTTCCTTAAGGCTGTTTCCACAACCGCAACTACGCTTCTCTCTTAGGAAGAGGGTAGCCCGGGCAAAGAGGACTTCGCTCCATGCGGGTATATTACAACGTGCTTCGGAGACTATTTTCAGGTAAGCGGTATCAGCATCACACAGAACCAACTCTGATTTCCCAAAGAATGCTGTGATTTACCTGAGGGGATGCCCGGGGAAAAAGGCTTTCGCTCTATGCGGGATTCTCCCACCGTGCTACCAATAGTAGGCTAAAGCAAGCAACAGCAGCCCACAGAACCGACTCTTTTTTCCTACCGATTGCTATGTTTTCGCAGAGGTTTTCAGTTTTGCCTGAACCGCACTACGCTGGTGTTTACTCCGAAAGGCTTTGGGCGTTTCCTGTGTCGCGTCAGGGAAGTAGATCTGCGGGAGAGTGGGTGCCTCTTGGGCCTTGTTTTCCCGGGCTCCATCGTCGCACCCTGGGTTCACCCTGCCAGGCCGAACTACACAGACACAGTCACAAAGCTGAAGCAGCGTCGTGGCCTAGGATGACACTCCATGCCAACTGCCATCTCCTGGCGTATTAAGGCTTGGCTTTTTGCTCTGGCGTTCAGGCGGACTCGGGGACTAGGCTAGTGCCTTCCCCATAGGAGAGGAGAGGTGACAGGATCCCTGCACAGCGCCCGTGCACTGGTATGGGGATCTGTGGGGGACTGTTCCCACTTCTTTCCCAACACACCCCCTGCCACCCACAACGCTGCCACATCTTAAAGTAGATGGCATCTGACTTCCCTTTCTTCCAGGGAGATGTATCTGCGAGTCCCGGGTATGGCTCCTGGTGGCAGGCCCACGTCTGCCCTAGTGACAGGTGGCCTTGGAGATGCTGTCCCCTTGGGACAAGAGGCACAGGACAGGCCTGCCTTCTGCCCAGACTCCTTCCTCAGAGTGGAGTTTGCGCGCATGCCCTAGTCTTCCCCTCGTGTCTTCCTTAAGCCAGGCTTCCGTCTCTACGCAGAGGGAGCGGGTGACGATTGCCAAGCCACCATCCTGCTGTTCTCGCCAGGGCAGGCTCTCATGCTTTGCGACTGTTCCCGACAACAAGGCCAACAGCTCCTTCTCTTCGGCCGGGGATGCGTTCTGATCCTCCCCAAGACTTGCTCCTGGGAGCATGGTGACAGCCGTGTCCCAATCCTTATGCCCTATCTCGATGTCCATCCACGCTTCTCTCTCAGGCAGTGGGTATGCTAGGTCCAAGAGAATTTGTCTCTATGCGGGTTTCTTCCACCGTGCTGCGGAGACTAGCTCAGGCAAGCAGCAGCACCATTTCACAAACCCGATTCAGATTTCCCAATGAATGCTGTGCTTTCCCAGAGGAGAAGCCTGGGCAAAGAGGCTTTCGCTGTATGCTGGGTCTCCCACCTTGAGACTTGGCCTAGTCAAGCACGAGCAGCAGCCCGCAGAACCGACTCAGATTTGTAAGCAAACAGAGAGGGTGACACTTGTATTACCACCCGCCCGCTATTCTTGCCTATGCAGGCTCTCCTATTACATGACTTCTCCTTAAGGCTGTTTCCACAGGCGCAACCACGCTTCTCTCTCAGGTAGAGGGGAAGCCCAGGCAAAGAGGATTTCGTACCATGCGGGTTTATTACACCGTGCTTCGGAGACTATGTTCAGGCAAGCGGCATCAGCGTCGAACAGAACCGACTCTGATTTCCCAAAGAATGCTCTGCTTTCTTTGATGGGATGCCCAGGATAAGAGGCTTTCGCTCTAGGCGGGATTCTCCCACCATGCTGCAAATACTAGGCTAAAGCAAGCAGCAACAGCAGCCCACAGAACAACTCTTTTTTCCTAGCGATTGCTATGCTTTCGCAGAGGTTTTCAGCTTGGCCTGAACCGCACTTCGCTGCTTCTTCTTCATCAGGGCTTTCGTCGTTTGCTCTGTCGCCTAAGGGAAGTAGATCTGCGGAGGGCTGGTGCCTCTTGGGCCTTGCTTTCCTGGGCTCCATGGACGCACCCTGGGTTCACCATGCCAGGCCGAACTACTCAGACACAGCCACAACCCTGCAGCAGCGTCCATGGCTCAGGATGACACTCCACGCCAACTACCATCACCTGGCGTAGTAAGCCTTGGCTTTTTGCTCTGGCGTTCCGGCGGACTCGGGGACTAGGCCAGAGCCAGGAGAGGAGAGGCGACAGGATCCCTGCACAGCACCCGTGCACTGGGATGGTTAGCTGTGGGGGATTGTCCCCACTTCTTCCCCGACACAACCCTTGACATCCCCCACTGCAGCCACATCTTGGAGGAAGATGGCATCTTACTTCCCTTTCTTCCAGAGAGCTGTATCTCCGAGTTCCGTGTATGGCGCCTGGTGGCAAGCACACGTCAGCCCTAGGGACAGGTGGGCGTGGAGATGCTGTCCCCTTGGGACAAGAGGCACAGAACAGGCCTGCCTTCTGCCCAGAATCCTACCTCAGAGTGGAATGTGAGCGCCAGCCCTAGCCGTCCCCTCGTGTCTTCCTAAAGACAGGCATCTGTCTCTACGCACTAAATGGGTGTCGCTTGTCTTGCCACCGTCCCGCTGTTCTGGCCAGTTCAGCTCTCCTGCTTTGCGACTGTTTCACGACAACAAGGCCAACAGCTCCTTCTCTTCTCCCTGGGAGGCGTTCTGCTCATTCCCCAGAACTGCTCTTGGGGAGCACGATGACAGCCCTGTACCTATCCTTAAGGCCCTTTCCAGATGTGCATCCACGCTTCTCTCTCAGGCAGTGGGGATGCTAGGGCCAAGAGAATTTCGCTCCATGCGGTTTTCTGACACCGTGCTGCGGAGACTAGTTCAGGAAAGCAGAAGCAGCATCCCACAATCCCGATTCAGATTTCCCAACGAATGCTGTGCTTTCCCAGAGGAGAAGCCTGGGCAAAGAGGCTTTCGCTGTATGCTGGTTTCTCCCACCTTGAGACTTGGCCTAGGCAAGCACGAGCAGCTGCCCGCAGAACCTTCTCTGATTTCTAAGCAATCCGAGAGGTGGCACTTGTCTTGCCACCCGCCCGCTACTCTTGCCTATGCAGGCTCTCCTGTTTCATGACTTTTCGTTAAGGCTGTTTCCACAGGCGAAACCACGCTTCTCTCTCAGGTAGATGGGATGCCCGGGCAAAGACGATTTCGCTCCATGCGGGTTTATTACACCGTGCTTCAGAGACTATGTTCAGGCAAGCGGCATCAGCATCGCACAGAACCGACTCTGATTTCCCAAAGAATGCTGTGCTTTCCCTGAGGGGATTCCCGGGGAAAAAGTCTTTCGCTCTATGTGGGTTTCTCCCGCCGTGCTGCCAATACTAGGCTAAGGCGAGCAGCAACAGCAGCCCACAGAACCGACTCATTTTTCCCAGCGACTGCTATGCTTTCACAGAGGTTTTCAGCTTGGTCCGATCCGCAATACGGTGCTCCTTCTTCAGCAAGGCTTTCGGCATTTGCTCTGTCGCCTCATTTAAGTAGATCTTCGGGAGAGCTGGTGCGTCCTGTGCCTTGCTTTCCTGGGCTCCATGGTCGCACCCTTGGTTCACCCTGCCAGGCCGAACTACACAGACACAGCCACGACCCTGAAGCAACGTGCGTGGCCTAGGATGACAGTCCATGCCAACTGCCATCTCCTGGCGTAGTAAGGCTTGAAATTTTGCTCAGGCGTTCAGGCGGACTCAGGGACTAGGCCAGTTACTTCCCCATAGGAGAGGAGAGGCGACAGGATACCTGCACAGCGCCTGTGCACTGGGATGGGGAGCTGGGGGGACTGTCCCCACTTCGCACCCGACACACCCTCTGCCACCCCCAACACTGCTACATCTTGGAGGAAGATGGCATCTGACTGCCCTTTCTTCCAGGGAGCTGTATCTGCGAGTTCCGTGTATGGCGTAGGGTGGCAAGCCCACGTCAGCCCTAGGGACAGGTGGCCTTGGAGATGCTTCCCCTTGGGACAAGAGGCACAGGACAGGCCTGCCTTCTGCCCAGACACCTTCCTCAGAGTGGAGTAAGCGGGCCAGCCGTAGCCGTCCCC
Source organism: Neogale vison (assembly GCF_020171115.1). Taxonomy (NCBI): domain Eukaryota; kingdom Metazoa; phylum Chordata; class Mammalia; order Carnivora; family Mustelidae; genus Neogale; species Neogale vison. The sequence goes on from NC_058104.1 coordinate 41,465,236, forward strand.
TCGTGTCTTCCTAAAGCCAGGATTCCGTCTCCGCACAGGGAGCGGGTGACGCTTGTCTTGCCACCGTCCCGCTCTTATCGCCAGGGCAGGCTCTCCTGCTTTGCGACTGTTTCCTGACAATAAGGCCAATGGCTCCTTCTCTTCTCCCGGGGAGGTGTTCTGCTCCTTCCCCAGACTTGCTCTTGGGGAGCACGGTGACAGCCATGTCCCTATCCTTAAGGCCCTTTCCAGATGTGCATCCACGCTTCTCTCTCAGGCAGTGTGGATGCTAGGGCCAAGAGAATTTCGATCCATGCGGGTTTCTTCCACCGTGCTGCGGAGACTAGCTCAGGCATGCAGCAGCAGCATACCACAAACCCGATTCAGATTTCCCAAGAATGCTGTACTTTCCCAGAGGAGAAGGCTGGGGAAAGAGGCTTTCGCTGTAAGGTGGTTTCTCCCACCTTGAGACATGGCCTATGCAAGCACGAGCAGCAGCCAGCAGAACGGACTCTTATTTCTAAGCAAACGGTGAGGGTGACAATTGTCTTGCCACACGCCCGCTGTTGACTCCATTGCAGGCTCTCCTGTTTCATGATTTTCTTAAGACTGATTCCACAGGCTCAACCACGCTTCTTTCTCAGGTCGAGGGGAAGCCCGGGCAAAGAGGATTTCACTCCAAGTGGGTTTATTACACCGTGCTTCGGAATCTATGTTCAGCCAAGGGGCATCAGCATCGCACAGAACCGACTCTGATTTCCCAAATAATGCTGTGCTTTCCTAGAGGGGATGCCCAGGCAAAGAGGCTTTCGCTCTATGCGGGATTCTCCAACCGTGCTGCAAATACTAGGCTAAAGCAAGCAGCAACAGCAGCCCACAGAACCGACTCTTTTTTCTTAGCGATTGCTATGCTTTCCAAGAGGTTTTCAGCTTGACCTGAACCACTTTGCTGCTGATTCCTCAGCAAGGCTTTGGGCGTTTGCACTGTCGCGTCAGGGAAGTAGATCTGCGGGAGAGCTAGTGCCACTTGGGCCTTGCTTTCACCGGCTCCATGGTCGCACACTGGGTTCACCCTGCCAGGCCGAACTACGCAGACAGCCACAAGCATGCAGCAACGTGCGTGGCCTAGGATGACATTCCAGGCCAACTGCCTTCTCCTGGCGTAGTAGGCTTTGCTTTTTACTCTGGCGTTCAGGCGGACTCCGGGATTAGGCCAGTGACTTCCCCATAGGAAAGGAAAGGCTACAGGATCCCTGCACAGCACCGGTGCACTGGGATGGGGAGCTTGGGGGACTGTCCCCGCTTCTTCCCCGACACACCTACTGCTACCACCAACGCTGCCACATCTTGGAGGAAGATGGCATCTGACTGCCCTTTCTTCCAGGGAGCTCTATCTGCGAGTTCCGGGTATGGCGCCTGGTGGCAAGCCCACGTCTGCCCTAGGGACAGGTGGCCTTGGAGATGCTGTCCCCTTGGGACAAGAGGCAGAGAACAGGCCTGCCCTCTGCCCAGACTCCTTCCTCAGAGTGGAGTATGCGCGCCAGCCCTCGCCGCCCCCTCGTGTCTTCCTTAAGCCAGGCTTCCGTCTCTACGCACAGGAAGCGGGTGACGCTTGTCTTGCCACCGTCCCGCACTACTCGCCAGGGCAGGCTCTCCTGCTTTGGGACTGTTTCCCGACAGCAAGGCCAACGGCTCCTTCTCTTCTCCCGGGGAGGCATTCTGCTCCTTCCCCAGACTTGCTCTTGGGAACACGGTGACAGGCGTCTCCCATATCCTTAAGGCCCTTTCCAGATGTGCATCCACCCTTCTCTCTCAGGCAGTGGTGATGCTTGGGCCAAGAGAATTTTGCTCCTTGCGGGTTTCTTCTACCGTGCTGCGGAGACTAGCTCAGGCAAGCAGCAGCAGCATCCCACAAACCCGATTCAGATTTCCCAACGAATGCTGTTCTTTCCCAGAGGAGAAGCCTGGGCTTCTCCTATGGTAGTTTCTCCCACCTTGACACTTAGCATAGGCAAGCACGAGCAGCAGCCCGCAGAAGGACTCTGATTTCTCAGCAAATGGAGAGGTGACACATGTCGTGCCAGTTGCCCGCTGATCGTGCCATGGCAGGCTCTCCTGTTCCATAACCATTTCCAGACAGCTAGGCCAACCGCCCCTTGTCTTCTCCCGGAGCGCCGTGGTACGACTGGCCCAGATGCTACCAGGGAGCACCGTAACAGACGTTTCCCTTTCCTTAAGGTTGTTTCCACAGGTGCAACCACGCTTCTTTTTTTTTTTTTATATTAACTTAAAAATATTTAATTTTTAAACATTTTTTTCCAATTTATTTATTTTCAGAAAAACAGTATTCATTATTTTTTTCACCACACCCAGTGCTCCATGCAAGCTGTGCCCTCTATAATACCCACCACCTGGTACCCCAACCTCCCAACTCCCCGCCACTTCAAACCCCTCAGATTGTTTTTCAGAGTCCATAGTCTCTCATGGTTCATCTCCCCTTCCAAGTTACCCAAAAGCACATACCCTCCCCAATGTACATAACCCTCCCCCCTTCTCCCAACCCCCCTCCCCCCAGCAACCCACAGTTTGTTTCGTGAGATTAAGAGTCATTTATGGTTTGTCTCCCTCCCTATCCCATCTTGTTTCATGGATTCTTATCCTACCCACTTAAGCCCCCATGTTGCATAACCACTCCCTCATATCAGGGAGCTCATATGATAGCTGTCTTTCTCCACTTGACTTATTTCGCTAAGCATGATACGCTCTAGTTCCATCCATGTTGTCGCAAATGGCAAGATTTCGTTTCTTTTGATGGCTGCATAGTATTCCATTGTGTATATAGACCACATCTTCTTGATCCATTCATCTGTTGATGGACATCTAGGTTCTTTCCATAGTTTGGCTATTGTGGACATTGCTGCTATAAACATTCGGGTGCACGTGCCCCTTTGGATCACTACGATTGTATCTTTAGGGTAAATTCCCAGTAGTGCAATTGCTGGGTCATAGGGCAGTTCTATTTTCAACATTTTGAGGAACCTCCATGCTGTTTTCCAGAGCGGTTGCACCAGCTTGCATTCCCACCAACAGTGTAGGAGGGTTCCCCTTTCTCCGCATCCTCGCCAGCATCTGTCATTTCCTGACTTGTTGATTTTAGCCATTCTGACTGGTGTGAGGTGATATCTCATTGTGGTTTTGATTTGTATTTCCCTGATGCCGAGTGATATGGAGCACTTTTTCATGTGTCTGTTGGCCATCTGGATGTCTTCTTGGCAGAAACGTCTGTTCATGTCCTCTGCCCATTTCTTGATTGGATTATTTGTTCTTTGGGTGTTGAGTTTGTTAAGTTCTTTATAGATTTTGGACACTAGTCCTTTATCTGATATGTCGTTGGCAAATATCTTCTCCCATTCTGTCAGTTGCCTTTTGGTTTTGTTAACTGTTTCCTTTGCTGTGCAAAAGCTTTTGATTTTGATGAAATCCCAAAAGTTCATTTTTGCCTTTGCTTCCCTTGCCTTTGGCGATGTTCCTAGGAAGATGTTGCTGCGGCTGAGGTCGAAGAGGTTGCTGCCTGTGTTCTCCTCAAGGATTTTGATGGATTCCTTTCTCACATTGAGGTTCTTAATCCATTTTGAATCTATTTTTGTGTGTGGTGTAAGGAAATGGTCCAATTTCATTTTTCTGCACGTGGCTGTCCAATTTTCCCAACACCATTTATTGAAGAGGCTGTCTTTTTTCCATTGGACATTCTTTCCTGCTTTGTCGAAGATTAGTTGACCATAGAGTTGAGGGTCTATTTCTGGGCTCTCTATTCTGTTCCATTGATCTATGTGTCTGTTTTTGTGCCAGTACCATGCTGTCTTGATGATGACAGCTTTGTAATAAAGCTTGAAGTCCGGAATTGTGATGCCACCAACTTTGGCTTTGTTTTTCAATATCCCTTTGGCTATTCGAGGTCTTTTCTGGTTCCATATAAATTTTAAAATTATTTGTTCCATTTCTTTGAAAAAGATGGATGGTACTTTGATAGGAATTGCATTAAATGTGTAGATTGCTTTAGGCAGCATAGACATTTTCACAATATTTATTTTTCCAATCCAGGAGCATGGAACATTTTTCCATTTCTTTGTGTCTTCCTCAATTTCTTTCATGAGTACTTTATAGTTTTCTGAGTAGAGATTCTTAGCCTCTTTGGTTAGGTTTATTCCTAGGTATCTTATGGTTTGGGGTGCAATTGTAAATGGGATTGACTCCTTAATTTCTCTTTCTTCTGTCTTGTTGTTGGTGTAGAGAAATGCAACTGATTTCTGTGCATTGATCTTATATCCTGACACTTTACTGAATTCCTATATAAGTTCTAGCAGTTTTGGAGTGGAGTCTTTTGGGTTTTCCACATAGAGTATCATATCATCTGCGAAGAGTGATAATTTGACTTCTTCTTTGCCGATTTGGATGCCTTTAATTTCCTTTTGTTGTCTGATTGCTGAGGCTAGGACTTCTAGTACTATGTTGAATAGCAGTGGTGATAATGGACATCCCTGCCGTGTTCCTGACCTTAGTGGAAAAGCTTTCAGTTTTTCTCCATTGAGAATGATATTTGCAGTGGGTTTTTCATAGATGGCTTTGATGATATTGAGGTATGTGCCCTCTATCCCTACACTTTGAAGGGTTTTGATCAGGAAGGGATGCTGTACTTTGTCAAATGCTTTTTCAGCATCTATTGAGAGTATCATATGGTTCTTGTTCTTTTTTTTTTGATGTGTTGTATCACATTGACTGATTTGCGGATGTTGAACCAACCTTGCAGCCCTGGGATAAATCCCACTTGGTCGTGGTGAATAATCCTTTTAATGTACTGTTGAATCCTATTGGCTAGTATTTTGGTGAGAATTTTTGCATCTGTGTTCATCAAGGATATTGGTCTATAGCTCTCTTTTTTGATGGGATCCTTGTCTGGTTTTGGGATCAAGATGATGCTGGCCTCATAAAATGAGTTTGGGAGTTTTCCTTCTATTTCTATTTTTTGGAACAGTTTCAGGAGAATAGGAATTAGTTCTTCTTTAAATGTTTGGTAGAATTCCCCCGGGAAGCCATCTGGCCCTGGGCTTTTGTTTGTTTGGAGATTTTTAATGACTGTTTCAATCTCCTTACTGGTTATGGGTCTGTTCAGGCTTTCTATTTCTTCCTGGTTCAATTTTGGTAGTTTATATGTTTCTAGGAATGCATCCATTTTTCCAGATTGTCAAATTTGTTGGCGTAGAGTTGCTCATAGTATGTTCTTATAATAGTTTGTATTTCTTTGGTGTTAGTTGTGATCTCTCCTCTTTCATTCATGATTTTATTTATTTGGGTCCTTTCTCTTTTCTTTTTGATAAGTCTGGCCAAGGGTTTATCAATTTTATTAATTCTTTCAAAGAACCAGCTCCTAGTTTGGTTGATTTGTTCTATTGTTTTTTTGGTTTCTATTTCATTGATTTCTGCTCTGATCTTTATGATTTCTCTTCTCCTGCTGGGCTTAGGGTTTCTTTCTTGTTCTTTCTCCAGCTCCTTTAGGTGTAGGGTTAGGTTGTGTACTTGAGACCTTTCTTGTTTCTTTAGAAAAGCTTGTACCACTATATATTTTCCTCTCAGGACTGCCATTGTTGTGTCCCACAGATTTTGAACCATTGTATTTTCATTATCATTTGTTTCCATGATTTTTTTCAATTCTTCTTTAATTTCCCGGTTGACCCATTCATTCTTTAGAAGGATGCTGTTTAGTCTCCATGTATTTGGGTTCTTTCCAAACTTCCTCTTGTGGTTGAGTTCTAGCTTCAGAGCATTGTGGTCTGAAAATATGCAGGGAATGATCCCAATCTTTTGATACCGGTTGAGTCCTGATTTAGGACTGAGGATGTGATCTATTCTGGAGAATGTTCCATGTGCACTAGAGAAGAATGTGTATTCTGTTGCTTTGGGATGAAATGTTCTGAATATATCTGTGATGTCCATCTCATCCAGTGTATCATTTAAGGCCTTTATTTCCCTGTTGATCTTTTGCTTGGATGATCTGTCCATTTCAGTGAGGGGAGTGTTAAAGTCTCCTACTATTATTGTATTATTGTTGATGTGTTTCTTTGATTTTGTTATTAATTGGTTTATATAGTTTGCTGCGCCCACGTTGGGGGCATAGATATTTAAAATTGTTAGATCTTCTTGTTGGACAGACCCTTTGAGTATGATATAGTGTCCTTCCTCATCTCTTATTATAGTCTTTGGCTTAAAATCTAATTGATCTGATATAAGGATTGCCACTCCTGCTTTTTTCTGATGTCCATTAGCATGGTAAATTCTTTCCCACCCCCTCACTTTAAGTCTGGAGGTGTCTTCGGGTTTAAAATGAGTTTCTTGGAGGCAACATATAGAAGGGTTTTGTTTTTTTATCCATTCTGATACCCTGTGTCTTTTGATTGGGGCATTTAGCCCATTAACATTCAGGGTAACTATTGAGAGATATGATTTTAGTGCCATTGTATTGCCTGTAAGGTGACTGTTACTGTATATTGTCTCTGTTCCTTTCTGATCTATCACTTGTAGGCTCTCTCTTTGCTTAGAGGACCCCTTTCAGTATTTCCTGTAGAGCTGGTTTGGTGTTTGCAAATTCTTTCAGCTTTTGTTTGTCCTGGAAGCTTTTAATCTCTCCTTCTATTTTCAATGATAGCCTAGCTGGATATAGTATTCTTGGCTGCATGTTTATCTCGTTTAGTGCTCTGAAAATGTCATGCCAGCTCTTTCTGGCCTGCCAGGTCTCTGTGGATAAATCAGCTGCCAATCTAATACTTTTACCATTGTATGTTACAGACTTCTTTTCCCGGGCTGCTTTCAGGATTTTTTCTTTGTCACTAAGGCTTGTAAATTTTACTATTAGGTGACGGGGTGTGGGCCTATTCTTATTGATTTTGAGGGGCGTTCTCTGAACCTCCTGAATTTTGATGCTCGTTCCCTTTGCCATATTGGGGAAATTCTCCCCAATAATTCTCTCCAGTATACCTTCTGCTCCCCTCTCTCTTTCTTCTTCTTCTGGAATCCCAATTATTCTAATGTTGTTTCGTCTTATGGTGTCACTTATCTCTCGAATTCTCCCCTCATGGTCCAGTAGCTGTTTGTCCCTCTTTTGCTCAGCTTCTTTATTCTCTGTCATTTGGTCTTCTATATCACTAATTCTTTCTTCTGCCTCATTTATCCTAGCAGTGAGAGCCTCCATTTTTAATTGAACATCATTAATAGCTTTTTTGATTTCAACTTGGTTAGATTTTAGTTCTTTTATTTCTCCAGAAAGGGCTTTTATATCTCTGGAGAGGGTTTCTCTAATATCTTCCATGCCTTTTTCAAGCCCGGCTATAACCTTGAGAATTGTCATTTTGAACTCTAGATCTGACATATTACCAATGTCTGTATTGATTAGGTCCTTAGCCTTCGGTACTGCCTCTTGTTCTTTTTTTTGTTGTGAATTTTTCCGCCTTGTCATTTTGTCCTGCTAAGAGTATATGAAGGAGCAAGTAAAATACTAAAAGGGTGGCAACAATCCCAGGAAAATATGCTTTAACCAAATCAGAAGAGATCCCAAATCATGAGGGGGGATTTCTCCCCCCTCACGATTGGGTGAGGGATCTCCTCTGTTTGGGATCTCCTTTGATTGGGATCTCCCAATCTCTTCTGATTGGGATCTCCTCTGATTTGGGGATAAAAAGAGGTTCAAAAAGAAAGAAAGAAAAAAGAGAAAAAAAAGAATTTTAAAAAAGATTGAATTAAAAATTCAATCAAGAATTTAAAAAAGAATTAAGAAAAATAAAGATTGGAGAGATTAGGATCTCTTCTGATTTGGGGATAAATTAGGTTCAAAAAGAAAGAAAGAAAAAAAAGAAAAAAAGAATTAAAAAAAAGAGATTGAATTAAAAATTCAATCAAGAATTTAAAAAAGAATTAAGAGAAAAAAAAGATTGAAGAGATTAGGATCTCTTCTGATTTGGGGATAAAAAGAGGTTCAAAAAGAAGGAAAGAAAAAAAAGAATTAAAAAAAAGAAAATGAATAAAGAAAAGTATAAAAAAGAATAAATATATATATTAGATAATCTAGTTAAAAAACGTTAAAAAGGGTAAAAGTTATAAAAAATTTTAGCAGAAGAAGAGAAAAAAAATGAAAAAGAAAAAAATTAAATTAACTGCAAGACTAAAAAATCACAGGCAGAAGTCCATGAGTTCCGTGGTTTGTTTTCTCCTCCTCTGGAATTCTGCTGCTCTCTCCTTGGTATTGAAACTGCACTCCTTGGTAGGTGAACTTGGTCTTGCCTGGATTTCTTGTTGATCTTCTGGGGGAGGGGCCTGGTGTAGTGATTCTCAAGTGTCTTTGCCCCAGGCGGAATTACACCGCCCTTCCCAGGGGCCGGGCTGAGTGATCTGCTCGGCTTTGCTTTCAGGAGCTTTTGTTCCCTGAGCGCTTTCCGTAGAGTTCCGGAGGACGGGAATACAAATGGCGGCCTCCTGGTCTCCGGCCCGGAGGAGCCAAGAGCCGGGGCCCCGCTCCCCAGTGCGCCCTCAGCGAACAGCTCCTAGTAACTCGCGTCTGCCTAACCTCCGGCCGCGCTCCGAGCTCACCGAGCCTGCGACCGGTTCAAGGCAACACCGAGCTGCGAGCTTACTGTCGGCTCTGTCTCTGCAGCTGGCTTTCCTGTTCCAATAACCGCAAGCTCTGCGACACTCAGACACCCCCGATCCTTCTGTGACCCCGCGGGACCTGAGGTCACGCCGACACCGCGTGGGCTTCTCCCCGGTTTAGCCTCCGGAGAGATGTCCCTCAGCGGAACAGACTTTTAAAAGTCCTGATTTTGTGCTCCGTTGCTCCGCCGCTTGCCGGGAGCCGGCCCCTCCCCCTGGGGTCTATCTTCCCGTCGCTTTGGATTCACTTCTCCGCCAGTCCTACCTTTCAGAAAGTGGTTGTTTTTCTGTTTCTAGAATTGCTGTTCTTCTTCTCTTCGATCTGCTGATGGATTTGCAGGTGTTTGCAATCTTTAGATAAGCTCTCTAGCTGATCTCCTGCTAGCTGAGGTAGTCTCAGCCTGCTACTTCTCCGCCATCTTGACTCCTCGCAACCGCGCTTCTCACTCAGGCAGAGAGGATGCCCAAGCAAAGAAGATTACACTCCATGCGATTTATTACACCGTTCTTCAGAGACCATGATCAGCCAAGCGGCATCAGCATCGCACAGAACCGACTCTGATTTACCAAAGAATGCTGTGCTTTCATAGAGGGGATGCCCAGGCATAGAGGCTTTCGCTCTAAGCGGGATTCTCCCACCGTGCTGCCAATACTAGTCTAAAGCAAGCAGCAACAGCAGCCCACAAAACCGACTCTTTTTTCCTAGCGATTGCTATGCTTTCACAGAGGCTTTCCACTTGGCCTGAACCGCACTTTGCTGCTGTTTCCTCAGCAAGGATTTGGGTGTTTGCTCTGTCGCGTCAGGGAAGTCGATCTGTGGTAAAGCTGGTGCCTCTTGGGATTTGCTTTCCCGGGCTCCATGGTCGCATCCTGGGTTCACCCTGCCAGGGCGAACTACAAGACACAGCCACAAGACTGCAGCAGCGTGCGTGGCCTTGGATGACACTCCATGCCAACTGCCATCTCCTGGGGCAGTAAGGCTTGGCTTTTTGCTCTGGTGTTCAGGCTGACTCAGGGACTAGGCCAGTGCCTTCCCCATAGGAAAGGAGAGGCTACAGGATCCCTGCACAGCGCACATGCACTGGGGTGGGGAGCTGTGGAGGACCGTCCTCACTTGTACCCCGACACACCCCCTGCTACCCCCAACGCTACCACATCTTGGAATAAGATGGCATCTGACTGCCCTTTCTTCTAGGGAGCTTTATCTGCGAGTTCCGGGTATGGCGCCTGGTGGGAAGCCCATGTCTGCCCTAGGGACAGGTATCCTTGGAGATGCTGTCCCCTTGGGACAAGAGGCACAGAACAGGCCTGCCTTCTGCCCAGACTCCTTCCTCAGAGTGCAGTATGTGCGCCAGCCCTAGCCGTCCCCTCGTGTCTTCCTTTAGCCAGGCTTCCGTCTCTACGCACAGGGAACGGTTGACGCTTGTATTGCCACCACCCCGCTGTTCTCGCCAGGCAGGCTCTCCTGTTTTGCGACTGTTTCCCGTCAAGAAGGCCAACAGCACCTTCTCTTCTCCCGGGGAGGCGTTCTGTTCCTTCCCAAACGTGCTCTTGGGGAGCACGGAGACAGCCGTGTCCCTATATTAAGGCCCTTTCCAGATGTGCATCCACGCTTCTCTCTCAGGCAGTCGGGATGCTAGGGCCAAGAGAATTTCGCTCCATGCGGGTTTCTTCCACCGTGCTGCGGAGACTAGCTCAGGCAAGCAGCAGAAGCATCCCACAAACCCGATTCAGATTTCCCAACGAATTCTGTGCTTTCCCAGAGGAGAAGCCTGGGCAAAGAGGCTTTCAATGTATGCTGGTTTCTTCCACCTTGAGACTTGGCCTAGGAAAGCACGAGAGCAGCCCGCAGAACCGACAGATTTCTAAGCAAACGGAGAGGGTGACACTTGTCTTGCCACCCGCCCGCTATTCTTTCCTAAGAGGCTCTCTCTTTTCATGACTTTTCCTAAAGCCTTTTCCACAGGCGCAACCACGCTTCTCTCTCAGGTAGAGGGGATGCCCGGGCAAAGAGGATTTCGATCCATGCGGGTTAATTACACCGTGCTTCAGAGACTATGTTCAGGCAAGCGGCATCAGCATCGCACAGAACCGACTCTGATTTCCCAAGGAATGCTGTGCTTTCCTAGAGGGGATGCCCAGGCAAAGAGGCTTGCGCTCTATGCGGGAATTCTCCCACTGTGCTGCCAATACTAGTCTAAAGCAAGCAGCAACAGCAGCCCACAAAACCGACTCTTTTTTCCTAGTGATTGCTATGCTTTCACAGAGGCTTTCCACTTGGCCTGAACCGCACTTTGCTGCTGTTTCCTCAGCAAGGATTTGGGTGTTTGCTCTGTCGCGTCAGGGAAGTCGATCTGCGGTAAAGCTGGTGCCTCTTGGGATTTGCTTTCCCGGGCTCCATGGTCGCATCCTGGGTTCACCCTTCCAGGGCGAACTACACAGACACAGCCACAAGACTGCTGCAGCGTGCGTGGCCTTGGATGACACTCCATGCCAACTGCCATCTCCTGGGGCAGTAAGGCTTGGCTTTTTGCTCTGGTGTTCAGGCTGACTCAGGGACTAGGCCAGTGCCTTCCCCATAGGAAAGGAGAGGCTACAGGATCCCTGCACAGCGCACATGCACTGGGGTGGGGAGCTGTGGAGGACTGTCCACACTTCTACCCCGACACACCCCCTGCAACCCCCAACGCTACAACAACTTGGAGGAAGATGGCATCTGACTGCCCTTTCTTCCAGGGAGCTTTATCTGCGAGTTCCGGGTATGGCGCCTGGTGGGAAGCCCATGTCAGCCCTAGGGACAGGTGGCCTTGGAGATGCCGTCCCCTTTGGACAAGAGACACAGAACAGGCCTGCCTTCTGCCCATAATCCTTCCTCAGAGTGGGATATGCGCGCTTGCCCTAGCCGTCCCCTCGTGTCTTCCTTTAGCCAGGCTTCTGTCTCTACGCACAGGGAACGGGTGACGATTGTCTTGCCACCATCCCGCTGTTCTCTCCAGGACAGGCTCTCCTGCTTTGTGACTGTTTCCCGACAACAAGGCCAACGGCTCCTTCACGTCTCCCGGGGAGGTGTTCTGCTCCTTCCCCAGACTTGCTCCTGGGAGCACGGTGACATCCGTGTCCCTATCCTTAAGGCCCTTTCCAGATGTGCATCCATGGTTCTGTCTCAGGCAATGGGGATGCTAGGGCCAAGAGAATTTGGCTCCATTCGGGGTTCTTCCACCGTGCTGCGGAGACTAGCTCAGTCAAGCAGTATAAGCTTATCACAAAGCGACTCAGATTTCCCAACGAATCCTGTGCTTTCCCAGAGGAGAAGCCTGGGCAAAGTGCTGTCTATGGATGGTGGTTTTCCCACCTTGAGACTTGTTCTAGGCAAGCACGAGCAGTAGCACGCAGAAGTGAATCTGATTTCTCAGTATATGGAGAGCGTGACACTTGTCGTGCCAGCTCTCTGCTCTTCTTGCCATGGCAGGCTCTCCTGTTTCATGACCGTTTCAGGACAGCAAGGCCAAGGGCCCCTTCTCTTCTCCTAGATCGACGTGCTACGCCTGGAGCAGCAATGATCCCAGGGAGCACAGTACCAGAAGTTTCCCTTTCCTTAAGGCTGTTTCCACAGGCGGTAACACTCTTCTCTCTCAGGTAGAGGGGATGCCCAGGCAAAGAGGATTACGCTCCATTTGGGTTTATTACACCGTGCTTCGGAGACTCTGTTCATGCAAGCGGCATCAGCATCGCACAGAACCGACTCTGATTTCCCAAAGAATGCTGTGCTTTCCCTGAGGGGATGCCCGGGGAAAAAGGCTTTCTCTCTATGGAGGATACTCCCACCGTGCTGCCAATACTAGGCTAAGGCAAGCAACAACAGCAGCCCACAGGACCGACTCTTTTTTCCTAGCAACTGCTATGCTTTCACAGAGGTTTTCAGTTGGCCTGAACCGCACTTCGCTGCTGCTTCCTCAGCCAGGCTTTGGGCGTTTGCTCTGTCACTTCAGGGAAGTAGATCTGCGGGAGAGCTGGTGCCTCTTCGGTCTTGCTTTCCCGGGCTCCATGGTCGCACCCTGGATTCACCCTGCCACGCCGAACTACGCAGACACAGCCACAACCCTGCAGCAGCGTGCGAGGCCTTGACGACAGTCCATACCAACTTCCATCTAATGGCGTAGTAAGGCTTGGCTTTTTGCTCTGGCGTTCAGGCGTACTTGGGGACTCGTCCAGTGCCTTCCCCTTAGGAGAGGTGAGGTGACAGGATCCTTGCACAGGGCCCGTGTACTGGGATGGGCTGCTGTGGGGTACTGTCCCCACTTCTTCCCCGACACACCCCCTGCTACCCGCAAAGCTTCCACATCTTGGAGGAAGATGGCATCTGACTGCCCTTTCTTCCAGGGAGCTGTATCTGCGAGTTCCGGGTATGGCGCCTTGTGGCAGGCCCATGTCTGCCCTAGGGACAAGAGGCTTTGGAGATGCTGTCCCCTTGGGAAAAGAGGCACAGAACAGGCCTGCCGTCTGCCCAGACTACTTCCTCAGAGTGGAGTATGCGCGGCTGCCCTAGTCGTCCCCTCGTTTCTTCTTAAAGCCAGGCTTCCGTCCCTATGCACAGGAAGCGGGTGAGGCTTGTCTTGCCACCATCCCGCTGTTCTCGCCAGGGCAGGCTCTCCAGCTTTGCGACTGTTTCCCGACAACAAGGTCAACGACTCTGTCTCTTATCTGGGGAGGCGTTCTGCTCCTTCCTCAGACTTGCTCTTGGGGAGCACGGTGACAGCCGTGTCCCTATACTTAAGGCCCTTTCCAAATGTGCATCCACGCTTCTCTCACAGGCAATGGGGATTATAGGGCCAAGAGAATTTCAGTCCATGTGGCTTTCTTCCACCGTGCTGCGGAGTCTAGCTCAGGCAAGCAGCAGCAGCAGACCACAAACGCGATTCAGATTTCCCAACGAATGCTGTGCTTTCCCGTAGTAGAAGCCAGGGACAAAGAGGCTTTCGCTCTATGCTGGTTTCTCCCACCTTCAGACTTGGCCTAGGCAAGCAGGAGCAGCAGCTCGCAGAACCGACTCTGATTTCTAAGCAAACGGAGAGAGTGACAATTGTCTTGCCACACGCCGGCTATTTTTTCCAATGCAGGCTCTTCTGTTGCATGACCCTTTCCAGACAGCAAGGCCAAGGGCCCCTACTCTTCTGCTGGAGCAGCGTGGTACGCCTAGGCCAGACATTCTCACAGGGAGCGCAGTGACAGACTTTTCCCTTTCCTTAAGGCTGTATCCACAGGCGCAACCAAGATTCACTCTCAGGTAGAGGGGATGCCCAAGCAAAGAGGGTTTTGCTCCATGCGGGTTTATTACACCGTGCTTCAGAGACTATGTTCAGGCAAGCGGCATCAGCATCGCACAGAACCGACTCTGATTTCCCAAAGAATGCTGTGCTTTCCTAGAGTAGAAGCCTGCGCAAAGAGGTTTTCGCTGTATCCTGGTTTCTCCCACCTTGAGACTTGGCCTAGGCTTGCACGAGCAGCAGCCCGCAGAACCGACTCTGATTGCTAAGGAAAAAGAGAGGGTCAGAAAGGACGAATATCCAACTTTTGTAGCAACATGGACGGGACTGGAAGAGATTATGCTGAGTGAAATCAGTCAAGCAGAGAGAGTCAATTATCATATGGTTTCACTCATTTGTGGAGCATAACCAATAGCATGGAGGACAAGGGGCGTTAGAGAGTAGTAGGGAATTTGGGTAAATTGGAAGGGGAGGTGAACCATGAGAGACTATGGACTCTGAAAAACAGTCTGAGGGGTTTGAAGTGGCGGGGGGTGGGAGGTTGGGGTACCAGGTGGTGGGTATTATAGAGGGCACAGCTTGCATGGAGCACTGGGTGTGGTGAAAAAATAATGAATACTGTTTTTCTGAAAATAAATAAATTGGGAAAAAAAAAAAAAAAGAGAGGGTGACATTTGTCTTGCCACCTGCCCGCTATTCTTGCCTATGCGGGCTCTCCTGTTTCATGACTTTTCCTTAAGGCTGATTCCACAGGCGCAACCACGCTTCTCTCTCAGGTTGAGGTGGATACCCAGGCAAAAAGGATTTCACTCCAAGCAGGTTTATTACACCGTGTTTCGGAGGCTATGTTCAGGCAAGCGGCATCAGCATCGCACAGAACCGACTCTGATTTCCGAACGAATGCTGTGCTTTCCCAGAGGAGAAGCCTGGGCAAAGAGGCTTTCATTGTATCCTGGTTTCTCCCAACTTGAGACTTGGCCTAGGCATGCACGAGCTGCAGCCCGCAGAACCGACTCTGATTTCTAAGCAAACGGAGAGGGTGACACTTGTCTTGCCATCCGCCAGCTATTCTTGCCTATGCAGGCACTACTGTTTCATGAATTTCCTAAATGCTGTTTCCACAGGCGCAACCACGTTTCTCTCTCATGTAGAGGGGATGCCTGGGCAAAGTGGATTTCACACCATGCGGTTTTATTACACAGTGTTTCAGAGACTATATTCAGGCAAGCGGCATCAGCATCACACAGAACCGACTCCTATTTCCCAAAGAATGCTGTGCTTTCCTTGAGGGGATGCCCAGGCAAAGAGGCTTTCGCTCTATGTGGGATTTTCCCACCGTGCTGCCAGTACTAGGCTCAAGCAAGCAGCAACATCAACCCACAGAACCGACTCTTTTTTTCCTAGCGATTGTTATGCTTTCGCAGAGGTTTTCAGCTGGGCCTGAACCGTACTTCACTGTTGCTTCCTCAGCAAGGCTTTGGGCGTTTGCTCTGTCGCGTCAGGGAAGTAGATCTGCGGGAGAGCTGGTGCCTCTTGGGCCTTGCTTTCCCGGGCTCCATGGTCGCACCCTGGGTTCACCCTGCCAGGCCGAACTATGCAGACACAGGCTCAAGCCTGAAGCAGTGTGCGTGCCCTAGGATGATACTCCATGCCAACTGCCATCTACTGGCGTAAAAAGGCTTGGCTTTTTGCATTGGCGTTCAGGCGGACTCAGGGACTAGGCCAGTGACTTCACCTTAGGAGAGGAGAGGTGACAGGATCCCTGCACAGCGCCCGTACACTGGGATGGGGAGCTGTGCGGGACTGTCCCCACTTCTTCCCCGAAACACCCCCTGCTACCCCCAACACTGCCATATCTTGGAGGAAGATGGCATCTGACTGCCCTTTCTTCCAGGGACCTGTATCTGCGAATTCCGGGTATGGCACCTGTTGGCAGGCCCACGTCTGCCCTAGGGACAGGTGTCCTTGGAGATGCTGTCCCCTTGGGACAAGAGGCACAGAACAGGCATTCCTTCTGCCCAGACCCCTTCCTCAGTGTGGTGTATGCGCGCCTGCCCTAGACGTCCACTAGTGTCTGCCTTAAGACAGGCTTCCATCTCTCCACACATTGAGCGGGAAACGATTGTCTTGCCACCATCCCGCTGTTCTGACCAGGGCAGGCTCTCCTGCTTTTCGACTGTTTCCCAACAACAAGGCCAACGCTCCTTCTCTTCTCCTATGGAGGCATTCTGCTCCTGGGAGCACGGTGACAGACATTTCCCTATCCTTAAGGCCCTTTCTAAATGTGCATCCACTCTTCTCTCTCAGGTAGTGGGGATGCCAGGGTCAAGAGAATTTCGCTCCATGCATGTTTCTTCCACCGTGCAGTGGAGACTATCTCAGGCAAGCAGCAGCAGCAACCCACAAACCAGATTCAGATTTCCCAACGAATGCTGTGCTTTCCCAGAGGAGAAGCCTGGGCAAAGAAGCTTTCACTGTATGCTATTTTCTCGCACTTTGAGAATTGGCCTAGGCAAGCAGGAGCAGCAGTCTGCAGAAGTGACTCTGATTTCTCAGCAAATGGAGAGGGTGACACTTGTCGTTTCATCTTCCCACTGTTCTTGACATGGCAGGCTCCCCTGTTTCATGACCATTTCCAGACAGCAAGGCCAAGGGCCCCTTCTCTTCTCACGGAGCGGCGTGCTACGCCTGCCCAGCAATGCTCCCAGGGAGCACAGTAACAGACGTTTCCCTTTCCTTAGTACAGTTTCCACAGGCGCACCCACGCTTCTCTCACAGGCAGAGGGGTGCCCAGTATTTCGCTCCATGCGGGTTTTTTACACCGTGCTTCGGAGACTATGTTCAGGCAAGCGGCATCAGCATCGCACAGAACAGACTCTGATTTCCCAAGAATGCTGTGCTTTCCTAGAGGGGATGGCCAGGCAAAGAGGCTTTCGCTCTATGCGGGCTTCTCCCACCATGCTGCCTTACTAGGCTAAAGCAAGCAGCAACAGCAGCCCACAGAACCGACTCTTTTTTCCTATTGATTGCTATGCTATCGCAGAGGTATTCAGCTTGGCCTCAACGGCACTTCGCTGCTGCTTCCTCAACAAGGCTTTGGGCGTTTGCGCTGTCACGTCAGGGAAGTAGATCTGCGGGAGAGCTTGTGCGTCTTGGGCCTTGCTTTGCCGGGCTCCGGGGTCGCATCTTGGGTTCACCCTGCCAGGCCGAACTACGCAGACACAGCCACCACGCTGCAGCAGCGTGCATGGCCTAGGATGACTGTCCATCCAACTGCCATCTCCTGCCGTAGTAAGGCTTGGCATTTTACTCTGGCGTTCAGGCGTTCTCGGGGACTAGGCCATTGCCTTCCCCATAGTAGAGGAGAGGCGACAGGATCCCTACACACTGTCCGTGCACTGGGATGGGGAGCTGTGGGGGACTATCCCCACTTCTTCCCCGACATATCTCCAGCCAACCCCAACGCTGCCACATCTTGGAGGAAGATGGCATCTGACTGTCCTTTCTTCCAGGTAGCTGTATCTGCGAGTTCCTGGTGTGTCGCCACGTGGCATTCTCAAGTCTGCCTTAGGGACAGGTGGCCTTGGAGATGCTGTCCCCTTGGGACAAGAGGCACAGAACAGGCCTGCCTTCTGCCCAGACTCCTTCCTTAGGGTGGAGTAAGCGCGCCTGCCCTAGCCTTCCCCTCGTGTCTTCCTTAAGTCAGGCTTCCGTCTCTACGCACAGGGAGCGGGTGACGATTGTCTTGCCACCATCCCGCTGTTCTCGCCAGGGCAGGCTCTCCTGCTTAGCGACTGTTTCCCGACAACAAGGCCAACGGCTCCTTCTCTTCTCCCGGGGAGGCGTTCTGCTCCTTCCCCAGACTTGCTCTTGGGGAGCACGGTGCCAGCCGTGTCCCTATCCTTAAGGCCCTTTCCAGATGTACATGCATGATTCTCTCTCAGGCAGTGGGGATGTTAGGGCCAAGAGAATTTCGCCCATGCGGGTTTCTTCCTCCGTGCTGTGGAGACTAGCTCAGGCAAGCAGCAACAACATTCCACAAAGCGACTCAGATTTCCCAACGAATTCTGTGCTTTCCCAGAGGAGAGGCCTGGGCAAAGAGGCTTTCGCTGTATGGTGGTTTCTCCCACCTTGAGACTTGGCCTAGACAAGCACGAACATCATCCCGCAGAACCGATTCTGATTTCTAAGCAAATGGAGAGGGTGACACTTGTCTTGCCACACACCCGCTGTTCCTGCCATGCCAGGCTCTCCTGTTTCATGACTTTTTTTTAAGGCTGTTTCCACAGGCGCAACCACGCTACTCTCTCAGGTAGAGGAGATGCCCGAGTAAAGAGGATTTCACTCCATGCGTGTATATTACACCGTGCTTCGGAGACTATGTTCAGGCAAGCGGCATCTGCATCGCACAGAACCGTCTCTAATTTCCCATAGAATGCTGTGCTTTCCTAGAGGTGATGCCCAGGCAAAGAGGCTTTCGCTTTATGCGGGATTCTCCCACCGTGCTGCCAATACTAGGCTAAAGCAAGCAGTAATAGCAGCCCACAGAACCGACACTTTTTTCCTAGCGATTGCTATGCTTTCTCAGACGTTTTCAGCTTGTCCTGAACCGCACGTCGCTGCTGCTTCCTCAGCAAGGATTTGGGTGTTTGCTCTGTCGCGTCAGGAAATTAGATGTGTGGGAAATCTGGTGCCTCTTGGGCCTTGCTTCCCAGGCTCCATGGTCGCATCCTGGGTTCGCCCTGCCAAGCGAACTATGCAGACACAGCCACAAGCCGGCAGCAGCGTGCGTGACCTAGGAAGACAGTCCATGCCAACTGCCATCTCCTGGCGTAGTAAGGCTTGGCTTTTTGCTCTGGCGTTCATGCAGACTCGGGGACTAGGCCAGTGCCTTTCCCTTAGAAAGGGAGTGGTGACAGGTTCCCTGCACAGCGCCCGTGCACTGGGATGGGGAGCTGTGGGGAACTGTCCCCCTTCTTCCCCGACACACCCCCTGCAACTCCAAATGCTTCCACATCTTGGAAAAGATGGCATCTAACTGCCCTTTCTTCCAGGGAGCTGTATCTACGTGTTCCGGCTATGCGCCTGGTGGCAAGCCCACGTCTGCTCTAGGGACAGGTGGCCTTGGAGATGCTGTCCCCTTGGGACAAGAGGCACAGAACAGGCCTGCCTTCTGCCCAGACTCCTTCCTCAGAGTGGAGTATGCACGCCAGCCCTAGCCGTCCCCACGTGTCTTCCTAAAGCAAGGCTTCAGTCTCTACACACAGGGAGCGTGTGACGCTTGTCTTGCCACCGTCCCGCTGTTCTCTCCAGGGCAATTTCACCTGCTTTGCGACAGTTTCCCGACAACAAGGCCAACGGCTCCTTCTCTTCTCCCGGGCAGGCGTTCTGCTCCTTCCCCAGACTTGCTCTTGGGGAACACGATGACAGCCGTGTCTCTATCGTTAAGGCCCTTTCCAGATGTACATCCACGCTTCTCTTCAGGCAGTGGGGATGCTAAGGCCAAGAGAATTTCGCTCCATGCGGGTTTCTTCGACCGTGCTACAGAGACTAGTTCAGGCAAGAAGCAGCAGCATCCCACAAAGCGACTCAGATTTCCCAACGAATGCTGTGCTTTCCCAGAGGAAAAGCCTGGGCAAAGAGGCTTCGCTCTATGCTGGTTTCTCCCACCTTGAGACTTGGACTAGGCAAGTACGAGCATCAGCCCGCAGAACCATCTCTGATTTCCAAGCAAATGGAGCGGGTGACACATGTCTTGCCACCTGCCCGGTATTCTTGCCAATGCAGTTTCTCCTGTTGCATAACCCTTTCCAGAAAGCAAGGCCAAGGGCCCCTTCCCTTCTCCTGGAGCGGCGAGCTACGCTGGCCCCAACATGCTCTCAGGGAGCGCAGTGACAGACGTTTAACTTTCCTTAAGTCTGTTTCCACAGGCGCAACCACGCTTCTCTCTCAGGCAGAGGGGATGCCCGGGCAAAGAGGATTTCGCTCCATGCGCGTTTATTACACCGTGCTTAGGAGACTATGTTCAGCAAGCGGCATCATCATCGCACAGAACTGACTGTGATTTCCCAAAGAATGCTGTGCTTTCCTTGAGGGATGCCCAGGCAAAGAGGCTTTCTCTCTATGCGGGATTCTCCCACTGTGCTGCCAATACTAGACTAAGGCAAGCAGAAACAGCAGCCCGTAAAACCGACTCTTTTTTCCTAGCGACTACTATGCTTCCGCAGAGGTTTTCAGCTTGGCTTGAACCGCAGTTCGCTGCTGCTTCCTCATCAAGGCTTTGGGCATTCGCTCTGTCGTGTCAGGGATGTAGATCTGCGGGAGAGCCGGTGCCTCTTGGGCCTTGCTTTCCAGGGCTCCATGGTCGGACCCTGGGATCACCCAGCCAGGCTGAATAACGCAGACACAGGCACAACCCTGCCTCAGCGTGCGTGGCCTAGGATGACACTCCATGTCAACTACCATCTCCTGGCGTAGTAAGGCTTGGCTTTTTGCTCTCGCGTTCAGGCGGACTAGCGGACTAGGCCAGTGCCTTCCCCATAGGAGAGGAGAGGCGACAGGATCCCTGCACAGCGCTCGTGCACTGGGATGGGGAGCAGTGGGGGACTGCCACACTTCGTCCCCGACACACCCCTGCCACCCCCAACGCTGCCACATCTTGGAAGAAGATGGCATCTGACTGCCCTTTCTTCCAGGGAGCTGTATCTGCGAGTTCCTGGTATGGCGCCTGGTGGCAGGACTACGTCTGCCCTACGCACTAGTGGCCGCGTACATGCTGTCCCCTTGGGACAAGAGGCAAGAACAGGCCTGCCGTCTGCCCAGACTCCTTCCGCAGAATGCAGTATGCGCGTCTGCCCTAGCCGTCCCCTCGTGTCTTCCTAAACCCATTCTTCCTTCCCTACGCACAGGAAGCGGGTGACGCATGTCTTGTAACCGTTCCACTCTTCTGGCCAGGGCAGGCTCTCCTGCTTTGCGACTGTTTCCCGACAACAAGGACAACGGCTCCTTCTCTTCTCCCGGGGAGGCGTTCTGCTCCTTCCTCAGACTTGCACTTGGGGAGCACGGTGACAGCCATGCCCCTTTCCTTAAGGCCCTTTCCAGACGTGCATCCATCTTCTCTCTCAGGCAGTGGGGATGCTAGGGCCAAGAGAATTTCGCTCCATGCGGTTTTTTCCACCGTGGTGCGGAGTAAAGCTCAGGCAAGCAGCATCAGCATCCCACAAACCCGATTCAGATTTCCCAACGAATGCTGTGCTTTCCCAGAGGAGGAGCCTGGGCAAAGAGGCTTTCACTGATACTGGGTTCTCCCACTTTGAGACTTGGCCTAGGTAAGCAGGAGCAGCAGCCCGCAGAACCGACTCTGATTTCTGAGCAAACAGAGAGGGTGACATTTTTCTTGCCACCCGCCCGCTATTCTTGCCTATGCAGGCTCTCCTGTTTCATTAATTTTCCTTAAGACTGTTTCCACTGGCGCAACCACGCTTCTCTCTCAGGTAGAGGGGATGCCCAAGCAAAGAGTATTTTGCTCCATGCGGGTTTATTACACCGTGCTTCGGAGACTATGTTCAGGCAAGCGGCATCAGCATCGCACAGAACCGACTCTGATTTCCCAAAGAATGCTGTGCTTTCCTAGAGGGGTTGCCCAAGCTAAGAGGCTTTCACTCTATGCGGGATTCTCCCACCATGCTGCCAATACTAGGCTAAGGCAAGCAGCAACAGCAGCCCACAGAACCGACTCTTTTTTCCTAGCGATTTCTATGCTTTCGCAGAGGTTTTCAGCTTGGCATGAACCGCACTTCACTGCTTCTACTTCAGCAAGGCTTTGCTATGACGCCTCAGGGAAGTAGATCTGCGGGTGAGCTGGTGCCTCTTGGGCCTTGCTTTCCCGCACTCCACGGTCGCACCCTGGGTTCACCATGCCAGGCCGAACTACGCAGACACAGATACAACCATGCAGCAGCGTCCGTGGCTCAGGATGACACTCCATGCCAACTACCATCGACTGGCTTAGTAAGCCTTGGCTTTATTCTCTGGCGTTCAGTCGGACTCAGGAACTAGGCCAGAGCCAGAAAAGGAGAGGCGACAGGATACCTTCACAGCGTCCATTCACTGGGATGGGGAGCTGTTTGGGACTGTCCCCACTTCTTCCACGCCCCGCCCTTTACCCCCAACGCTTCCACATCTTGGAGGAAGATGGCATCATTCTGCCCTTTCTTCCAGGGAACTGTATCTGCGAGTTCCGGGTTTGGCGCTTGATGGCAAGCCCACGTCGGCCTTAGTGACAGGTGGCCTTGGAGGTGCTGTCGCCTTGGGACAAGAGGCTCAGAACAGGCCTGACTTCTGCCCAGACTCCTTCCTCAGAGTGGAGTAGGCGCGCCTTCCCTAACCATCCCCCCGTGTCTTCCTAAAGCCAGGCTTCCGTCTCTACGCACAGGGAGCGGGTGACGTTTGTCTTGCCACATTCCCGCTCTTCTCGCCAGGGCAGGCTCTCCTGCTTTGCAACTGTTTCCCGACAACAAGGCCAACGGCTCCTTCTCTTCTCCCGGGGAGGCGTTCTTCTCCTTCCCCAGACTTGCTCTTGGGGAACACGGTAACTGCTGAGTCCCTATCCTTAATGCCCTTTCTAGATGTACATCCACGCTTCTCTCTCAGGCAGTGGGGATGCTGGGGCCAAGAGAATTTCGCTCCAAGCGGGTTTCTTCCACCGTGCTGCAGAGACTAGCTCAGGCAAGCAGCAGCAGCATACCACAAACCCGATTCAGATTTCCCAATGAGTGCTGTGCTTTCCCAGAGGAGAAGCCTAGGCAAAGAGGCTTTCGCTGTATGCTGATTTCTCCCACCTTGAGACTTAGCCTAGGTAAGCACGACCAGCACCCCGCAGAAGTGACTCTGATTTCTCAGCAAATGGAGAGGGTGACACTTGTCATGACAGCTGCCCGCTGTTCTTGCCATGGCAGGCCCTCCTGTTATATAACCTTTTCCAGAGAGAAAGGCCAAGGGCCCCTTCTCTTCTCCCGGGCGGCGTGCTATGCCTGGCCCAGCAATGCTCCCAGCGAGCAAGTAAAAGACGTTTCCCTTTCCATAAGGCTGTTTCCACAGGCGCAACCACGCTTCTCTCACAGGCAGAGGGGATGCCAAAAAAAGGATTACGCTCCGTGCGGGGTTATTACACCGAGCTTCGAGACTATTTTCAGGAAAGCGGCATCAGCATCCCACAGATCCGACTCTGATTTCCCAAATAATGCAGTGCTTTCCTAGAGGGGATGCCCAGGCAAGGAGGCTTTCGCTCTATACGGGATTCTCCCACCGTGCTTCCAATACTAGGCTAAAGGAAGCAGCAACAGCAGCCCACAGAAGCGACTCTTTTTTCCTAGCGATTGCTATTTCTCGCAGAGGTTTTCAGCTTGGCCTGAACCGCACTTCGCTGCAGCTTCCTCAGCAAGGCTTTGGGCGTTTGCTCTGTCACGTCAGGGACGTAGATGTGCGGGAGAGCTGTTGCCTCTTGGGCCTTGCTTCCCGGGCTCCATGGTCGCATCCTGGGTTCACACTGCCAGGCCGAACTACGCAGACACAGCCACAAGCCTGCAGCAGAATGCGTGGCCTAGGATGACACTCCATGCCAAATGCCATCTCCTGGCGTAGTAATGCCTGGCTTTTGCTCTGGCATTCAGGCGGACTCGGGGACAAGGCCAGTCCTTCCCCTTAGGAAAGGAGAGGCACCAGGATCCCTGCACATCGCCCGTGCAGTGGGATGGGGAGCTGTGGAGGACTCTCCCCACTTCTTCCCCGACACAACCCCAGCCACCCTCAACAGTGCCATTCTTGGAGGACGATGGCATCTGACTGCCCTTTCTTCCAGGGAGCTGTATCTACGAGTTCTGGGTATGGCGCCTGGTGGGAAGACCACGTCTGCCCTAGGGACAAGTGGCCTTGGAGATGCTGTCCCCTTGGGACAAGAGGCACAGAAGAGGCCTGCCTTCTGCCCAGACTCCTTCCTCAGAGTGGAGTATGCACGCCAGCCCTAGCCGTCCCCTCGTGTATTCCTAAAGCCTAGCTTCCGTCTCTACGCACAGGGGGCGGGTGACGCTTGTCTTGCCACCATCCCGCTGTTCTCACCAGGGCAGGCTCTCCTGTTTTGCGACTGTTTCCCACAACAAGGAAAACTGCTCCTTCTCTTCTCCTGGGGAGGCGTTCTGCTCCTTCCACAGACTTGTTCCTGGGGAGCACGATGACAGCCGTGTCCCTATCCTTAAGGCCCTTTCCAGATGTGCATCCACGCTCCTCTCTCAGGCAGTGGGGATGCTAGGGCCAAGACAATTTCGCCTCATGCGGGTTTCTTCCACCGTGCTACTGAGACTAGCTCAGGCAAGAAACAGCAGCATCCCACAAGCGACTCAGATTTCCGAACGAATGCTGTGCTATCCTAGAGGAGAAGCCTGGGCAAAGGGGCTTTCGCTGTATGGTGGTTTCTGCCACCTTGAGACTTGGCATAGGAAAGCACGAGCAGCATCCCGCAGAAGCGACTCTGTTTTCTCAGCAAATGGAGAGGGTGACACTTATCGTGCAAGCTTCCCGCTGTTCTTGCCATGGCAGGCTCTCCTATTTCATTATCGTTTCCAGACAGGAAGGCCAAGCGCCCCTTCTCTCTCTCGGAGCAGCGTGTTACACCTGGCCCAGCAGTGCTCCCAGGGAGCACAGTAACAGACGTTTCCCTTTCCTTAAGTCTGTTTCCACAGTCGCAACCACGCTTCTCTCTCAGGCAGAGGGGATGCCCAGGCAAAGAGGATTATGCTCCATGCGGGTTTATTACACCGTGCTTCGGAGACTATGTTCAGGCATGCGGCATCAGCATCGCACAGAACCGATTCAGATTTCCTAAAGAAGGCAGTGCTTTCCCTGAGGGGTTGCCCAGGGAAAAAGGCTTTCGATCTATGTGGGTTTCTCCCACCGTGCTGCCAATACTAGGCTAAGGCAAGCAGCAACAACATCCCACAAAACCGACTCTTTTTTCCCAGCGACTGCTATGCTTGCCCAGAGGTTTTCGCTTGGCCCGATCCGCACATCGCTGCTGCTTCTTCAGCAAGTCTTTGGGCGTTTGCTCTGTTGCATCAGGGTAGTAGATCTGCGGGAGAGCTGGTGCGACATGGGCCTTGCTTTCCCGGGGTTCCATGTTCGCATCCTGGCCGAACTACGCAGACACAGCCACCACCCTGCAGCAGCGTGCGTGGCCTAGGTTGACAGTCCATGCCAACTGCATCTCCTGGCTTAGTAAGGCTTGGCTTTTTGCTCTGCCATTCAGGCGAACTCGGGGACTAGGCCAGTGCCTTCCCCTTAGGAAAGGAGAGGCGACAGGACCCCTGCACAGCGCCCGTGCACTGGGATGGGGAGCTGTGTGGGACTGTCCCCACTTCTTCCCCGACACACCCCCTGCCACCACCAACACTGCCACATCTTGGAGATAGATGGCATCTGACTGCCCTTTCTTCCAGTAGCTGTATCTGCGAGTTCCGGGTATGGCGTCTGGTGTCAAGCCCACGTCTGCCCTAGGGACAGGTGGCCTTGGAGATGCTGTCCCCTTGGGACAAGAGACACAGAAGAGGCCTGCCTTCTGCCAGACTCCTTACTCAGAGTGGAGTATGCGTGCTTGCCCTAGCCATCCCCTTGTGTCTTCCTAAGCCAGGCTTCCATCTCTACGCACAGGAAGCGGGTGACGCATGTCTTGCCACCGTCCTCGCTGTTCTCACCAGGGCAGGCTCTCCTGCTTTGCGACTCTTTCCCGACAATAAGGCCAACGGCTCCTTCTCTTCTCCTGGGGAGCCGTTCTGCTCTTTCCCCTGACTTGCTCTTGGGGAGAACGGTGAGATCCCTGTCCCTATCCTTAAGGCCCTTTCCAGATGTGTATCCAGCTTCTCTATAAGGCAGTGGGGATGCTAGGGACAAGTGAATTTCGCTCCATGCGTGTTTCTTCCACCGTGCTGCGGAGACTAGGTCAGGGAAGCAGCAGCAGCATCCCATAAACCCGATTCACATTTCCCAACTAATGCTGTGCTTTCCCAGAGGAGAAGCCTGGGCAAGAGACTTTCGCTGTATACTGGTTTCTCCCACTTTGAGACTGGTCTAGGAAAGCAGGAGCAGCAGCCCGCAGAAGCGTCTCTGATTTCTCAGCAAATGGAGAGGGTGACACAAGTCGTGATAGCTGCCCGCTGTTCTTGCCATGGCAGGCTCTCCTGTTTCATAACCGTTTCCAGACAGCAAGGCCAAGGGACCCTTGTTTCTCCCGGAGCACCGTGCTACGCCTGGCCCAGCAATGCTACCAGGGAGCACCGTAACAGACGTTTCCCTTTCCTTAAGGCTTTTTCCACAGGTGCAACCACGCTTCTCTCTCAGGTAGAGGGGAAGCCCGGGCAAAGAGGATTACGCTCCCTGCGGGTTTATTACACCGTGCTTCGGAGACTATGTTCAGGCAAGCGGCATCAGCATCGCACAGAACCGACTCTGATTTCCCAAAGAATGCTGTGCTTTCTTAGAGGGGATGCCCAGGCAAAGAGTCTTTCGCTCTATGCGGATTTTCCCACCGTGCTGCGAAATCTAAGCTAAAGCAAGCAGCAACAGCAGCCCACAGAACCGACTCTTTTTTCCTAGCGATTGCTATGCTTTCGCAGAGGTTTTCAACTTGGCCTGAACCGCACATCGCTGCTGCTTCCTCAGCAAGACTTTTGGCGTTTGCTCTGTCGCGTCAGGGAAGTAGATCTGCGTGAGAGCTGGTGCCTCTTGAGCCTTGCTTTTCCGAGCTCCATGGTCGGACCTTGGGTTCACCGTGCCAGGCCGAACTACGCAGACATAGCCGTAAGCCTGCAGCAGAATGCGTGGCCTAGGATGACACTCCATGCCAACTGCCATCTCCTGGCGTAGTTAGGCTTGGCTTTTGTTCTTGCACTCAGGCGGACTCGGGACTAGGTCAGTGCCTTCCACATAGGAGAGGAGAGGCGAGAGGATCCATGCACAGCGCACGTGCACTGGGATGTGGAGCTGTGGGGGACTGTCCCCACCTCTTCCCTGTTACACCCCCTGCCACCTCCAACGCTGCCACATCTTGGAGGAAGATGGCATCTGACCTCTCTTTCTTCCAGGGAGCTGTATCTGCGAGTCCCGGGTATGGTGCCTTGTGGCATGCCCACGTCTGCCCTGGGACAGGTGGCATTGGAGATGCTGTCCCCTTGGGACAAGAGGCACAGAACAGGCCTGCCTTCTGCCCAGACTCCTTCCTCAGAGTGGAGTATGCCCACCTGCCCTGGCCGTCCCCTCCTGTCTTCCTTTAGCCAGGCTTCTGTCTCTACACACAGGGAGCGGGTGACGATTGTCTTGCCACCATCCCGCTGTTCTCACCAGGGCAGGCTCTCCTGCTTTGCGACTGTTTCCCAACAACATGTCAACGGCTCCTTCTCTTCTCCCGGTGAGGCGTTCTGCTCCTTCCCCAGATTTTCTCCTGGGAGCACGGTGACAGCCGTGTCCCTATCCTTAAGGCCCTTTCCAGATGTTCATCCACGCTTCTCTCTCAGGCTGTGGGGATGCTAGGGCCAAGAGAATTTCACTCCATGCGGGTTTCCTCCACCGTGCTACGGACACGAGCTCAGGGAGAAGCACCAGCACACCCAAAGCGACTCAGATTTCCAACGAATGATGTGCATTCCCAGAGGTGAAGCCTGGTCAAAGAGGCTTTCACTGTATATTGGTTTCTCCTACCTTGAGACTTGCCCTAGGCAAGAACGAGCAGCAGCCCGCAGAAGCGACCCTGATTTCTTAGCAAATGGAGAGGGTTCCACTTGTCGTGCCAGCTGTCCGCTCTTCTTGCCATGGCTGGCTCTCCTGTTTCATGACCGTTTCCAGACAGCAAGGCCAAATCCCCTTCTCATCCCGGAGCGGCGTGCTACGCCTGGCCCAGCAATGCTCCAAGGGAGCACAGTAACAGACGTTTCCCCTTCCTTAAGGCTGTTTCCACAGGCACAACCACGCTTCCCTCTCAGGCAGAGGAGATGCCCTGGCAAAGAGGAATAGGCTCCATGTGGGTATATTACACGGTGCTTCGGAGACTATGTTCAGGCAAGCGGCATCAGCATCGCACAGAACCGACTCTGATTTCCCAAAGAATGCTGTGCTTCCCTGAGGCGATGCCCAGGGAAAAAGGCTTTTGCTCTATTCTGGTTATTCCCACCGTGCTGCCAATACTAGGCTAAGGCAAGCAGCAACAGCAGCCCACAGAACCGACTCTTTTTTCCCAGCGACTGCTATGCTTTCCCAGAGGTTTTAGCTTGGCCCGATCCGCACTTCGCTGCTGCTTCTTCAGCAAGGCTTTGGGCACGTGCTCTGTCGCGTCAGGGAAGTAAATCTGCGGGAGAGCTTGTGCCTCTTGGGCCTTGCTTTCCCGGGCTCCATGGTCGCATCCTGGGTTCACCCTGCCAGGCGAACTACGCAGACACAGCCTCCAACCTGCAGCAGCGTGCGTGACCTAGAATGACAGTCCATGCCAACTGCCATCTCCTGGCGTAGTAAGGCTTGGCTTTTTGCTCTGGAGTTCAGGCGGACTCGGAGACTAGGCCAGTGCATTCCCCTGAGAAAGGAGAAGCGACAAGATCCCTGCACAGCGCCCGTGCACTGGGATGCGGAGCTGTGGGGGACTGTTTCCACTTCTTCCCCAAACAACCCCCTGCCAACCACAACGCTGTCACATCCTGAGGGAGAAGGAATCTGACTGTCCTTTCTTCCAGGGAGCTGTATCTGCGAGTTCCGGGTATGGCGCCTCGTGGCATGCCCACGTCTGCCCGAGGGACAGAGGGCCTTGGAGATGCTGTCCCCTTGGGACAAGAGGCACAGAACAGGCCTGCCTTCAGCCCAGACTCATTATTCAGAGTGGAGTATGCGCGCTTGCCCTACCTGTCCCCTCTTGTCTTCCTTAAGCCAGTCTTCCGTCAATACTCACACAGAG
This sequence comes from Neogale vison, assembly GCF_020171115.1. NCBI lineage: Eukaryota > Metazoa > Chordata > Mammalia > Carnivora > Mustelidae > Neogale > Neogale vison. The sequence continues at coordinate 41,494,156 of NC_058104.1, forward strand.
CGGGTGACGATTGTCTTGCCACTATCCCGCTGTTCTCGTCAGGGCAGGCTCTCCTGCTTTGTGAGTGTTTCCTGACAACAAGGCCAACGGCTCCTTCTCTACTCCTGGGGAGGCATTCTGCTCCTTTCCCAGACTTGCTCGTGGGGAGCACCGTGACAGCCATGTCCCTATCCTTAAGGCCATTTCCAGATGTGCATCCACGCTTCTCTCTCAGGCAGTGGGGATGCTAGGGCCAAGAGAATTTCGCTCCATGTGGGTTTCTTCCACCGTGCTGCGGAGACTAGCTCAGGCAAGCAGCAGCAGCATCCCACAAACCCGATTCAGATTTCCCAATGAATGCTGTGCTTTCCCAGGGGAGAAGCCTGGGCAAAGAGGCTTTCACTGTATGGTGGTTTCTCCCACCTTGAGCCTTGGCCTAGGCAAGCACGAGCAGCAGCCCGCAAAATCCACTCTGATTTCTCAGCAAATGGAGTGGGTGACACTTGTCTTGCCACGCACCCGCTATTCTTGCCTATGCAGGCTCTCCTGTTTCATGACTTTTCCGTAAGGCTGTTTCCACAGGCGCAACCATGCTTCTGTCTCAGGTAGAGGGGATGCCCGGGTAAAGAGGATTTCGCTCCATGCGGCTTTATTACACCGTGCTTTGGAGACTATGTTCAGGCAATCGGCATCAGCATCGCACAGAACAGACTCTGATTTCCCAAAGAATGCTGTGCTTTCCCTGAGGCGATGCCCAGGGAAAAAGGCTTTCGCTCTATGCGGGATTCTCCCACCGTGCTGCCAATACTAGGCTAAAGCAAGTAGCAACAGCAGCCTACAGAACCGACTCTTTTTTCCTAGCATTCGCTATGCTTTCGCAGAGGTTTTCAGCTTGGCCTGAACCGCACTACGCTGCTGCTTCTTCAGCAAGGCTTTGGGCATTTACTCTGTCGCGTCAGGGAAGTAGATTTGCGGGAGAGCTGGTGCTCCTTGTTCCTTGTATCCCGGGTACCATGATCGCACCCTGGGTTCACACTGCCAGGCCGAACTCGCAGACACAGCCACAAGCCTGCAGCAGCGTGCGTGGCCTCGGATGACAATCCATGCCAACTGCCATCTCCTGGCCCGTAAGGTTTAGCTTTTTGCTCTGGCATTCAGGCAGACTCGGGGACAAGGTCATTGCCTTCCCCTTAGGAGAGGTGAGGCGACAGGATCCCTGCATACCGACCGTGCACTGGGATGGGAAGCTGTAGGGGACTGTCCCCACTTCTTCCCCGACACACCCCCTGCAAAGCCAAACGCTGCCATATCTTGTAGGAAGATGGCATTTGACTGCCCTTTCTTCCAGGGAGCTGTATCTGCGAGTTCCGGGTATGGCGCCTGGTGGTTGGCCCACGTCTGCCCTAGGGACAGGTGGCCTTGGAGATGCTGTCCCCTTGGGACAAGAGGCACAGAACAGGCCTTCCATCTGCCCAGACTCCTTCCTCAGAATGGAGTTTGCGCGCCTGCCCTAGCCGTCCCCTCGTGTCTTCCCTAAGCCAGGCTTCCGTCTCTACGCACAGGGAGCGATTGACGCTTGTCTTGCCACCGTCCCGCTGTTCTCGCCAGGGCAGGCTCTCCTGCTTTGTGACTATTTCCGGACAACAAGGCCCACAGCGCCTTCTCTTCTCCAGGGTAGGCTTTCTGCTCCTTCCCAAGACTTGCTCTTGGGGAGCACGGTGAAAGCCGTGTCCCTTTCATTAATGCCTTTTCTAGATGTGCATCCACGCTCTCACTCAGGCAGTGGGGATGCTAGGGCCAAGAGACTTTCAATCCATGCGGGTTTCTTCCACCGTGCTGCGGAGACTAGCTGAGGCAAGCAGCAGCAGCATCCCACAAACACGATTGAGATTTTCCAACGAATGCTGTGCTTTCCCAGAGGAGAAGCCTGGGCAATGAGGCTTTCGCTGTATGCTGGTTTCTCCCACTTGATACATGGCCTAGCCTAGCAGAAGCAGCAGCGCGCAGAACCAAGTCTGATTTCTAAGCAAACGGAGAGGGTGACACTTGTCTTCCACCCGCCTGCTATTCTTGGCTATGCAGCCTCTCAGGTTTCAGGACTTTTCCTTAAGGCTGTTTACACATTCGAAACCACGCTTCACTCTCAGGAAGAGGGGATGCCGGGGAAAGAGGATTTCACTCCATGAGGGTTTATTACACCATGCTTCGGAGACTCTTTTCAGGTAAGCGGCATCTGCATCGCACAGAACCGACTCTGATTTCCCAAAGAATGCTGTGCTTTCCTAGAGGGGATGCCCAGGCAAAGAGGCTTTCGCTCTATGCAGGATTCTCCCACCGTGCTGCCAATACAAGGCTAAAGCAAGCAGCAACGGCAGCCCACAGAACCGTCTCTTTTTTCCAAGCGATTGCTATGCTTTCGCAGAGGTTTTCAGATTGTCCCGATCTATACTTCGCTGTTGCTTCTTCAGCAAGGATTTGGGCATTTGCTATGTCGCGTCAGGAAGTAGATCTGCGGGAGAACTGGTGCATCTTGGGTTTTGCTTTCCCGGGCTCCATTGTCGCATCCTGGGTTCACCCTGCCAGGCCTAACTGTGCAGACACAGCCACTACCCTGCAGCAGCGTGCGTGGCCTAGGGTGAGAGTCCATGCAAACGGCCATCTCCTAGCGTAGTAAGGCTTGGCTTTTTACTCTGCCGTTCAGGCGGACTTGGGGACTAGGCCAGTGCCTTCCCCTTAGGAAAGGAGAGGCGACATGATCCGTGCACAGAGCCCGTGCCCTGGGATGGGGAGCTGTGGGGGACTGTCCACACTTCTTCCCCGACACACCCCCTGCCACCCCCATAATTGCCCCATCTTGGAGGAAGATGGCATCTGACTGCCCTTTCTTCCAGGGAGCTGTATCTGCGAGTTCTGGGTATGGAGCCTGGTGGCAAGCCCCCGTATGCCCTAGGGACAGGTGTCCGTGGAGATGCTGTCCCCTTGGGACATGAGACACAGAACTGGCCTGCCGTCTTCCCAGACTCCTTCCTCAGAGTGTCGTATGCACGCCTGCCCTAGATGTCCCCTCCTGTTTTCCTAAAGCCAGGATTCCATCTCTACGCACAGTGAGCCGGTGACGCTTGTCTTGCCACCCTCCCGCTGTACTCCCCAGGGCAGGCTCTCCTGCTTTGCGACTATTTCCCGACAACAAGGCCAACGGCTCCTTCTCTGTCCTGGGGAGGCGTTCTGCTCCTTCCCCAGACTTGCTCTTGGGGAGCACGGTGACAGCCGTGTCCCTATCCTTAAGGCCCTTTCAAGATATGCATCCACGCTTCTCTCGCAGGCAGTGGGGATGCTAGGGCCAAGAGAATTTCGCTCCGTGCTACGGAGACTAGCTCAGGCAAGCAGCAGCAACAGCCCCCAAACCCGATTCAGATTTCCCAACGAATGCTGTGCTTTCCCAGAGGAGAAGCCTGGGCAAAGAGGTTGTAACTATATGCTAATTTCTCCCACCTTGAGACTTGGCCTAGGCAAGCATGAGCAGTAGCCCACAGAACGGACTCTGATTTCTAAGCAAACGGAGAGGGTGACACTTGTCTTGCCAAACGCCCGCTGTTCTTTCCATGGCAGGCTCTCCTGTTTCATGACTTTTCCTTAAGGCTGATTCCACAGGCGCAACCACGCTTCTCTCCCGGGTAGAGCAAATGCCCGGGCAAAGAGGATTTCACTCCAAGCGGGTTTATTACACCATGCTTCGGAGACTATGTTCAGGCAAGAGGCATCAGCATCGCACAGAACCGACTCTGATTTCCCAACGAATGCTGTGCTTTCCCTGAGGTGAAGTCTGGGCAAAGAGGCTTTCGCTGTATGCTGGTTTCTCCCACCTTGAGACTTGGCCTAGGCAAGCAAGAGCAGCAGGGCGCAGAACCGACTCTGATTTCTAAGCAAACGGAGAGGGTGACCCTTGTTTTGCACCCGCCCGCTATTCTTGCCTATGCAGGCTCTCCTGTTTCATGACTTTTCCTTAAGGCTGTTTCCACAGGCGCAACCACGCTTCTCTCTCACGTAGAGGGGATGCCCGGGCAAAGAGGATTTCGCTGCATGCGGGTTTATTACACCGTTCTTCGGAGACTATGTTCAGGGAAGCGGCATCAGCATCGCACAGAACCGACTCTGATTTCCCAAAGAATGCTGTGCTTTCCTAGAGGGGATGCCCAGGCAAAGAGGCTTTTGCTCTATGCGGGATTCTCCCACCGTGCTGCCAATACTAGGCTAAAGCAAGTAGCAACAGCAGCCCACTGATCTGACTCTATTTTCCTAGCGACTGCTATGCTTTCACAGAGGTTTTCAGCTTGGCCTGAAACTCTCTTCGCTGTTGCTTCTTCAGAAAGGCTTTAGGCGTTTGCTCTGTTGCGTCAGGGAAATAGATCTGCGGTAGAGCTGGTGCCTCTTGGTCCTTGCTTTCCCGGGCTCCATGGTCGCATCCTGGGTTCACCCTGCCAGGGCGAACTACGCAGACAGAGCCACAGGACTGCAGCTTTGTGCGTGGCCTAGGATGACAGTCCATGCCAACTGCCATCTCCTGGCGTAGTAAGGCTTGGCTTTTTGCTCTGGCGTACAGGCGGATTTGGGGACTAGGCCAGTGCCTTCCCCTTAGGAAAGGAGAGGTGACACGATCCCTGCACAGCGCCCGTGCACTGGGATGGGGATCTGTGGAGGACTGTCGCCACTTCTTGCCCCACACACCCCCTGCCAACCCCAACGCTGCCACATCTTGTAGGAAGATGGCATCTAACTGCCCTTTCTTCCAGGGAGCTCTATCTACGAGTTCCGGTTATGGAGCCTGGCGGCAAGCCCACGAATGCCCTAGGGAAAGGTGGCCTTGGAGATGCTGTCCCCTTGGGTCAAGAGTCACGGAACAGGCCTGCCTTCTGCTCAGACTCCTTCCTCAGACTGGAGTATGCACGCCAGCCCAAGCCATCCCTTCGTGTCTTCCTAAACCAAGGCTTCCGTCTCTACATACAGGGAGCGGGTGACGATTGTCTTGCCACCGTCCCGCTGTTCTCGCCAGGGCGGGCACTCCTGCTTCATTACTTTTCCTTAGGCTTTTTCCACAGGTGCAACCACGCCTCTCTCTCAGGAAGAGGGGATGCCCGGGCAAAGAGGATTTTGCTCCATGCGGGTTTATTACACTGTGCTTCGGAGACTATGTTAGGCAAGCGGCATCAGCATCGCACAGAACCGACTCTGATTTCCCAAAGAGTGCTGTGCTTTCCTAGAGGGAATGCCCAGGCAAAGAGGCTTTTGCTCTATGCAGGTTCCTTCAACCGTGCTGCCAATACTAGGCTAAAGCAAGCAGCAACAACAGCCCACAGAACCGACTCTTTTTTCCTAGCCCCTGCTATGCTTTCGCAGAGGTTTTCAGTTGGCCTGAACCGCACTTTGCTGCTGCCTCCTCACCAAGGCTTTGGGCGTTTGCTCTGTCGCTGCAGGGAAGTAGATCTGCGGGAAAGCTGGTGCCTCTTGGCCTTGCTTTCCCGAGCTCCATGGTCGCACCCTGGGTTCACCCTGCTAGGCCGAACTATGCAGACACATCCACAACCTGCAGCAGCGTACATGGCCTAGGATGACACTCCATGCCAAATGCTATCTAATGGCGTAGTAAGCCGTGGCTTTTTGCTCCGGCGTTCAGGCGGACACGGGGACTAGGCCAGTGCCTTCCCCTTAGTAGAGTAGAGGCGACAGGATCCCTGCAGAAGGCCCGTGTACTGGGATGGGGAGCTGTGAGGGACTGTCCACACTTATTCCCCGACACACCCCCTGCTACCCCCAACGCTGCCACATCTTGGAGGAAGATGGCATCTGACTGCCTTTTCTTCCAGGGAGCTGTATCTGCGAGTTCCGAGTATGGCGCCTGGTGGAAGGCCCACGTCTGCCCTAGGGACAGGTGGCCTTGGAGATTCTGTCCCCTGGGACAAGAGGCACAGAACAGGCCTGCCTTCTGCCCAGACTCCTTCCTCAGAGTGGAGTATGCGCGTCTGTCCTAGCCGTCCACTCGTGTCTTCCTAAGCCAGGCTTCCATCACTACACACAGGAAGCGGCTGACGCATGTCTTGTCACCGTCCTGCTGTTCTCACCAGTGCGGGCTCTCCTTCTTTGCGACTGTTTCGTGAAAACAAGGCCAACGGCTCCTCTTCTCCCGGGGAGACGCTCTGTTCCTTCCCCCGACTTGCTCTTGGGGAGCACGGTGACAACCATATCCCTTTCCTTAAGGCCCTTGCCATATGAGCATCCATGCTTCTCTCTCAGGCAGTGGGGATGCTAGGGCCAAGAGAATTTCAGTCCATGCGGGTTTCTTATACCTTGCTGCGGAGACTAGCTCAGGCAAGCAGCAGCCGCATCCCACAAACCCTATTCAGATTTCCCAACGAATTCTGTGCTTTACCATAGTAGAAGCCGGGGACAAAGAGGCATTTGCTATATGCTCGTTTCTCCCATACTCAGACTTGGCCTAGGTAAGCAGGAGCAGCAGCCCACAGAACCGACTCTGATTTCTAAGCAAATGGAGAGGGTGACACTTGCCTTGCCACCCGCCCACTATTCTTTCCTATGCTGGCTCTCCTGTCATGACTTTCCTTAAGGCTGTTTTCACAGGCGCAACCACGCTTCTCTCTCAGGCAGAGGGGATGCCTGGGCAAAGAGTATTTGGCTCCATGCGGGTTTATTACACCACGCTTCGGAGACTAAGTTCAGCCACGTGGCATCAGGATCACACAGAACCGACTCTGATTTCCCAAAGAATGCTGTGCTTTCCGAGAGGTGATGCCCAGACAAAGAGGATTTCGCTCTATGCGGGATTCTCCCACCGTGCTGCCAGTACTAGGCTAAAGCAAGCAACAACAGCACCCCACAGAACCGACTCTTTTTTTCCTACCGATTGCCATGATTCTGCAGAGGTTTTCAGCTTGGCCTGAACCGCACTTCGCTGCTTCTTACTCAGCAAGGCTTTGGGCGTATGCTCTGTCGCGTCTGGGAAGTAGATCTGCGTGAGAGCTGGTGCCTCTTGGGCCTTGCTTTCCCGGGCTCCATGGTGGCACACTGGATTCAGCCTACCAGGCCGAACTACGCAGACACAGGCACCATCCTCCAGCAGCATGTGTGGCCTAGGATGACACTCCATCCCAACTGCCATCTCCTGGTGTAGTAAGGCTTGGCTTTTAGCTCTGGCGTTCAGGCAGACTCGGGGACTAAGCCAGTGCCTTCCCCATAGGAGAGGAGAGGCGACAGGATCCCTGCACAGGGCGCGTACACTGGGATGGGGAGCTGTGGGGGACTGTCCACACTTATTCCCCGACACACCGGCTGCCACCCACAACGCTGCCACATCTTGGAGGAAGATGGCATCTGACTGCCCTTTCTTCCAGGTACCTGTCTGCGAGTTCCGGGTATGGCGCCTGGTGGCAGGCCCCGTCTGCCTTACGGACATGTGGCCTTGGATATGCTGTCCCCTTGGAACAAGAGGCACAGAACAGGCCTGAATCTGCCCATACTCCCTCCTCAGAGTGGAGTATACACGTCTTCCCTAGCTGTCCCCGCGTGTTTTCCAAAGCCAGGCTTCCGTCCCTCCGCACAGGAAGCGGGTGACGCTTGTTTTGCAACCATCCCGCTGTTCTCTCCAGTGCAGGCTCTCCTGCTTTGCCACTGTTTCCCGACAACAAGACCAACGGTTCCTTCTCTTCTCCCGGGGAGGCGTTCTGCTCCTTCCCCAGACTTGCTCCTAGGATCACGGTGACAGCCGTGTCCCTATCCTTAATGCCCTTTCCAGATGTGCATCCACGCTTCTCTCTCAGGCAGTGGGGATGCTAGGGCCAAGAGAATTTGGCTCCATGCGTGTTTCTTCCACCGTGCTATGGAGACTAGCTCAGGCAAGCAGCAGCAGCATCCCACAAACCCGATTCAGATTTCCCAACGAATGCTCTGCTTTCCCATAGGAGAAGCCTGGGCAAAGAGGCTTTCGCTGTATGCTGGTTTCTCCCACCTTGATACTTGGCCTAGGCAAGCAAGAGCAGCAGCCCGCAGAAGCGACTCTGATTTCTCAGCAAATGAAGAGGGTGACACTTGTCGTGCCAGCTGCCCGAAGTTCTTGCTATGGCAGGCTCTCCTGTTCCATAACCGTTTCTAGACAGCACGGCCAAGGGCCCCTTCTCTTCTCCCGGAGAGGCGTGCTACGCCTGGCCCAGCAATGCTCCCAGGGAGTACAGTAACAGAAGTTTCCCTTTCCTTAAGGCTGTTTCCACAGGCGCAACCTCGCTTCTCTCTCAGACAGAGAGGATGCCCAGGCAAAGAGAATTACACTCCATGCGGGTTTATTACACCGTGCTTCGGAGACTATGTTCAGGCAGAGGCATCAGCATCGCACAGACCCGAATCTGATTTCCCATAGAATGCTGTGCTTTCCCTGAGGGGATGCCCGGGGAAAAAGCTTTTCTCTCTATGCGGGTTTCTCCCACCGTGCTGCCAATACTAGGCTAAGGCAAGCAGCAACAGCAACGCACAAAACCGACTCTTTTTTCCCAGCAACTGCTATGCTTTCCCAGAGGTATTCAGCTTGGCCTGAAACGCACTTCGCTGCTGTTTCCACAGCAAGGATTTGAGCGTTTGCTCCATCACTTCAGGGAAGTAGATATGCCTGACAGCTGGTGCCTCTTTGGCCTTGCTTTTCCGGGCTCCATGGTCGCACCAGGGTTCACCCTGCCAGGCCGAACTACGCAGACACAGCCACAAGCCTGCAGCAGCCTGCAAGACCTAGGATGACACTCCATGCAAACTGGCATATTCTGGCGTAGTAAGGCTTGGCTTTTTGCTCTGGAGTTCAGGCGGACTCGGGGACTAGGCCAGTGCCTTCCGCATAGAGAGGTGAGGCGACAGGATACCTACACAGCGCCCATACACTGGGATGGGGAGCTTGGGAGACTGTCCCCACTTCTTCCTCGACACACCCCCTGCAACTCCCAACGCTGCCACTTCTTGGAGGAAGAGGGCATCTGACTGCCCTTTCTTCCAGTGAGCTGTATCTGCAAGTTCCGGGTATGGCGCCTGGTGTCATGCCCACGTCTGCCCTAGGGAGAGGTAGCCTTGGAGATGCTGTCCCCTTGGGACAAGAGGCACAGAACAGGCCTGCCTTCTGCCCAGACTCCTTCCTCAGAGTGGAGTATGCGCGCCTGCCCTAGCCGTCCCCTCGTATCTTCCTTAAGCCAAGCTTCCGTCTATACGCACTGGGAGTGGGTGACGATTGTCTTGCCACCATCCCGCTGTTCTTGCCTGGGCAGGCTCTCCTGCTTTGCGACTGTTTCCCGACAACAAGGCCAACGGCTCCTTCTCTTCTCCCAGGGAGGCGTTCAGCTCCTTTCCCATACTTGCTCCCGGGAGCACGGTGACAGCCGTGTCCCTATACTTAAAGCCCTTTCCAGATGTGCATCCACGCTTCTCTCACAGGCAGTGGGGATGATAGGGCCAAGAGAATTTCGATCCAGGCGGGTTTCTTCCACCGTGCTACGGAGACTAGCTCAGGCAAGCAGAAGCATCATCCCACAAACCAGTTTCAGATTTCCAAACGAATGCTGTGCTTTCCCAGAGGAGAAGCCTGGGCAAAGAGGCTTTCGCTGTATGTTGGTTTCTCCCACCTTGAGATTTGGCCTAGGCAAGCAGGAGCAGCAGCGCGCAGAACCGACTCTTATTTCTAAGCAAACTGAGAGGGTCACACTTGTCTTGCCACCCGCCCGCTATTCTTCCCTATGCAGGCTCTCCGGTTTCATGACTTTTCCTTAAGGCTGTTTCCACAGGCGCTACCACGGTTCTCTCTCAGGTTGAGGGCATGCCCGGGCAAAGAGGATTTCGCGCCATACGGATTTATTACACCATGCTTCGGAGACGCTGCTCAGGCAAGCGGCCTCATCATCACACAGAACCGACTCTGATTTCACAAAGAATGCTGTGCTTTCCTAGAGTGGATGCCCAGGCAAAGAGGCTTTCGCTCTATGCGGGATTCTCCCACCATCCTGCCAATTCTAGGCTAAAGCAAGCAGCAACAGCAGCCCACAGAACCGACTATTTTTTTCCTAGCGAATGCTATGGTTTAAAAGAGGTTTTCAGCTTGGCCTGACCGCACTTTGCCGCTGCTTCATCAGCAATGCTTTGGACATTTGCTCTGACGCGTCAGGGAAGTAGATCTGCGGGAGAGCTTGTGCCTCTGGTCCTTGCTATCACGGGCTCCATGGTCGCACCCTGTGTTCAGCGTGCCAGGCCGAGTTACGCAGACACAGCCAAAACCCTGCAGCAGCGTGCATGGCCTAGGATGACAGTCCATGCCAACTGCCATCTCCTGGTGTAGTAAGGCTTGGCTTTTTGCTCTGGTGTTCAGACGGACTCGGGGACTAGGCCAGTGCCTTCCCCATAGGAGAGGAGAGGTGACAGGATCCCTGCACAGCGCCCATGCACTGGGAAGTGGAGCTGTGAGGTACTGTCCCCACTTCTTCCCCGACACACCCCCTGCCACCCGCAACGCTGACACATCTTGGAGGAATATGGCATCTGACTGCCCTTTCTTCCAGGGAGCTTTATCTGCGAGTTCCGGGTATAGAGCCTGGTGGCAAGCCCACGTCTGCCCTAGGGACAGGTGGCCTGGTGATGCTGTTTCCTTGGGACAAGAGGCACAGAACAGGCCTGCCTTCTGCCCAGACTCCTTCCTCAGATTGGAGTATGCGCGCCTGCCCTAGTCGTCCCCTCGTGTCTTCCTAAAGCCAGGCTTCCGTCCTACACAAAGGAAGCGGGTGACGCTTGTCTTGCCACCGTCCCGCTGTTCTCGCCAGGGCAGGCTCTCCAGCTCTGCCACTGTTTCCAAACAACAAGGCCAACGACTCCGTCTCTTCTCCCGGGGAGGCGTTCTGCTCCTTCCCCAGACTTGTTCTTGGGGTGCACGGTGACAGCCGTGTCCCTATCCTTAAGGCCCTTTCCAGATGTGCATCCATGCTTCTCTCTCAGGGAGTGGGGATGCTAGGGCCAAGAGAATTTCAGTCCCTGCTGGTTTCTTCCACCGTGCTGTGGAGACTAGCTCAGGCAAATAGCAGCAGCATCCCACAAACCCGATTCTGATTTCCCAACGAATGCTGTGTTTTCAAATAGTAGAATTCTGGACAAAGAGGCTTTCGCTGTATGCTGGTTTCTCCCACCTTCAGACTAGGCCTAGGCAAGCAGGAGCAGCAGCCTTCAGAACCGACTCTTATTTCTGAGCAAACGGAGAGGGTCACACTTGTCTTGCCACCCGCCCGCTATTCTTGCCTATGCAGGCTGTCCTGTTTCATGACTTTTCCTTAAGGCTGTTTTCACTGGCGCAACCACGCTTCTGTCTCAGGGAGAGGGGATGCGCGGGCAAAGAGGATTTTGCTCCATGCGGGTTTATTACACCGTGCTTCGGAGACTATGTTCAGGCAAGCGGCATTAGGATCTCACAGAACCGACTCTGATTTCCCAAAGAATGCTTTGCTTGCCTAGAGGGGATGCCCAGGGAAAGAGGCTTTCGCTCTATGCGGTATTCTCCCACCGTGCTGCCAATACTAGGCTTAAGCTAGCAGCAACTGCAGCCCACAGAACAGACTCTTTTTTACAGTGATTGCTATGCTTTCACATAGGTTTTCCTCTTGGCCTGAAACGCATTTTGCTGCTTCTTCCTCAGCAAGGCTTTGGTCGTTTGCTCTGTCGCGTCAGGGAAGCAGATCTGAGGGAGAGCTGGTGCCTCTTGGGCCTTGCTTTCCCGGGCTCCATGGTCGCACCCTGCGTTCAGCCTGCCAGGCCGAACTACGCAGACACATCCACAAAACTGCAGCAGCGTGCGGATCCTAGGATGACACTCCATGCCAACTGCGATCTCCTGGCCTAGTAAGCTTGGCTTTTTGCTATGGCGTTCAGGCGGACTCGGGGACTAGTCCAGTGCCTTCTCCTTAGGAAAGGAGAGGCGACAGGATCCCTGCACAGCGCCCGTCCACTGTGATGCGGAACTGTGGAGGACTGTCCCCACTTCTTCCCCGACACACCCCTGCCACCCCCAACGCTGCCACATCTTGGAAGAAGATGGCATCTGACTGCCCTTTCTTCCAGGGAGCTGTTTCTGCAAGTTCTGGGTATGGCGCCTGGTGGCAGGCCCACGTCTGCCCTATGGACATGTAGCCGTGGAGATGCTGTCCCCTTGGGGCAAGACGTACAAAACAGGCCTGCCGTCTGCTCAGACTCCTTCCTCAGAGTGGAGTATGCGAGCCTGCCCTAGCCGTCCCTCTCGTGTCTTCCTAAAGCCAGGCTTCGGTCCCTACGCACAGGAAGCGGGTAACACATGTCTTGCCACCGTCTCGGTGTTCTCGCCAGGGCAGGCTCTTCTGCTTTGCGACTGTTTCCCGACAACAAGGCCAACGGCTCCGCTTCTCCCGCGGAGGCGTTCTGCTACTTCCCCAGACTTGCTCTTGGGGAGCACGGTGACAGCCGTGTCCCTTTCCTTTCGGCCCTTTCCTGATGTGCATCCACGCTTCTCTCTCAGGCAGTGGGGATGCTAGCGCCAAGTGAATTTCAATCCATGCGGGTTTCTTCCACCGTGCTGCAGAGACTAGATCAGGCAAGCAGCAGCAGCATCCCACAAACCCGATTCTGATTTCCCAACGAATGCTGTGCTTTCCCATAGTAGAAGCCTGGGACAAAGAGGCTTTCGCTCTATGCTGGTTCCTCCTACCTTCAGACTTGGCCTAGGCAAGCAGGTGCAGCAGCCCACAGAATCGACTCTTATTTCTAAGCAAACGGAGAGGGTAACACTTGTCTTGCCACACGCCCACTATTCTTGCCTATGCAGGCTCTCCTGTTTCAGGACTTTTCCTAAAGGATGTTTTCACAGGCGCAACCACGCTTCTCTCTCAGGCAGAGGGGATGCCCGGGCAAAGAGGTTTTCACTCCATGCGGGTTTATTACACCATTCTACGGAGAATATGTTCAGGCAAGCGGCATCAGATTCGCAAAGAATGACTCTGATTTCCCAAAGAATGCTGTGCTTTCCTAGAGGGGATGCCCAGGCGAAGAGGCTTTCGCTCTATGCGGGATCCTCCCACTGGGCTGCCAATACTAGGTAAGGCAAGCAGCAATAGCAGCCCACAGAACCGACTCTTTTTTCCCAGCGACTGCTATGCTTTCGCAGAGGTTTTCCGCCTGGCCTGAAATGCACTTCGCTGCTTCTTCCTCAGCAAGGCTTTGGGCATTAGCTCTGACGCATCAGGTAAGTAGATTTGCGGGAGAGCTGGTGCCTCTTGGGCCTTGCTTCCCCGGGATCCATGGACGCACCCTGGGTTCAGCCTGCCAGGCCGAACTACGCAGACACATCCACAACCCTGCAACAGCGTGCGTGGCCTAGGATGACACTCCATGCCAACTGTCATCTCCTAGCCTAGTAAGGTTGGCTTTTTGCTCTGGTGGTCAGGCGGACTCGGGGACTAGGCCAGTGCCTTCCCCAAAGGAGAGGAGAGGCGACCGGATCCCTGCACAGCGCCCGTGCACGGGGATGTGGACCTGTGGGGGACTGTCCCCACTTCTTCCCCGACACACCCCCTGCCACCCCCAACGCTGCCACATCTTGGAGGAAGATGGCATCTTACTGCCCTTCTTCCAGGGAGCTGTATCTGCGAGTTCCGGGTATGGCGCCTGGTGTCAGGCCCACGTCTGCCCTACGGACACGTGTCCTTGGAGATGCTGTCCCCTTCGTAAGAGGCACAGAACAGGCCTGCCGTCTGCCCAGACTCCTTCCTTAGAGTGGAGTATGCGCGCCTGCCCTAGCCATCCCCTCGTGTCTTTCCAAAGCCAGGCTTCCGTCCCTACACACAGGAAGCGGGTGACACTTGTCTTGCAACCGTCCCGCTGTTCTCGCCAGTGCAGGCTCTCCTCCTTTGCGACTGTTTCCGGACAACAGCCACCGGCTCTTTCTCTTATCCCGGGGAGGAGTTCTGCTCATTCCCCAGACGTGTTCCTGGGAGCACAGTGACAGCTCTGTCCCTATCCTTAGGTCCCTTTATAGATGTGCATCCACGCTTCTCTCTCAGGCATTGGGGATGCTATGGTCAAGAGAATTTCGCTCCATGCGGGTTTCTTCCACCGTGCTGCGGAGACTAGCTCAGGCAAGCAGCAGCAGCATCCCACAAACCCGATTCAGATTTCCCTACGAATGCTGTGCTTTTCCAGAGGAGAAGCTTGGGCAAAGAGGCTTTCGCTGTATGCTGGTTTCTCCCACTGTGAGACTTGGCCTAGGCAAGCAGGAGCAGCAGCCCTCTGATTTCTAAGCAAATGGAGAGTGTGACACTTGTCTTGCCACCCGCCCGCTATTCTTGCCAGTGTAGGCTCTCCTGTTGCATGACCCTTTCCACACCGCAAGGACAAGGGCCACTTCTCTTCTCCTGGAGCGTCGTGCTACGCCTGGCCAAGACATGCTCTCAGGGAGTGCAGTGACAGACGTTTCCCTTTCCTTAAGGCTGTTTCCACAGGCGCAACAGCGCTTCTCTCTCAGGTAGAGGGGATGCCCGGGCAAAGACGATTTCGCTCCATGCGGGTTTATTACACCGTGCTTCGTAGACTATGTTCAGGCAAGCGACATCAGCATCGCACAGAACCGACTTTGATTTCCCAAACAATGCTGTGCTTTCCTAGAGGGGATGCCCAGGCAAAGAAGCTATCACTCCATGCGCAATTCACCCAGATGCTGCCAATACTAGGCTAAGGCCAGCAGCAACAACAGTCCACAGAACCGACTCTTTTTTCCTAGCGACTGCTATGCTTTAGCAGAGGTTTTCAGTTGGCCTGAACTGCACTTCGCTGCTTCTTCCTCAGCGAGGCTTTGGGCATTGGCTCTGTCGCCTCAGGGAAGTAGATGTGCAGGAGAGCTAGTGCCTCAAGAGAATTTCGCTCCATGCCGGGTTCTTCCACCGTGCTATGGAGGCTAGCTGAGGCAAAAAGCAGCAGCATCACACAAAGCGACTCAGATTTCCCAACGAATGCTCTGCTTTCCCAGAGGAGAAGCCTGGGTCAAAGAGGCTTTCGCTGTATGGTGGTTTCTCCACCTTGAGACTTGGCCTAGGCAAGCACGAGCAGATCCCGCAGAAGCGACTCTGATTTCTCAGCAAATGGATGGGGTGTCACTTGTCGGAACACCTGCCCGCTGTTCTTGCCATGGCAGACTCTCCTGATTCATGACCGTTTCCAGACAGCAAGGCCGAGCGACCCTTCTTTCTCCCGGAGCGCCGTGCTACGCCTGGCCCAGCAATGCTCCCAGGGAGCACAGTAACAGACATTTCCCTTTCCTTAAGGCTGTTTCCACAGACGCAACCACGCTTATCTCTCAGGCAGAGGGGATGCCCAGGAAAAGAGAATTACGCTCCATTCGGGTTTATTACACCGTGCTTCGGAGACTCTGTTCAGGCAAGCGGCATCAGCATCTCACAGAACAGACTCTGATTTCCCAAAGAATGCTGTGCTTTCCCTGAGGGGATGCGCTGGGAAAAAGGCTTTCGTTCTATGCGTGTTTCTCCCACCGTGCAGCCAATACTAGGCTAAGGCAAGGAGCAACAGCAGCCCACAGAACCGACTCTTTTTTTCCAGCGACTGCTATGCTTTCCCAGAGGTTTCAGCTTGGCCCGATTCGCACTTTGCTGCTGCTTTTTCAGCAAGGCTATGGCCGTTAGCTCTGTCGCGTCAGGGAAGTAGATCTGCGGGAGAGCTGGTGCCTCTTGTGCCTTGCTTTCCCGGGCTCCATGTTCGCATCCTGGTTCACCCTGCCAGGCCGAACTATGCAGACACAGCCACCACACGGCAGCAGCGTGCGTGGCCTAGGTTGACAGTCCATGCCAAATGCCATCTCCTGGCATAATAAGGGTCGACTTTTTGCTCTGGCGTTCAGGCGACTCGGGGACTAGGCCAGTGCCTTCCCCTTAGGAAAGGAGAGGCGACAGGATCCCTGCACAGCACCCTTGCACTGGGATGGGGAGCTGTGGGGGACTGTCCCCACTTCTTCCCCGACACACCCCCTACAATACACAACGCTGCCACATCTTGGAAAAAGATAGCATCTGACTGCCCTTTCTTCCAGGAAGCTGTATCTACGAGTTCCGGGTATGCGCCTGGTGTCAAGCCTACGTCTGCCCTAGGGACTGGTGGCCTTGGAGATGCTGTCCCCTTGGGACAGGAGGCACAGGACAGGCCTGACTTCTGGCCAGACTCCTTCCTCAGAGTGGAGTATATGCGCCTGCCCTAGCCGTCCCCTCGTGTCTTCCTTAAGCCAGATTTCCGTCTCTATGCACCGGGAGTGGGTGACGATTGTCTTGCCACCATCCCGCTGTTCTGGTCATGGCACACTCTCCTAATTTGCGACTTTTTCCCGACAACAAGACCAAAGGCTCCTTCTCTTCTCCCGGGGAGGCGTTCTGCTCCTTCCCCAACTTGCTTCTGGGAGCACGGTGATAGCCGTGTCCCTATTCTTAAGGCCCTTTCCAGATGTGCATCCACGCTTCTCTCTCAGGCAGTGGGGATGCGAAGGCCAAGAGAATTTCGCTCCATGTGGGTTTCTTCCACCGTGCTACGGAGTTAGCTCAGGCAAGAAGCAGCAGCATCCCACAAAGCGACTCAGATTTGCCAACGAATGCTGTGCTTTCCCAGAGGAGAAGCCTGTGCAAAGAGCCTTTCGCTGTATGGTGGTTTCTCCCACCTTGAGAATTGGCTTAGGGTATGGCGCCTGGTGGCAAGTCCTCGTCTGCCCTAGGTACAGGTGGCCTTGGAGATGCTGTGCCCTTGGGACAAGAGGCACAGGACAGGCCTGCCTTCTGACCAGACTCCTTCGTCAGAGTGGAGTATATGCGCCAGCCCTAGCTATCCCTCGTGTCTTCCTAAAGCCAAGATTCCCTCTCTTCGCACAGGGAGCGGGTGACGCTTGTCTTGCCACCGTCCGCTGTTCTCGCCAGGGCAGGCTCTCCTGCTTTGCGACTGTTTCCCGACAACAAGGCCAACGGCTCATTCTCTTCTCCCGGGGAGGCGTTCTGCTCCTTCCCCAGACTTGCTCTTGGGAAGCACGATGACAGCCGGTCTCTATCCTTATGGCCCTTTCCAAATGTGCATCCACGCTTCTCTCTCAGGCAGTGGGGATGTAGGGCCAAGAGAATTTCACTCCATGCGGGTTTCTTCCACCGTTCTACAGAGACTACTTCATGCAAGAGAGAGCAGCATCCTACAAAGCGACTCAGAATTCCGAACAAATGCTATGCTTTCCCAGAGGAGAAGCCTGGGCAAAGAGGCTTTCGCTGCACGGTGGCTTCTCCCACCTTGAGACTTGGCCTAGGCAAGCACGAGCAGCATCCCGCAGAAGCGACTCTGATTTCTCAGCAAATGGAGAGGTGACACTTGTCGTGTCAGCTACCCCGCTGTTCTTGCCATGGCAGGCTCTCCTGTTTCATGACAGTTTCCAGACAGCAAGGCAAAGCACCCCTTCTCTTCTCCCGGTGCGGCGTGCTACGACTGGCCCAGCAAATCTCCCAGGGAGCACAGTAACAGACGTTTCCCTTTCCTTAAGGCTGTTTCCACAGGCGCAACCACGCTTCTCTCTCAGGTAGAGGGGATGCCCGGGTAAAGAGGATTATGCTCCTTGCGGGTTTATTACACCGTGCTTCGGAGACTATGTTCAGGCACCGGCATCAGCATCACACAGAACCGACTCTGATTTCCCAAAGAATGCTGTGCTTTCCCTGAGGGGATGCCCGGGGAAAAAGGCTTTCTCTCTATGCGGGTTTCACCCACCGTGCTGCCAATACTAGGCTAAGGCGAGCAGCAACATCAGCCCACAGAACCTACTCTTTTTTCCCAGCGACTGCTATGCTTTCCCACAAGTTTTCAGCTTGGCCCGGTCCACACTTTGCTGCTGCTTCTTCAGCAAGGTTTTGGGCGTTTGCTCTGTCTCGACAGGGAAGTAGATCTGCGGGAGAGCTGGTGCCTCTTGGGCCTTGCATTCCCGGGCTCCATGTTTGCAACCTTGGTTCACCCTGTAGGCTGAACTACGGAGACACAGCCACCACCCTGCAGCAATGTGCGTGGCCTAAGTTGACAGTCCATGACATCTGCCATCTCATGGCGTAGTAAGGCTTGGCTTTTTGCTCTGGCGTTCAGGCGGACTCGGGGACGAGGCCAGTGCCTTCCCCTTAGGAAAGGAGAGGTGACAGGATCCCTGCACAGGGCACATGCACTTGGATGGGGAGCTGTTTGGGACTGTCCCCACTTCTTCCCCGACACACCCCCTGCCACCCCCAACGCTGCCCCATCCTGGAAAAAGATGGCATCTGACTGCCCTATCTTCCAGGGAGCTGTATCTATGAGTTCCGGGTATGGCGCTTGCTGGCAAGTCCATGTCTGCCCTGGGACAGGTGGCCTTGGAGATGCTGTCCCTTTGGGACAAGAGGCACAGAACAGGCCTGATTTCTGCTCAGACTCCTTTCTCAGAGTGGAGTATGCGCACCACCCCTAGCCGTCCTCTCATGTCTACCTATAACCAGGCTTCCGTCTACGCACAGGGAGCGGGTGACACTTGTCTTGCAACTGTCCCGCTGTTCTTGCCAGGGCAGGCTCTTCTACTTTGCGAATGTTTCTCGACAACAAGGCCAACGGCTCCTTCTCTTCTCCCGTGGAGACGTTCTGCTCCTTCTTCAGACTTGCTCTTTGGGAGCATGGTGACAGCCGTGTCCTTATCCTTAAGGCCTGTTCCAGGTGAGCATCCACGCTTCTCTCTCAGGCAATGGGGATGCCAGGGCCAAGAGAAATGCGCTCCGTGCGGGTTTCTTCCTCCGTGCTGTGGAGACTAGCACTGTCAAGCAGCAGCATCATCCCACAAACCCGATTCAGATTTCCCAACGAATGCTGTGCTTTCCCAGAGTAGAAGCCTGGGCAAAGAGGCTTTCGCTGTATGGTGGTTTCTCCCACTTTGAGTCTTGGCCTTGGCAAGAACGAGCAGCAGCCCGCAGAACCGACTCTGATTTCTAAGCAAACGGAGAGGGTGACACTTGTCTTGCCAACCACCCGCTATTCTGGCCTATGCAGGCTTTCCCGTTTCATGACTTTTCCTTAAGGCTGATTCCACAGCCGCACCCATGCTTCTCTCTCAGGTAGAGGGGATGCCCGGGCAAAGAGGATTTCACTCCATACAGTTTTATTACACCGTGCTTCGGAGACTATGTTCAGGCAAGCCACAACAGCATCGCACAGAACCCTCTCTGATTTCCCAAAGAATGCTGTGCTTTCCTAGAGGGGATGCCCAGCAAAGAGGCTTTCACTCTATGTGGGATTTTCCCACCGTTTTGCCAATATTAAGCTAAAGCAAGAGCAACAGCAGCCCACAGAAACGACTCTTTTTTCCTAGCGATTGCTATGCTTTCGCAGAGGTTTTCAGCTTGGCCTGAAACGCACTTCGCTGCAGCTTCCTCAGGAAGGATTGGTCTTTGGCTCTGTCACATCAGGGAAGTAGATCTGCGGGAGAGCTGGTGCCTCTTGGGCCTTGAATTCCCGGGCTCCATGATCGCACCCTGGGTTCACCCTGCCAGGCCAAACTACGCAGACACAGCCACAAGCCTGCAGCTGTGTGCGTAATCTAGGATGACAGTCCATGCCTACTGCCATCTCCTGGCGTAGTAAGCCTAGGCTTATGATCTGGTATTCAGGCGGACTCAACGACTAGGCCAGGGCCTTGCCCATAGGAGAGGAGAGGCGACAGCATCCCTGCACAGAGCCCGTGCACTGGGATGGGGAGCTGTGGGGGACTGTCCCCACTTCTTCCCCGACACACCCCATGCCACCCTCAACGCTGCCACATCTTGGAGGAAGATGGCATCTGACTGCCCTTTCTTCCAGGGATCTGTATCTGCGAGTTCCGGGTATGGCGCCTGGTGGCATGCCGACGTCTGCCCTAGGGACAGGTGGCCTTGGAGATCCTGTCCCCTTGGGACATGAGGCACAGAACAGGCCTGCCTTCTGCCCAGACTCCTTCTTCAGAGTGGAGTATGCGCGCCTGACCTAGCCGTCCCCTCGTGTCTTCCTTAAGCCAGGCTTCCGTCTCTACGCACAGGAAGCGGGTGACGATTTTCTTGCCACCATCCCGCTGTTCTCGCCAGTGCAGGCTCTCCTGTTTGCGACTGTTCCCGACAACAAGGCCAACGGCACCTTCTGTTCTCCCGTGGAGGCATTCTGTTCCTTCCTAAGGCTTGCTCCTGGGAGGATGGTGACAGCCGTGTCCCTATCCTTAAGGTCCATTCCAGATGTGCATCCACGCTTCTCTCTCAGGTAGTGGGGATGCTAGGGCCAAGAGAATTTCGCTCCATGTTGTTTCTTCCACAGTGCTACGTAGACTAGCTCAGCCAAGAAGCAGCAGCATCGCACAAAACGACACAGATTTCCAATGAATTCTATGCTTTCCCAGAGGAGAAGCCTGGGCAAAGAGGCTTTCGCTGTACGCTGGTTTCTCCCACCTTGAGACTTGGCCTAGGCAAGCACGAGCAGCAGCCCGTAGAAGTGACTCTGATTTCTCAGCAAATGGAAAGGGTGACACTTGTTGTGCTAGCTGCCCGCTTTCTTCCCATGGCAGGCTCTCCTGTATCATGACCGTTTCCAGAGCAAGGCCAAGCGCCCCTTCTCTTCTCCCGGAGTGACGTGTTATACCTGGCCCAGCAATGCTCCCAGGGAGCACAGTAACAGACGTTTCTCTTTCCTTAAGGCTGCTTCCACAGGCGCAACCACGCTTTTCTCTCAGGCAGAGAGGATGCCCAGACAAAGAGGATTATGCTCCATGCGGGTTTATTACACCAAGCTTCGGAGACTCTGTTCAGGCAAGCGGCATCAGCATCGCACAGAACCAACTCTGATTTCCAAAAGAATGCTGTGCTTTCCCTGAGGGAATGCCCGGGGTAAAAGGCTTTCACTCTATGCGGGTTTCTCCTACCGGGCTGCCAATACTAGGCTAAGGCAAGCAGCAACAGTAGCCCACAGAACCGACTCTTTTTTCCCAGAGACTGCTATGCTTTCTCAGAACTTTTCAGCTAGGCCCAATCCGCACTTCGCTGCTGCTTCTTCAGCAAGGATTTATGCTTTTTCATTGTGGCATCAGCGAAGTAGATTAGCAGGAGAGCTGGTGCGTCTTGGGCCTTGCTTTCCCATTCTCCATGGTCGCATCCTGGGTTCACCCTGCCAGGCCGAACTATGCAGACACAGCCACCACCCTGCAGCAGCGTGCGTGGCCTAGGATGACAGTCCATGCCAACTGCCATCTCCTGGCGTAGTAAGGCTTAGCTTCTTGCTCTGGCGTTCAGACGGACTTGGGGACTAGGCCAGTGCTTTCCCCTTAGGAAAGGAGAGGCGACAGAATCCCTGCACAGCGCACGTCGCTGGGATTGGGAGTTGTGGGGTACTGTTCCCACTTCTTCCCCGACACACCGCCTGTCACCCCTAACGCTGCCATATCTTGGAGGAAGATGGCATCTGAGTGCCCTATCTTCCAGGGAGCTGTATCTGCGAGTTCCGGGTATGGCGCCTGGTGGCAAGCCCACATATGCCCTAGGGACAGGTGGCCTTGGTGATGCTGTTCTCTAGGGACAGGTGGCCTTGGTGATGCTGTTCCCTTGGGTCAAGAGTCGCAGTACAGGCCTGACTTCTGCTCATATTCCTTCCTCAAATTGGAGTATGCGCGCCAGCCCTAGAGGTCCCCTCGTGTCTTCCTAAAGCCAGGCTTCCGTCTCTACGCCCAGGGAGCGGGTGACGCTTGTTGCCACCGTCCCGCTGTTCTCGCCAGGGCAGGCTCTCCTGCTTTGCGACTGTTTCCCGACAAAAAAGCCAACGGCTTCTTCTCTTCTCCCGGGGAGGCGTTCTGCTCCTTCCCCAGACTTGCTCTTGGGGAGCACGGTGACAGCCGTGTCCCTATCCTTAAGGCCCTTTCCAGATGTGCATCCACGCTTCTCTCTCAGGCAGTGGGGATGCTAGGGCCAAGAGAATTTCGCTCCATGCGGGTTTCTTCCATCGTGCTGCGGAGAATAGCTCAGGCAAGCAGCAGCAGCTTCCCACAAACCCGATTCAGATTGCCCAACGAATGCTGTGCTTTCCCAGAGGAGAAGCCTGGGCAAAGAGGCTTTCGCTGTATGGTGGTTTCTCCCACCTTGAGACTTGGCCTAGGCAAGCATGAGCAGCAGCCCGCAGAACCGACTCTGATTCCTAAGCAAACGGAGAGGGTGACACTTGTCTTGCCACCCGCCCGCGATTCTTGCCTATGCAGGCTCTCCTGTTCCATGTCTTTTTCCTAAGGCTGATTCCACAGGCGCAACCACGCTTCTCTCTCAGGTAGAGGCGATGCCCGGACAAAGAGGTTTTCACTCCAAGCGGGTTTATTACACCGTGCTTCGGAGACTATGTTCAGGCAAACGGCATCAGCATCGCACAGAACCGACGCTGATTTCCCAACGAATTCTCTGCTTTCCCAGAGGAGAGGCCTGGGCAAAGAGGCTTTCGCTGTATGCTGATTTCTCCCACCTTGATAGTTGGCCTTGGCAAGCACAAGCAGCATCCCGCAGAGGTATATGCTCCTGCCCTAGCCGTCCCCTCGTGTCTTCCTTAGCCAGGCTTCCATCACTACGCACAGGGAGTGGGTGACGATTGTCCTGCCACCATGCCATTGCTCTCGCCAGGGCAGGCTCTCCTGCTTTGCGAGTGTTTCCCGACAACAAGGCCAACGGCTCCTTCTCTTCTCCCGGGGAGGCATTCTGCTCCTTCCCCAGACTTGCTCCTGGGAGGACGGTGACTGCCGTGTCCCTATCCTTAAGGCCCTTTCCAGATGTGCATCCACGCTTCTCTCTCAGGCTGTGGGGATGCTAGGGCCAAGAGAATTTCGCTCAATGCGGGTTTCTTCCACAGAGTCTTCTGCTACAGAGACTAGCTCAGGCAAGAAGCAGCAGCATCCCACAAACCCGATTCAGATTTCTCAAGGAATGCTGTGCTTTCCCATAGTAGAATCCTGGGACAAAGAGGCTTTCGCTGTATGCTGGTTTCTCCAACATTCCGACTTGGCCTAAGCAAGCAGGAGCAGCAACCCGCAGAACGGACTATGATTTCTAAGGAAACGGAGAGGGTGAAACTTGTCTTGCCACCCGCATGCTATTCTTGCCTATGCAGGCTCTCCTGTTTCATGACTTTTCCCTAATGCTGTTTCCACAGGCCCAACCACGCTTTTCACTCAGGTAGAGGGGATGACCAGGCAAAGAGGCATTCTCTCTATGCGGGATTCTCCCACCGTGCTGCCAATAATAGGCTAAGGCAATCAGCAACAGCTGCCCACAGAACCGACTCTTTTTTCGTAGCGACTGCTATTCTTTCGCAGAGGTTTTCAGCTTAACTTGAACTGCACTTCGCTGCTGCTTCCTCAGCAAGGCTTTGGGCGTTTGCTCTCTCGCGTCAGGGAAGTAGATCTGTGGGAGACCTGGTGCCTCTTGGGCCTTGCTTTCCAGGGCTCTATGGTTGCACCCTGGGATCACCCTGCCAGGCCGAACTACGCAGACACAGCCACAAGCCTGCAGCAGCGTGCGTGGCCTAGAATGACACTCCATTTAAACTGCCATCTCCTGGCGTAGTAAGGCTTGGCTTTTTTCTCTGGCATTAAGGCGGACTCGGGGACTCGGCCATGCCTTCCCCAAAGGAGAGGGGAGGCGACTGGATCCCTGCACAGCGCCCGTGCACCTGGATGGGGAGCTGTAGGGGACTGTCCAAACTTCTTCCCCGACACACCCCAAGCCACCCCCAACACTTCCACATCTTGGAGGAAGATGGCATCTTTCTGACCTTTCTTCCAGGGAGCTGTATCTGCGAGTTCCGAGTATGGCGCTTGATGGCAAGCCCACGTCTGCCTTAGGGACAGGTGGCCTTGGAGGTGCTGTCCCCTTGGGACAAGAGGCACAGAACAGGCCTGCCTTCTGCCCAGAAACCTTCTTCAGAGTGGAGTATGGGCGCCTGCCCTAGCTGTCCCCTCGTGTCTTCCTAAAGCCAGGCTTCCATCTCTACGCACAGTTAGCGGGTGACGATTGTCTTGCCACCATCCCGCTGTTCTCGCCACGGCAGGCTCTATTGCTTTGCAACTGTTTCCCAACAACAAGGCCAACGGCTCCTTCTCTTCTCCCGGGGAAGGGGTCTGCTCCTCCCCTAGACTTGCTCCCGGGAGCACGGTCACAGCCGTATCCCTATCCTTATGGCCCTTTCATGATGTGCATCCACGCTTCTCTCTCAGGCAGTGGGGATGCTAGGGCCAAGAGAATTTCGCTCCATGCGTGTTTCTTCCACCGTTTTGCGGAGAATAGCTCAGGCAAGCAGCAGCAGCATCCCACAAACCCGATTCAGATTTCCCAACGATGCTGTGCTTTCCCAGAGTAGAAGCCTGGGAAAAGAGGCTTTCACTGTATGCTGGTTTCTCCCAATTTGAGACTTGGCCTATAGAGCATGAGCACCAGTCCATAGAACCGACTCTGATTTCTAAGCAAACGGAGAGGGTTACACTTGTCTTGCAACCCGCCTGCTATTCTTGCCAATGCAGGCTCTCCTGTTGCATGACTGTTTCCAGACTGCAAGGCCAAGGGCCCCTTCTGTTCTCCTGGAGCGGTGTGCTACCCCTGGCCCAGACATGCTCTCAGGGAAAGCGCAGTGAAAGATGTTTCCCTTTCCTTAAGGCTGTTTCACAGGCGCAACCACGCTTCTCTCTCAGGCAGAGGGGATGCCCAGGCAAAGAGTATTTCGCTCCATGTGGGTTTAATATACGGTGCTTTGGAGACTATGTTCAGGCAAGCGGCATCAGCATCGCACAGAACCGACTCTGATTTCCCAAAGAATGCTGTGCTTTCCTAGACTGGATGCCCAGACAAACAGGCTTTCACTCTAAGCCGTATTCTCCCACCGTGCTGCAAATACTAGGCTAAGGCATACAGCAACAGCAGCCCACAGAACCGACTCTTTTTCCTAGCCACTTCTATGCTTTCGCAGAAGTTCTCAGCTTGACCTGAACAGCACTTCGCTGCTGCTTCCTCAGCAAGGCTTTGGGCGTTTGCTCTGTCGTGTCAGGGAAGTAGATCTGCGGGAGAGCTGGTGCCTCTTGGGCCTTGCTTTCCCGGGCTCCATTGTCGCACCCTGGGATCACCCTGCCAGGCCGAACTACGCAGACACAGCCACAACCCTGCAGCAGAGTGCGTGGCCTAGGATGATACTCCATGCCAACTGCCATCTCCTGGTGTAGTAAGGCTTGGCTTTTTGCGCTGGCATTCAGGCGGACTCGGGGAATAGGCCAGTGCCTTCCCCATAGGAGAGGAGAGGTGACAGGATCCCTGCACAGCGCCCGTGCACTGGGATGGGGATTTGTGGCGGACTGTCCCCACTTCTTCCCCGACACACCCCGTGCCACCCCCAGTACTGCCACATCTTGGAGGAAGATGGCAACTGACTGCCCTTTCTTCCAGGGAGCTGTATCTGCGTGTTCCGGGTATGGAGCCTGGTGGCAAGCCCACGTCTGCCCGAGGGACAGGTGGCCTTGGAGATGCTGTCCCCTTGGGACAAGAGGCACAGAACAGGCCTGCCTTCTGCCCAGATCCTTCCTCAGAGTGGAGTATGCGCGATTGCCCTAGCCGGCTCCTCCTGTCTTCCTAAAGCCAGGCTTCCTTCCCAACGCACAGGAAGCGGGTGAGGTTGTCTTGCCACTGTCCTGCTGTTCTCGCCAGGGCAGGCTCTCCTGTTTTGCGACTGTTTCCCGACAACAAGGCCAACGGCTCCTTCTCTTCTTCCAGGAGGCGTTCTGCTCCTTCCCCAGACATGCTCTTGGGGAGCATGGTGACAGCCGTTTCCCTATCCTTAAGGCCCTTTCCAGATGTGCATCCACGGTTCGCTCTCAGGCAGTGGGGATGCTAGGGCCAAGAGAATTTCGCTCCATGCGGGTTTCTTCCACCGTGCTGCGGAGACTAGCTCAGACAAGTAGTAGCAGAATCCCACAAACCCGTTTCAGATTTCCCAACAAATGCTGTGCTTTCCCAGAGGCGAAGCCTGGGCAATGAGGCTTTCGCTGTATGCTGGTTTCTCCCACCTTGAGACTTAGCCTAGGTAAGCACGACCAGCACCCCGAAGAAGTGACTCTGATTTCTCAGCAAATGGAGAGGGTGACACTTGTCATGCCAGCTGCCCGCTGTTCTTGCCATGGCAGGCCTTCCTGTTACATAACCGTTTCCAGAGAGCAAGGCCAAGGGCCCCTTCTCTTCTCCCGGGGGGCGTGCTAGGCCTGGCCCAGCACTGCTCCCAGGGAGCAAGTAAAAGACGTTTCCCTTTCCTTAAGACTGTTTCCACAGGCGCAACCACGCTTCTCTCACAGGCAGAGGGGATGCCAAAAAAAGGATTACGCTCCGTGCGGGGTTATTACACCGAGCTTCGGAGACTATTTTCAGGAAAGCGGCAATAGCATCGCACAGATCCGACTCAGATTTCCCAAATATTGCAGTGCTTTCCTAGAGGGGATGCCCAGGCAAAGAGGCTTTTGCTCTATGCGGGATTCTCCCACCGTGCTTCCAATACTAGGCTAAAAGAAGCAGCAACAGAAGCCCACGGAACCGACTCTTTTTTCCTAGCGATTGCTATGCTCTCACAGAGGTTTTCAGCTTGGCTGAACCGCACTTCGCTGCAGCTTCCTCAGCAAGGCTTTGGGCGTTTGCTCTGTCGCGTCAGGGAAGTAGATCTGCGGGAGAGCTGTTGCCTCTTGGGCCTTGCTTCCCGGGCTCCATGGTCGCATCCTGGGTTCACACTGCGAGGCCGAACTACGCAGACACAGCCACAAGCATGCAGCAGAATGCGTGGCCTAGGATGACACTCAATGCCAAGTGCCATCTCCTGGCGTAGTAATGCTTGGCTTTTGCTCTGGCGTTCAGGCGGATTCGGGGACTAGGCCAGTCCTTCCCCTTAGGAAAGGAGAGGCACCAGGATCCCTGCACATCGCCCGTGCAGTGGGATGGGGAGCTGTGGAGGACTCTCCCCACTTCTTCCCCGACACACCCCCAGCCACCCTCCACAGTGCCATATCTTGGAGGACGATGGCAACTGACTGCCCTTTCTTCCAGGGAGCTGTATCTACGAGTTCTGGGTATGGCGCCTGGTGGCAAGCCCACGTCTGCCCTAGGGACAAGTGGCCTTGGAGATGCTGTCCCCTTGGGACAAGAGGCAGAGAAGAGGCCTGCCTTCTGCCCAGACTCCTTCCTCAGAGTGGAGTATGCACGCCTGCCCTAGCCGTCCCCTCGTGTATTCCTAAAGCCTAGCTTCCGTCTCTACGCACAGGGGGCGGGTGACGCTTGTCTTGCCACCATCCCGCTGTTCTCACCAGGGCAGGCTCTCCTGCTTTGCGACTGTTTCCCACAACAAGGCCAACGGCTCCTTCTCTTCTCCTGGGGAGTCGTTCTGCTCCTTCCCCAGACTTGTTCCTGGGGAGCGCGATGAAAGCCGTGTCCCTATCCTTAAGGCCCTTTCCAGATGTGCATCCACGCTTCTCTCTCAGGCAGTGGGGATGCTAGGGCCAAGACAATTTCGCCTCATGCGGGTTTCTTCCACCGTGCTACTGAGACTAGCTCAGGCAAGAAACAGCAGCATCCCACAAGCGACTCAGATTTCCGAACGAATGCTGTGCTATCCCAGAGGAGAAGCCTGGGCAAAGAGGCTTTCGCTGTAATGTGGTTTCTCCCACCTTGAGACTTGGCCTAGGCAGCACGAGCAGCAGCCTGCAGAACCGACTCTGATTTCTAAGCAAACGGAGAGGGTGACACTTGTCTTGCCACCCGCCCGTTATTCTTGCCTATGCAGGCACACCTGTGTCATGACTTTTCCTTAAGGCTGATTCTACACGTGCAACCACGCTTCTCTCTCAGGTAGAGGGGATGCCAGGGCAAAGAGGATTTCGCTCCATGTGGCTTTATTACACCGTGCTTCGGAGACTATGTTCAGGCAATCGGCATCTGCATCGCACAGAACTGACTCTGATTTCCCAAAGAACGCTGTGCTTTCCCTGAGGGGATTCCCAGGGAAAAAGGCTTTCGCTCTATGCGGGATTCTCCCACCGTGCTGCCAATACTAGGCTAAAGCAAGTAGCAACAGCAGCCTACAGAACCGACTCTTTTTTCCTAGCATTCGCTATTCTTTCGCAGAGGTTTTCAGCTTGGCCTGAACCGCACTGCGCTGCTGCTTCTTCAGCAAGTTTTTGGGCATTTGCTCTGTCGCGTCAGGGAAGTAGATTTGCGGGAGAGCTGGTGTGCCTTGTTCCTTGTATCCCGGGCACCATGGTCGCACCCTGGGTTCACCCTGCCAGGCAGAACTCGCAGACACAGCCAGAAGCCTGCAGCAGCGTGCGTGGCCTAGGATGACACTCCATGCCAACTGCCATCTCCTGGCCCGTAAGGCTTGGCTTTTTGCTCTGGCGTTCAGGCAGACTCGGGGACTAGGTCATTGCCTTCCCCATAGGAGAGGTTAGGCGACAGGATCCCTGCATACCGCCCGTGCACTGGGATGGGAAGCTGTGGGGGACTGTCCCCACTTCCTCACCGACACACCCCCTGCAAAGCCAAACGCTGCCACATCTAGGAGGAAGATGGCATCTGACTGCCCTTTCTTCCAGGGATCAGTATCTGAGAGTTCCGGGAATGGCTCCTGGTGCTTGGCCCACCTCTGCCCTAGGGAGAATTGGCCTTGGAGATGCTGTCCCCTTGGGACAAGAGGCACAGAACAGGCCTGCCATCTTCCCAGAGTCCTTCCTCAGAGTGTAGTATGCGCGCCTGCAATTGCCGTCCCCTCGTGTCTTCCCTAAGCCAGGCTTCCGTCTCTACGCACAGGGAGCGAGTGACACTTGTCTTGCCACCGTCCCGCTGTTCTCGCCAGGGCAGGCTCTCCTGCTTTGTGACTATTTCCGGACAACAAGGCCCACAGCGCCTTCTCTTCTCCAGGGTAGGCGTTCTGCTCCTTCCCAAGACTTGCTCTTGGGGAGCACGGTGAAAGCCGTGTCCCTTTCATTAAGGCCTTTTCTAGATGTGCATCCACGCTCTCACTCAGGCCGTGGGGATGCTAGGGCCAAGAGAATTTCACTCCATGCGGGTTTCTTCCACCGTGCTGCGGAGACTAGCTCAGGCAAGCAGCAACAGCATCCCACAAACCCGATTGAGATTTTCCAACGAATGCTGTACTTTCCCAGAGGAGAAGCCTGGGCAAAGAGTCTTTCGCTGTATGCTGGTTTCTCCCACTTTGATACATGGCCTAGCCAAGCAGAAGCAGCAGCGTATAGAACCGAGTCTGATTTCTAAGCAAATGGAGAGGGTGAAACTTGTCTTCCACCCGCCCGCTATTTTTGGCTATGCAGCCTCTCAGGTTTCAGGACTTTTCTTTAAGGCTGTTTACACATTCGCAACCCCGCTTCTCTCTCAGGAAGAGGGGATGCCGGGGAAAGAGGATTTCACTCCATGAGGGTTTATTACACCGTGCTTCGGAGACTATTTTCAGGTAAGCGGTATCAGCATCGCACAGAACAGACTCTGATTTCGCAAAGAATGCTGTGCTTTCCTAGACGGGATGCCCAGGCAAAGAGGCTTTCGCTCTATGCGGGATTCTCCCACCGTGCTGCCAATACAAGGCTAAAGCAAGCAGCAACAGCAGCCCACAGAACCGACTCTTTTTTCCTAGCGATTGCTATGTTTTCGCAGAGGTTTTCAGCTTGGCCTGAACTGCAATTCGCTGCAACTTCCTCAGCAAGGATTTGGGCTTTTGCTCTGTCACTTCAGGGAAATAGATCTGCGGGAGAACTGGTGCGTCTTGGGCCCTGCTTTCCCGGGCTCCATGGTCGCACCCTGGGTTCACCCTGCCAGCCTGCAATACGCAGACACAGCCACAAAACTGAAGCAGCGTGCGTGGCCTAGGAGGACACTCCATGCCAACGGCCATCTCCTGGCGTAGTCAGGTTTGACTTTTTGCTCTGGATTACAGGGGGACTCGGGGACTAGGCCAGTGCCTTACCTTAGTAAAGGAGAGGCGACAGGATCCCTGCACAGCGCCCGTGCACTGGGATGGTGAGTAGTGGGGGACTGTCCCCACTTCTTACCTGACACACCCCGGGCCAACCCCAAAGCTGCCACATCTTGGAGGAAGATGGCATCTGACTGCCCTTTCCTCCATGGAGCTGTATCTGCGAGTTCCTGGTATGGAGCCTGAGGCAAGCCCACGTCTGCCGTAGGGACAGGTGGCCTTGGAGATGCTGTCCCCTTGGGACAAGAGGCACAGAACCGGCCTGCCGTCTGCCCAGACTCCTTCCTGAAGGCGGAGTATGCGCGCCTGCCCTAGCCGTCCCCTCGTGTCTTCCTAAAGCCAGGCTTCCATCCCTACGCACAGGAAGCGGGTGAGGCTTGTCTTGCCACCGTCCCGCTGTTCTCGCCAGGGCAGATTCTCCTGCTTTGCCACTGTTTCCTGACAACACGGCAAACGGCTCCTTCTCTTCTCCCGTGGAGGCGTTCTGCTCCTTCCCCAGAATTGCTCTTGGGGAGCACGGTGACTGCCGTGTCCCTATCCTTAAGGACCTTTCTAGATATGCATCCACACTTCTCTCTCAGGCAGTGGGGTTGCTAGGGTCAAGCATTTCGCTCTATGCGGGTTTCTTTAACCGAGCGGCGGAGACTAGCTCAGGCAAGAAGTAGCAGCATCCCACAAACCCGATTGAGATTTACCAATGAATGCTGTGCTTTCCTAGAAGAGAAGACTGGGCAAAGAGGCTTTCTCTGTATGCTGGTTTCTCCCACCTTGAGACTTGGCCTAGGCAAGCACGAGCAGCAGGGCACAGAACCGACTCTGATTTCTAAACAAACGGAGAGGGTGACCCTTGTCTTGCCAACCGCCCGCTATTCTTGCCTATGCAGGCTCTCCTGTTTCATGACTTTTCCTTAAGGCTGTTTCCACAGGCACAACCACGCTTCTCTCTCAGGTAGAGGGGATGCCCGGGCAAAGAGGATTTCGCTGCATGCGGGTTTATTACACCGTTCTTCAGAGACTATGTTCAGGCAAGCGGCATCAGCATCACACAGAACCGACTCTGATTTCCCAAAGAATGCTGTGCTTTCCTAGAGGGGATGCCCAGGCAAAGAGGCTTTCGCTCTATGAGGGATTCTCCCACCGTGCTGCCAATACTAGGCTAAAGTAAGCAACAATATCAGCCCACACAACCGCCTATTCTTTCCTAGCATTTGCTATGCTTTCGCAAAGGTTTTCAGCTTGGCCTGAACCACACTGCGCTGCTGCTTCCTCAGAAAGGATTTGGGCGTTTGCTCTGTTGCGTCAGGGAACTAGATCTGTGGTAGAGCTGGTGACTCTTGGTCCTTGCTTTCCCGGGCTCCATCATCGCATCCTGGGTTCACCCTGCCAGGGCGAACTACACAGACACAGTCACAGGACTGCAGCTGCGTGCGTGGCCTAGGATGACAGTCCATGCCAACTGCCATCTCCTGGCGTAGTAAGGCTTGGCTTTTTGCTCTGGCGTACAGGCGGACTTGGAAACTAGGCCAGTGCCTTCCCCTTAGGAAAGGATAGGCGACAGGATCCCTGCACAGCGCCCGTGCACTGGGATGGGGAGCTGTGGAGGACTGTCGCCACTTCTTGCCCCACACACCCCCTGCCAACCACAACGCTGCCACATCTTGTAGGAAGATGGCATCTAACTGCCCTTTCTTCCAGGGAGCTCTATCTACGAGTTCCAGTTATGGAGCCTGGTGGCAAGCCCACGTCTGCCCTAGGGAAAGTTGGCCTTGGAGATGCTGTCCCCTTGGGTCAAGAGTCACAGAACAGGCCTGCCTTTTGCTCAGACTCCTTCCTCATAATGGAGTATGCGCGCCAGCCCAAGCCATCCCCTCGTGTCTTCCTAAACCAAGGCTTCCGTCTCTTAGCTCAGGGAGCGGGTGACGATTGTCTTGCCACATTCCCGCTGTTCTCGCCAGGGCAGGCTCTCCTGCTTTGGGACTGTTTCCTGACAACAAGGCCAACGGCTCATTCTCTTCTCCCGGGGAGGCGTTCTGCTCCTTCCCCAGACTTGCTCTTGGGGAGCACGGTGACAGCCGTGTGCCTATCCTTAAGGCCCTTTCCAGATGATCATCCACGCTTCTCTCTCAGGCAGTGGGGATGCTGGGGCCAAGAGAATTTCGCTCCATGCGCGTTTCTTCAAACGTACTGCGGAGACTAGCTCAGGCAAGCAGCAGCAGCATCCCACAAACCCGTTTCAGATTTCCCAACGAATGCTGTGTTTTACCAGAGGAGAAGCCTGGACAAAGTGGCTTTCACTGTATGGTGGTTTCTCCCACATTGAGACTTGGGCTAGGCAAGCACGAGCAGCAGCCCGCAGAACCGACTCTGATTTCTAAGCAAACGGAGAGGGTGACACTTGTCTTGCCACCTGCCCGCTGTTCTTCCCTATGCAAGCTCTCCTGTTTCATGACTTTTCCTTAAGGCTGATTCCTTAGGCGCAACCACGTTTCTCTCTCAGGTAGAGGCGATGCCCGGGCAAAGAGGTTTTCGCTCCATACGGGTTTATTACACCCTGCTTTGGAAACTATGTTCAGGCAAGTGACATCAGCATCGCACAGAACCGACTCTGATTTTCCAAAGAATGCTGTGCTTTCCTAGAGGGGATGCCCAGGCAAAGAGGCTTTCGCTCTATGCGGGATGCTCCCACCGTGCTGCCAATAGTAGGCTAAAGCAAGCAGCAACAGCAGCCCACAGAACTGACTCTTTTTTCCCAGCGACTGCTATGCTTTCCCAGAGGTTTTCAGCATGGCCTGAACCGCACTTCGCCTCTAATTCCTCAGTAAGGATTTGGGCGTTTGCTCTGTCGCGTCAGGGAATTAGATCTGCGGGAGATCTAGTGCTTCTTGGGCCTTGCTTTCCCGGGCTCTATGGTCGCATCCTGGGTTCACCCTACCAGGCGGAACTATGCGGACACAGCCATAAGCCTGCAGCAGCGTGTGGCCTATTATGACAATCCATGCCACTGCCATCTCCTGGCGTAGTAAGGCTTGGCTTATGATCTGGCGTTCAGGCAGACTCGGGGACTAGGCCAGTGCCTTCCCCATAGGAGAGGAGAGGCGACAGTATCCCTGCACAGAGCCCGTGCATTGCGATGGGGAGCTGTGGGGGACTGTCCCCACTTCTTCCCCGACACACACCCAGCCACCCCCACACTGCCACATCTTGGACTATGATGGCATCTGACAGCCCTTTCTTCAGGGAGCTGTATCTGCGAGTTCCGGTTATAGCACCTGGTGGCATGCCCACGTCTGCCCTAGGGACAGGTGTCCTTGGAGATGCTGTCCCCTTGGGACAAGAGGCACAGAACAGGCCTGCCTTCTGCCCAGACCCCTTCCTCAGAGTGGAGTATGCGCACCTGAACTAGCCGTCCCCTCGTGTCTTCCTTAAGCCAGGCTTCCGTCTCTACGCACAGGGATCGGGTGACGATTGTCTTGCCACCATCCCGCGGCTCTCGCCATGGCAGACTCTCCTGCTTTGTGACTGTTTCCCGACAACAAGGCCAACGGCTCCTTCTCTTCTCACGGGGAGGCGTTCTGCTCCTTCCGCAGACTTGCTACTGGGAGGACGGTGACAGCCGTGTCCCTATCCTTAAGGCCCTTTCCAGATGTGCATCCACGCTTCTCTCTCAGGCAGTGGGGATGCTAAGGACAAGAGAATTTCGCTCCATGCTGGTTTCTTCCACCGTGCTATGGAGACTAGCTCAGGCAAGAAGCAGCAGCATCCCACAAAGCGCCTCAGATTTCCCAACGAATGCTATGCTTTCCCAGAGGAGAGGCCTGGGCAAAGAGGCTTTCGCTGTACGCTGGTTTCTCCCACCTTGAGACTTCGCCTAGTTAAACACGAGCAGCAGCCCGCAGAAGTGACTCTGATTTCTCAGCAAATGGAGAGGATGACACTTGTCATGCCAGCTGCCCGCTCTTCTTGCCATGGCAAGTTCTCCTGTTTCAATACCGTTTCCAGACAGCAAGGCCAAGGGCCCCTTCTATTTTCCTGGACCGGCGGGCTACAGCAGGCCCAGCAATGCTCCCAAGGAGCACAGTAACAGACGTTTCCCTTTACTGAAGGCTGTTTCCGCTGGTGCAACCACGCTTCTCTCTGAGACAGAGAGGATGCCCAGGCAAAGAGGATTATGCTCCATGTGGCTTTATTACACCGAGCTTCGGAGACTAAGTTCAGGTAAGCAGCATCAGCATCGCACAGAACCGAATCTGATTTCCCAAAGAATGCTGTACTTTCCCTGAGGGGATGCCCGGGGAGAAAGGCTTTCGCTCTATGAGGGTTTCTTCCACTGTGCTGCCAATACTAGGCTAGGAAGCAGCAACAGCAGCCCACAGAACCGACTCTTTTTTCCCAGTGACTGCTATGCTTTAGAAGAGGTTTTCAGCTTGGCCCGATCCGCTCTTCGATACTGCTTCTTCAGCAAGGCTTTTGCCATTTGCTCTGTCGCGTCTGGGAAGTAGATCTGCGGGACAGCTGGTGCGTCTTGGCCCTTGCTTTCCCGGGCTCCGTGGTCGCATCCTGGGTTTACACTGCCTCGCCGACTATGCAGACACAGCCACCAGCCTGCAGCATCATGCGTGGCCAGGGTGACAGTCCATGCCAACTGCCATCTCCTGGCATAGTAAGGCTTGGCTTTTTGCTCTGGCGTTCAGGCAGACTCGGGGACTAGGCCAGTGCCTTTACCTTAGGAAAGGAGAGGCGACAGGATCCGTGCACAGCACCCGTGCACTGGGATGGGGAGCTGTGGGGGACTCTCCCCACTTCTTCCGCGACACACACCCTGCCTCTCCTAACGCTGCCACATCTTGGAGGAAGGTGGCATCTGACTGCCCTTTCTTCCAGGGAGCTGTATCTGCGAGTTCCGGGTATGGCGCCTGGTGGCAAGCCCACGTCTGCCCTAGGGATAGGTGGACTTGGAGATGCTGTCCCCTTGGGAAAAGAGGCACAGAACAGGCCTGCCTTCTGCCCAGACTACGTCCTCAGAGTGGAATATGCGCTCCAGCCCTAGCCGTCCGCTCCTGTCTTCCTAAAGCCAGGATTCCGTCTCTATGCACAAGACGCTTGTCTTGCCACATTCCCGGTGTTCTCGCCAGGTCAGGCTCTCCTATTTGCGACTGTTTCCCAACAACAAGTCCAACGGCTCCTTCTCTTCTCCTGGGGAGGCATTCAGCTCTTCCCCAGACTTGCTCTTGGGGAGCACGGTGACAGCCGTGTCCCTATCCTTAAGGCCCTTTCCAGATGTGTATCCACGCTTCACTCTCAGGCAGTGGGGATGCTAGGGCCAAGAGAATTTCGCTCCATGCGGGTTTCTTCCACCATGCTGCGGAGACTAGCTCAGGCAAGCAGAAGCAGCATCCAACAATGCGACTCAGATTTCCCAATGAATGCTGTGCTTTCCCAGAGGAGAGGCCTGGGCAGAGAGGCTTTCGCTGTACGCTGGTTACTCCCACCTTGAGTCTTGGCCTAGGCAAGCATGAGCAGCAGCCCGCAGAAGTGACTCTGATTTCTCAGCAAATGGAGAGGGTGACACTTGTCGTGCCAGCTGTCCGCTGTTCTTGCCATGGCAGGCTCTCCTGTTTCATGACCGTTTCCAGGCAGCAAGACCAAGGGCCACTTCTCTGATCCCGGAGCGGCGTGCTATGCCTGGCCCAGCAATGCTCCCCGGGAGCACAGTATCAGATGTTTACCTTTCCTTAGCTGTTTCCACAAGTGCACCACGCTTCTCTCTCAGGCAGAGGGGATGCCCAGGCAAAGAGGATTACGCTCCATGCGAGTTTTTTACGCCGTGCTTCGGTGACTGTGTTCAGGGAAGCGGCATCAGCATCACACAGAACCGACTCTGATTTCTGAAAGAATGCTGTGCTTTCCCTGAGGGGATGCCCGGGGAAAAAGGCTTTCACTCTATGGGGGTTTCTCCCACAGTGCTGTCAATACTAGGCTAAGGCAAGCAGCAACAGCAGCCCTCAGAACCGACTCATTTTTCCCAGCGAGTGCTATGCTTTCCAAGAGGTTTTTAGCGCGGCCCGATCCGCACTTCGCTAATGCTTCTTCAACAAGACTTTGGGCGTGTGCTCTGTCACGTCAGGGAGTAGATCTGTGGGCGAGCTGGTGCATCTTGGGCCTTGCATTCCCGGGCTCCGTGGTCGCATCCTGGGTTCACCCTGCCAGGCCGAACTACGCAGACACAGCCACCAACCTGCAGCAGTGTGCGTGGCCTAGGATAACAGTCCATGCCAACTGCCATCTCCTGGCGTAGTCAGGCTTCGCTTTTTTCTCTGGCATTTTGGCGGACTCGGGGAGTAGGCCAGTGCTTTCTTATTAGGAAAGGAGAGGCGACAGGATCCCTGCACAGCGCCTGTGCCCTGGGATGGGGAGCTGTGGGGGGCTGTCCCCACCTCTTCCCTGACACACCCCGTGCCACCTCCAACGCTGCCACATCTTGGAGGAAGATGGCATCTGACCGCTCTTTTCCAGGGAGCTGTATCTGTGAGTTCCGGGTATGGCGCCTGGTGAAAAGCCCACGTCTGCCCTGGGACAGGTGGCATTGGAGATCTATCCCATTAGGGACAAGAGGCTTAGAAGAGGCCTGCCTTCTGCCCAGAATCCTTCCTCAGAGTGGAGTATGCGCACCTGCCCTAGCCGTCCCCTCGTGACTTCCTTAAGCCAGGCCTCCGTCTCTACACACAGGGAGTGGGTGTCGATTGTCTTGCCACCATCCCGCTGTTTTCGCCAGGGCAGGCTCTCCTGCTTTGCGAATATTTCCGGACAACAAGTCAACGGCTCCGTCTCTTCTCCTGGTGAGGCGTTCTGCTCCTTCCCCAGTCTTTCTCCTAGGAGCACGGTGACAGCCGTGTCCCTATCCTTAAGGCCCTTTCCAGTTGTGCATCCACGCTTCTCTCTCAGGCTGTGGGGATGCAAGGGCCAAGAGAATTTCGCTCAATGCGGGTTTCCTCCACCGTGCTACGGAGACGAACTCAGGAAGAAGCAGCAGCACTCCCAAAGCGATTCAGATTTCCCAACGAATGCTGTGCATTTCCAGAGGAGAAGCCTGGTCAAAGAGGCTTTCACTGTACATTGGTTTCTCCTACCTTGAGACATTCCCTAGGCAAGCACGTGAAGCAGCCCACAGAAGCGACACTGATTTCTTAGAAAATGGAGAGGGTGACACTTGTCGTGACAGCTGTCCGCTGTTCTTGCCATGGCAGGCTCTCCTGTTTCATGACCGTTTCCAGACAGCAAGGCCAAGGGCCCCTTTTCATCCAGGAACGGCGTGCTACGCCTGGCCCATCAATGCTCTAAGAGAACACAGTAACCGACGTTTCCCGTGCCTTAAGGCTGTTTCCACAGGCTCAACCGCGCTTCTCTCTCAGGCAGAGGGGATGCCCAGGCAAAGAGGACTACGCTCCATGTGGGTATATTACACGGTGCTTCAGAGACTATGTTCAGGCAAGCGGCATCAGTATCGCACAGAACCGACCCTGATTTCCGAAAGAATGCTGTGCTTTCCCTGAGGGGATGCCCGGGGAAGAAGGCTTTCGCTCTATGCGGGTTTCTCCCACCGTGCTGCCAATACTAGGCTAAGGCAAGCAGCAACAGCAGCCCACAGAACCGACTCTTTTTTCCCAGCGACTGCTATGCTTTCCCAGAGGTTTTCAGCTTGGCCAGATCCGCACTTTGCTGCTGCTTCTTTAGCAAGGCTTTGGGAGTGTGCTCTGTCGCGTCAGGGAAGTAGATCTCTGGGAGTGCTGGTGCGTCTTGGGCCTTGCTCTCCCGGGCTCCATGGTCGCATCCTGGTTCACCCAGCCAGGCCGACCTATGCAGACACAGCCACCACCCTGCAGCAGCGTGCATGGCCTAGGATGACACTCCATGCCAACTGCCATCTCCTGGTGTAATAAGGCTTGGCTTTTGATCTGGCGTTAGGCGGACTCGGAGACTAGGCCAGTGCCTTCCCCTTAGAAAGGATAGGCAACAGGATCCCTGCACAGCGCCCGTGCAATGGGATGAGGAGCTGTGGGGACTGTCCCACTTCTCCCCAGTTACAGCCCCAGCCACCCCCAAAGCTCCCACATCTTGGAGGAGGATGGTATCTGACTGCCCTTTCTTCCAGGGAGCTGTATCTGCGAGTTCCATGTACGGCACCTGGTGGCAAGCCCACGTCTGCCCTAGGGACAGGTGGCCTTGGACATGCTGTCCCCTTGGGACAAGAGGCACAGAACAAGCCTGCCTTCTGCCCGGACTCCTTCCTCCGAGTGGAGTATGCGCACCTGCCTTAGCCGTTCCCTCTTGTCTTCCTTAAGCCAGGCTTCTGTCTCTACGCACAGGGAGGGGGTGAAGATTGTCTTGCCACCAACCCGCTGTTCTCGCCAGGGTAGGTCTCCTGCTTTGGGACTGTTTCCCGACAACAAGGCCAAGGGCTCCTTCTCTTCTCCCGGGGAGGCGTTCTGTTCCAGTCCCAGAGTTGCTCCTAGGAGCACGTGACAGCCGTGTCCCTATCCTTAAGGCCTGTACCAGATGTGCATCCACGCTTCTCTCTCAGGCACGGGGATGCTAGGGCCAAGAGAATTTCGCTCCATGCGGGTTACTTCCACCCTGCTGCAGAGACTACCTCAGGCAAGCAACAGCAGCATCCCACAAAGCGCCTCAGATTTCCCAACGAATTCTGTGCTTTCACAGAGGAGAAGCCTGGGCAAAGAGGCTTTCGCTGTATGCTGGTTTCACCCACCTTGAGACTTGGCCTAGTCAAGCACGTGCAGCAGCCCGAAGAACGGACTCTGATTTCTAAGGAAACGGAGAGGGTGACACTTGTCTTGCCACCCGCCCGCTATTTTTGCCTATGCAGGCTCTCCTGTATCATGACTTTTCCTTTAGGCTGTTTCCACAGGTGCAACCACACTTCTCTCTCAGGTAGAGAGGATGCCCAGGCAAAGAGGATTTCGCTCCATGCGGGTTTATTACACCTTGCTTCGGAGACTATGTTCAGGCAAGCGGCATCAGCATCGCACAAATCCGACTCTGATTTCCCAATGAATGCTGTGCTTTCCCTGAGGGGATGCGCGGGGAAAAAGGCTTTCGCTCTATGCGGGTTTCTCCAACCGTGCTGCCAATACTTGGCTAAGGCAAGCAGCAACAGCACCCACAGAACCGACTATTTTTTCCCAGCGACTGCTATGCTTCTCAGAGGTTTTCAGCTTGGCCCGATCCGCACTTCGCCGTTGCTTCTTAAGCAATGCTTTTAGCGTTTGCTCTCGCGACAGGGAAGTAGATCTGCGGGAGAGCTGGTGCCTCTTGGGCCTTGCTTTCCTGGGCTGCATGGTCGCATCCTGGATTCACCCTGCCAGGCCTAACTACGCATACACAGACACCACCCTGCAACTGCGTGCGTGGCCTGGATGACAGTCCATGCCAAATGCCATCTCCTGGCATAGTAAGGCTTGGCTTTTTGCTCTGGCCTTAATGCGGACTCGGGGAATAGGCCAGTGCCTTCCCTTTAGGAAAGGAGAGGCGACAGTATCCCTGCACAGCTCCCATGCATAGGGATGGTGAGCTGTGGGGGACTTCGCCACTTCTTCAAAGACACACACCCTGCCACCCACAACGCTGCCATATCGTGGAAGAAGATGACATCTGACTGCCCTTTCTTCCAGGGAGAGGTATCTGCGTGTTCCGGGTATGGCTCCTGGTGGTAAGCCCACGTATGCCCTAGGGACAGGTAGCCTTGGAGATGCTTTCCCCTGGGAACAAGAGGCACAGTACAGGCCTGCCTTCTGCCCAGACTCCTTCCTCAGAGTGGAGTATGCGCGCCAGCCCTAGCCGCACAGAACCGACTCTGATTTCCCAACGAATGCTGTGCTTTCCCAGAAGAGAAGGCTGGGCTAAGAGGCTTTCACTGTTTGCTGGTTTCTCCCACCTTGAGATTTGGCCTAGGCAAGCACGAGCAGCAACCCGCAGAACCGACTCTTATTTCTAAACTAACGCAGAGGGTGACACTTGTCTTTCCAAACGTTCACTATTTTTGCCTATGCAGGCTCTCTTGTTTCAGGACTTTTCCTTAAGGCTGTATCCACAGGCGCAACCACGGTTCTCTCTCAGGTAGAGGGGATGCCCGTACAAAGAGGATTTCGCTCCATGCGGGTTAATTACACCGTGCTTCGGAGACTATGTTCAGGCAAGCGGCATCAGCATTGCACAGAACCGAATCTGATTTCAAAAAGAATGCTGTGCTTCCCTAGAGCGATGCCCAGGCAAGAAGGCTTTCGCTCTATGCGGGATTCTCCCACCGTGCTGCCAATACCAGGCTAAGGCAAGCAGCAACAACAGCCCACAGAACCGACTCTATTTTCCTAGCGACTGCTATGCTTTCGCAGAAGTTTTCAGCATGGCCTGAAACGCACTTCGCTGTTGCTTCCACAGCAAGGCTTTGGGCCTTTGCTCTGTCACGTCAGGGAGTAGATCTGCGGGAGAGCTGGTGTCCCTTTGTCCTTGCTTTCCCGGGCTCCATGGTCGCATCCTGGCTTCACCCTGCCAGGCCGAACTACGCAGATCCAGCCACAACCCTGCAGTACGGTGCGTGGCCTAGGATGACAGTCCATGCCAACTGCAATCTCCTGGCGTAGTAAGGTTTGGCTTTTTGCTCTGACGTTCAGGCGGACTCGTGGACTAGGCCAGTGCCTTCCCCTTAGGAGAGGAGAGGCGACAGGATCCCTACACAGCGCCCGTGCACTGGAATAAGGATCTGTGGGGGACTGGCCCCACTTTTTCCCTGACACACCCGCTGCCACCCCCAACGCTGCCACCTCTTGGAGGAAGATGGCATCTGACTGCCCATTCTTCCAGGGAGCTTTATCTGCGAGTTCCCCGTATCGAGCCTGGTGGCAAGCTCATGTCTGCCCTAGGGACAGGTGGCCGTGGAGATGCTGTCCCCTTGGGACAAGAGGCACAGAACAAGAATGCCGTCTGCCCAGACTCTTTCCTCAGAGTGGAGTATGCGCGCCTGTACTAGCCGTCCCCTCGTGTCTTTCTAAAGCCAGGCTTCTGTCCCTACGCACAGGAATTGGGTGATGCATGTCCTGCCACTGTCCCGCTGTTCTCGCCAGGGCAGGCTCTCCTGCTTTGCGACTGTTCCCGACAACAAGGCCAACGGCTCCTTCTCTTCTCCCGGGGAGGCGTTCTGCTCCTTCCCCAGACTTGCTCTTGTGGAGCATGGTGACAGCCGTGTCGTTATCCTTAACGCCCTTTCCAGATGTGCATCTACACTTCTCTCTCAGGCAATGGGGATGCTATGCCTGAGAGAATTTGGCTCCATGCCGGTTCTTCCACCGTACTGCGGAGACTAGCTCAGGCAAGCAGCAGCAGCATCCCACAAACCCATTTCAGATTTCCCAACGAATGCGGTGCTTTCCCAGAGGAGAAGCCTTGGCAAAGAGGCTTTCGCTGTATGCTGGTTTCTCCCACCTTGATACTTGGCCTAGGCAAGCACGAGCAGCAGCCCGCAGAACCGACTCTGATTTCTAAGGAAACAGAGGGTGACACTTGTCTTGCAAACCGCCCGCTATTCCGTCCTATGCAGGCTCTCCTCTTTCATGACTTTTCCTTAAGGCTGTTCCGGGTATGGCGCCTGGTGGAAGGCCCACATCTGCCCTAGGGACAGGCGGCCTTGGAGATGCTGTCACCTTGGGACAAAAGGCACAGAACTGGCCTGCTTTCTGCCAAGACTCCTTCCTCAGAATGGAGTATGAGCGTCTGCCCTAGCCGTCCCCTCGTATCTTCCTTAAGCCAGGCTTCCGACACCACGCACAAGGAGCGGGAGTCGATTGTCTTGTCACCATCCCGCTGTTCTCGCCAGGGCAGGATCTCCTGATTTTCGACTGTTTCCCGACAAAAAGGCCAACGGCTCCTTCTCTTCTCCCGGGGAGGCGTTCGACTTCTTCCCCAGACTTGCTCCTGGGAGCATGGTGACAGCCATGTCCCTATCCCTTAGTCCCTTTCCAGATGTGCATCCATGCTTCTCCCTCAGGCAGTGGGGATGCTAGGGCCAAGAGAATTTCGGTCCATGCGGGTTTCTTCCACTGTGCTGCATAGACTAGCTCAGGCAAGGAGCAGCATCCCACAAACCTGATTCAGATTTCCCAACGAATGCTGTGCTTTCCCAGAGGAGAAGCCTGGGCAAAGAGGCTTTCACTGTACGGTGGTTTCTCCCACCTTGAGACTTGGCCTAGGCAAACACGAGCAGCAGCCCGCAGAACCGACTCTGATTTCTAAGCAAACGGAGAGGGTGACACTTGTCTTGCCACCCGCCCGCTATTCTTGACAATGCAGGCTCTCCTGTTACATTAACCTTTCCAGACAGTAAGGCCAACGGCCCGTTCTCTTCTCATGGAGCGGCGTGCTACGCCTGGCCCAGACATGCTCTCAGGGAGCGCAGTGACAGATGTTTCCCTTTCCTTATGGCTGTTTCCACAGGCGCAACCACGTTTCTCTATCAGGCAGAGGGGATGCCCGGGTAAAGTGGTTTTCGATCCATGCGGGTTTATTACACTGTGCTTCGGAGACTATGTTCAGGCAAGCGGCATCAGCATCGCACAGAACCGACTCTGATTTCCCAAAGAATGCTATGCTTTCCTAGAGGGGATGCCCAGGCAAAGAGGTTTTCGCTCAATGCGTGATTCTCGCACAGTGCTGCCAATAGTAAGCTAAGGAAATAGCAACAACAGCACACAGAACCGTCTCATTTTTCCTAGCGACTGCTATGCTTTCACAGAGGTTTTCAGCTTGGCCTGAACCGAACTTCCTTGCTGCTTCCTCAGTAAGGCTTTGGGCGTTCGCCCTGTCGTGTCAGGGAAGTAGAACTGCGGGAGAGCTGGTTCCTCTTGGGCTTTGCTTTCCCGGGCTCCATGGTCAGACCCTGGGGTCATACTGCCATGCTAAACTACGCAGACACAGCCACAACCCTACAGCAGCATGCGTGGCCTAGGATGACACTCCATGCCAACTAACATCTCCTGGCCTAGTAAGGCTTGGCTTTTTGCTCTGGCGTTCAGGCGGACTCGGGGACTAGGCCAGTGCCTTCTCCTTAGGAAAGGAAAGGCGACAGGATCCCTGGACTGCGCCCGTACACTTGGATGGGGAGCTGTGGGGGCTGTCCCCACTTCTTCCCCGACAGACCTCCTGCCACCCCCAAGGCTTCCACATCTTGGAGGAAGATGGCATCCGACTGACCTTTCTTTTAGGGCACTGTATCTTCGAGTTCCGGGTATGGAGCCTGGTGGCAGGCCCTCGTCTGCCCTAGGGACAGGTGGCCGTGGAGATGCTCTCCCCTTGGGAAAAGATGCACAAAAGAGGCCTGCCGTCTGTCCAGACTCCTTCCTCGATGTGGAGTTGCGCGCCTGCCCTAACCGTCCCCTCGTGTCTTCCTAAAGCCAGGCTTCCGTCCCTATGCACAGGTATCGGGTGACGCATGTCTTCCCACTGTCCCGCTGTTCTCGCAAGGGCAGGCTCTCCTGCTATGCGACTGTTTCCCGACAACAAGGCCAACGGCTCCTTCTCTTCTCCCGGGGAGGCGTTCTGCTCCTTCCCCAGACTTTTACTTGGGGAACACGGTGCCAGCCGTATCCCTATCCTTAAGGCCCTTAATAGATGTGCATCCACGCTTCTCTCTCAGGATGTGGGGATGCTAGTGCCAAGAGAATTGCAGTCCAGGCGGGTTTCTTCCACCGAGATGCAGAGACTAGCTCAGCCAAGCAGCAGCAGCATCATACAAACCCGATTCAGATTTCCCAACGAATGTTGTACTTTCCCATACTAGAAGCCTGGG
This sequence comes from Neogale vison, assembly GCF_020171115.1. Taxonomy (NCBI): domain Eukaryota; kingdom Metazoa; phylum Chordata; class Mammalia; order Carnivora; family Mustelidae; genus Neogale; species Neogale vison. Next base: position 41,538,113 of record NC_058104.1, read on the forward strand.
AAAATAGGCTTTCTCTGTATGCTGGTTTCTCCCACTTTCAGACTTGGACTAGGCAAGCAGGAGCAGCATCCCGCAGAACCAACTCTGATTTTTAAGCAAACGGAGAGGGTGACACTTGTCTTGCCACCCGCCCGCTATTATTGCCTATGCAGGCTCACCTGTTTCTTGACTTTTCCTTAATGCTGTTTTCACAGGCGCTACCACACTTCTCTCTCAGGTAGAGGGGATGCATGGGCAAAGAGGATTTTTGCTCCATACGGATTTATTACACCGTGCTTCGGAGACTATGTTCAGGCAAGCGGCATCAGCATCGCACAGAACCGACTCTGATTTCCCAAAGAATGCTCTGCTTTTCTAGAGGGGATGCCCAGGAAAAGAGGCTTTCACTCTATACGGGAATCCCCCACCGTGCTGCCAATACTAGGCTAAAGCAAGAAGAAACAACAGCCCACAGAACCGACTCTCTTTTCCTAGCAATTGCTATGCTTTCGCAGAAGTTTACAACTTGGCCTGAACCGCACTTCGCTGTTTGTTCCTCAGTAATGATTTGAGCGTTTGCTCTGTCGCGTCAGGGAAGTAGATCTGCAGGAGAGCTGCTTCCTCTTGTGCCTTGCTTTCCGGGCTCCATGGTCACACCTTGGGTTCACCCTCCCAGGCCGAACTACGCAGACACAGCCACAACCCTGCAGCAGCGTGTTCGGCCTAGGATGACACTCCATGCCAACTGCCATCTCCTGGCTTAGTAAGGCTTGGCTTTTTCTCTGGCGTTCAGGCTGACACGGGGACTAGGCCAGTGCCTTCCCCATCGGAGAGGAGAGTCGACCGGATCCCTGCACAGCGCCCGTGCACTGGGATGGGGAGCTATTGGGGACTGTCGCCACTTCTTCCCCGACACACCCCCTGCTACCCCCAACGCTGCCACATCTTTGGGGAAGATGGCTTCTCACTTCCCTTTCATCCAGGGAGCTGTATCTGCGAGTTCCGTGTATGGCGCCTGGTGGCAAGCCCACGGCTTCCCTAGGGACAGGTGGCCTTGGAGAAGCTGTACCCTTGGGACAAGAGCCACAGAACAGGCCTGCCTTCTGCCCAGACTCTTTCCTCAGAGTGGAGTATTCGCGCCTGCCCTAACCGTCCCCTCGTGTCTTCCTTAAGCCAGGCTTCCATCTCTACGCACAGGGAGCAGGTAACGATTATCTTGCCACGGTCCCGCTGTTCTCTCCAGGGCAGGCTCTCCTGCTTTCTGACTGTTTCCCGACAAGAAAGCCAACGGCTCCTTCTCTTGTCCCAGGGAGGCGTTCTGCTCCTTCCCCAGATTTTCTCTTGGGGTGCATGGTGACAGCCGTGTCCCTATCCTTAAGGCCCTTTCCAGATGTTCATCCATGCTTCTCTCTCATGCAGTGGGGATGCTAGAGCCAAGAGAATTTCGCTCCATGTGGGTTTCTTCCACCGAGCTGCGGAGACTAGCTAGGCAAACAGCAGCAGCATCCCACAAACCCGATTCAGATTTCCCTACAAATGCTGTGTTTTCCCAGAGGTGAAGCCTGGGCAAAGAGGCTTTCGCTGTATGGTGGTTTCTCCCACCTTGAGACTTGGCCTAGGGTAGCAGGAGCAGCAGCCCGCAGAACCGACTCTGATTTCTAAGCAAACGGAGAGGGTGAAACTTGTCTTGCCACGCACCCGCTATTATTGCCTATGTAGGCTCTCCTGTTTCATGACTTTTCTTAAGGCTGTTTCCAGAGGCGCAACCACGCTTCTCTCTCAGGTAGAGGGGTTTGTTAGGGTCCGTCATCAAAGGAACGAGACTGATACAAAGCGAAGTTCAAGCAGAACTTTATTTTGTGCCAAGCATCAGGGATCAAATGACCGGTCAGAGCTACCTCTTATGAAAATGCGGTGACGATGATCCCAACATGGTCACTTCCAAGAAGGCCACTCTGGACGAGGCCACTCTAGATGACGCTGCTGCTCCGCAGATGAGGCCGCTCCATGATTGGAGCTGCTCCCAAGAAGAGGCCACTCCCATGACAAGGCAACTGCTCAATGAAGTTGCTCCCCGGACAAGGCCGCTCCCAAGAAGAGGCTGTTCTGGACAAGACCACTTCCTGGATGAGGCCACTCCCAATGACGAAGAAGCAACAATGACAAGGAGGACAACCCGATGACACAGATCTGCTCCCCACGATGCTACTCTGACCAGGCTTCCACCCGGAGGAAGCCACCACTGCGGACAAGGCCACTTGTGGTTCGGGGGTGGCGAGGCATTCTGCGGCGAGGCTGCTGGTGTCCAGGGGCCGTTGGCATCTCAGGGCTGCTTGCGCCTCGAGACCGCTGGCATCTAGGGGCTGCAGGTGTCAGGACCGCCAACTGCTGGCATCCAGGGACTGTAGGCATCAGGACCGCTGGACTGCTCAGGTCTCGGCAGCTCGCCGGGCTGCTGAAGGCAGGGCCGCCGGAGGATACAGGCTGCTGGCGGCGACTCGGGGCCGCCGGAGGCTGGAAGCTGCAGGCGGCGGCTTGGGGCCGCGGGAGGAAGGACCACCGGAAGCTGGAAGCTGTAAGCGGCTGGAGACTGCAGGCGGCGGCTCGGGGCAGCCGGAGGCTGGAAGCTGCAGGCGGTGGCTTGGGGCCGCGGGAGGCTGGACCACCGGAAGCTAGAAGCTGCAGGCGTCTGGAGACTGCGGGCGGCTGCTGGGGCCGTGGGAGGCGGGGCCTCAGGCGGCGGCTCCAGCCGCCGGAGGCTGGAGGCTGCAGGCGGTGGCTCGGGGCCGCTGGAGCCTGGAGGCTGCAGGTGGCGGCTCAGGGCCGCCGGAGGCTACATGCGGCGGCTCGGGGCCGCCGGAGGCTTGACCGCCAGAGGCGGGGGCTCCGGCGTCTCGGGTGGCTGGAGACTGCAAATGCGGTTGTAGCTCTTACAAGAGCTGTTACAGCTCCTCTATTCACCATTGACTCCCCTGCTCTCCGCCGACCCCACCGCTCTCCTGCAGTAGCCCCTGACAGCCTGGCAAAGCAACCTTTAAGGGGGTGGCTGACACCGCCCCCACACAGGCGGCCAATTGAATTCCAATTTCACAAGTGGCTATACATACACCTCACTGATTGGATGTCTCCACTCAGTCTGCCCCACCCTTACATTCATGGTCCACAAGCAAGTTCCTCTGGGAGGGGCAGACCCTTACAAGGATATCTGGACAAAGAGGATTTTGTTTCATGCGGATTAATTACACCGTGCTTCGGAGACTATGTTCTGGCAAGCGGCATCAGCATCGCACAGAACCGACTCTGATTTCAGAAAGAATGCTGTGTTTCCTAGAGGGGATGCCCAGGCAACGAGTCTATCGCTCTATGCAAGATTCTCCCACTGTGCTACCAATACTAGGCTAAAGCAAGCAACAACAGCAGCCCACGGAACCGACTCTTTTTTCCTAGCGATTGCTATGCTTTCACAGAGGTTTTCAGCTTCGCCTGAACCGCACTTCGCTGCTGCTTCCTCAGCAAGGCTTTGGGCGTTTGCTCAGTCGGTACAGGAAATTAGATCTGCGGGAGAGCTTGTAACTCTTGGGCCTTGCTTTCCAGGGCTCCATGGTCCCACCCTGGGTTCACCCTGCCAGGCCAAACTTCACAGACACAGCCACAACCCTACAGCAGAGGGCGTGGACCAGGAAGACACTCCATGCCAACTGCCATCTCCTGGCGTAGTAAGGCTTGGCTTTTTCTCTGGCGTTCAGGTAGACTCGGGGACTAGGCCAGTGCCTTCCCCATAGGAGAGGAGAGGTGACAGGATCCCTGAACAACGCCCGTGCACTGGGATGAGGAGCTGTTGGGGACTTTCTCCCCTTTTCCCCGACACACCCTCTGCCACCCCCAACGCTGCCACATCTTGGAGGAAGATGGCATCTGACTGCCCTTTCTTCCAGGGAGCTGTATCTGTGAGTGCCGGGTATGGCGCCTGGTGGCAGGTCCACGTCTGCCCTAGGGACAGGTGGCCATGGAGATGCTGTCCCCTTGGGACAAGAGGCACAGAACAGGCCTGCTTTCGGCCCAGACTCCTTCCTCAGAGTGTTGTATGCGCGCCTGCCTTAATTGTCCAGTCGTGTCTTCCTTAAGCCAGGCTTCCGTCTCTATGCACAGGGAGCGTGTGACGACTGTCTTGCCACCATCCCGCTGTTCTCGCCAGGGCAGGCTCTCCTGCTTTGTGACTGGTTGCCGACAACAAGGCCAACGGCTCCTTCTCTTCTCCCAGGGAGGCGTTCTGCTCCTTCCCCAGACGAGCTCTTGGAAAGCACGGAGACAGCTGTGTCCCTATCCTTAAGGCCCTTTCCAGATGTGCATCCACGCTTCTCTCTCAGGCTGTGGGGATGCTAAGGCCAAGAAAATTTCCTCCATGGGGGTTTCTTCCACCGTGCTGCGCAGACTAGCTCAGGCAAGCAGAAGCAACATCCCACAAACCCAATTCAGATTTCCCAATGAATCCTGTGTTTCCCAGAGGAGAAGCCTGGGCAAAGAGACTTTCGCTGTATGCTGGTATGTCCCACCATGAGACTTGGCCTAGGCAAGCTCGAACAGCAGCCTGAAGAAATGACTCTGATTTCTAAACAAAGGGAGAGGGTGACATATGTCTTGCCACCCGCCTGCTATTCTTGCCTATGCAAGCTCTCCTGCTTCATGACTTTTCCTTAAGGCTGTTTCCACAGGCGCAACCATGCTTCTCTCTCAGGTAGAGGGGATGCCAGGGCAAAGAGGATTTCACTCCATGCGGGTTTACTACACCGTGCTTCGAGACTATGTTCAGGCAAGCGGCATCAGCATCGTAAAGAAGCGACTCTGATTTCCCAAAGAATGCTGTGCTTTCCTAGAGGGGATGCCCAAGCAAAGAGGCTTTTGCTCTAAGCGGGATTCTCCCACCGTGCTGCCAATACTAGGCTAAGGCAAGAAGCAACAGCAGCCCACAGAACTGACTCTTTTTTCCCAGCGACTGCTATGCTTTCCCAGAGGTTTTCAGCTTTGCCCGATCCGCACTTCGCTGCTGCTTCTTCAGCAAGGTTTTGGGCGTGTGCTCTGTCGCGTCAGGAAAGTAGATCTACGGGAGAGCTGGTGCGTCTTGGGCCTTGCTTCCCGGGCTCCATGGTCGCATCCTGGGTTCACCCTGCCAGGCAAAACTACGCAGACTCAGCCACCACACTGCAGCGGGGTGTGTGGCCTCGGATGACAGCCCATGCCACCTGCCATCTCCTTGCGTAGTAAGGCTTGGCTTCTTGCTCTGGCGGAAGTCCTGAAGGCGGACTCGGGGACTAGGCCACTGCCTCCTCTTAGGAAAGGAGAGGTGACAGGATCCCTGCACAGCGACCGTGCACTGTGATGGGGAGTTGTCTGGGACTGTCCATACTTCTTCCCGACACACCCCCTGCTACCCCCAACGCTGCAACATCTTGTTGGAAGATGGCATCTGACGACCCGTTTTTCCAGGGAGCTGTAACTGAGAGTTCCGTGTATGGCGCCTGATGCCATGCCAACGTCTGCCCTAGGGAGAGATGGCCTTGGAGATGCTGTAACCTTGGGACAAGAGGCACAGAACAGGCCTGCCTTCTGCCCAGAGTCCTTCCTTAGAGTGAAGTATGCGCTCATGCCCTAGCCATCCCCTCGTGTCTTCCTAAAGCCAGGCTTCCGTCACTACGCACAGGGAGTGGGTGACGATTGTCTTTCCACCATCCCGCTGTACTCGTCAGGGCAGGCTCTCCTGCTTTGCGACTGTATCCCGACAAGAAGGCCAACGGCTCCTTCTCTTCTCCCGGGGAGGGTTCTGTTCCTTCCCCAACTTGCTCCTGGGAGCACCGTGACATCCGTGTCCCTATCCTTAAGGCCCATTCCTGATGTGCATCCACGCTTCTCTCTCAGGCAGTGGGGATTCTAAGGCCAAGAGAATTTCGCTCCATGCGGGTTTCTACCACCGTGCTACGGAGAATAGCTCAGGCAAGAAGCAGCAGCATCCCAAAAAGCGACCCAGATTTCTCAAGGATTGCTGTGCTTTCCCAGAGGAGAAGCCTGGGCAAAGAGGCTTTCGCTGTATGGTGGTTTCTGCCACTTTGAGGCTTGGCCTAGGCAAGCACGAACAGCAGCCCGCAGAAGTGACTCTGATTTCTAAGCAACCGGAGAGGGTGACACTTGTCCTGCCACGCGCCCGCTATTCTTTCCTATGCAGGCTCTCCTGTTTCATTACTTTTCCTTAGGCTTTTTCCACAGGTGCAACCACGCTTCTCTCTCAGGAAGAGGGGATGCCCGGGAAAAAAGAGGATTTCGCTCCATGCGGGTTTATTACACTGTGCTTCGGAGACTATGTTAGGTAAGCGGCATCAGCATCGCACAGAACCGAAACTGATTTCCCAATCAATGCTCTGCTTTCCTAGAGGGGATGCCCAGGCAAAGAGGCTTTCACTCCATGCGCGATTCTCCAAATGGGCTGCCAGTACTAGGCTAAAGCAAGCAGCAACAGCAGCCCACAGAACCGACTCTTTTTTCCCAGCGACTGCTATGCTTTCGCAGAGGTTTTCCGCTTGGCCTGAAACGCACTTCGCTGCTTCTTCCTCAGCAAGACTTTGGGCGTTTGCTCTGACGCATCAGGTAAGTAGATCTGCGGGGAGAGCTGGTTCCTCATGGGCCTTGCTTTCCGGGCTCCATGGTCGCACCCTGGGTTCAGCCTGCCAGGCCGAACTACGCAGACACATCCACAACCCTGCAACAGCGTGCGTGGCCTAGGATGACACTCCATGCCAACTGCCATCTCCTAGCCTAGTAAGGTTGGCTTTTTGCTCTGGTGGTCAGGCGGACTCGGGGACTAGGCCAGTGCCTTCCCCATAGGAGAGGAGAGGAGACCGGATCACTGCACAGCGCCCGTGCACGGGGATGGGGACCTGTGGGGGACTGTCCCCACTTCTTCCCCGACACACGCCCTGCCACCCCCAACGCTGCCACATCTTGAAAGAAGATGGCATCTGACTGCCCTTCTTCCAGGGAGCTGTATCTGCGAGTTCCGGGTATGGCGCCAGGTGGCAGGGCCACGTCACCCTACGGACACGTGTCCTTGGAGATGTTGTCCCCTTTGTAAGAGGCACAGAACAGATCTGCCGTCTGCCCAGACTCCTTCCTCAGAGTGGAGTATGCGCGCCTGCCCTAGCCGTCCCCTCGTGTATTTCCAAAGCCAGGCTTCCATCCCTACACACAGGAAGCGGGTGACACTTGTCTTGCAACTGTCCCGCTGTTCTCGCCAGGGCAGGCTCTCCTCCTTTGTGACTGTTTCCGGACAACAGCCACCGGCTCCTTCTCTTATCCCGGGGAGGCGTTCTGCTCCTTCCCCAGATTTGCTCCTGGGAGCACAGTGACAGCTCTGTCCCTATCCTTAGGTCCCTTTATAGATGTGCATCCACGCTTCTCTCTCAGGCATTGGGGATGCTATGGTCAAGAGAATTTCGCTCCATGCGGGTTTCTTCCACCGTGCTGCGGAGACAAGTTCAGGCAAGCAGCAGCAGCATCCCACAAACCCGATTCAGATTTCCCTTCGAATGCTGTGCTTTTCCAGAGGAGAAGCTTGGGCAAAGAGGCTTTTGCTGTATGCTGGTTTCTCCCACACTGAGACTTGGCCTAGGCAAGCAGGAGCAGCAGCCCGCAGAACCAACTCTGATTTCTAAGCAAACGGAGAGTGTGACACTTGTCTTGCCACCCGCCCGCTATTCTTGCCAGTGTAGGCTCTCCTGTTGCATGACCCTTTCCACACCGCAAGGACAAGGGCCACTTCTCTTCTCCTGGAGCGTCGTGCTACGCCTGGCCAAGACATGCTCTCAGGGAGTGCAGTGACAGACGTTTCCCTTTCCTTAAGGCTGTTTCCACAGGCGCAACAGCGCTTCTCTCTCAGGTAGAGGGGATGCCCGGGCAAAGACGATTTCGCTCCATGCGGGGTTATTACACCGTGCTTCGGATACTATGTTCAGCAAGCGACATCAGCATCGCACAGAACCGACTTTGATTTCCCAAACAATGCTGTGCTTCCCTAAAGGGGATGCCCAGGAGAAGAGGCTATCACTCCATGCGCAATTCTCCCAGATGCTCCCAATACTAGGCTAAGGCCAGCAGCAACAGCAGCCCACAGAACCGACTCTTTCTTCCTAGCGACTGCTATGATTTCGCAGAGGTTTTCAGTTGCCCTGAACCGCACTTTGCTGCTTCTTCCTCAGCGAGGCTTTGGGCATTGGCTCTATCGCCTCAGGGAAGTAGATGTGCAGGAGAGCTAGTGCCTCTTGAGCCTTGCTTTCCCAGGATCCATGGTCGCACCCTTGGTTCAGCCTGCCAGGCCAAACAACGCAGATACATCCACAACCCTGCAGCATGCGTGGCCTAGGATGACACTCCATGGCAACTGCCACCTCCTGGCGTAGTAAGGCTTGATTTTTGCTCTGGCGTTCAGGCAGACTCGGGGACTAGGCCAGTGCCTTCCCCATAGGAGAGGAGAGGCGACAGGATCCATGCACAGCGCCTGTGCACTGGGATGGGATCTGAGGGGAACTGTCCCCACTTCTTTCCCGACACACCCCCTGCCACCTGCAACGATGACACATCTTGGAGGAATATGGCATCTGACTGCCCTTTCTTCCAGGGAGCTTTATCTGCGAGTTCCGGGTATGGAGCCTGGTGGCAAGCCCACGTCTACCCTAGGGACAGGTGGCCTGGTGATGCTGTTCCCTTGGGATAAGAGGCACAGAACAGGCCTGCCTTCTGCCCAGACTCCTTCCTCAGAGTGGAGTATGTGCGCCTGCCCTAGTCGTCCCCTCGTGTCTTCCTAAAGCCAGGCTTCCGTCCCTACCACAGGAAGCGGGTGCGGCTTGTCTTGCCACCGTCCTGCTGTTCTTGCCAGGGCAGGCTCTCCAGCTCTGCCACTGTTTCCGGACAACAAGGCCAACGACTCCATCTTTTCTCCCGGGGAGGCGTTCTGCTCCTTCCCCAGACTTGATCTTGGGGAGCACGGTGACAGCCGTGTCCCTATCCTTAAGGCCCTTTCCAGATGTGCATCCACGCTTCTCTCTCAGGCAGGGGGGAAGCTAGGGCCAAGACAATTTCGCTCCATCCAGGTTTCTTCCACCGTGCTGCGGAGACTAGCTCAGGCAAGCAGCAGCATCCCACAAACCCGATTCAGATTTCCCAACGAATGCTGTGCTTTCCCAGAAGAGAAGCCTGGGCAAGAGGCTTTCGCTGTATGCTGGTTTCTCCCACTTTGATACTTGGCCTAGGCAAGCAGGAGCAGCAGCCCTCAGAACCGACTCTGATTTCTAAGCAAACGGAGAGGGTGACACTTGACTTGCCTCCCGCCAGCTATTCTTGCCTATGCAGGCTCTCCTGTTTCATGACTTTTCCTTAAGGCTGTTTTCACAGGCGTAACCACGCTTCTCTCTCAGGCAGAGGGGATGCCCGGGCAAAGAATATTTCGCTCCATTCGGGTTTATCACACTGTGCTTCGGAGACTATATTCAGGCAAGCGACATCAGCATCGCACAGAACCGACTCTGAATTCCCAAACAATGCTGTTCTTTCCTAGAGGGGATGCCCAGGAGAAGAGGCTTTCACTCTATGCGGGATTCTCCCACTGTGCTGCCAATACTAGGCTAAGGCAAGCAGCAACATCAACCCACAGAACCGACTCTTTTTTCCTAGCGACTGCTATGCTTTCGCCGAGGTTTTCAGTTGGCCTGAACCTCACTTCGCTGCTTCTTCCTCAGCGTGGCTTTGGGCATCGCCTCAGGGAAATAGATGGGCAGGAGAGCTAGTGCCTCTTGAGCCTTGCTTTCCCAGGATCCAAGGTCGCACCCTGGGTTCAGCCTGCCAGGCCGAACAAGGCAGAAACATCCACAACCCTGCAGCAGCGTGCGTGGCCTAGGATGACACTCCATGGCAACTGCCACCTCCTGGCGTAGTAAGAGTTGGTTTTTAGCTCTGGCGTTCAGGCGGACTCGGGGACTAGGCAAGTGCTATCCCCTTAGGGAAGGAGAGGCGACCGCATCCCTGCACAGCGCCCATGCACTGGGATGGGGAGCTGTGGGGGACTCTCCCCACTTCTACCCAGACTGACCTCCTGCCACCAGCAACGCTGCCACATCTTGGAGGAAGATGGCATTGACTGCCCTTTCTGCCAGGGAGCCGTATCTCCGAGTTCCGGATATGGCGCCTGGTGGCAAGCCCACGTCTGCCATAGGGACAAGTGGCCTTGGAGATGCTGTCCCCTTGGGACAAGAGGCACAGAACAGGCCTGCCATCTACCCAGACTCCATCATCAGAGTGGAGTATGCACGCCTTCCGTAGCCGTCTCCTCGTGTCTTCCTTACGCCAGGCAGGCTTCTGTCTCTACGCAGAGGGAGCAGGTGATGATTGTCGTGCCACCATCCCGCTGTTCTCACCAGGGCAGGCTCTCCTGCTTTGCGACTGTTTCCCGACAACAAGGCCAACGGCTCATTCTCTTCTCCCGGGCAGGCATTCTTCTTCTTCCCCAGACTTGCTCCTGGGAGCACGGTGACAGCCGTGTCCCCATCCTTAAGGCCCTTTCCAGATGTGCATGCCCGCTTCTCTCTCCGGCCGTGGGGATGCTAGGGCCAAAGAATTTCGCTCCAGGCGGTTTTCGTCCACCGTTCTGCGGAGACTAGCTCAGGCAATCAACAGCAGCATCCCACAAAGCGACTCAGATTTCCAAACGAATGCTGTGATTTCCCAGGGGGGAAGCCTGGGCAAAGAGGCTTTCGCTGTATGGTGGTTTCTCCCACCTTGAGACTTGTCCTAGGCAAGCACGAGCAGCAGCCCGCAGAAGCGACTCTGATTTTTCTGCAAATGGAGAGGGTGACAATTGTGCCAGGTGCCCATTGTTCTTGCCATGTCAGGCTCTCGTGTTTCATGACAGTTTCCAGACAGCTAGGCCAAGGGCCCCTTCTCTTCTCCCGGAGCGGCATGCTACGCCTGGCACAGCAATGCTCACAGGGAGCACAGAAACAGACTTTTCCCTTTTAAGGCTGTTTCTACAGGTGCAACCAGGCTTCTCTCTCAGGCAGAGGTGATGCCCAGGCAAAGAGGATTACGCTCCATGCGGGTTTATTACACCGTGCTTCGGAGACTATGTTCAGGCAAGCGGCATCAGCATCGCACGGAACCGACTCTGATTTCCCAAAGAATGCGGTGCTTACCTACGAACTACGCAGACACAGCCACCACCCTGCAGCCGCGTGGGAGGCCTAGGATGACAGTCCATGCCAACTGCCATCTCCTGGCATAGTAAGGCTTGGCTTTTTGCTCTGGCGTTCAGGCGGACTTGGGGACTAGGCCAGTGCTATCCCCTTAGGAAAGGAGAGGCGACCAGATCCCTTCACAGCGCCCGTGCACTGGGGTGGGTCCTGTGGGGGACTGTCCCCACTTCTTCCCCGACACACCCCCTGCCACCCCCAACACTGCCACATCTTGGAGGAAGATGGCATCTGACTGCCCATTCTTCCAGGGAGCTGTATCTGCGAGTTCCGGGTATGGCGCCTGGTGGCAAGCCCACGTCTGCCCTAGGGACAGGTGGCCTTGGAGATGATGTCCCCTTGGGACAAGAGGCACAGTACAGGCCTAACTTCTGTCCAGAATCCTTCATCAGAGTGGAGAATGCGTGCCAGGCCGAGCCGTCCACTAATGTCTTCCTAAAGCCAGCTTCTGTCTCTACGCACAGGGAGCGGGTGACGCTTGTCTTGCCACCGTCCCGCTGTTCTCACCAGGGCAGGCTCTCCTGCTTTTCAACTGTTTCCCAACAACAAGGCCAACGGCTCCTTCTCTTCTCCCAGGGAGGCGTTCTGCTCTTTCCCCAATCTTGCTCTTGATGAGCAAGGGAAAGCCGTGTCCCGATCCTTAAGAACCGACAATGATTTCTAAGCAAACGGAGAGGCTAACACTTGTCTTGCCACACGCCCGCTGTTCCTGCCATGCCAGGCTCTCCTGTTTCATGACATTGCCTTAAGGCTGATTCCACAGGCGCAAGCACGCTTCTCTCTCAGGTAGAGGGGATGCCCGGGCAAAGAGGATTTCGCTCCTTGTGGGTTTATTACACCGTGCTTCGAAGACTATTTTCAGGTAAGCGGCATCAGCATCGCACAGAACCGACTTGATTTCCCAACGAATGCTGTGCTTTCCCAGAGGAGAAGCCTGGGCAAAGAGGCTTTCGCTGTATGCTGGTTTCTCCCTCCTTGAGACTTGGCCTAGGCAAGCACGAGCAGCTGCCCGCATAACCGACTCTGATTTCTAAGCAAATGGAGAGGGTGACACTTGTCTTGCCACCTGCCCGCTATTCTTGCCTATGCAGGCTCTCCTGTTTCATGACTTTTTTAAGACTGTTTCCACAGGCGCAACCACACTACTCTCTCAGGTAGAGGTGATGCCCGAGCAAAGAGGATTTCGCTCCATGCGAGTTTATTACACCGTGCTTCGGAGACTATTTACAGGCAAGCGGCATCAGCATCGCACAGAACCGACTCTAATTTCCTATAGAATGCTGTGCTTTCCTAGAGGTGATGCCCAGGCAAGAGGCTTTTGCTTTATGCGGGATTATCCCACCGTGCTGCCAATACTATGCTAAAGCAAGCAGCAACAGCAGCCCACAGAACCAACACTTTTTTCCTTGCGATTGCTATGCATTCTCAGAGGTTTTCAGCTTGGCCTGAACCGAACTTCGCTGCTGCTTCCTCAGAAAGGCTTTGGGCGTTTGCTCTGTCGCGTCAGGGAAGTAGATCTGCAGGAGATCTGGTGCTTCTTGGGCCTTGCTTTCCCGGGCTCCATGGTCGCATCCTGGGTTCACCCTGCCAAGCAAACTATGCAGACACAGCCAGAACCTTCCAGCAGCGTGCGTGGCCTAGGATGACCGTCCATGCCAACTGCCATCTCCTGGCGTAGTAAGGCTTGGCTTTTTGCTCTGGAGTTCAGAGGCACTCGGGTACTAGGCCAGTGCCTTCACTTATGAAAGGAGAGTCGACAGGATCCCTGCACAGCGCCTGTGCACTGGGATGGGAGATGTGGGGGAAGGTCCCCACTTCTTTCCCGACACACCACCTGCCACCCCAACGCTGCCACATCTTGGAGGAAGATGGCAACTGACTGCCCTTTCTTCCAGGTTGCTGTATCTTCGAGTTCCGGGTATAGCGCCTGGTGGAATGCCCACATCTGCCCTAGGGACAGGTGGCCTTGGAGATGCTGTCCCCTAGGGACAAGAGGCACAGAACAGACCTGCCATCTGCCCAGACTCTTTCCTCAGAGTGGATTATGCACGACAGCCCTAGTCGTTACCTCGTGTCTTCCTTAAGCCAGGCTTCCGTCTCTACGAACAGGGAGCGGGTAACTCTTGTCTTGCCAGGGTCCCGCTGTTCTCGGCAGGGTATGCTCTCCTGCTTTGCGACTGGTTCACGACAACAAGGCCAACGGCTCCTTCTCTTCTCCCGGGGAGGCGTTCTGCTCCTTCCCCAGACTTGCTCTTGGGGAGCACGGTGACAGCCGAGTCCCTATCCTGAAGGCCCTTTCCAGAATGTATCCACGCTTCTCTCTCAGGCAGTGTCGATGCTAGGGCCTAGAGAATTTCTCTCCATGCGTGTTTCTTCCACCGTCCTGCGGAGACTAGCTCAGGCAAGCAGCAGCATCGCACAAACCGGATCCAGATTTCCAAACGAATGTGTGCTTTCCCAGACGAGGAGCCTGGGCAAAGAGGCTTTCGCTGTATGCTGGTTTCTCCCACCTTGAGACTTGGCCTAGGCAAGCACAAGCAGCAGCCCTCAGAACCGACTCGGATTTCTAAGCAAACGGAGAGGGTGACAATTGTCTTGCCACCTGCCAGCTATTCTTGCTTATGCAGGCTCTCCTGTTTCATGACTTTTCCTTAAGGCTGATGACACAGGCACAACCACGCTTCTCTCTCAGGTAGAGGGGATGCACGGGTAAAGAGGATTTCCCTCCATGCGGGTTTATTACACCGTGCTTTGGAGTCTTTGTTCAGGCAAGAGGCAGCAGCATCGCACAGAACCGACTCTGATTTCCCAAAGAATGCTGTGCTTTCCCTGAGGGATGCACGGGGAAAAAGGCTTTCGCTCTATGCGTGTTTTTCCACCGTGCTTCGGAGACTCGCTCAGGCAAGCAGAAGCAGCATCCCACAAACCCGTTTCAGATTTTCCAACGAATGCTGTGCTTTCCCAGAGGAGAAGACTGGGCAAAGAGGCTTTCGCTGCATGGTGGTTTCTCCCACCTTGAGACTTGGCCTAGCCAAGCACGAGCAGCATCCCGCAGAACCGACTCTGATTTCTAAGCAAACGGAGAGGGTGACACTTGTCTTGCCACCCGCCCGCTATTCTTGCCAATGCAGGCTCTCCTTTTTCATTACTTTTCCATGGCTGTTTCCGTAGGCGCAACCACGATTCTCTCTCAGGTAGAGGGGATGGCCGAGCAAAGAGGATTTCGCTCCATGCGGGTTTATTACACTGTTCTTCGGAGACTATGTTCAGGCAAGCGGCATCAGCATCGCACAGAACCGACTCCGATTTCCCAAAGAATGCTGTGGTTTCCCTGAGGGATGCACGGGGAAAAAGGCTTTCTCTCTATGCGGGTTTCTCCCACCGTGCTGCCAATACTAGGCTAAGGCGAGCAGCAACATCAGCCCACAGAACCGACTCTTTTTTCCCAGCGACTGCTATGCTTTCCCAGAGGTTTTCAGCTTTGCCCGATCCGCACTTCGCTTCTGTTTCTTCAGCAAGGCTTTGGGAGTTTGCTCTGCTGCATCAGGGAAGGAGATCTGCGGGAGAGCTGGTGCGTCTTGGGCGTGCTTTCCCGGCCTCTGTGGTCGCATCTTGTGTTCACCCTGCCAGGTCGAAGTACGCAGACACAGCCACCACCCTGTAGCAGTGTGCGTGGCCAAGGATGACAGTCCATGCCAACTGCCATCTCCTGGCATAGTAAGGCTTGGCTTTTTTCTCTGGCTTTCAGACGGACTCGGGGACTAGGACAGTGTCTTCCCCTTAGGAGAGGAGAGGCTACAGGATCCCTGCACCGCACCCGTGCACTGGCATGGGGAGCTGTGGGGGACTGTCCCCACTTCTTCCCCGACACACCCCCTTCCACCCCCAACGCTGCCACATCTTGGAGGAAGATGGCATCTGACTGCCCTTTCTTCCAGGGAGCTGTATCTGCGAGTTCCGGGTATGGCGCCTGGTGGCAAGCCCACGTCTGCCCTAGGGACAGGTGGCCTTGGTGATGCTGTCCTCTTGGGACAAGTAGCAGAGAACAGGCCTGCCCTCTGCTCAGACTCCTTCCTCAGAGTGCAGTATGTGCGCCAGCCCTAGCCAACACCTCGTGTCTTCCTTAAGCCAGGCTTCTGTCTCGACGCACAGGGAGCGGGTGACGCTTGTCTTCCTACCGTCCTGCTCTTCTCGCCAGGGTAGGTTCTCCTGCTTTGCGACTGTTTCCCGACAACGAGGCCAACGGCTTCTTCTCTTCTCCCAGGGAGGCGTTTTGCTCCTTCCCCAGACTTGCTCCTGGGAGCACGGTGACAGCCATGTCCATATCCTTTAGGCCTCTCCAGATGTGCATCCACGCTTCTCTCTCAGGCAGTGGGGATGCTAGGTCCAAGAGAATTTCGCTCCATGCCGGGTTCTTCCACCGTGCTACGGAGACTAGCTCAGGCAAGAAGCAGCAGCATCCTACAAAGGGACTCAGATTTCCCAACGAAAGCTCTGCCTTCCCAGAGGAGAAGCCTGGGCAAATTGGCTTTCACTGTATGGTGGTTTCTCCCACCTTGAGACTTGGCCTAGGCAAGCACGAGCAGCAGCCCGCAGAAGTGACTCTGATTTCTCAGCAAATGGAGAGGGTGACACTTTTCGCGCCACCTGCCCGCTGTTCTTGCCATGGCAAGCTGTCCTGTTTCATGACCATTTACAGACAGCAAGGCCAAGGGCCCCTTCTCTTCTGCGGGAGCGGCGTGCTACGCCTCGCCATTTAATGCTCCCTGGGAGCACAGTAACAGACGTTTCCCTTTCCTTATGGCTGTTTCCACAGGCACAACCACGCTTCTCTCTCAGGCAGAGAGGATGCCCATGCAAAGAGTATTACGCTCCATGCGGGTTTATTACACCGTGCTTGGGCGACTATGTTCAGGCAAGCGGCATCAGCATCTCGCAGATCCGACTCTGATTTCCAAAAGAATGCTGTGGTTTCCCTGAGGGTTGCCCGGGAATAAAGGCTTTCTCTCTATGCGTGTTTCTCCCACCATGCTGCCCATACTAGGCTACGGCAAGCAGCAACAGCAGCTCACAGAAGCGACTCTTTTTTTCCCAGCGATTGCTATGCTTTCTCAGAGGTTGTCAGCTTGGCCTGATCCGCAATTCGCTGCTGCTTCTTCAGCAAGGCTTTGGGCATTTGCTCTGTCGCGTCAGGGAAGTAGATCTGCGGGAGAGCTGGTGCGTCTTGGGCCTTGCTTTCCCGGGCTCCATGGTCGCATCCTGGGTTCACCCTGCTGGGCCGAACTACGCAGACACAGCCACCGCCCTGCAGCAGCGTTCGTGGCCTAGGATACAGTCCATGCCAACTGCCATCTCCTTGCGGAGTAAGGCTTGACTTTTTGCTCTGGCGTTCAGGCGGACACGGGGACTAGGCAAGTGATATCCCCTTAGGAGAGGAGAGGTGACAGGATCCCTGCACAGCGCCCATTCACTGGGATGGGGAGCTGTATGGACTGTCCCCACTTCTTCCCTGACACACCCCCTATCAAAACCAACGATGCCACATTTTGGAGGAAAATGACATATGACTGCCCTTTCTTCCAGGGAGCTGTATCTTTGAGTTCCGGGTATGGCACCTGGTGGCAAGCCCACGTCTGCCCAAGGGACAGGTGGCCTTGGAGATGCTGTCCCCTTGGGACAAGAAGCTCAGAACAGGCCTGCCTTCTGCCCAGACTCCTTCCTCAGAGTGGAGTATGCGCGCCAGCCCTAGCCATTCCCTCTGTCTGCCTAAAGCCAGCTTCTGTCTCTACGCACAGGGAGCGGGTGACGCTTGTCTTGCCACCGTCCCGCTCTTCTCGCCAGCGCAAGCTCTCTTGCTTTGCGACTGTTTCCCGACAGCAAGGCCAACGGCTCCTTGTCTTCTCCCGGGTAGGCGTTCTGCTCCTTCCCCAGATTTGCTCTTGGGATGCACGGAGACAGCCGTGTCCCTATCCTTAAAGCCCTTTCCAGATGTGCATCCACGCTTCTCTCTCAGGCAGTGGGGGTGCTAGGGCCAAGAGAATTTCGCTCCATGCGGGTTTCTTCCACCGTGCTGCGGAGAATAGCTCAGGCAAGCAGCAGCAGCTTCCCACAAACCCGATTTAGAAATCCCAACGAATGATGTGCTTTCCCAGAGGAGAAGAGTGGGCAAAGAGGCAATCGCCTTATGGAGGATTCTCCCACCTTGAAACATGGCCTAGGCAAGCACGAGCAGCAGCCCGCTAACCGACTCTGATTTCTACGCGAACGGAGAGGGTGACACTTGTCTTGCCTCCCGCCCACTGTTCTTGTCATGTGAGGCTCTCCTGTTTCATGATTTTTCCTTAAGGCTGTTTCCACAGGCGCAACCACGCTTCTCTCCCTGGTAGAGGGGATGCCCGGGCAAAGAGGATTACGCTCCCAGCGGGTTTATTACACCGTCCTTCGGAGACTATGTTCAGGCAAGTGGAATCAGCATCGCACAGAAACCACTCTGATTTCCCATCAAATGCTGTGCTTTCCTAGTGGGATGCCCAGGCAAAGAGGCTTTCGCTATGCGGGATTCTCCCACCGTGATGCCAATACTAGGCTAAAGAAAGCAGCAACAACAGCCCACAGAACCGACTCTTTTTTCCTTGTGATTGCTATGCTTTCGCAGAGGTTTTCAGCTTGGCCTGAACCACTTCGCTGCTGCTTCCTCAGCAAGGCTTTGGGCGTTTGCTCTGTCATGTCAGGGAAGTAGATCTGCGTGAGAGCTGGTGCCTCTTGGGCCTTGATTTCCCGGGCTCCATGGTCGCACCCTGTGTTCACCCTGCCAGGCCAAACTACGCAGACACAGCCACAAGCCTGCAGCAGCGTGTGTGGCCTAGGATGACAGTCCATGACAACTGCCTTCTCCTGGCGTAGTAAGGCTTGGCTTTTTGCTCTGGCTTTCAGGCGGACTCGGGGACTAGGCCAATGCCTTCAACATAGGAGAGGAGAGGCGACAGGATCCCTGCACAGCGCCCGTGCACTGGGAAGGGGAGCTGTGGGGGACTGTCCCCACTTCTTCCCCGACACACCCCTGACACCCCCAACGCTGCCACATCTTGGAGGAAGATGGCATCTGACTGCCCTTTCTTCCAGGGAGATGTATCTGCGAGTTCTGGGTATGGCGCCTGGTGGCATGCCCACGCCTGCCCTAGGGAGAGGTGGCCTTGGAGATGCTATCCCCTTGGGACAGGAGGCACAGAAGAGGCCTGCCTTCAGCCCAGACTCCTTCTTCAGAGTGGAGTATGCGCGCAGCCCTAGCCGCCCCCTCGTGTCTTCCTTAAGCCAGGCTTCCGTTTCTACGCACAAGTAGCGGGTGACGCTTACTTGCCACAGTCCCGCTGTTCACGCCAGGGCAGGCTCTCCTGCTTTGCGACTGTTTACCGACAACTAGGCCAACGGCTCCTTCTCTTCTCCCTGGGAGGCGTTCTGCTCCTTCCCCAGACTTTCTCCTGGGAGCACTGTGACAGCCGTGTCCCTATCCTTTAGGCCTTTGCCAGGAGTGCATACACGCTTCTCTCTCTGGCAATGAGGATGCTAGTGCCAAGAGAATTTCGCTCCATGCGGGTTTCTTCGATCGTGCTGCGGAGACTAGATCAGGCAACCAGCAGTAGCATCCCACAAACCCGATTCAGATTTCCCAACGAATTCTGTGCTTTCCCAGAGGAGAAGCCTGGGTAAAGAGCCTTTCGCTGTATTCTGGTTTCTCCCACTTTGAGACTTTGCCTAGACAAGCAGGAGCAGCAGCCCGCAGAAACGAGTCTGATTTCTAAGCAAATGGAGAGGGTGACACTTGTCTTGCCACACGCCCGCTATTCGTGCCAAAGCAGGCTCTCCTGTTACATGACCCTTTACAGACAGCAAGGCCAAGGGCCTCTTCTCTTCTCCGGGAGCGGAGTGTTATGCCTGGCCCAGACATGCCCTCGCGGTGTGCAGTGACAGACGTTTCCCTTTCCTTAAGGCTGTTTCCACTGGCGCAGCCACGCTTCTCTCTCAGGCAGAGGGGATGTCCGGGCAAAGAGGATTTCGCTCCATGCGGGTTTATTACACCGTGCTTCGGAGACTATGTTCAGGCAAGCGGCATCAGCATCGCGCAGAACCGACTCTGATTTCCCTAAGAATGCTGTGCTTTCCCTGAGAGTTGCCCGGGGAAAAAGGCTTTGGCTCTATGCGTGTTTCTCTCACCGTGTTGCCAATACTAGGCTAAGGCAAGCAACAACAGGACCCCACAAGACTGACTCTTTTTTCCCAGCGACTGCTATGCTTTCCCAGAGGTTTTCAGCTTGGCCCAATCCTCACTTTGCTGCTGCTTCTTCAGCAAGGCTTTGGGCGTATGCTCTGTCGCGTCAGGGAGGTAGATCTGCAGGAGAGCTGGTGCATCTTGGGCCTTGCTTTCCCGGGCTCCGTGGTCGGATCCTCGGTTCACCCTGCCAGGCCGAATTATGCAGACACAGCCACCACCCTGCAGCAGCGTGCGTGGCCTAGGATGACAGTCCATGCCATCTGCCATCTCCTGGCGTAGTAAGGCTTGGCTTTCTGCTCTTGCATTTTGGTGGACTCGGGGACTAGGCCAGTGCCTTCCCCTTAGGAAAGGAGAGGCGACAGGATCCCTGCACAGCGCCCGTGCACTGGTATGCCATCTGTGGGGTACTGTCCCCACTTCTTCCCCGACACACCCCCTGCCACCCCCAACGTTGCCACATCTTGGAGGAAGATGGCATCGGACTGCCCTTTCTTCCAGGGAGCTGTATCTGCGAGTTCCGTGTATGGTCTTGGTGACAAGCCCACGTCTGGCCTAGGGTCAGGTGGCCTCAGAGTAGCTGTCACCTTGGGACAAGAGGCACAGAACAAGCCTACCTTCTGCCCAGACTCCTTCCTCAGAGTGGGGTATGCGCGCCAGCCCTATCCGTCTCCTCGATTCTTCCTAAAGCCAGGCTTCTGTCTCTACGCACAGTAGCGGGTGATGCTTGTCTTGCCACCGTTCCACGGTTCTCGCCAGGGTAGGCTCTCCTGCTTTGCGACTGGTCCCAGACAACACGGCCAACGGCTCCTTCTCTTCTCCCGGGGAGGCGTTCTACTCCTTCCCCAGACTTGCTCCTGGGAGCATGGTGACAGCCATGTCCCTATCCTTAAGGCCCTTTTTAGATGTGGTTCCACGATTCTCTCTCAGGCAGTGGGGATGCGAGGGCCAAGAGAATTTCACTCCATGCGGGTTTCTTCCACCGTGCTGTGGAGACTAGCTCAGGCAAGCAGCAGCGGTATCCCACAAAACCGATTCTGATTTCCCAACGAATGCTGTGCTTTCCCAGAGGAGAAGCCTGGGCAAAGAAGCTTTCACTGTATGGTGGTTTCTCCCACCTTGAGACTTGGCCTACGCAAGCACGAGCATCAGCCCGCAGAACCGACTCTTATTTCTAAGCAAACGGAGAGGGTGACACATGTCTTGCCACCCGCCCGCTATTCTTGCCTATGCAGGCTTTCCTATTTCATGACTTTTCCTTAAGGCTATTTCTACAGTTGCAACCACCCTTCTCTCTCAGGTAGAGGGAATACCCGGGCAAAGAGGATTTTGCTCCATCCGTGTTTATTACACCGTGCTTCAGAGACTATGTTCAGGCAAGCGGCATCAGCATCGCACAGAACCGACTCTGATTTCCCAAAGAATGCTGTGATTTCCTAGAGGGGATGCCCAGGCACAGAGCCTTTCGCTCTATGCGGGATTCTTCCACCGTGCTGCCAATACTAGGCTAAAGCAAGCAGCAACAGCAGCCCACAGAACCGACTCTTTTTTCCTAGTGATTGCTATGATTTCTCAGTGGTTTTCAGCTTGACCTGAAGAGGATTTCGCTGCTGCTTCCTCAGCAGGATTTGGGCGTTTGCTCTGTCGCCTCAGGGAAGGAGATCTGCGGTAGAGCTGGTGCCTCTTGGGCCTTGCTTCGCGGGCTCCATGGTCGCATTCTGGATTCACCCTGCCAGGCCGAACTAACACGACACAGCCACAATCCTGCAGCAGCGTTGGTGGCCTAGGATGACACTCCATCCAACTGCCATCTCCTGGTGTAGTAAGCCTTGGTTTTTGCTCTGGCGTTCAGGTGGACTCAGGGACTAGGCCACTGCTTTCCCCTTACGGATGGAGGGGCGACAGGATCCCTGCACAGCGCCCGTGCACTGGGATGCGGAGCTGTGGGAGACTGTCCCCACTTCTTCCACGACACACCCCCTGCCACCCCCAACACTTCCACATCTTGGAGGAAGATGGGATCTGACTGCCCTTTTTTCCAGGGAGCTGTATCTGCGAGTTCCGGGTATGTCGTCTGGTGGCAAGCCCACGTCAGCCCTAAGGAAAGGTGGCCATGGAGATGCTATCACCTTGGGACAAGAGGCACAGAACAGGCCTGCCGTCTACTCAGACTCCTTCCTCAGAGTGGAGTATGAGCGCCTGCCCTAGCCGTCCCCTCCTGTCTTTTTTAAGCCAGGCTTCCGACTCTACACACAGGGAGCGGGTGACGATGGCCTTGCCACCATCCCGCTGTTCTCGCCAAGGCAGGCTCTCCTGCTTTGCGACTGATTACCAACAACAAGGTCAACGGCTCCTTCACTTCTCCCGTGGAGACGTTCTGCTCCTTCTCCAGACTTGCTCCTGGAAGCACGGTGACGGCCTTGTCACTATCGTTTAGGCCCTTTCTAGATGTGCATCCACGCTTCTCTCTCAGTCAGTGAGGATGCTAGGGCCAAGAGAATTTCACTCTATGTGGGTTTCTTCTCCCATGCTGCGGAGACTAGCTCAGGCAAGCAGAAGCAGCATCCCAAAGAACCCGATTCAGATTTCCCAACGAATGCTGTGCTTTCACAGAGGAGAATCCTGGGCAAAGAGGCTTTCGCTGTATGCTGGTTTCTCCCACCTTGAGACTAGGCCTAGGCAAGCAGGAGCAACAGCACGTAGAACCGCCTCTGATTTCTAAGCAAATGGAGAGAGTGACAGTTGTCTTGCCACCCGCCCGCTATTCTTGCCTATGCAGGCTCTCCTGTTTCATGACTTTTCCTTAAGGCTGTTTCCACAGGTACAACCACGCTTCTCTCTCAGGTAGAGGGGATGCCAGGGCAAAGAGGATTTCGCTCCAGGCGGGTTTATTACACCGAGCTTCGGAGACTATGTTCAGGCAAGCGGCATCAGCATCGCACAGAACCGACTCTGATTTCCCAAAGAATGCTGTGCTTTCCCTGAGGGGATTCCCGGGAAAAAAGCCTTTCGCTCTATGCGGGATTCTCCCACCGGCTGCCAATACTAGGCTAAGACGAGAAGCAACAGCAGTCCACAGAACCGACTCTTTTTTCCCAGCGACTGCTATGCTTTCCCAGAGGATTTCAGCTTGGCCCGATCCTTGCTGCTTCGTCAGCAAGGCTTTCGGCATTTGCTCTGCCACTCAGGGAAGTAGATCTGCGGGAGAGCAGGTGCGTCTCGGGCCTTGCTTGCCCGGGCTCCATGGTCGAACCCTGGGTTCACCCTGCCAGTCCGTACTACGCAGACACAGCCACAACACTGTAGCAGCGTGCGTTGCCTAGGATGACACTCCATGCCAACTGCCACCTCCTGGCGTAGTAAGGCTTTGCTTTTTGCTCTGGCGTTCAGGCGGAATTAGGAACTAGGCCAGTGCCTTGCCCATAGGAGAGGAGAGGCGACAGGATCCCTGCACAGCTCCCGTGCACTTGGATGGGGATCTGTGGGGAACTGTCCCCACATCTTCCCCGACACACCTCCTGCGAACCACAAAGCTGCCATATCTTGGAGGAAGATGACATCTGACTGCCCTTTCTTCCAGGGAGCTGTATCTGCGAGTTCCGGGTATGGCGCCTGATGGCAAACGCACGTCTGCCCTAGGGACAGGTGTCTTTGGAGATGCTGTCCCCTTGGGACAAGAGGCACAGAACAGGTCTGCCTTCTGCCCAGACTCCTTCCTCAGAGTGGAGTATGCGCGCCTGCCCTAGCCTTCCCCTCTTGTCTTCCTTAAGCCAGGCTTCTGTCTCTACGCACAGGGAGCGGGTGACGATTGTCTTGTCACCATCCCGCTGTTCTCGCCAGGCCAGGCTCTCCTGCTTTGCGATTGTTTCCTGAAAAGAAGACCAACAGATCCTTCTCTTCCCCCGGTGAGTCGTTCTGCTCCTTCCCCAGACTTACTCTTGGGAGCATGGTGACAGCCGTGTCCCTATCCTTAAGGCCCTTTCCAGATGTGCACCCACGCTTCTCTCTCAGGCAGTTGGGATGCTAGGGCCAAGAGAATTTCCTTCCATGCGGGTTTCTTCCACCGTGCTGCAGAGACTAGCTCAGGCAAGCAGAAGCAACATCCCACAAACCCAATTCAGATTTCCCAACGAATGCTGTGCTATCCCAGAGGAGAAGCCTGGGCAAAGAGGCTTTCACCTTATGCTGGTTTCTCCAACCTTGAGACTTGGCCTAGGCAAGCAGGAGCAGCAGCCCGCAGAACCGACTCTGATTTCTAAACAGACGGAGAGGGTGACACTTGTCTTGCCACCCGCGCTCTTCTTGCCAATACAGGCTCTTCTTTTACATGACCCTTTCTAGACAGCAAGGCCAAGGGCCCCTTCCCTTCTCCTGGATCGGTGTGCTACGCCTGGCCCAAACAGGCTCTGAGGGAGCGCAGTGACAGATGTTTCCCTTTCCTTAAGGTTGTTTCCATAGGCGCAACCACGCTCCTCTCACAGGCAGAGGGGATGCCCGGGCAAAGAGGATTTCGCTCCATGCGGGTTTTTTACACCGTGCTTTGGAGACTATGTTCAGGCAAGCGGCATCAGCATCGCACAGAACCGACTCTGATTTCCCAAAGAATGCTGTGCTTTCCTAGAGGGGATGCCCAGGCAAAGAGGCTTTCGATCCCTGCGGGATTCTCCCACCATGCTACAATTAAGGCTAAGGCAAGCAACAACAACAGCCTACAGAACCGACTCTTTTTTCCTAGCGAAGCTATGCTTTCGCAGAGGTTTTCTGTTTGGTCTGAACCGCACTTCGCTGCTCCTTCCTCAGCAAGGCTTTGGGCGTGTTCTCTGTCGCATCACGGAAGTAAATATGCGGGAGAGCAGGTGCGTCTTGGGCCTTGCTTTCCCGGGCTCCATGGTCGCATCCTGGGTTCACCCTGCCAGGCCGAACTACGCAGACACAGCCACCAACCTGCAGCAGCGTGCGTGGCCTAGAATGACAGTCCATGCCAACTGCCATCTCCTGGCGTAGTAAGGCTTGGCTTTTGCTCTGGCGTTCAGGCGGACTCGGAGACTAGGCCAGTGCCTTCCCCTTAGAAAGAAGAGGCGACAGGATCGCTGCACAGCGACCGTGCACTGGGATGCGGAGCTGTGGGGGACTGTTTCCACTTCTTCCCCGACACACCGCCTGCCAACCACAACGCTACCACATCCTGGAGGAAGTAGGAATCTGACTGTCCTTTCTTCCAGGGAGCTGTTTCTGCGAGTTCCGGGTATGGCGCCTGGTGGCATGCCCACGTCTGCCCTAGGGACCGGTGGCCTTGGAGATGCTGTCCCCTTGGGAAAATAGGCACAGAACAGGCCTGCCTTCTGCCCAGACTCATTCCTCAGAGTGGAGTATGCGAGCCTGCCCTAGCCGTACCCTCTTGTCTTCCTTGAGCCAGGCTTCCATCTCTACGCACAGGGAGCGGGTGACGATTTTCCTGCCACCATCCCGCTGTTCTCGCCAGGGCAGGCTCTTCTGCTTTGCGACTGTTTTTCGACAACAAGGCCAACGGCTCCTTCTCTTCGCCCCGGGATGCGTTCTGGTCCTTCCCCAGACTTGATCCTGGGAGCACGGTGACAGCCGTGTCCCTATCTTTAAGGCTCTTCCCAGATGTGCATCCACGCTTCTCTCTCAGGCAGTGGGGATGATAGGGCCAAGAGAATTTCGCTCCATGTGGGTTTCTTCCACCGAGCTGCAGAGACTAGCTCAGGCAAGCAGCAGTAGCATCCCACAAACCCGATTCAGATATCCCAACGAATGCTTTGCTTTCCCAGAGGAGAAGCCTGGGCAAAGAGGCTTTCGCTGTAATGTGGTTTCTCCCACCTTGAGACTTGGCCTAGGCAGCACGAGCAGCAGCCCGCAGAAACGACTCTGATTTATAAGCAAACGGAGAGGGTGACACTTGTCCTGCCACCCGCCCGTTATTCTTGCCTATGCAGGCTCTTCTGTTTAATGACTTTTCCTTAATGCTGTTTCCACAGTCGCAACCACGCTTCTCTCTCCGGTAGAGGGGATGCCCGGGCAAAGAGGATTTCGCTCTATGCGGCTTTATTACACCGTGCTTTGGAGACTATGTTCAGGCAAGCGGCATCAGCATCATACAGAACCGACTCTGATTTCCCAAAGAATGCTGTGCTTTCCTAGAGGGGATGACCAGGCAAAGAGGCTTTCACTCTAAGCGGTATTCTCCCACCGTGCTGCCAATACTAGGGTAAAGCAAGCAGTAACAGCAGCCCACAGCACCGACTCTATTTTCCTAGCGATTGCTATGCTTTCGCAGAGGTTTTCAGCTTGGCCAGAACCGCACATCGCTGCTGCTTCCTCACCAAGGATTTCAGTGATTGCTCTGTCGCGTCAGGGAAGTAGATCTGCGGGAGAGCTGGTGCCTCTTGGACCTTACTTTCCCAGGCTCCATGGTCGCACACTCGGTTTTCCGTGCCAGACCGAACTACGCACACACAACCACAAGCCTGCAGGAGCGTGCGTGGCCTAGGATGACACTCCATGCCAACAGCCATCTCCTGGCCCGTAAGGCTTGGCTTTTTGCTCTGGCGTTCAGGCAGACTCGGGGAGTAGGTCATTGCCTTCCCCATAGGAGAGGTGAGGCGACAGGATCCCTGCATACCGCCCGTACACTGGGATGGGAAGCTGTGGGGGACTGTCCCCACTTCTCTCCCCACACACCCCCTGCAAAGCCAAACACTGCCACATCTTGGAGGAAAATGGCATCTGACTTCCCTTTCTTCCAGGGATCAGTATCTGCGAGTTCCGGGTATGGCGCATGGTCGTTTGCCCACGTCTGCCCTTGGGACAGGTGGCCTTGGAGATACTGTCCCCTTGGGACAAGAGGCACAGAACAGGCCTGCCATCTGCCCAGACTCCTTCCTCAGAGTGGAGTATGCGCGCCTGCCCTAGCTGTACCCTCGTGTCTTCCCTAAGCCAGGCTTCCTTCCCTACGCACAGGAAGCGGGTGAGGCTTTTCTTGCCACCGTCCCGCTGTTCTCGCCTGGGCAGATTCTCCTGCTTTGCGACTGTTTCCCGACAACACGGCAAACGGCTCCTTCTCTTCTCCCGTGGAGGCGTTCTCATCCTCCCCAGAATTGCTCTTGGGGAGACGGTGACAGCCGTTTCCCTATCCTTAAGGCCCTTTCTAGATATGCATCCACGCTTCTCTCTCAAGCAGTGGGATTGCTAGGGTCAATAGAATTTCGCTCTATGTGGGTTTCTTCCACCGAGCTGCGGAGACTAGCTCAGGCAAGCAGCAGCAGCATCCCACAAACCCGATTGAGATTTACCAACAAATGCTGTGCTTTCCCAGAAGAGAAGCCTGGGCAAAGAGGCTTTCACTGTATGCTGGTTTCTCCCACTTTGAGACTTGGCCTAGGCAAGCAGGAGCAGCAGCCCGCAGAACCGACTCTGATCTCTAAGCAGACGGAGAGGGTGACACTTGTCTTGCCACCCGCGCTCTTCTTGCCAATGCAGGCTCTCCTTTTACATGACCCTTTCCAGACATCAAGGCCAAGGGCCCCTTCCCTTCTCCTGGATCGGCGTGCTACGCCTGGCCCAAACAAGCTCTGAGGGAGCGCAGTGACAGATGTTTCCCTTTCCTTAAGGTTGTTTCCACAGGCGCAACCACGCTTCTCTCTCAGGCAGAGGGGATGCCCGGGCAAAGAGGAATTCGCTCCATGCGGGTTTTTTACACCGTGTTTCGGAGACTATTTTCAGGCAAGCGGCATCAGCATCGCACATAACCGACTCTAATTTCCCAAAGAATGCTGTGCTTTCCTAGAGGGGATGCCCAGGCAAAGAGGCTTTCGATCCCTGCGGGATTCTCCCACCATGCTGTCAATATTAGGCTAAGGCAAGCAACAACAACAGCCCACAGAACCGACTCGTTTTCCTAGCGAATGCTATGCATTCGCAGAGGTTTTCAGTTTGGTCTGAACCGCACTTCGCTGCTCCTTCCTCAGCAAGACTTTGGGAGTTCTCTCTGTTGCGTCAGGGAAGTAGATCTGCGGGAGAGCTGGTGCCTCTTGGGCGTTTTTTTCCCCAACTCCATGGTGGCACCCTGGGATCACCCTGCCAGGCTGAACTACGATGACACAGCCACAACCCTGCAGCAGCGTGCGTGGCCTAGGATGACACTCCATGCCAACTATCATCTCCTGGCGTAGTAAGATTTGCTTTTTGCTCTGACGTTCTGGCAGTCTCAGAAACAAGGCGAGTGCCTTCCCCATAGGAGAGGAGAGGCGAGAGGATCCCTGCACAGCGCCCGTGCACTGGGATGAGGAGATGTGGGGGACTCTTCCCCCTTCTTCCCCGACACACGCCCTGCCACTCCCATAGTTGCCCCACCTTGGAGGAAGATGGCATCTGACTGCCCTTTCTTCCAGGGAGCTGTATCTGCGAGTTCCGGGTATGGAGCCTGGTGGCAAGCCCCCGTATGCCCTAGGGACAGGTGTCCGTGGAGATGCTGTCCCCTTGGGACATGAGGCACAGAATTGGCCTGCCATCTGCCCAGACTCATTCCTCAGAGTGTCGTATGCACGCCTGCCCTAGACGTCCCCTCCTGTTTTCCTAAAGCCAGGCTTCCATCTCTACGCACAGTGAGTGGGTGACGCTTGTCTTGCCACGCTCCCGCTGTACTCCCCAGGGCAGGCTCTCCTGCTTTGCGACTGTTTCCCGACAACAAGGCCAACGGCTCCTTCTCTGTCCTGGGGAGGCGTTCTGCTCCTTCCTCAGACTTGCTCTTGGGGAGCACGGTGACAGCCGTGTCCCTATCCTTAAGGCCATTTCAAGATATGCATCCACGCTTCTCTCGCCGGCAGTGGGGATGCTAGGGCTAAGAGAATTTTGCTCCATGCGAAATTCTTCCACCGTGCTACGGAGACTAGCTCAGGCAAGCAGCATCAGCAGCCCCCAAACGCGATTCAGATTTCCCAACGAATGCTGTGCTTTCCCAGAGGAGAAGCCTGGGCAAAGAGGCTGTAACTATATGCTGATTTCTCCCACCTTGAGACTTGGCCTAGGCAAGCACGAGCAGCAGCCCGCAGAACGGACTCTGATTTCTAAGCAAATGGAGAGGGTGACACTTCTCTTGCCACACGCCCGCTGTTCTTGCCATGGCAGGTTCTCCTATTTCATGACTTTTCCTTTAGGCTGATTCCACAGGCGCAAGCATGCTTCTCTCTCGGGTAGAGCAAATGCCCGGGCAAAGAGGATTTCACTCCAAGCGGGTTTATTACACCATGCTTCGGAGACTATGTTCAGGCAAGAGGCATCAGCATTGCACAGAATCGACTCTGATTTCCCAAAGAATGTTGTGCTTTCCCTGAGGTGAAGTCTGGGCAAAGAGGCTTTTGCTGTATGCTGGTTTCTCCCACCTTGAGACTTGGCCTAGGTAAGCACGAGCAGCAGGGCGCAGAACCGACTCTGATTTCTAAGCAAACGGAGAGGGTGACCCTTGTCTTGCCACCTGCCCGCTATTCTTGCCTATGCAGGCTCTCTTGTTTCATGACTTTTCCTTAAGGCTGTTTCCACAGGCGCAACCATGCTTCTCTCTCAGGTAGAGGGGATGCCCGGTCAAAGAGGATTTCGCTGCATGTGGGTTTATTATACCGTTCTTCGGAGACTATGTTCAGGCAAGCGGCATCAGCATCACACAGAACCGACTCTGATTTCCCAAAGAATGCTGTGCTTTCCTAGAGGGGATGCCCAGGCAAAGAGGCTTTCGCTCTATGAGGGATTCTCCCACCGTGCTGCCAATACTAGGCTAAAGTAAGCAGCAATATCAGCCCACACAACTGCCTCTTATTTCCTAGCGTTTGCTATGCTTTCGCAAGGTTTTCAGCTTGGCCTGAACCGCACTTCACTGCTGCTTCCTCAGAAAGTATTTGGGCATTTGCTCTATTGCGTCAGGGAAGTAGATCTGTGGTAGAGCTGGTGCCTCTTGGTCCTTGTTTTCCCGGGCTCCATGATCGCATCCTGGGTTCACCCTGCCAGGGCGAACTACGCAGACACAGCCACAGGACTGCAGCTGCGTGCGTGGCCTAGGATGACAGTCCATGCCAACTGCCATCTCCTGGCGTAGTAAGGCTTGGCTTTTTGCTCTGGCGTACAGGCGGACTTGGAGACTAGGCCAGTGCCTTCCCCTTAGGAAATTAGAGGCGACCCGATCCCTGCACAGCGCCCGTGCACTGGGATGGGGAGCTGTGGAGGACTGTCGCCACTTCTTGCCCTCACACCCCCTGCCAACCACAACACTGCCACATCTTGTAGGAAGATGGCATCTAACTGCCCTTTCTTCCAGGGAGCTCTTTCTACGAGTTCCGGTTATGGAGCCTGCTGGCAAGCCCACGTCTGCCCTAGGGAAAGGTGGCCTTGGAGATGCTCTCCCCTTGGGTCAAGAGTCATAGAACAGGCCTGCCTTCTGCTCAGACTCCTTCCTCAGACTGGAGTATGAGCGCCAGCCCAAGCCATCCCCTCGTGTCTTCCTAAACCAAGGCTTCCGTCTCAATGCACAGGGAGCGGGTGACGATTGTCTTGCCACCTTCCCGCTGTTCTCGCCAGGGAAGGCTCTCCTGCTTTGCGACTGTTTCACGACAACAAGGTCAACGGCTCCATCTCTTCTCCTGGGGAGGCGTTCTGCTCCTTCCCCAGACTTGCTCTTGGGGAGCACGGTGACAGCCGTATCCCTATCCTTAAGGCCCTTTCCAGATGTGCATCCACGCTTCTCTCTCAGGCAGTGGGGATGCTAAGGACAAGAGAATTTCGCTCCATGCTGGTTTCTTCCACCGTGCTATGGAGACTAGCTCAGGCAAGAAGCAGCAGCATCCCACAAAACGCCTCAGATTTCCCAATGAATGCTGTGCTTTCCCAGAGGAGAGGCCTGGGCAAAGAGGCTTTCTCTGTACGCTGGTTTCTCCTACCTTGAGACTTCGCCTAGGTAAACACGAGCAGCAGCCCGCAGAAGTGACTCTGATTTCTCAGCAAATGGAGAGGATGACACTTGTCGTGCCAGCTGCCCGCTCTTCTTGCCATGGCAAGTTCTCCTGTTTCATGACCGTTTCCAGACAACAAGGCCAAGTGCCCCTTCTATTTTCCTGGAGCGGCGTGCTATGCCAGGCCCCGCAATGCTCCCAAGGAGCACAATAATAGACGTTTCCCTTTCCTGAAGGCTGTTTCCGCAGGTGCAACCACGCTTCTCTCTCAGACAGAGAGGATGCCCAGGCAAAGAGGATTACGCTCAATTGGCTTTATTACACCGTGCTTCGGAGACTAAGTTCAGGCAAGCAGCATCAGCATCACACAGAACCGAATCTGACTTACCAAAGAATGCTGTGCTTTCCCTGAGGGGATGCCCGGGGAGAAAGGCTTTCGCTCTATGAGGGTTTCTTCCACTGTGCTGCCAATTATGGCTAAGGCAAGCAGCAACAGCAGCCCACAGAACCGACTCTTTTTTTCCAGCGACTGCTATGCTCTAGAAGAGGTTTTCAGCTTGGCCCGATCCGCTCTTCGATACTGCTTCTTCAGCAAGGTTTTTGCCGTTTGCCTTGTCGCGTCTGGGAAGTAGATCTGCGGGAGAGCTGGTGCGTCTTGGCCCTTGCTTTCCCGGGCTCCGAGGTCGCATCCTGGGTTTACCCTGCCTCGCCGAACTACGCATACACAGCCACCAGCCTGCAGCATCGTGCGTGGCCTAGGATGACAGTCCTTGCCAACTGCCATCTCCTGGTGTAGTAAGGCTTGGCTTTTTGCTCTGGCGTTCAGGCAGACTCGGGGACTAGGCCAGTGCCTTTACCTTAGGAAAGGAGAGGCGACAGGATCCGTGCACAGCACCCGTGCACTGGGATGGGGAGCTGTGGGGGACTCTCCCCACTTCTTCCGCGACACACACCCTGCCTCTCCTAACGCTGCCACATCTTGGAGGTAGGTGGCATCTGACTGCCCTTTCTTCCAGGGAGCTGTATCTGCGAGTTCCGGGTATGGCGCCTGGTGGCAAGCCCACGTCTGCCCTAGGGATAGGTGGAATTGGAGATGCTGTCCCCTTGGGAAAAGAGGCACAGAACAGGCCTGCCTTCTGCCCAGACTCCTTGCTCAGAGTGGAGTATGCACTCCAGACCTAGCAGTCCGCTCGTGTCTTCCTAAAGCCAGGCTTCCGTCTCTATGCACAAGACACTTGTCTTGCCACAGTCCTGGTGCTCTCGCCAGGTCAGGCTCTCCTGCTTTGCGACTGTTTCCCAACAACAAATCCAACGGCTCCTTCTCTTCTCCTGGGGAGGCGTTCTGCTCTTCCCCAGACTTGCTCTTGGGGAGCACGGTGACAGCCGTGTCCCTATCCTTAATGCCCTTTCCAGATGTGTATCCACGCTTCTCTCTCAGGCAGTGGGGATGCTAGGGCCAAGAGAATTTCGCTCCATGCGGGTTTCTTCCACCATGCTGCGGAGACTAGCTCAGGCAAGCAGAAGCAGCATCCAACAATGCGACTCAGATTTCCCAACGAATGCTGTGCTTTCCCAGAGGAGAGGCCTGGGCAGAGAGGCTTTCGCTGTACGCTGGTTACTCCCACCTTGAGTCTTGGCCTAGGCAAGCATGAGCAGCAGCCCGCAGAAGTGACTCTGATTTCTCAGCAAATGGAGAGGGTGACACTTGTCGTGCCAGCTGTCCGCTGTTCTTGCCATGGCAGGCTCTCCTGTTTCATGACCGTTTCCAGGCAGCAAGGCCAAGGGCCACTTCTCTTCTCCCGGAGCGGCGTGCTACGCCTGGCCCAGCAATGCTCCCCGGGAGCACAGTATCAGATGTTTCCCTTTCCTTAAAGCCGTTTCCACAAGCGCACCACGCTTCTCTCTCAGGCAGAGGGGATGCCCAGGCAAAGAGGATTACGCACCATGCGAGTTTTTTACGCCGTGCTTCAGAGACTGTGTTCAGGGAAGCGGCATCAGCATCACACAGAACCGACTCTGATTTTCCAAAGAATGCTGTGCTTTCCCTGAGGGGATGCCCGGGGAAAAAGGCTTTCACTCTATGGGGGTTTCACCCACACTGCTGTCAATACTAGGCTAAGGCAAGCGGCAACAGCAGCCCACAGAACCGCCTCTTTTTTCCCAGCGACTGCTATGCTTTCCCAGAGGTTTTTAGCGCGGCCCGATCCGCACTTCACTGCTGCTTCTTCAACAAGTCTTTGGACGTGTGCTCTGTCGCGTCAGGGAGTAGATCTGTGGGTGAGCTGGTGCATCGTGGGCCTTGCATTCCCGGGCTCCGTGGTCGCATCCTGGGTTCACCCTGCCAGACCTTACTACGCAGACACAGCCACCACCCTGCAGCAGCGTGCGTGGCCTAGGATAACAGTCCATGCCAACTGCCATCTCCTGGCGTAGTCAGGCTTCGCTTTTTTCTCTGGCATTCAGGCGGACTCGGGGAGTAGGCCAGTGCTTTCTCATTAGGAAAGAGAGGCGACAGGATCCCTGCACAGCGCCCGTGCCCTGGGATGGGGAGCTGTGGGGGACTGTCCCCACCTCTTCCCTGACACACCACGTGCCACCTCCAACGCTGCCACATCTTGGAGGAAGATGGCATCTACCGCTCTTTTCCAGGGAGCTGTATATGCGAGTTCCGGGTATGGCGCCTGGTGGAAAGCCCACGTCTGCCCTGGGACAGGTGGCATTGGAGATCTGTCCTTTTGGGACAAGAGGCACAGAAGAGGCCTGCCTTCTGCCGAGAATCCTTCCTCACAGTGGAGTATGCGCACCTGCCCTAGCCGTCCCCTCCTGTCATCCTTAAGCCAGGCTTCCGTCTCTACACACAGGGCGTGGGTGTCGATTGTCTTGCCACAATCCCGCTGTTCTTGCCAGGGCAGGCTCTCCTGCTTTGCGACTGTTTCCGGACAACAAGTCAACGGCTCCTTCTCTTTTCCCGGTGAGGCGTTCTGCTCCTTCCCCAGACTTGCTCCTGGGATCACGGTGACAGCCGTGTCCCTATCCTTAAGGCCCTTTCCAGTTGTGCATCCACGCTTCTCTCTCAGGCTGTGGGGATGCAAGGGCCAAGAGAAATTCACTCCATGCGGGTTTCCTCCACCGTGCTACGGAGACGAACTCAGGAAGAAGCAGCATCACCCCCAAAGTGATTCAGTTTTCCCAACGAATGCTGTGCTTTCCCAGAGGAGAAGCCTGGTCAAAGAGGCTTTCACTGTATATTGTTTTCTCCTACCTTGAGACATTCCCTAGGCAAGCACGAGAAGCAGCCCGCAGAAGCGACACTGATTTATTAGCAAATGGAGAGGGTGACACTTGTCGTGACAGCTGTCCGCTGTTCTTGCCATGGCAGGCTCTCCTGTTTCATGACTGTTTCCAGGCAGCAAGGCCAAGGGCCCCTTCTCATCCCGGAACGACGTGCTACGCCTGGCCCATCAATGCTCTAAGGGAACACAGTAACCGACGTTTCCCCTTCCTTAAGGCTGTTTCCACAGGCTCAACCACGCTTCTCTCTCAGGCAGAGGGGATGCCCAGGCAAAGAGGACTACGCTCCATGTGGGTATATTACACGGTGCTTCGGAGACTATATTCAGGCAAGCGGCATCAGCATCGCACAGAACCGACCCTGATTTCCCAAAGAATGCTGTGCTTTCCCTGAGGGGATGCCCGGTGAAAAAGGCTTTCGCACTATGCCGGTTTCTCCCACCGTGCTGCGAATACTAGGCTAAGGCATGCAAAACAATATCCCACACTACCGACTCTTTTTTTCCAGCACTGCTATGCTTTCCCAGAGGATTTCAGGTTGGCCCGATCCGCACTTCGCTACTGCTTCGCAGCAAGGCTTTGGGCATTTGCTCTGTCGCGTCAGGGAAGTAGATCTGCGGGAGAGCTGGTGCCTCTTGGGCATTGCTTTCCCGGGCTCCGAGGACGCAACCTGGGTTCACCCTGCCAGGCCAAACTACGCAGACACAGCCACCACCCTGCAGCAGCGTGCGTGGCCTAGGATGACAGTCCATGCCAACTGCCATCTCCTGGCGTAGTAAAGCTTTGCTTTTTGTTCTGGCGTTCAGGCGGACTCGGGGACTAGGCCAGTGCCTTCCCCTTAGGAAAGGAGATGCGAGAGGATCCCTGCACAGCGCCCGTGCACTGGGATGGGGATCTGTGGGGGACTGTCCCCACTTCTTCCCCGACACACACCCTGCCACCCCCAATGCTGCCAACTCTTGGAGCAAGATGGCATCTGACTGCCCTTTCTTCCGGGGAGCTGTATCTGCGAGTTCTGCGAGTCTGCCCTAGGGACAGGTGGCCTTGGAGATCCTGTCCCCTTGCACAGGATGCACAGAACAGGCCTGCCTTCTGCCCAGACTCATTCCTCTGAGTGGAGCATGCGCGCCTGCCTTAGCCGTTCCCTCTTGTCTTCCTCAAGCCAGGCTTCCGTCTCTATGCACAGGGAGCGGGTGAAGATTCTCTTGCCACAATCCCACTTTTCTCTCCAGGGTAGGCTCTCCTGCTTTGCGAAGGTTTCCCGACAACAAGGCCAAGGGCTCCTTCTCTTCTCCCGGGGAGGCGTTCTGTTCCTGTCCCAGAGTTGCTCCTAGGAGCATGGTGACAGCCGTGTCCCTATCCTTAAGGCACTTTCCAGATGTGCATCCACGCTTCTCTCTCAGGCAGTGGGGATGCTAGGGCCAAGAGAATTTCGCTCCATGCGGGTTTCTTCCACCCTGCTGCAGAGACTACCTCAGGCAAGCAACAGCAGCATCCCACAAAGCGCCTCAGATTTCCCAACGAATTCTGTGCTTTCACAGAGGAGAAGCCTGGGCAAAGAGGCTTTCGCTGTATGGTGGTTTCTCCAACCTTCAGACTTGGCCTTGGAAGTACGAGCAGCAGCCCGTAGAACACACTCTGATTTCTAAGCAAACGGAGATGGTGACACTTGTCTTGCCACCCGCCCGCTGTTCTTGCCATGGCAGGCTCTCCAGTTTTATGACTTTTCCTTAAGGCTGATTACACAGGGGCAGCCACGCTTCTCTCTCAGGTAGATGGGATGCCCGGCAAAGAGGATTTCGCTCCATGCGGGTTTATTACACCGTGCTTCGGAGACTATGTTCAGGCAAGCGGCATCAGCATCGCACAGAACCGACTCTGATTTCCCAAAGAATGCTGTGCGTTCCTAGAGGGGATGCCCAAGCAAAGAGGCTTTTGCTCTATGCGGGATTCTCCCACCATACTGCCAATACTAGGCTAAAGCAAGTAGCAACAGCAGCCCACTGATCCGACTCTATTTTCCTAGCGATTGCTATACTTTGTCAGAGGTTTTCAGCTTGGCCTGAAACGCTCTTCGCTGCTGCTTCCTCAGCAAGGCTTTGGGCGTTTGCTCAGTCGCGTCAGGGAAGTATATCTGCGGGAGAACTGGTGCCCTTGGGCCTTGCTTCCCGGGCCCCATGGTTGCATCCTGAGTTCACCATGCCAGGCCGAACTACGCATAAACAGCCACCACCATGCAGCAGCATGCGTGGCCTAGGAAGATAGTCAATGCCAACGGCCATCCCCTGGCGTAGTAAGGCTTGGCTTTTTGCTCTGGCGTTCAGTCAGACTCGGGGACTAGGCCAGTGCCCTCCCCTTACGAGAGGAGAGGCGACAGGATCCCTGCACAGCGCTAGTGCACTGGCATGGGGAGCTGTGGGGGACTCTCCCAATTCTTCCCCGACACACCCCCTGCAACCACCTACGCTGCCACATCTTGGAGGAAGATGGCATCTGAACAGCCCTTTCTTCCTGGGAGCTGTATCTGCGAGTTCCGGGTATGGCGCTTGGTGGCATGCCCAAGTCTGCCCTAGGGACAGTTGTCCTTGGAGATGCTGTCCCCTTGGAAAAGATGCACAGAGCAGGCCTGCTTTCTGACCAGCCTCCTTCCTCAGAGTGGAGTATGCATGCCTGCCCTAGCCGTCCCCTCGTGTCTCCCTAAATCCAGTCTTCCATCTCTACGCACAGGTATCGGGTGACGCTTGTCTTGCCACCGTCCCGCTGTTCTCGCCAGGGCGGGCTCTCCTGCTTTGTGACTGTTTCCTGACAACAAGGCCA
Organism: Neogale vison; assembly: GCF_020171115.1. Taxonomy (NCBI): domain Eukaryota; kingdom Metazoa; phylum Chordata; class Mammalia; order Carnivora; family Mustelidae; genus Neogale; species Neogale vison. The sequence continues at coordinate 41,574,709 of NC_058104.1, forward strand.
ACGGCTCCTTCTCATCTTCCGGGGAGGCGTTCTGCTCTTTCCCCAGACTTGCTCTTGGGGAGCACGGTGACAGCCGTGTCCCTATCCTTAACGCCCTTTCCAGATGTGCATCTACCTTCTCGCTCAGGCAGTGGGGATGCTAGGGCCAAGAGAATTTCGCTCCATGCGGGTTTCTTCCACCGTGCTGTGGATACTAGCTCAACAAGCAGCAGCATCCCACAAACCCGATTCAGATTTCCCAACAAATGCTGTGCTTTCCCAGAGGAGAAGCCTGGGCAAAGAGGCTTTCACTGTATGGTGGTTGCTCCCACCTTGAGACTTGTCCTATATAAGCACGAGCAGCAGCCCGCAGAACCGACTCTGATTTCTAAGCAAACGGAGAGGGTGACACTTGTCTTGCCACGCGCCCGCTATTCTTGCTATGTAGGCTCTCCTGTTTCATGTCTTTTACGTAAGGCTGTTTCCAAACACGCAGCCATGCTTCTCTCTCAGGTAGAGCGGATGCCCGGGCAAAGAGGATTTCGCTCCATGCGGGTTTCTTACACCTTGTTTCGGAGACTATGTTCACGCAAGCGGCATCAGCATCGCACAGAACGGACTCTGATTTCCCAAAGAATGCGGTGCTTTCCTAGAGGGGATGCCTAGGCAAAGAGGCTTTCGCTCTATGCGGTATTTTCCCACTGTGCTGCTAATACTAGGCTAAAACACGCAGCAAAAGCAGCACACAGAACCGACTCATTTTTCCTAGCGATTGCTATGCTTTCACAGAGGTTTTCATCTTGGCCTGAACATCTCTTCATTGCTACTTCCTCAGCAAGGATTTGGGGGTTTGCTCTGTCGCGTCAGTGAAATATATCTGCGGGAGAGCTGGTGCGCCTTTAGCCTTGTTTCCCGGGCACCATGGTCGCACCCTGGGTTCACCCTGCCAGGCCGAACTACGCAGACCCAGCCACAAGCCTGCAGTAGCGTGCATGGCCTAGGATGACACTCCATGCCAACTGCCATCTCCTGGCATAGTAAGGCTTGGCTTTTTGCTCTGGTGTTCTGGCGGACACCTGGACGAGGCCAGTGCCTACCCCTTAGGAGAGGAGAGGTGACAGGATCCCGGCACAGCACCCGTGTACTCGGATGGAGAGCTGTCGGGGACTGTCCCCATTTCTTGCCCGACACACCCCCTGTCACCCCCAACGCTGCCACGTCTTGGAGGAATATGGCGTCTGACTGCCCTTTCTTCCAGGGAGCTGTATCTGTGAGTTCCGGGTATGGAGCCTGGTGGCAAGCCCACGTCTGCCCTAAGGACAGGACGCCTTGGAGATGCTATCCCCTTGGGACAACAAGCACAGAACAGGCCTGCCTTCTGCCCAGACTCCTTCCTCAGTGTGGAGTATGCGCGCCTGCCCTAGCCGTCCCCTCGTGTAATCCTTAAGCCAGTCTTCCGTCTCTACTCACACGGAGCGGGTGACGATTGTTTTGCAGCAATCCAGCTGTTCTCGTCAGGGCAGGCTCTCCTACTTTGCGACTGTTTCCCGACAACAAGGCCAACGGCTCCTTCTCTTCTCCCAGGGAGGCATTCTGCTCCTTTCCCAGACTTGCTCGTGGGGAGCACCGTGACAGCCGTGTCCCTATCCTTAAAGCCCTTTCCAGATGTGCATCCACGCTTCTCTCTCAGGCAGTGGGAATGCTAGGGCCAAGAGAATTTCTCTCCATGCGGGTTTCTTCCATCGTGCTACGGAGAATAGCTTAGGCAAGAAGCAGCAGCATCAAACAGGCGACTCAGATTTCCCAACGAATGCTGTGCATTCCCAGAGGAGAGGCCTGGGCAAAGAGGCTTTCGCTCTATGGTGCTTTCTCCCACCTTGAGCCTTGGCCTAGGCAAGCACGAGCAGCAGCCCGCAGAAGCGACTCTGATTTCTCAGCAAATGGAGAGGGTGACACTTGTCTTGCCACGCACCCGCTATTCTTGCCTATATATGCTCTCCTGTTTCATGACTTTTCCTTAAGGCTGTTTCTACAAGCGCAACCATGCTTCTGTCTCAGGTAGAGGGGTTGCCCGGGCAAACAAGATTTCGCTCCAAGCAGGTTTATTACACTGGGCTTCGGAGACTATGTTCAGTCAAGCGGCATCAGCATCGCACAGAACGGACTCTGATTTCCCACGAATGCTCTGCTTTCCCAGAGGAGAAGCCTGGGCAAAGAGGCTTTCGCTGCATTCTGTTTTTTCCCACCTTGAGACTTGGCCTAGGCAAGCAAGAGAAGCAGCCCACAGAACCGACTCTGATTTCTAAGCAAACGGAGAGGGTGACACTTGTCTTGCCACCCGCCCGCTATTTTTGCCTATGCAGGCTCTCCTGTTTCATGACTTTTCCTTAAGGCTGTTTCCACAGTTGCAACCACGCTTCTCTCTCAGTTAGAGGGGATGCCCGGGCAAAGAGGATTTCGCTCCATGCAGGGTTTCTTACACCGTGCTTCGGAGACTATGTTCAGGCAAGCGACATCAGCATCGCACAAAACCGACTCTGATTTCCCAATGAATGCTGTGCTTTCCCTAAGGGGATGTGCGGGGAAAAAGGCTTTCGCTCTATGCGGGTTTCTCCAACTCTGCTGCCAACACTTGGCTAAGGCAAGCAGCAACAGCAGCCCACAGAACCGACTCTTTTTTTCCCAGCGATTGCTATGCTTTCGCAGAGTTTTTCAGCATGGCCTGAACCGCACTTCGCTGCTGCTTCCACAGCAAGGCTTTGGGCGTTTGCTCTGTCGCGTCAGGGAGTAGATCTGCGGGAGAGCTGGTGCCTCTTGGGCCTTGCTTTCCCGGGCTCCATGGTCGCATCCTGGCTTCACCCTGCCAGGCCGAACTACGCAGACCCAGCCACAGCCCTGCAGCAGCGTGTGAGGCCAAGGATGACACTCATGCCAACTGCTATCTCCTGGCGTAGTAAGGCTTGGCTTTTTGCTCTGGTGTTCAAGCGGACTCGGGGACTAGGCCAGTGCCTTCCCCATAGGAGAGGAGAGAACACAGGATCCCTGCACAGAGTCCGTGCACTGGGATGGGGTGCTGAGGGGGACTGTCCCCACTTCTCCCCCTAACACCCCTGCCACCCCCAACGCTGCCACGTCTTGGAGGAAGATGGCATCTGACTGTCCTTTCTTCCAGGGAGCTGTATCTGCGAGTTCCAAGTGTGGCGCTTGGTGGCAAGCTTATGTCTGCCCTAGGGACAGGTGGCCTTGGAGATGCTGCCCCTTGGGACAAGAGGCACAGAACAGGCCTGCCTTCTGCCCAGACTCCTTCCCCAGAATGGAGTATGCGCGCCTGCCCTAGCTGTCCCCTCGTGTCTTCCTTAAGCCATGCTTCCATCTCTACGCACAGGGAGCGGGTGACGATTGTCTTGCCACCATCCCGCTGTTCTCGCCAGGGCAGGCTCTCCTGCTTTGCGACTGTTTCCCGACAACAAGGCCAACGGCTCCTTCTCTTCTCCCGGGGAGGCGTTCTGCTCCTTCCCCAGATTTGCTCCTGGGAGCACGGTGACAGCCGTGTCCCTATCCTTAAGGCCCTTTCTACATGTGCATCCACGCTTCTCTCTCAGGCAGTGGGGATGCTAGGGACAGGAGAATTTTGCTCCATGCGGGTTTCTTCCACCGTGCTGCAAAGACTAGCTCAGGGAAGCAGCAGCAGCATCCCACAAACCCGATTCAGATTTCCCAACGAAAGCTGTGCTTTCACAAAGAGAAGCCTGGGCAAAGAGACTTTGGCTGTATGCTGGTTATTCCCACCTTGAGACTTGGCCTAGGCAAGCAGGAGCAGTGGCGCGCAGAACCGACTCTGACTTCTAAGAAAACGGAGAGCGTGACATTTGTCTTGCCACCAGCCCGCTGTTCTTACCTATGCAGGCTCTCCAGTTTCATGACTTTTCCTTAAGGCTGTTTCCACAGGTGCAACCACGCTTCTCTCTCAGGTAGAGGGGATGCCCGGCCAAAGAGGAATTCGCTCCATGCGTGTTTCTTACACCGTGCTTTGGAGACTATGTTCAGGCAAGCGGCATCAGCATCACACAGAACCGTCTCTGGTTTCCTAAAGAATGCTGTGATTTCCTAGAGCGAAGCCCAGGCAAAGAGGCTTTCGGTCTATGCGGGATTCTCCCACCGTGCTGCCAATACTAGGCTAAAGCAAGCAGCAACAGCAGCCCACAGAACCGACTCTTTTTTTCCCAGTGATTGCTAGAGAGCACGAGCACCAGTCCATAGAACCGAATCTGATTTCTAAGCAAACGGAGAGGGTTACACTTGTCTTGCAACCCGCATGCTATTCTTGCCAATGCAGGCTCTCCTGTTGCACGACTGTTTCCAGACTGCAAGGCGAAGTGCCCCTTCTCTTCTCCTGGAGTGGAGTGCTACCCCTGGCCCAGACATGCTCTCAGGGAGCACAGTGAAAGATGTTTCCCTTTCCTTTTTTTTTTCCCAATTTATTTTTTTCAGAAAAACAGTATTCATTATTTTTTCACCACACCCAGTGCTCCATGCAAGCTGTGCCCTCTATAATACCCACCACCTGGTACCCCAACCTCCCACCCCCCCGCCACTTCAAACCCCTCAGACTGTTTTTCAGAGTCCATAGTGTTTCCCTTTCCTTAAGGCTGTTTCCACAGGCGCAACCACGCTTCTCTCTCAGGCAGAGGGGATGCCCAGGCAAAGAGGATTTCGCTCCATGTGGGTTTAATACACCGTGCTTTGGAGACTATGTTCAGGCAAGCGGCATCAGCATCGCACAGAACCCACTCTGATTTCCCAAAGAATGCTGTGCTTTCCTAGAGGGGATGCCAGGGAAAGAGGCTTTCGCTATATGCGGGATTCTCCCACCATGGTGCCAATACTAGGCTAAGGCTACCAGCAAATGCAGCCCACAGTACCGACTCTTTTTTCCTAGTGATTGTTATGCTTTCGCAGAGGTTTTCACCTTGGCCTGAACATCACTTCGCTGCTACTTCCTCAGCAAGGCTTTGGGCGTTTGCTCTGTCGCGTCAGGGAAGTAGATCTGCGGGAGATCTGGTGCCTCTTGGTCCTTGCTTTCCTGCGCTCCATGGTCGCAACCTGGGTTAACCCCGCCAGGCTGAACTAGCAGTCACAACCACAACACTGCAGCAGCTTGTGTTACCTAGGATAACAGTCCATGCCAACTACCATCTCCTGGTTTAGTAAGGCTTGGCTTTTTGCTCTGGCGTTCAGGCGGACTCGGGGACTAGGCCAGTGCCTTCCCCTGAGGAGAGTATATGCGACAGGATCACTGCACAGGGCCCGTGTACTGGGATCGGGAGCTGTGGGGGACTGTCCACACTTCTTCCCCGACACACCCCCTGCCACTCCTAAAGCTGCCACATCTTGGAGGATGATGACATCTGAATGCCCTTTCTTCCAGGGAGTTGTATCTGCGAGTTCCGGGTATGGCGCCTGGTGGCAAGCCCACGTCTGCCTTAGGGACAGGTGGCCTTGGAGGTGCTGTCCCCTTGGGACAAGAGGCACAGAACAGGCCTGCCTTCTGGCCAGAGTCCTTCCACAGAGTGGAGTATGCGCGCCTGCCTTAGCCGTCCCTTCATGTCTTCCTTAAGCCAGGCTTCCGTCTCTACGCACAGAGAGCGGGTGAGGATTGTCTTGCCACCATCCTGCTGTTCTCGCCAGGGCAGGCTCTTCTGCTTTGCAACTGTTTCCAGACAACAAGGCCAACGGCTCCTTTTCTTCTCCCGGTGAGGCGTACTGCTCCTTTCCCAGACTTTTTCTTGAGGAGCACGGTGACAGCCGTGTCCCTATTCTTAAGGCCCTTTCCAGATGTGCATCCATGCTTCTCTCTCAGGCAGTGGGTGTGCTAGGGACAAGAGAATTTCAGTCCATGCGGTTTCTTCCACCGTGCTGCAGAAACTAGCTCAGGCAAGCAGCAGCAGCATCCCACAACCCGATTCAGAATTCCCAACGGATGCTGTGCTTTCCCATAGTAGAAGCTTGGTACTAAGAAGCTCTCGCTGTATGCTGGTTTCTCCCACCTTTCGGCTTGGCCTAGGCAAGCAGGAGCAGCAGCCCGCAGAACGGTTCTGATTTCTAAGCAAACAGAGAGGGTGACACCTGTCTTGCCACCTGCCCGCTATTCTTGCTAATGAGGCTCTCCTGTTGCATGACCCTTTCCAGACAGCAAGGCCAAGGGCCCCATCACTTCTCCTGGAGCGGCGTGCTACGCCTGGCCCAGACATGCTCTCAGGGATCACAGTTACAGACGTTTCTCTTTCCTTAAGGCTGTTTCCACAGGAGCAACCACGCTTCTCTCCCAGGCAGAGGGGATGCCCGGGGAAAGAGGATTTCGCTCCATGCGGGTTTAGTACACCGTGCTTCGGATACTATGTTCAGGCAAGCGGCATCAGCATCGCACAGAACCGACTCTGATTTCCCAAGGAATGCTGTGTTTTCTTAGAGGTGATGCCCAGGCAAAGAGGCTTTCACTCAATGCTGGATTCTCCCACTGTGCTGTAATACTAAGCTAAGGCAAGCAACAACAGCAACCCTCAGAACCGACTCTTTTTTCCTAGAGACTTCTATGCTTTCAGAGATTTTTTCAGCTTCGCCTGAACCGCACTTCACTGCTGATTCCTAAGCAAGGCTTTGGGCATGTGCTCTGTCTCATCAGGGAAGTAGATGTGCGGGAGAGCTGGTGCATCTTGGTCCTTGGTTTCCCGGGCTCCATGGTCGCATCCTGGGTTAACCCTGCCAGGCCGAACTACGCAGTCACAGCCACCAACCTGCAGCAGCGTTCGTGGCCTAGGATGACAGTTCATGCCAAGTGCCATCTCCTGGCATAGTAAGGCTTAGCTTTTTGCTCTGGCGTTCAGTCGGAATCGGGGACTACGCCAGTACATTCCCCTTAGGAAAGGAGAGGCGACAGGATCCTTGCACAGCGCCCGTGCTCTGGGATGGGGAGCTGTGGGGACTACCCCACTTCTTCCCCGACACACCCCCTGCCACCAGCAACGCTGCCACATCTTGGAGGAAGATGGCATCTGACTTCCCTTTCTTCCAGGGAGCTGTATCTGCGAGTTCCGGGTATGGCGCCTGGTGGCAAGCCCAAGTCTGCCCTAGGGACAGGTGTCCTTGGAGATGATGTCCCCTTGGCACAAGAGGCACAGAACAGGCTTTCCTTCTGCCCAGACTCCTTTCTCAGAGTGGAGTATGCGCGCCAGCCCTAGCCGTACCCTCGTGTCTTTCTAAAACCAGGCTTCCATCTCTATGCTAAAGGGAACGGGTGACGCTTGTCTTGCCACCATCCTGCTGTTCTCGCCAGGGCAGGCTATCCTGCTTTGTGACTGTTTCCCGACCACCAGGCCATCTGCTCCTTCTCTTCTCCCGGGGAGGCGTTCTGCTCCTTCCCCAGACTTGCTCTTGGGGAGCATGGTGACAGCCATGTCCCTATCCTTAAGGCCCTTTCCAGATGTGCATCCACGCTTCTCTCTCAGGCAGTGGTGATGCTTGGGCCAAGAGAATTTTGCTCCTTGCGGGTTTCTTCCACCGTGCTGCGGAGACTAGCTCAGGCAAGCAGCAGCAGCATCCCACAAACCCGATTCAGATTTCCCAACGAATGCTGTGCTTTCCCAGAGGAGAAGCCCAGGCAAAGAGGATTTCGCTGTATGGTGGTTCTTACACCTTATGACTTGGCGTACGCAAGCAGAAGCCGCAGCCCGCAGAACCGACTCTGATATCTAAACAAACGGAGAGGGTGACACTTGTCTTGCCACACGCTCGCTATTCGTGCCTATGCAGGCTCTCCTGTTTCATGACGTTTCCTTAAGACTGTATCCACAGGCGCAACAACACTTCTCTCTCAGGTAGAGGCGATGCCAGGGCAAAGATTATTTCGCTCCAAGTGGGTATAAGACACCATGCTTCGGAGACTATGTTCAGGCAAGCGGCATCAGCATCGCCCAGAACCGAGTCTGATTTCCCAACGAATGCTCTGCTTTCCCAGAGGAGAAGCCTGGACAAAGACGCTTTCATTCTATGCTGGCTTCTCCCAACTTGAGACTAGGCCTAGGCAAGCACGAGCAGCAGCCTGCTGAATCGATCAGATTTGTAAGCAAACGGAGAGGGTGACACTTGTCTTGCCACCCGCCTGCTATTCTTGCCTATGCAGGCTCTCCTGTTTCATGACTTTTCCATAAGGTGTTTCCACAGGCGCAAACACGCTTCTCTCTCAGGCAGAGGGGATGCCCGGGCAAAGAGGATTTCGCTCCATGCAGGTTTATTACACCGTGCTTCAGAGACTATGTTCAGGCAAGCGGTATCAGCATCGCACAGAACCGACTCTGATTTCCCAAACAATGCTGTGCTTTCCTAGAGGGGATGCCCAGTCAAAGAGGCTTTCGCTCTATGCGAGATTCTCCCACCGTGCTGCCAATACTAGGCTAAAGCAAGCAGCAACAGCCGCCCACTGAACCTACGCTATTTTCCTAGCAATTGCTATGCTTTCCCAGAGGTTTTCAGCTTGGCCCGAACCGCACTTCGCTGCTGCTATTCAGCAAGGCTTTGGGCATTTGCTCTTTCGCATCAGGGAAGTAGATCTGCGGGAGAGCTGGTGCCTCTTGGGCCTTGCTTTCCCGGGCTCCATGGTCACACCCTGGGTTCACCCTGCCAACCCGAACTACGCAGACAAAGCCACAATCCTGCAACAGCGTGCGTGGCCTAGGATGACACTCCATGCCAACTGCCATCTCCTGGCGTAGGAAGGCTTGGGTTTTTGCTCTGGCGTTCAGGCGGACTCGGGGACTAGACCAAGCCTTCCCCTTTTGAGAGGAGAGGCGACAGGATCCCTACACAGCGCCTGTGCACTGGGATGGCGAGCTGAGGGGGACTGTCCCACTTCGTGCCTGACACACCCCCTGCCACCTTCAATGCTGCCACATCTTGGAGGAAGATGGCATCTGACTGCCATTTCTTCCAGGGATCTGTATCTGCAAGTTCCGGATATGGCGCCTGGTGGCAAGGCCACATATTCTGTAGGGACAAGTAGCCGTGGAGATGCTGTACCCTTGGGGAAAGAGGAACAGAACAGGCCTGCCGTCTGCCAAGACTCCTTCCTCAGAGTGAAGTATGCACACCTGCCCTAGCCGTCTCCTCGTGTCTTTCTAAAGCCAGGCTTCCGTCCCTACGCACAGGAAGCGGGTGACGCATGTCTTGCCACCGTCCCGCTGTTCTCGCCAGGGCAGGCTCTCCTGCTTTGCGAATGTTTCCCAACAACAAGGCCAACGTCTCCTTCTCTTCTCCCGGGGAGGCGTTCTGTCCTTCCCCAGACTTGCTCTTGGGGAACACGGTGAAAGCCTTGTCCCTATCGTTAAGGCCCTTTCCAGATGTTCATCCTCGCTTCTCTCTCAGGCCGTGGGGATGCTAGGGCCAGGAGAATTTCAGTTCATGTGGGTTTCTTCCACCGTGCTGCGGAGGCTAGCTCAGGCTAGCAACAGCAGCATTCCACAAACCCGATTCAGATTTCCCATGGAATGCTGTGCTTTCCCAGAGTAGAAGCCTGGGCAAGGAGGCTTTCTTTGTATGCTGGTTTCTCCCACTTTGAGACTTGGCTTTTGCAAGCAGGAGCAGCAGGCCGCAGAACCGACTTTGATTGGTAAGGAAACGGAGACGGTGACACTTGTCTTGCCACCCGACCCGCTATCCTTGCCTATGCAGGCTCTCCTTTTTCATGACTTTTCATTAAGGCTGTTTCCACAGGCGCAACCACGCTTCTCTCTCAGGTAGAGGGGATACCCAGGCAAAGAGGCTTTCGCTCTATGCGGGATTCTCCCACCGTGCTGCCAATACTAGGCTAAAGCAAGCAGCAACAGCAGCCCACAGATCCGACTCTTTCTTCCTAGCGATTGCTATGCTTTCGCAGAGGTTTTCAGCTTGGCCTGAACCACACTTCGCTGCTGCTTCCTCAGCAAGGCTTTGGGCGTTTGCTCTGTCGCGTCAGGGAAGTAGATCTGCGGGAGAGCTGGTGTCTCTTGGGCTTGCTTTCCCAGGCACCATGGTCGCACCCTGGGATCACACTGCCAGGCTGAACTAGGCAGACACAGCCACCACCCTATATCAGCGTGTGTGGCCTACGATGACAGTCCATGCCAACTGCCATCTCCTGGCGTAGTAAGGCCGGGCTTATTGCTCTGGCATTCAGGCGGACTCTGAGACTAGTCCTGTGCCTTCCCCATGGGAGAAAAGGGGCGACAGGATCCCTGCACAGCGCCCGTGCAATGGCATGTGGAGCTGTGGGGGACTGTCCCCACTTCTTCCCCTACAAACCCCTGCAACCCCCAACGCAGCCACATCTTGGAGGAAGATGGCATCTGACTGTCCTTTCTTCCAGGGAGAAATATCTGCGAGTTCCGGGTATGGCGCCTGGTGGCAAGCACACGTCTGCCTTTGGGACAGGTGGCCTTGGACATGCTGTCCCCTTGGGACAAAAGACACAGAACAGGCCTGCCCTCTGCTCAGAATCCTTCCTCCAAGTGCAGTATGCGCGCCAGCCCTAGCCGTCCCCCCGTGTCATCCTTAAGCCAGTCTTCCGTCTCTACGCAAAGGGAGCAGGTGACGATTGTCTTGCCACCATCCCGCTGTTCTCACCAAGCAGGTTCTCCTGCTTTGCTACTGTTTCCGGACAACAAGGCCAATGGATCCGTCTCTTCTCCCGGGGAGGCGTTCTGCTCCTTCCACAGACTTGCTCTTGGGGAGCACGGTGACAGCCGTGTCCCTTTCCTAAAGGCCCTTTCCAGATGTGCATCCACGCTTCTCTCTCACGCAGTCGGGAAGCTAGGGCCAAGAGAATTTGGCTCCATGCCGGTTTCTTCCACCGTGCTGCGGAGACTAGCTCAGGCAAGCAGCAGCAGCATCCCACAAACCCGATTCAGATTTCCCAATGAATTCTGTGGTTTCCCAGAGGAGAAGCCTGGGCAAAGAGGATTTCGCTGTATGCTCGTTTCTCCCACGTTGAGATTTTGCCTAGGCAAGCAGGAGCAGCAGCCCGCAGAACCGAGTCTGATTTCTAAGTAAACGGAGAGGGTGACCCTTGTCTTGCCACAGCCCGCAATTCGTGCCAATGCAGGCTCTCCTGTTACATGACCCTTTAAAGACAGCAAGGCCAAGGGCCCCTCCTCTACTCCTGGAGCGGAGGGCTATGCCTGGCACAGACATGCTCTCAGGGAGTGCAGTGACAGACGTTTCCCTTTCCTTAAGGCTTTTTCCACAGGCACAACCACGCTTCTCTCTCAGACAGAGGGGATGCCCGGGCAAAGAGGATATCGCTCCATGCGGGTTTTTTACACCGTGTTTTGGAGACTATTTTCAGGCAAGCGGCATCAGCATCGCACAGAACCGACTCTGATTTCCAAAAGAAGGCTGTGCTTTCCTAGAGGGGATGCCCAGGCAAAGCGGCTTACTCTCTATGCGGCATTCTCCCACCGTGCTGCCAATAAAGGCTAAGGCAAGCAGCACAGCAGCCTAGAGAACCGACTCTTTTTTCCTAGCGACTGCTATGCTTTCACAGAGGTTTTCAGCTTTGCCTGAACCGCTCTTCACTGCTGCTTCCTCAGCAAGGCTTTGGGCGTTCGTCTGTCGTGTCAGGGAAGTAGATCTGCGGGAGAGCTGGTGCCTCTTGGTCCTTGCTTTCCCGCGCTCCATGGTCGCAACCTGGGTTAACCCCGCCAGGCTGAACTAGCAGACACAGCCACAACACTGCAGCAGCGTGCATGGCCTAGTATGACACTCCATGCCATCTGCCATATCCTGGCATAGTAAGGCTTGGATTTTTGCTCTGGCATTCAGGCGGACTAGGGGACTAGGCTAGTGCCTTCACCATAGGAGAAGAGAGGCGACAGGATCCCTACACAGCGCCTGTGCCCTGGGATGGGGAGCTGTGGGGTCTGTGCCCACATCTTCTCCAACAGACACCCTGCAACCCCCAACGCTGCCACATCTTGGAGGAAGATGGCATCTGACTTCCCTTTCTTCCAGGGAGCTGTATCTGCGAGTTCCGGGTATGGCGCCTGGTGGCAAGCCCAAGTCTGCCCTAGGGACAGGTGGCCTTGGAGATGCTGTCCGCTTGGGACAAGAGGCGCAGAACAGGCCTGCCGTCTGCCCAGAATCCTTCCTCAGAGTGGAGTATGCGTGCCTTCCCTAGCCATTACCTCGTGTCTTCCTAAAGCCAGGCTTCCGTCCCTATGCACAGGAAGCGGGTGACGCATGTTTTGCCACTGTCCAGCTGTTCTCACCAGGGCAGGCTCTCCTGCTTTGCGACTGTTTCCCGACAACAAGGCCAATGACTCCTTCTGTTCTCCTGGGGAGGCGTTCTGCTCCTTCCACAGACTTGCTCCTGGGAGCACGGTGACAGCCGTGTCCCTATCCTTAGGGCCCTTTCCAGATGTGCATCCACGCTTCTCTCTCAGGCATTGGGGAAGCTAGCGGCAAGAGATTTTGGCTCCATGCCAGTTTCTTCCACCGTGCTGCGGAGACTAGCTAAGGCAAGCAGCAGGCGCATCCCACAAACCCGATTCAGATTTCCTAATGAATACTGTGGTTTCCCAGAGGAGAAACCTGGGCAAAGAGGCTTTCGCTGTATGCTGGTTTCTCCCACCTTGAGACTTGGCCTAGGCAAGCAGGAGCAGCAGACCGCAGAACCGACTCTGATTTCAAAGCAAACGGAGATGGTGACACATGTCTTGCCACCCGCCCGCTATTCTTGCCAATGCAGGCTCTCCTGTTGCATGAGCCTTTCTAGACAGGAAGGCCAAGGGCCCCTTCTTTTCTCCTGGAGCAGCGTGCTCCGTCTGGCCCAGACATGCTCTCAGGGAGCGCAGTGAAAGATGTTTCCCTTTCCTTAAGGTTGTTTCGACAGGCGCAACCACGATTCTCTCTCAGGCAGAGGGGATGCCCGGGCCAAGAGGATTTCGCTCCATGCGGGTTTATTACACCGTGCTTCGCAGACTATGTTCAGGCAAGCGGCATCAGCATTGCACAGAACCGACTCTGATTTCCCAAAGAATGCTGTGCTTTCCTAGAGGGGATGCCCAGGCAAAGAGGCTTTCACTCTAACCCTGATTCTCCCACCATGCTGCAAATACTAGGCTAAGGCAAGCAGCACCAGCAGCCCAAAGAACCGACACTTTTTTCCTAGTGACTGCTATGCTTTCGCAGAGGTTTTCAGCTTGGCCTGAACCGCACTTTGCTCTGCTTCCTCAGCTCGGCTTTGGGCGTTTGCTCTGTCGCGTCATGGAAGTAGATCTGCGGGACAGCTGGTGCGTCTTGGGCCTTGCTTTCCCGGGGTCCATGGTCACACCCTGGGATCACCCTTCCAGGCCGAACTACGCAGACACAACCACCAACCTGCAGCATGCGTGGCATAGAATGACAGTCCATGCCAACAGCCATCTCCTGGCATAGTAAGGCATGGCTTTTTACTCTGGCATTCAGGAGGACTCGGGGACTAGGCCAGTGCCTTCCCCATAGGAGAGGAGAGGCGACAGGATCCCTGCACAGCGCCCGTACACTGGGATGGGGAGCTGTGGTGGACTGTCCCCACTTCTTCCCCGAAACAAACCCTGCTTCCCCAACGCTGCCAAATCTTGGAGGAAGATGGCATCTGACTGTCCTTTCTTCTAGGGAGCTGTGTCTGCGAGTTACGGTTTGGCGCCTGGTGGCAGGCCCACGCAAGCCCTCGGGACAGGTGGCCATGGGGATCTGTATGCTAGGGCCAAGAGATTTTCGCTCCATGCGGGTTTTTTCCACCGTGTTGTGGAGACTAGCTCAGGCAAGCAGCAGCAGCATCCCACACACCCGTTTCAGATTTCCCAATGAATGCTGTGTTTTCCCAGAGGAGAAGCCTGGGCAAAGAGGCTTTTGCTGTATACTGGTTTTTCCCAATTTGAGATTTGGCCTAGGCAAGCAGGAGCAGCAGCCCGCAGAACGGACTCTGATTTCTAAGCAAACGGAGAGGGTGACACTTGTCTTGCTACCCGCCCTCTATTCTTGCTTATGCAGGCTCTCCTGTTTCATGACTTTTCCTTTAGGCTGTTTCCACAGGCTCAACCACGCTTCTCTCTCAGATAGAGGGGATGCCCGGGCAAAGAGGCTTTCGTTCTATGCGGGATTCTCCCACCGTGCTGCCAATACTGGGCTAAAGCAAGCAGCAACAGCAGCCCACAGAACCGACTTTTTTTCCCAGCGATTGCTATGCTTTCACAGAGGTTTTCAGCTTGGCCTGAACCGCACTTCGCTGTTGCTTCCTCAGCAAGGTTTTGGGCGTTCGTCTGTCGCGTCAGGGAGGTAGATCTGCGGGAGAGCTGGTGTCTATTGGTCCTTGCTTTCCCATACTCCATGGTCGCAACCTGGGTTAACCCCGCCAGGCTGAACTAGCAGACACAGCCACAACACTGCAGCAGCGTGCATGGCCTAGCATGACTCCATGCCAACTGCCAAATCCTGGCGTATTAAGGCTTGGCTTTTTGCTCTGGCATTCAGGCGGACTAGGGGACTAGGCTAGTGCATTCACCATAGGAGAGGAGAGGCGACAGGATCACTACACAGCGCCTGTGCACTGGGATGGGGAGCTGTGGGGGCCTGTCCCCACTTCCTCCCCGACATACCCCCTGCCACCCCAAACGCTACCACATCTTGGAGGAAGATGGCATCTGATCCCTTTCTTCCAGGGAGCTGTATCTGCGAGTTCCGCGTATGGATCCTCGTGGCAGTCCGACGTCTGCCCTAGGGACAGAAGGCAGTGGAGATTTTCTCCCCCTGGGAAAGGAGGCACAGAATAGGCCTGCTGTGTGCGCAGACTCCTTCCTAAGAGTGGAGTATGCTCTCCTGCCCTAGCCATCCCCTCGTGTCTTCCTAAAGCCAGGCTTCCATCCCTATGCACAGGAAGCAGTTGACGCATGTCTTGCCACCATCCAGCTTTTCTCACCAGGGTAGGCTCTCCTGCTTTGCGACTGTTTCCTGACAACAAGGCTAACGGCTCCTCCTCTTCTCCAAGGGAGGCGTTCTGCTCCTTCCCCAGACTTGCTCCTGGGAGCACGGTGACAGCCGTGTCCCTATCCTTAAGGCCCTTTCCAGATGTGCATCCACGATTCTCTCTCAGGCAGAGGGAATGCTAAGGCCAAGAGAATTTCGCTCCATGCCGGGTTCTTCCACCGTGCTTGGGAGACTAGCTCAGGCAAGAAGCAGCAGCATCCCACAAAGCAACTCAGATTTCCCAACGAATGCTGTGATTTCCCAGAGGAGAAGCCTGGGCAAAGAGGCTTTCGCTGTATGGTGGTTTCCCCACCTTGAGACGTGGCCTAGGGAACGACGAGCAGCAGCCCGCTGAAGTGACTCTGATTTCTCAGCAAATGGAGAGGGTGACACTTGTCTTGCCAGCTGCCCGCTGTTCTTGCCATGGCAGGCTCTCCTGTTTCATGACCGTTTCCAGGCAGCAAGGCCAAGGGCCCCTTCTCTTCTCCCGGAGTGGCGTGCTACGCCTAGCCCAGGAACGCTCCCAGGGAGCACAGTAACAGACATATCCCTTTCCTTAAGGCTGTTTCCACAGACGCAACCACGTTTCTCTCTCAGGCAGAGAGTATGCCCAGGCAAAGAGTATTACGCTCCATGCGGGTATATACACTGTGCTTCGGAGACTATGTTCAGGCAAGCGGCATCAGCATCGCACAGAACCGACTCTGATTTCCCAAAGAATGCTGTGCTTTCCTTGAGGGGATGCCCGGGGATAAAGGCTTTCGCTCTATGGGTGTTTCTCCCACCGTGCTGCCAATACTAGGCTAAGGCAAGCAGCAACAGCAGCACACAGAACCGACTCTTTTTTCCCAGCGACTGCTATGCTTTCCCAGAGTTTTTCAGCTTGGCCTGATCCGCACTTCGCTGCTGCTTCTTCAGCAAGGCTTTGGGCGTTTGCTCTGTTGCGTCAGGGAAGTAGATCTGCGGGAGAGCTGGTGCGTCTTGGGCTTTGCTTTCCCGTGCTCCATGGTTGCATCCTGGGTTTACCCTGCCGGGCCGAACTACTCAGACACAGCAACAACACTGCAGCAGCGTGCGTGGCCAAGGATGACAGTCCATGCCAACTGCCATCTCCTGGCGTAGTAAGGTAGGCTTTTTGCTCTAGCGCTCAGGCGGACTCGGCGAATAGGCCAGTACCTTCCCCTTAGGAAAGGAGAGGCGACAGGAACCATGCACAGCGCCCATGCACTGGGAAGGGGAGCGGTGCGGGACTGTACCCACTTCCTTCCCGACATACCCCCTGTGACCCCCAACGCTGGCACATATTGGAGGTAGATGGCATCTGACTGCCCTTTCTTCCAGGGAGCTGTATCTGCGAGTTCCGGGTATGGCGCCTGGTGGCAAGCCCACGTCTGCCCTAGGGACAGGTGACCTTGGAAATGCTGTCCCCTTGGGACAAGAGGCAAAGAACAGGCCTGCCTTCTACCCAGACTCCTTCCTCAGAGTGGAGTATGTGCGCCAGCCCTAGCCGTACCCTCGTGTCTTCCTAAAGCCAGGCTTCCGTCTCTACGCACAGGAGCGGGTGACGCTTGTTTTGCCACCGTCCCACTGTTCTCGCCAGGGCAGGCTCTCCTGCTTTGTGACTGTTTCCCGACAACAAGGCCAATTGCTCCTTCTCTTCTCCCGGGGAGTCGTTCTCCTCCTTCCCCAGACTTGCTCCTGGGAGCACGGTGACAGCCGTATCCCTATCCTTAAGGCCCTTTCCAGATGTTCATCCACGCTTCTCTCTCAGGCAGTGGGGATGCTAGGGCCAAGAGCATTTCGCTCCATGCGGGTTTCTTCCATTGTGCTGCGGAGACTAGCTCAGGCAAGAAGCAGCAGCATCCGACAAACTCGATTCAGATTTCCCAAAGAAAGCAGTGCTTTCCCAGAGGAGAAGCCTAGGCTTCTCCTGTATGGTGGTTTCTCCCACCTTGAGACTTGGCCTAGGCAAGCGCGAGCAGCAGCACGCTGAAGCGACTCTGATTTCTGAGCAAATGGAGATGGTGACAAATGTCGTGCCAGCTGCCCCCTGTTCTTGCCATGGCAGGTGAAATACTCCCGTACTCCTTGGTAAGGTTTGTTTTAGCAACCTATTGCAAGACCCCCTTCCTCCTTGGATGGTTTGTTTTAGCAACCTATTGTCCCCATAGCCTGATGGCAACACATTGTCTGTGGTCACCTGGTCTGTCAAAGGAGAGACAAATGAGAAATGAAATGTACCGGGACTTTCCAGAGTGCTATCCCAAGGAACCGCCAGAAAACCCTGACCCAAACGCCCAATCATGCCTGAATCAAGTTGATTAATTAGACTCCTGTAACCATGCATATCTGCTTCTGTAGGATGGCTTCCCGCCACTGCTTCCCGCCAGAACAAACGGTTACAGTGCCTAACAATGCTTGATTTAGGCTAACCAATCAGATTCCTGTAACCAAGCATCTGCTTCTGTAAACTCGCTTCCTGCCACCCCAACCTTGCCCTATATAATCTGCTCCCCAACTTAGCGTGGCACGCTCAGCCCACAAAGGCTGATGCGTCCGCAGGCGCCTGTGTAACCAATAAACCTCTTGCAATTTGCATCCAGTGGAGGCGTGCTGTTTGATTCTTGGGTGCGACTCCAGGATCTTTCATTTGGAGGTTCCACCGAGGTCTCATGAATTCCCACCCAAGACTCTAGCCGGTCCCCACTGGGAGGTTAGCTGGCCAGTATCTGTGTCTCTGTCATCTGTGTCTCTGTCTCTCTGATTGTGTGTTATGTTCTTATCTTTATGTTCTGTACAACAACGTTGTTGCTCTGTAGAATGGGCATGATTGAGAAGGAGTTGACGAACTCGGACTTCTCCCCTGCCACCCCGAGGGACGCCTCGGGGATCTGTAACACTCCAGGGGATGCCTCGGGGTGTATGAAGAGGTCCATTATCTTGGGCCACCTGTCGGTCAGAGAGGATCTCGCGTTCCTCCTGACCGTAACCCTGTCGGTCAGGGAGGATCTCGCGTTCCTCCTGACCGTAACCCTGTCGGTCAGAGAGGATCTCGCGTTCCTCCTGACCGTAACCCCATCGGTCAGGGACGATCTCATGTTCCTCCTGACCGTCTCTTGGTCCAGACTGTCCTGTTGACGTCCTAAGTGTCTATATGTTCTTTGCATCAGTTATAAAGGTAACATTCTATTTAGGGAAAAATGTCTGATCCGTTTGAATCTGAGGAATGCATGACTGTATGGATGTTTATGTGGCTCCACCGCCTTTGGCTACGGAGTCTGAGTGGGCTGCACCCTGAGTCTCGCGGAGCGTCATATGGCATAACGGTCATCTACTCCATGGAGTAGCCTGGTCCAGGGTTTATACGGATAGACCTTAGTAAGACGCTCCTAAGTTCCCGCGAGGGACGCGAGCAGGACAGCACCTGAAAGATCCCCCTCCCTTGTCTGCGACATCATTCATGATGGGAGGGAAACCCAGAAAACTCCTATCTTAAGACTGCTCACTTAAAAATAAAATTAAAAACGGAAAGACACTGGCATAAAAAGCTGGTTTTCTTTCTGTTTAAAAGGGAAAAGTTTTCTTAGATTAATTGATCTGTTAAAAAAAATGTAAATGGTTTTCTCTTTGCCAGCCCAGAAAACCCAACTTCTATGTTCTGTTTTATCAGGTGTTTAACATCCCTAATTATACTTAGGCATGTGTTTTAAAACTTTCTAAGGTTTTAGCAATTGTTCAAGATTTAAACCAATAATAAACCTTGGGTTACATTTGTGAAAATGCTATAATTATTCTAGAGATTCTATACGTTTCCTAAAGTTTTAATGTTTTAAAAGATCATCACTTGATATTGTAATTACGGAAATGCTATATGTCACAGAAGTAACCTTATTTCCTTGCAACTAAATTGTAAACTCCCGTCTCTTCAGCTCTAACCATATACATTCCGAGTTTTTGTCATTTATAATGGTTTTAATTCTCTCGTAAAATGAGTTTTATCTTAAAGGAGATTCATATAAAGGACTTTCAAGACAAATAGATATTTAATATACTTGAAAACCCTAAAACTGAAATGGGTAAGAATTTCCAAAACTAACTAAAGCTGCATTCACCAGATTTAGTAAAATGGGACTAAATGAACTAAAAGATTATAGTATTATGTCTCTTAATGTTTTGTCTTGTTTTAGACATTGCTGGTTTTCTAATGTTTGCTCTTCCAGACTAGGGATACTTTTTCTTAAGTTATCTGTAACTCCTAGAGATGTAAAAGTGCTCATTTGTAAACGAATCAAGGCATTCAACTTTTCTCTCTATCTGAACCCTCTGAAACCAAAAGGTCTCAGTAAGTATTCTTTCTTCCATGGCAATCAGTCATTTGCATAAGTTCAATAAGAATCTGTTCTCCTTGTAACAGGACAGCATTTCAAACTGGTTATTTTACCAAGGCTTTGACTGGGATATCATATTTGAAAGGTTTCAGATATGACCAGACAGCTTTAAGGAACTAAGGTTGACTTTATAAAACCTGGAGCCATAAAGCCCCTTGGGACTGTTGGCCTGATACCTTGCTTACAGAGTTCCCAGCAGCCTCACCAGGTGAGTAAAGAATGTCACTCCTTGGTAGGTGCAGTCTCAGAAGAGGCATATGCCCAGATCGACAGGTATTGCAGGCATGCCTGATGGCAAGTACATGGCTTGGCTTCTGGCCTGGAGAGGCTACTAGAAGTTCAACCTAGAGATTCCTTATAAAAAGTTCCAGCAAAGCAGATTCTAAAAGATCTATTGATCACACTCACTGTTCTTGCTGAGCTTATGTAAATAATGGGCCACAAGTAAATTAGTCCTGATTTGGCCATCTCTGAAAATAAAGGTTATTTTAGAGAGAAAAATTATGTTTTAATAACACACCTTTATGGATGTTAAATTCTAGACTTAGTTGTCTTTAAATGTTTGTTTACCTAAGCTAAACAATTTGAGGTAAACTTGAGAGAAGTTACACAATAGCTTCTTTAGTCGATCTTATTTTGTGGGGATATTAGCAGAAACCCACAGCACATGATTAAACAACTGGAAAAATGGAATTACTTCCCCTACAATTGTATAACTTAACTAACACCTTGTTGATGGCTAGGATAATGAAATTGCCTAAAAGCCAGCCTATCACACTCCATAGGATTAACTATGGACTTGTGGAGGCAATGGATGACCCCACTTTCTTTATGAGTGGATTAAATAATGCATGGGGGACTCCCCTTATCTCTTGACAAGTTTTCTCACTTGCCAGTGATCCTCTGTAGTCAGAATATTGTTAAGCCTGGACCACTCAAAGGTCTTCTTATTGGTTTCATCCCTTAGTCATATTTATCCTAAAAGCCACCTCTGTTAAGGTGCAATTGCAAACAGATGCTTTAGCTAAGTCTCTCTCAGTGAATAGTTAAGTTCCTGGTTTGAAAGAGGGCTATGGCCAAATCTCCTTTTCAGGCTTCTCATTCTTATCGCCTTATTAACTTTAATATGTTGCTTTGTTCAGTGTTTCTCTAGTTGGTTCCGAGACTCCATTGCTGCAATGACTTCACCAGGCAGATGATCCTTACCACGCGCAAAGATACTTCTTCACTGTCAGCGCTGGATTCAGCTGCCTCCGCCTTTCGTAACTCCCCTATACATTCCTCCACTGATCAATGTTGACCTGAGTAGGTAGAGACAGCTCTACGCCCTATTCAGCAGGAAGAAGTTACAGAAGATGAGACCTTCCACCTTCAACCACCTTAAAGATTTAAGGATCAAAATTGTTCAGGAGGCTGGCTGAAGAGGGAGCAGGGGCTGGCGCCTTGCACCCCCTCTCCACCCACTCCCCTTGGTAATATATGTGACATTTCACAGGCACCCCTGACTGCCCTGTATCCGGATCTCTGTAAATTGGCTATGGGATTTTGGGACATAGGCTAACAGGATGATCCCCCTAAGCCACCAACATCCCCTACGATTAAAGGAATGTCGCCCCCTAACCAGGCATGTGGAAATGGACCACGACACTACAAACTTAGTGCACTCCCCTTTTATGTCTGCCCCACACCGAGAAATAGTATTGCTAGCGGACGGGCCTATAAATGTAAAGGCCCTGATGACTTCTACTGCGTGGCCTGGGGATGTGAAACTATGGGTGATGTCTATTGGAAACCCACCTCACATTGGGATTTTATCACTGTTACAGCCAATTACTCCCATGAGATAAAAAAGTCCCCGGGGGCTCGTCCTGGGTACTGGGACCAAGCAAATGACGGAAAATACTGTAAAAATGCATGGTGTCACCCCCTTAAGATTACCTTCACAGAGTCTGGAAAGAAAGCAGTTCACTGGACAAAAGGGTATAGCTGGGGCCTTAGACTCTATAAGGAAAATTATGACTATGAGAAACAAAATAGATATCGAAGAGAGCCCCTTACCTTAACATTAGCTATATTACTAGGAGTTGGGGGAATAGCGGCAGGTATCAGAACGGAAACTTCTGCCCTACTTCAAATCAACCAGCTTATGCATTTGCAGGCCGCCATGCCTGCTGATTTAGAAGCTATAGAAAAATCAATCACTGCCTTAGAAAAATCCATAACCTCCCTCTCTGAGGTGGTTCTGCAAAATAGGAGGGGACTAGACTTATTGCTCTTAAGAGAAGGAGGATTATGCGCAGCCCTCAAGGAAGAATGCTGTTTTTATGCTGATCATACTGGGATTGTTAGAGAAACCATGAATAAACTCAGAGAGAGACTAGCCCAAAGAAAAAAGGATTTTGAATCCCACCAGGGCTGAATTGAAGGTTGGTTTAATCGATCTCCTTGGTTCACCACATTACTGTCCACCATTTTAGGGCCCCTTATTATACTTTTACTAATTCTCTCAATTGGCCCTTGTATCTTAAATAAACTCATACAGTTCATGAAAGATCGCTTGTCAGTAATCCAGACAATGGTGCTGACACAGCAATATCAACTAATTAAACAGACCGGCTCTCAAGCTGAATTACTTCAAACAAAGTGAATGGATATAGGATTCTATCCATGATAAAGAAAAAGGGGGGAATGAAAGACCCCTTCCTCCTTGGTAAGGTTTGTTTTAGCAACCTATTGAAAGACCCCCTTCCTCCTTGGTAAGGTTTATTTTAGCAACCTATTGTCCCCATAGCCTGATGGCAACACATTGTCTGTGGTCACCCGGTCTGTCAAAGGAGAGACAAATGAGAAATGAAATGTACCGGGACTTTCCAGAGTGCTATCCCAAGGAACCGCCAGAACACCCTGACCCCAACGCCCAATCATGCCTGAATCAAATTGATTAATTAGACTCCTGTACCCATGCATATCTGCTTCTGTAGGATGGCTTCCCGCCACCGCTTCCCACCAGAACAAACGGTTACAGTGCCTAACAATGCTTGATTTAGGTTAACCAATCAGATTCCTGTAACCAAGCGTCTGCTTCTGTAAACTCGCTTCCTGCCACCCCAACCTTGCCCCATATAATCTGATCCCCAACTAAGCCCGGCACGCTCAGCCCACAAAGGCTGATGCGTCCGCAGGCGCCTGTGTAACCAATAAACCTCTTGCAATTTGCATCCAGTGGAGGCGTGCTGTTTGATTCTTGGGTGCGTCTCCAGGATCTTTCAGCAGGCTCTCCTGTTTCATAACTGTTTCCAGACAGCAAGGCCAAGGGACCTTGTCTTCTCCCAGAGCGGCGTGATACAGCTGGCCCAGCAATGCTACCAGGGAGCACAGTAACAGATGTTTCCCTTTCCTTAAGGCTGTTTCCACAGGTGCAACCACGCTTCTCTCTCAGGCAGAGAGGATGCCCAGGCAAAGAAGATTACGCTTCATGGTGGTTTATTACACCGTGCTTCGGAGACTATGTTCAGGCAAGCGGCATCAGCATCGCACAGAACCCACTCTGATATCCCAAAGAATGCTCTGCTTTCCTAGAGGGGATGACCAGGCAAAGAGGCTTTCACTCTATGCGGGATTTTCCCACCGTGCTGCAAATATTAGGCTAGAGCAAGCAGAAACAAGAGCCCACAGAACCGACTCTTTTTTACTAGCGATAGCTATGCTTTCCCAGAGGTTTACAGCTTGGCCTGAACCACTTCGCTGCTGCTTCCTCAGCAAGGCTTTGGGCGTTTGCTCTGTCGCGTCAGGGAAGTAGATCTGCGGGAGAGCTGGTGCCTCTTGGGCCTTGCTTTCCCGGGCTCAGGCAAGCAGCAGCAGCATCCCACGAACCCGTTTCAGATTTCCCAATGAATGCTGTGCTTTCCCAGAGGAGAAGCCTGGGCAAAGAGGCTTTCGCTGTATGGTGGTTTCTCCCAACTTGAGACTTTGTCTAGGCAAGCAGGAGCAGCAGCCCGCTGAACCGACTCTGATTTCTAAGCAAACGGTGAGGGTGACACTTGTCTTGCCACCCGCCCGCTATTCTTACTTATGGAGGCTCTCCTGTTTCATGACTTTTCCATAAGGCTGTTTCCACAGGCTCAGCCATGATTCTCTCTCAGGTAGAGGGGATGCCCGGGCAAAGAGGCTTTCGCTCTATGCGGGATTCTCCCACCGTGTTGCCAATACTAGGCTAAAAGAAGCAGAAACAGCAGCCCACAGAACCGACTCTTCTTTCCTAGCGATTTCTATGGTATTGCAGAGGTTTTCACCTTGGCCTGAACCGCACTTTGCTGCTGCTTCCTCACCAAGGCTTTGGGCGCTTGCTCTGTCGCGTCAGGGAAGTAGATCTGCAGGAGAGCTGGTGCCTCTTGTCCTTGCTTTCCCGGGCTCCATGGTGGCACCCTGGGATCGCCCTGCCAGGCTGAACTACGCAGACACAGCCACAGCCCTGCAGTAGCGTGCGTGGCTTAGGATGACACTCCATGCCAACTACCATCTCCTGGCGTAGTAAGGCTTGGCTTGTACCTCTGGCGTTCAGGCGGACTCGGAGACTAGGCCTGTGCCTTTCCCATAGGAGAGGAGAGGCGACAGGATCCCTGCACAGCGCTCATGCACTGGGATGGGGAGCGGTGGGCGACTGTCCCCACTTCTTCCCGGACACACCCCCTGCCACCCCCAACGCAGCCACATCTTGGAGGAAGATGGCATCTGACTGCCCTTTCTTCCAGGGAGCTGTATCTGCGATTTCCGGGTATAGCGCCTCGTGGCAGGCCCACGTCTGCCCTAGAGACAGGTGGCCTTGTAGATGCTGTCCCCTTGGGACAAGAGGCACAGAACAAGCCTGCCTTCTGCCCAGAGTCCTTCTTCGGAGTGGAGTATGCGCGCCTGCCCTAGCCGTCCCCTCTTGTCTTCCTTAATACAAGCTTCCTTCTCTACGCACAGGGAGCAGGTGACGATTGTCTTGCCACCATTCCGCTGTTCTCTCCAGGGCAGGTTCTTCTGTTTTACGACTGTTTCCCAGCAACAAGGCCAACGGCTTCCTCTCTTCTCCCGAAGAGGCTTTCTTATCCTTCCCCAGACTTGCTCCTGGGAGCAAGTGTCCTTATCCTTAAGACACTTTCTAGATGTGCATCCACGCTTCTTCACAGGTACTGGGGATGCTAGGGCCAAGAGAATTTCGCTCCATGCGAGTTTCTTCCACCGTGCTGCGGAGACTAGCTCAGGCAAGCAGCAGCAGCATCCCACAAACCCGATTCTGATTTCCCAACGAATGCTGTGCTTTCCCAGAGGAGAAGCCTGGGCAAAGACACTTTCGCGGTATGCTGGTTTCTCCCACCTTGAAACTTGGCCTAGGCAAGCAGGAGCAGCAGCGCAGAACCGACTCTGATTTCTAAGCAAACGGAGAGGGTGACACTTGTCTTGCCACCCTCCCGCTATTATTGCCATGCAGGCTATCTTGTTTCATGACCCTTTCCAGACAGCAAGGCCAAGGGCCCCTTCTCTTCTCCTTGAGCGGTGTGCTACGCCTGGCCCAGACATGCTCTCAGGGAGCGCAGTGACAGACGTTTCCCCTTCCATAAGGCTGTTTCCACAGTCGTAACCACGCTTCTCTCTCAGGCAGAGTGGATGGTCGGGCAAAGAGGATTTCGCTGCATGCGGGTTTATTACACCGTGCTTCGAAGACTATGTTCAGGCAAGCGGCATCAGCATCGCACAGAACTGCCTCTGATTTCCCAAAGAATGCTGTGCTTTCCTATAGGGGATGCCCAGGCAAAGAGGCTTTCAATCTATGCGGGATTCTCCCACTGTGCAGCCAATATTAGCCTAAGGCAAGCAGCAACAGCAGCTCACAGAACCGACTCTATTTTTCCTAGCGATTGCTATGCTTTCGCAGAGGTTTTCAGCTTGGCCTGAACCGCACTTCGCTGCTGCATCCTCAGCAAGGCTTTGGGCGTTTGCTCTGTCGCGTCAGAGAAGTAGATCTGCGGGAGAGCTGGTGCGTCTTGGGCCTTGCTTTACTGGGCTCCATGGTCGCATCCTGGGTTCACCCTGCCAGGTCGAACTACGCAGACAAAGCCACCACCCTGCAGCAGCGTGCTTGGCTTAGGATGACAGTCCATGCCAACTGTCATCTCCTGGCGTAGTAAGGCTTGGCTTTTTGCTCTGGCGTTCAGGCGGACTCCGGGACTAGGCCAGTGCCTTCCCCTAAGGAAAGGAGAGGCAACAGGATCCATGCACAGCGCCCGTGCACTTGGATGCAGAGCTGTGGGGGATTTTCCCACTTCTTCCCCGACACACCCCTGCCACCCCCAACGCTGCCTCATCTTGGAGGAAGATAGCATCCGACTGCCGTTTCTTCCAGGGAGCTGTATCTGCGAATTCCGTGTATGGCACCTGTTGGTATGCCCACGTCTGCGCTAGGGACAGTTGGCCTTGGAGATGCTGTCCCCTTGGACAAGAGGCACAGAACAGGCCTGCCTTCTGCCCAGACTCCTTCCTCAGAGTGGAGTATGCGCGCCTACCCTAGCCCTCCCCTCGTGTCTTCCTTAAGCCAGGCTGCCGTCTCTACGCACAGGGAGCGGGTGACGATTATCCTGTCACCATCCCGCTGTTCTCGCCAGGGTAGGCTGTCCTGCTTTGCGACATTTTCCCAACAACAAGGCCAATGGCTCCTTCTCTTCTTCCGGGGACGCGTTCAGCTCCTTCCCCAGACTTGCTCCTGGGAGCATGGTGACAGCCGTGTCCCTATCCTTAAGGCCCTTTCCAGATGTGCATCCACGCTTCTCTCTCAGGCCCTGGGGAGGCTAGGGCCAAGAGAATTTCTCTCCATGTGGGTTTCTTCCACCGTGCTGCGGAGACTAGCTCAGGCTAGCAGCAGCAGCATCCTACAAAGCGACTCAGATTTCCCAACGAATGCTGTGCTTTGCCAGAGGAGAAGTGTAGGCAAAGAGGCTTTCGCTGTATGGTGGTTTCTCCCACTTTGAGACTTGGCCTAGGCAAGCACGAGCAGTAGCCCACAGCAATGACTCTGATTCCTCAACAAATCGAGAGGGTACACTTGTCGTGCAAGCTGCCCGCTGTTCCTGCCATGGCAGGCTCTCCTGTTTCATATCCATTTCCAGACAGCAGGGCAAGGGCCCCTTCCTTCTCCTGTAGCGGCGAGCTACGCCAGGCCCAGCAATGCTCCCAGGGAGCACAGTAACAGACGTTTCCCTTTCCTTAAGGCTGTTTCCAGAGGTGCAACCACACTTCTCTCTCCGGCAGAGAGGTAGCCCAGGCAAAGAGGACTACGCCCCATGTGGCTTTATTACAGCGTGCTTCGGAGACTATGTTCAGGAAAGCGGCATCAGCATCGCACAGACCCGAATCTGATTTCCCAAAGAATGCTGTGCTTTCCCTGAGGGGATGCCCGGGGAAAAAGGCTTTCGCTCTATGCGGGTTTCTCCCACCGTGCTGACAATACTTGGCCAAGGCAAGGAGCAACAGGAGCTTACAGAACCAACTCTTTTTTCCCAGCCACTGCTGTGCTTTCCCAGAGGTTTTCAGCTTGGCCCGATCCGCAATTCCCTGTTGCTTCTTCAGCAAGGCTTTGGGCGTTTGTTCGGTCGAGACAGGGAAGTAGATCTGCGGGAGAGCTGGTGCGTCTTGGGCCTTGCTTTCCCTGGCTCCATGTTCTCATCCTGGGTTCACCCTGCCAGGCCGAACTACGCAGACACACCACAAGCCTGCAGTAGCGTGCGTGGCCTAGGATGAGAGCCCATGCCAATAGCCATCTCCTGGCGTAGTAAGTCTTGGCTTTTTGCTCTGGACTTCAGGCGGACTCTTTGAATAAGCAAGTGCCTTCCCCTTAGGAAAGGAGAGGCGACAGGATATTTGCACAGTGCCCGTGCCCTGGGATGGTGAGCTGTGGGGGACTATCCCCACTTCTTCCGAGACACACCCCCTGCTACCCCCAAAGCTGCCACATCTTGGAGGAAGATGACATCTGACTGCACTATCTTCCAGTGAGGTGTATTGCGTGTTCCGGATATGGCGCCTGGTGGCAAGCCCACGTCTGCCCTAGGGACAGGTGGCCCTGGAGATGCTGTCCCCTTGGGACAAGAGGCACAGAACAGGCCTGCCTTCTTCCCAGACTCCTTCCTCAGAGTGCAGTATGCACGCCAGCCTTAGCCGTCCTCTCTTTTTCCTAAAGCCAGGCTTCCGTCTCTATGCACAGGGAGCGGGTCACGCTTGTCTTGCCACCATCCCGCTGTTCTCGCCAGGGCAGGCTCTCCAGCTTTGCAACTGTTTCCCGACAACAAGGCCAACGGCTCCTTTCTTCTAATGGTGAGGCGTTCTGCTACTTCCCCAGACTTGCTCTTGGGGAGCACGGTGACAGCAGTGTCCCTTTCCTTAAGGCCCTTTCCAGATGTGCATCCACGCTTCTCTTTCAGGCAGTGGGGATGCTAGGGCCAAGAGAATTTCGCTCCATGCGGGTTTCTTCCACCCTGCTGCAGAGACTAGCTCAGGCAAGCAGCAGCAGCATCCCACAAACCCGATTCAGATTTCCCAACGACTGCTGTGCTTTCCCAGAGGAGAAGCCTGGGCAAAGAGGCTTTCGCTGTATGGTGGTTTCTCCCACCTTGAGACTTGGCCTAGGCAATCACGAGCAACAGCCAGCAGAACCGATTCTGATTTCTAAGCAAACGGAGAGGTTGACACTTGTCTTGCCACCCACCCGCTCTTCTTGCCATGGCAGGCTCTCCTGTTTCATGACTTTTCCTTAACGCTGATTCCACATGTGCAAGCATGCTTCTCTCTCAGGTAATGGGGATGCTAGGGCCAAGAGAATTTCGCTCCATGCGGGTTTCTTCCACCGTGCTACGGAGACTAGCTCAGGCAAGAAGCAGCGGCATCCCATAAAGCGAATCAGATTTCCCAATGAATGCTGTGCTTTCCCAGAGAAGAGGCTTGGACAAATAGGCTTTCGCTGTAAGCTGGTTTCTCCCACCTTGAGACTTGGCCTAGGCAAGCACGACCAGCAGACCGCAGAAGTGACTCTGATTTCTCAGCAAATGGAGAGGGTGAAACCTCGTGCCAGCAGCCCGCAGTTTTTCTCATGGCAGGCTCTCCTGTTTCATGACCGTTTCCAGACAGCAAGGCCAAGGGCCCCTTCTCTTCTCCCGGTGCGGCATGCTACGCCTGGCACAGCATGCTCCCTGGGAGCACAGTAACAGAAGTTTCGCTTTCCTTAAAGCTGCTTCCACAGGCACAACCACGCTTCTCTCTCAGGAAGAAGGGATGCCCAGGCAAAGAGGATTTCACTCCATGCAGGTTTATTACATCGTACTTCGGAGACTATGTTCAGGCAAGCGGCATCAGCATCGCACAGAACCGACTCTGATTTCCCAACGAATGCTGTGCTTTCCCAGAGGAGAAGCCTAGGCAAAGAGGCTTTCACTGTATCCTGGTTTCTCCCACCTTGAGACTTGGCCTAGGCAAGCACGAGCAGCAGCCCGCAGAACAGACTCTGATTTCTAAGCAAACGGAGAGGGTGACACTTGTCTTGCCACCCACCCACTGTTATTGCCATGGCAGGCTCTCCTGTTTCCTGACTTTTCCTTAAGGCAGTTTTCACAGGTGCAACCACGCTTCTCTCTCAGGCGTAGAGGATGCCCGGGCAAAGAGGATTTCGCTCCAAGCGGGTTTATTACACTGTGCTTCGGAGACTATGTTCAGGAAAGCCACATCAGCATCGCACAGAACCGACTCTGATTTCCCAAAGAATGCTGTGCTTTCCTAGAGGGGATGCCCAGGCAAAGAGGATTCGCTCTATGAGGGATTCTCCACTGTGCTGCCAATACTAAGCTAAAGCAAGCAGCAACAGCAGCCCACAGAACCGACTCTTTTTTCCCAGTGATTGCTATGCTTTCGCAGAGGTTTTCAGCTTGGCCTCAACCGCACTTCGCAGCTTCTTCCTCAGCAAGGCCTTGGGCGTTGCTCTGTCACGTCAGGGAAGTAAATCTGCGGGAGAACTGGTGCGTCTTGGGCTTTGCTATCTCGGGCTCCATGGTCGCACCCTGGGTTCACCCTCCCAGGCCGAACTACGCAGACACAGCCACAACCCTGCAGCAGCGTGCGTGACCTAGGATGACACTCCATGCCAACTGCCATCTCCTGGCGTAGTAAGCCTTGGCTTTTTGCTCTGGCGCTCATGCAGACTCAGAGAATAGGCCAGTGCCTTCCCATTTTGAGAGGAGAGGCGACAGGATCCCTGCACATAGCCCGTGCACTGGAATGGGGAGCTGTGGGGGACTGCCCCCACTTCTTCCCCGAAACACCACCTGCCACCCCCAACGCTGCCACATCTTGGAGGAAGATGGCATCTGACTTCCCTTTCTTCCAGAGAGCTGTATCTCCGAGTTCCTGGTATGGGCCCTTGTGGCAAGCCCACGTCTGCCCTAGGGACATGTGGCCGTGGAGATGCTGTCCGCTTGGGACAAGAGGCACAGAACAGGCCTGCTTTCTGCCCAGACACCTTCCTCAGAGTGGAGTATGAGCACCAGCCCTAGCCGTCCCCTCGTGTCTTCCTAAAGCCAGGCTTCCGTCTCTACGCACAGGGAGCGGGTGACGCTTGTCTTGCCACCGTCCCGCTGTTCTGGCCAGGCCAGGCTCTCCTGCTTTGCGAATGTTTCTCGACAAGAAAGCCAACGGCTCCTTCTCTTCTCCCCATGAGGCGTTCTGCTCCTACCCCAGTCTAGCTCCTGGGGAGCACGGTGACAGCCGTGTCCCTATCCTTATGGCCCTATCCAGATGTGCATCCACGCTTCTCTCTAATGCAGTGGGGAAGCTAGGGCCAAGAGAATTTCACTCCATGCAGGTTTTTTCCACCGTGCTGCGGAGACTAGCTCAGGCAAGCAGCAGCAGCATCCCACAAACCCGATTCAGATTTCCCAAAGAATGCTGTGCTTTCCCAGAGGAGAAGCCTGGGCAAAGAGGCTTTCGCTGTATGCTGGTTTCTCCCACCTTGAGACTTGGCCTATGCAAGCACGAGCAGCAGCCCGCAGAGCGGACTCTGATTTCTAAGCAAAGGGAGAGGGTGACACTTCTCTTGCCACACGCCCGATGTTCTTGCCATGGCAGGCTCTCCTGTTTCATGACTTTTCTTAACGCGGATTCCACAGGCGCAACCACCTTCGCTCTCAGGTAGAGGGGAAGCCTGGGCAAAGAGGATTTCGCTCCAAGCGGGTTTATTACACCGTGCGTCGGAGACTATGTTCAGGCAAGTGCCATCAGCATCGCACAGAACCGACTCTGATTTCCCAAAAATGCTGTGCTTTCCTAGAGTGATGCCCAGGCAAAGAGGCTTTCGCTCTATGCGGGATTCTCTCACCGTGCTGCCAATACTAGGCTAAAGGAAGCAGCAACAGCAGCCCACAGAACCGAATCTTTTTTCTTAGCGATTGCTATGCTTTTGCAGAGGTTTTCAGCTTGACCTGAACCACTTCGCTGCTGCTTCCTCAGCAAGGCTTTGGGCGTTTGCTCTGTCGCGTCAGGGAAGTAGATCTGCGGGAGAGCTTGTGCCACTTGGGCCTTGCTTTCCCAGGCTCCATGGTCACACGCAGGGTTCACACTGCCAGGCGAACTACGCAGACACAGCCACAAGCCTGCAGCAGCGTGCGTGGCCTAGGATGACATTCCATGCCAACTGCCATCTCTGGCGTAGTAGGCTTTGCTCTTTACTCTGGCGTTCAGGCGGCCTTGGGACTAGGCCAGTGACTTCCCCATAGGAGAGGAAAGGCGACAGGATCCCTGCACAGCACCGGTGCACTGGGATGGGGAGCTGTGGGGGACTGTCCCCACTTCTTCCCCGACACATCCCCTGCCACCCCCAACGATGCCACATCTTGGAGGAAGATGGCATATGACTGCCCTTTCTTCCAGGGAGCTGTATCTGCGAGTTCCGGGTATGGCGCCTGGTGGCAAGCCCACGTCTGCCCTAGGGACAGGTGGCCTTGGAGATCCTGTCCCCTTGGGACAAGAGGCAGAGAACAGGCCTGCACTCTGCCCATACTCCTTCCTCAGAGTGGAGTATGCGTGCCAGCCCTCGCCGCCCCCTCGTGTCTTCCTTAATCCAGGCTTCTGTCTTTACGCTCAGGGAGCGGGTGACGCTTGTCTTGCCACCGTCCCGCTGTTCTCGCCAGGGCAGGCTGTCCTGCTTTTCGACTGTTTCCCGACAACAAGGCCAATGGCTCCTTGTCTTCTCCCGGGGAGGCATTCTGCTCCTTCCCCAGACTTGCTCTTGGGGAGCACGGTGACAGGCATCTCCCTATCCTTAAGGCCCTTTCTAGATGTGCATCCACGCTTCTCTCTCAGGCAGTGGTGATGGTAGGGCCAAGAGAATTTCGCTCCATGCGGGTTTCTTCCACCGTGCTGGGGAGACTAGCTCAGGCAAGCAGCAGCAGCACCCCACAAACCTGATTCATATTTCCCAATGAATGCTGTGCTTTCCCAGAGGAGAAGCCTGGGCTTCTCCTGTATGGTGGTTTCTCCCACCTTGAGACTTGGCCGAGGCAAGCACGAGCAGCAGCACGCAGAACCGACTCTGATTTCTTAGCAAACTGAGTGGGTGACACGTGTCTTGCCAAGCGCCCGCTCTTCTTGCCATGGCATGCTCTCCTGTATCATGACTTTTCCATTAGGCTGATTCCACAGGCGCAACCATGCTTCTCTCTCAGGTAGAGGGGAAGAGGATTTCGCTCCAAGCGGGTTTATTACACCGTGCTTCGTAGACTATGTTCAGGCAAGCGGCATCAGCATCGCACAGAACCGACTCTGATTTCCCAAAGACAGCTGTGCTTTCCTAGAGGGGATGATCAGGCAAAGAGGCTTTCCCTCTCTGCGGGATTCTCCCACCGTGCTGCCAATTCTAGGCTAAAGCAAGCAACAGCAGCAGTCCACAGAACCGACTCTTTTTTCCTAGCGATTGCTATGCTTTCACAGAGGTTTTCAGCTTGGCCTGAACCGCACTTCACTGCTGCTTCCTCAGCAAGTATTTGGGCGTTTGCTCTGTTGCGTCAAGGAAGTAGATCTGCGGGAGAGCTGGTGCGTCTTGGGCCTTGCTTTCCTGGCCTCCATGGTCGCATCCTGGGTTCGCCCTGCCAGGCCGAACTACACAGACACCGCCACCACCCTGCAGCAGCGTGCGGGGCCTAGGATGACTGTCCATGCAACTGCCATCTCCTGGCGTAGTAAGGCTTGGCTTTATCCTCTGGTGTTCACGCGGACAGGTGGCCTTTGAGATGCTGTCCACTTGGGACAAGAGGAATAGAAGAGGCCTGCCTTCAGCCCAGACTCCTTTCTCAGAGTGGAGTATGCGCGCCAGCCCTAGCTGACCCCCTTGTCTTCCTTAAGCTAGGCTTCTGTATCTACGCACAAGGAGCGGGTGACGCTTATCTTGCCACCGTCCCGCTGTTCTCGCCAGGGCAGGCTCTACTGCTTTGCGACTGTTTCCTGACAACAAGGCCAATGGCTCCTTCTCCCGGGCTCCATGGTCGCATCCTGGGTTCACACTGCCAGGCTGAACTACGCAGACACAGCCACCACCCTGCAGCAGCGTGCTTGTCCTAGGATGACATTCCAAGCCAACTGCCATTTCCTGGCGTAGCAAGGCTTGGTTTTTTGCTCTGGAGTTCAGGCGGACTCGGAGACTAGGCCAGTGCCTTCCACTAAGGAAAGGAGAAGCGATAGGATCCCTGCACAACGCCCGTGCACTGGGATGGGGAGCTGTGTGGGACTGTCCCCACTACTTTCCCGACACACACCCTGCCACCCCCTACGCTGCCGCATCTTGGAGGAAGATGGCATCTGACTGCCCTTTTTTCCATGGTGCTGTATCTGCGAGTTCTGGGTATGGCGCCGGGTGGTAAGCCCACGTCTGCCAAAAGAACAGGTGGCCTTGGAGATGCTGTCCCCTTGGGACAGGATGCACAGAACAGGCCTGCCTTCTGCCCAGACTCCTTTCTCAGAGTGGAGTATGCGCGCCACCCCTAGATGTCCCCTCGTGTCTTCCTGAAGACAGGCTTCCGTCTCTATGCACAGGGAGCGGGTGACGATTGTCTTGCCACCATCCCGCTGTTCTCGCCAGGGCAGGCTCTCTGCTTTGCGACTGTTTCCCGACAACAAGGCCAACGGCTCCTTCTCTTCTCCCGGGGAGGCGTTCTGCTCCTTTCCCAGACTTGCTCTTGGGGAGAACGGTGACAGCTGTGTCCCTATCCTTAAGGCCCTTTCCATATGTGCATCCACGCTTCTCTCTCAGGCTCTGGGAATGCTAGGGCCAAGAGAATTTCACTCCACACGGATTTCTTCCCCCGTGCTGGGGAGATTAGCTCTGGCAAGCAGCAGCCGCATCCCACAAAGCGACTCAGATTTCCCAACAAATGCTGTGCTTTCCCATGAGAAGCCTGGGCAAAGAGGCTTTCGCTGTATGGTGATTTCTCCCCCCTTGAGACTTGGCCTAGGCAAGCACAAGCAGCAGTCCGCAGAAGCGATTCTGAATTCTCAGCAAATGGAGAGGGTGACACTTGTCGTGCCAGCTGTCCGCTCATCTTGCGATGGCTTGCTCTCCTGTTTCATGACTGTTTCCAGACAGCAAGGCCAAGGGCAAATTCTATTCTCCCGGATCGACGTGCTACGTTTGGCCCAACAATGCTCCCAGGGAGCACAGTAACAGACGTTTCCCTTTCCTTAAGGCTGTTTCCACAGGTGCAACCAAGCTTCTATCTCAGGTAGAGAGGATGCCCAGGCAAAGAGGATTATGCTCCATGCGGGTTTATTACACCGTGCTTCGAAGACTATGTTCAGGCCAACGGCATCAGCATCACACAGAACAGACTCTGATTTCACAAAAATGCTGTGCTTTCCCTGAGGGGATGCCCGGGGAAAAAGTCTTTCGCTCTATGCGGGTTTCTCCCACCGTGCTGCCAATACTAGGCTAAGGCAAGCAGCAACAGAGCCCACAGAACCGACTGTTTTTTCCCAGCGACTGTTATGTTTTCCCAGAAGTTTTCAGCTTGGCCCGATCCTGAATTCGCTGCTGCTTCTTCAGCAATACTTTGGGCGTTTGCTCTGTCGCATCAGGGAAGTAGATCTGCGGGAGAGCTGGTGCACCTTGGGCCTTGCTTTCCCGGGCTCCATGGTCGCATCCTGAGTTCACACTGCCAGGCCGAACTACGCAGACACAGCCACGACCCTGCAGCAGCGTGCGTGGCCTAGGATGACAGTCCATGCCAACTGCCACCTCCTGGCGTAGTAAGGCTTTGCTTTTTGCTCTGGCATTCAGGCGGACTCGGGACTAGGCCAGTGCCTTCCCCTTAGGAAAGGAGAGGCGACAGGATTCCTGCACAGCGCCCGTGCACTGGGATGGGGAGCTGTGGGGGACTGTCCCCACTTCTTCCCCGACACACTCCCTGCCTCCCCTAACGCTGCTACCTCTTGGAGGAAGATGGCATCTGACTGCCCTTTCTTCAAGGGAGCTGTATCTGCGAGTTCCGCACATGGCGCCTGGTGGCAAGCCCACGTCAGCCCTAGGGATAGGTGGACTTGGAGATGCTGTCCCCTTGGGACAAGTGGCACAGAATAGGACTGTCTTCTGCCCAGATTCCTTCCTCAGAGTGGAGTATGTGCTCCAGCCCTAGCCGTCTGCTCGTGTCTTCCTAAAGCCAGGCTTCTGTCTCTACGCACAGGGAGCGGGTGACGCTTGTCTTGCCACAGTCCCACTGTTCTCGCCAGGGCAGGCTCTCCTGCTTTGCGACTGTATCCCGACAACAAGACCAACGGCTCCTTCTCTTCTCCCAGGGAGGCGTTCTTCTCCTTCCCCAGACTTGCTCCTGGGAGCACGGTGACAGCCGTGTCCCTATCCTTAAGGCCCTTTCCAGATGTGCATCCACGCTTCTCTCTCAGGCAGTGGGGATGCTAAGGCCAAGAGAATTTCGCTGCATGCGGGTTTCTTCCACCGAGCTGCAGAGACTAGCTGAGGCAAGCAGCAGCAGCATCCCACAAACCCGATTCAGATTTCCCAACGAATGCTGTGCTTTCCCAGAGCAGAAGTCTGGGCAAAGAGGCTTTGGCTGTATGCTGGTTTCTCCTACCCTGAGACTTGGCATAGGCAAGCACGAGCAGCAGCCCGCAGTACCGACTTTGATTTCTAAGCAAACGGATAGGGTGACACTTGTCTTGCCACCCGCCACTTATAATTGCCTATGCAGGCTCACCTGTTTCATGACTTTTCCCTAATGCTGTTTCCACAGCGAAACCATGCTTCTCTCTCATGTAGTGGGGATGACGGGGCAAAGAGGATTTCGCTCCATGCGGGTTTATTAAACCGTGCTTCGGAGACTGTGTTCAGGCAAGCTGCATCAGCATCACACAGAACCGTCTCTGATATCCCAAAGAATGCTGTGCTTTCCTAGAGGGGATGCCCAGGCAAAGACGATTTTGCTCTATGCGGGATTCTCCCACCGTGATGCCAATACTAGGCTAAAGCAAGCAGCAACAGCATCCCACAGAACCGACTCTTTTTTCCTAGCGATTGATACGCTTTCTCAGAGGTTTTCAGCTTGGCCTGAAACGCACTTCGCTGCTGCTTCCTAGGCAAGGCTATGGGCGTTTGCTCTGTCGCGACAGGGAAGGAGATTTGCGGGAGATCTGGTGCCACTTGGGCCTTGCTCCCCGGGCTCCATGGTCGCATCCTGGGTTCACCCTGCCAGGCCGAACTACACAGACACAGCCACAAGTTTGCAGAAGCGTGCGTGGCCTAGGATGACACTCCATGCCAACTGCCATCTCCTGGCTTAGTAAGGCTTGGCTTTTTGCTCTGGTGTTCAGGCGGACTCGGGGACTAGGCCAGATGCATTCCCCTTAGGAAAGGAGATGCGACAGGATCCCTGCACAGCGCCCGTGCACTGGGATGGGAAGCTGTGGGGAACTGTCCCCACTTCTTCCCCGACACACACCCTGCCACCCTAAACGCTTCCAAATCTTGGAGGAAGTTGGCATCTGACTCTCCTTTCTTCCAGGGAGCTGTATATGCTAGTTCCGTGTATGGTGCCTGGTGGCAACCCACGTATGCTCTAGGGACAGGTAGCCTTGGAGATGCTGTACCCTTGGGACAAGAGGCACATAATAGGCCTGCCTTCTGCCTATACTCCTTCCTCAGATTGGGGTATGCGCGCCAGCCCTAGCCGTCCCCTCGTGTCTTCCTAATTCCAGGATTCTGTCTCTACGAACACTGAGCGGGTGACGCTTGTCTTTCCACCGTCCCGCTGTTCTAGCCAGGGCAGGCTCCCCTGCTTTGCGACTGTTTCCCGACAACAAGGCCAATGGCTCCTTCTCTTCTCCCGGGGAGGCGTTCTGCTCCATCCCAAGACTTGCTCTTGGGGAGCACGGTGACATCCGTGTCCCTTTCCTTAAGGCCCGTTCCAGCTGTGCATCCACGCTTCTCTCTCAGGAAGTGGGGATGCTAGGGCCAAGAGAATTTCGCTCCATGCGGGTTTCTTCCACCGTGATGGATAAACTAGCTCAGGCAAGCAGCAGCAGCATCCGACACTCCCGATTCAGATTTCCCAACGAATGCTGTGCCTTTCCCAAAGGAGAAAAGAGGCCAAAGAGGCTTTCTCTGTATGGTGGTTTCTCCCACCTTGAGACTTGGCCAAGGCAAGCATGATCAGCAGCCCGCAGAACCGCCTCTGATTTCTAAGCAAACGGAGAGGGTGACAATTGTCTTCCCACACGCCCGCTATTCTTATCTATGCAGGCTCTCCTGTTTTTTGACTTTTACTTAAGGCTGTTTCCACAGGCGCAACCACACTTCCCTCTCAGGTATAGGGGATGCCCGGGCAAAGAGGATTTCGCTCCATGCGGGTTTATTACACAGTGCTTAGGAGACTATGTTCAGGCAAGCGGCATCAGCATCGCACAGAACCGACTCTGATTTCCCAAAGAATGCTGTGCTTTCGTAGAGGGGATGCCCAGGCAAAGAGGCTTTCGCTCTATGCGGGATTCTCCCACCGTGCTGCCAATACTAGGCTAAGGCAAGCAGCAACAGCAGCCCACAGACCAACTCTTTTTTTCCTAGCGATTGCTATGCTTTCGCAGAGGTTTTCAGCTTGACCTGATATGCACTTAGCTGCTGCTTTTTCAGCAAGTATTTGGGCGTTTGCTCTGTCGCGTAAGGGAAGTAGAACTGCGGGATATCTGGTGCGTCTTGGGCGTTCCTTTCCCGGGCTCCGTGGTCGCATCCTGGGTTCACCCTGCCAGGCCGAACTACGCAGACACAGCCACAACCCTGCAGCAGTGTGCGTGGACTAGGATGACAGTCAATGCCAACTGCCATCTCCCTGCATAGTAAGGCTTGGCTTTTTACTCTGGCGTTCAGTCGGACTCAGGGACTAGGCCAGTGCCTCACCCTAGGAAAGAAGAGGCGACAGGATCCCTGCACAGCGCTTGTGCACTGGGATGGGGAGCTGCGGGGGACTGTCCCCACTTCTTTCCAGACACACCCCCTGACACCCCCAACACTGCCACATCTTGGAGGATGATGACATCTGACTGCCCTTTCTTCCAGGGATCTGTATCTGCGAGTTCCGTGTATGGCGCCTTGTGGAAAGCCCACGTATGCTCTAGGGACAGGTGGCCTTGGAGATGCTGTCCCATTGGTACAAGAGGCACAGAACAGGCCTCCCTTCTGCACAGACTCCTTCCTCAGAGTGGATTATGCGTGGCAGTCCTAGCCGTCCCCTCGTGTCTTCCTAAAGCCATGCTTCTGTCTCTACGCACAGGGAGCGGGTGACGCTTGTCTTGCCACCGTCCCGCTATTCTCGCCAGGGCAGGCTCTCCTGCTTGCTTTGCAACTATTTCCGGATAACAAGGCCAACGGCTCCTTCCCTTCACCCGAGGAGGCGTTCGGCTCCTTCCACAGACTTGCTATTGGGGAGCACGATGATAGCCGTGTCTCTATCCTTAAGGCCCTTTCCAGATGTGCATCCATGCTTCTCTCTCAGGCAGTGGGGATGCTAGGGCGAAGAGAATTTCGCTCTATTCGGGTTTCTTCCACCATGCTTCGGAGAATAGCTCAGGCAAGCAGTAGCAGCATTCCACAAAACGGATACAGATTTTCCAACGAATGCTTTGCTTTCCCAGAGGAGAAGCCTGGTCAAAGAGGCTTTCGCTCTATGGTGGTTTCTCCCACCTTGATACTTGGCCGAGACAAGCACGAGCAGCAGCCCGCAGAACCGACTCTGATTTCTAAGCAAACGGCGTGGGTGACTCGTGTCTTGCCACCCGCCCGCTCTTCTTGCCATGGAATGCTCTCCTGTTTCATGACTTTTCGGTTAGGCTGATTTCACAGGCACAACGACGCTTCTCTCTCAGGCCGTGGGGATGCCAGGGTCAAGAGAATTTCGTTCCATGCGTGTTTCTTCCAACGTGCTGCGGAGACTAGCTCAGGCAAGCAGCAAGCAGCAACTCACAAACCCGATTCAGATTTCCCAACGAATGCTGTGCTTTCCCAGAGGAGAAGCCTGGGCAAAGACACTTTCGCGGTATGCTGGTTTCTCCCACTTTGAGATTTGGCCTAGGCAAGCAGGAGCAGCAGCGCGCAGAACCGACTCTGATTTCTAAGCAAACGGAGAGGGTGACACTTGTCTTGCCACCCGCCCGCTATTCTTGCCAATGCAGGCTCTCCTGTTGGATGACCCTTTCCAGACAGCAATGCCAAGGGCCCCTTCTCGTCTCCTGGAGCGGCGTGCTACACCTGGCCCAGAAATGCTCTCAGGGAGCACAGTGTCAGACGTTTCCCTATCCATAAGACTGTTTCCACAGGCGCAACCACGCTTCTCTCTCAGGCAGAGGGGATGGTCGGGCAAAGAGGATTTCGTTCCATGCGGGTTTATTACACCGTGCTTCGGAGACTATGTTCAGGCAAGCGGCATCAGCAACGCACAGAACTGACTCTGATTTCCCAAAGAATGCTGTGCTTTCCTATAGGGGATGCCCAGTCAAAGAGGCTTTCGCTCTATGCGGGATTCTCCACCGTTCGGCCAATACTAGGCTAAGGCAAGCAGCAACAGCAGCCCACAGAACCGACTCTTTTTTCCAAGCGACTGCTATGATTTCGCAGAGGTTCTCAGCGACGCTTGAACCGCACATCGCTGCTACTTCCTCAGCACGGCTTTGGGCTTTTGCTCTGTCGCGTCAGAGAAGTAGATCTGCGGGAGAGCTGGTGCCTCTTGGGTCTTGCTTTCCCGGGCTCCATGGTCACCTCCTGGGTTCACACTGACAGGCCGAACTCGCAGACACTGCCACAAACCAGCAGCAGCGTGGTGGCCTAGGATGACAGTCCATGGAAACTGCAAACTCCTGGCCTAGTAAGGCTTGGCTTATGATCTGGCGTTCAGGCAGACTCGGGACTAGGACAGTGCCTTCCCCATAGGAGAGGAGAGGCTACAGGATCCCTGCACAGCGCCCGTGCACTGGGATGGTGAGCTGTGGGGGACTGTCCCCACTTCTTCCCCGACACACCCCGTGCCACCCCCAACGCTGCCACATCTTGGAGGAAGATGGCATCTGACTGCTCTTTCTTCCAGGGAGCTGTATCTTCGAGTTCCGGGTATGGCGCCTGGTGCCAAGCCCACGTCTGCCCTATGGACAGGTGGCCTTGGAGATGCTCTCCCCTTGGGACAAGAGGCACAAACAGGCCTGCCTTCTAGCCAGACTCCTTCCTCAGAGTGGAGTATGCGCGCCAACCCCTCGTGTCTTCCTAAGGCCAGTCTTCCGTATCTACGCACAGGGAGCGGGTGACGCTTGACTTGCCACCATCCCGCTGTTTTCGCCACTGCCGGCTCTTCTGCGTGCAACTGTTTCCCGACAACAAGGCCAACGGCTCCGTCTCTTCTCCCGGGGAGGCGTTCTTCTCCTTCCCCAGACTTGCTCCTGGGAGCACGGTGACAGTCGTGTTCCTATCCATAGGCCCTTTCTAGTTGTGCATCCACGCTTCTCTCCGCAGCAGAGGGGATGCTAGGGCGAAAAGAGTTTCGCTCAATGCGGGTTTCTTCCACCGTGCTGCAGAGATAGCTCAGGCAAGCAGCAGCAGCATCCCACAAACACGATTCAAATTTCCCAATGAATGCTGTGCTTTCCGAGAGGAGAAGCCTGGGCAAAGAGTCTTTCGCTGTATGCTCGTTTCTATCACCTTGACTCTTGGCCTAGGCAAGCACGAACAACAGCCCGCAGAACGACTCTGATTTCTAAGCAAACGGAGAGGGTGACACTTGTCTTACCACCCGCCCGCTATTCTTGCCTATGATGCTCTTCTGTTTCATGACTTTTCCTTAAGGCTGTTTTCACTGGCGCAACCAGGCTTCTCTATCAGGTAGAGGGGATGCCCGGGCAAAGAGGATTTCGCTCCATGCGGGTTTATTACACCGTGCTTCTGAGACTATGTTCAGCAAGCGGCATCAGCATCGCACAGAACCGACTCTGATTTCCCGAAGAATGCTTTGCTTTCCTAGATGGGATGCCCAGGCAAAGAGGCTTTCGTGCTATGCGGGACTCTGCCACCGTGCTGCCAAACATAGGCTAAAGTAAGCAGCAACAGCAGCCCATAGAACCGACTCTTTCCTAGCGATTGCTATGCTTTCGCAGAGGTTTTCAGCTTGGCCTGGACCACCCTTCGCTGCTGCTTCCTCAGCAAGGCTTTGGTCGTTTGCTCTGTAGCGTCAGGGAAGTAGATCTGCGGGAGAGCTGGTGCCTCTTGGGCCTTGCTTTCGGGGCTCTATGGTCGCACCCTGGATTCACCCTGCCAGGACGAACTATGCAGACACAGCCACTAACCTGCAGCAGCGTGCGTGGCCTAGGAGGACAGTCCATGCTAACTGCCATCTCCTGGCGTAGGAAGGCTTGGCTTTTTGCTCTGGCGTTCAGGCGGACTCGGGGACTAGGCCAGTGCCGCCCCCATAGGAGAAGAGGCGACAGGATCCCTGCATAGCGCCCATGCACTGGGATGGGGAGCCGTTGGGGACTGTGCACTTCTCCCCCGACACAAACCCTGCCACCCATATGGTTGCCACATCTTTGAGGAAGATGGCATCTGACTGCCCTTTCTTCCAGGGAGCTGTAACTGTGAGTTCCGTGTATGGCGCCTGGTGGCAAGAACACGGCTGCCCTAGGGACAGGTGCTCTTGGAGATGCTCTTCCCTTGGCATAAAAGCACAGAACAGGCCTGCCGACTGCCCAGACTCCTTCCTCAGAGTGGAGTATGCGCGCCTGCCCTAGCCGTCCCCTCGTGTATTCCATAAGCCAGGCTTCCTTCTCTATGCACAGGGATCGGGTGTTGATTGTCCTGCCACCATCCCGCTGTTCTCGCCAGGGCAGGCTCTCCTGCGTTGCGACTTTTCCCGACAACAAGGCCAACGGCTCCTTTTCTTCTCCCGGTGAGGCGTTCTGTTCCTGTCCAAGACTTGCTCTTGGGGAGCACTGTGACAGCAGTGTCCCTATACTTAAGCCCTTTCCAGATGTGCAATCACGCTTCTCTCTAAGGGTTCTGGGGTGTTAAGGCCAAGAGAATTTCGCTCCTTGCGGGTTTCTTCCACCATGCTGCAGAGACTAGCTCAGGCAAGCAACAGCAGCATCCCACAAACCCAATTCAGATTTCCCAGCGAATGCTGTGCTTTCCCAGAGGAGAAGCCTGGGCAAAGAGGCTTTCGCTGTATGGTGGTTTCTCCCACCTTGAGACTTGGCCTAGGCAAGCACGAGCAGCAGCACGCCGGACCAGCTCTGATTTCTAAGCAAACA
This sequence comes from Neogale vison, assembly GCF_020171115.1. Classification (NCBI taxonomy): domain Eukaryota; kingdom Metazoa; phylum Chordata; class Mammalia; order Carnivora; family Mustelidae; genus Neogale; species Neogale vison. The sequence continues at coordinate 41,616,960 of NC_058104.1, forward strand.
GAGAGGGTGACACTTTTCTTGCCACCCACCCACTGTTCTTGCCATGGCAGGTTCTCCTGTTTCATGAGTTTTCCTTAAGGCTGATTCCAAAGGCGCAACCATGCTTCTCTCTCAGGTAGAGTGGACGCCCGGGTAAACAGAATTTCGCTCCATGCGGTTTTATTACACCGTGCTTCGGAGACTATGTTCAGGCAAGCCGCATCAGCATCGCACAGAACCAACTCTGATTTCCCAACGAATGCTGTGCTTTCCCAGAGGAGAAGCCTGGGCAAAGAGGATTTCACTGTATGCTGGTTTCTCCCACCTTGTGATTTGGCCTAGGCAAGCAGGAGCTGCAGCCCGCAGAACCGACTCTTATTTATAATCTAACGGAGAGGGTGACACTTGTCTTGCCACCCGTCCGCTATTTTGCCTATGCAGGCTCTCTTCTTTCATGACTTTTCCTTAAGGCTGTATCCACAGGCGCAAACACGCTTCTCTCTCAGGTAGAGGGGATGCCCGTACAAAGAGGATTTCGCTTCATGGGGGTTAATTACGCCATGCTTCATAGAGTATGTTCAGGCAAGCGGCATCAGCATCGCACAGAACCGAATCTGATTTCAAAAAGAATGCTGTGCTTTCCTAGAGCGATGCCCAGGCAAAGATGCTTTCGCTCTATGTGGGATTCTCCCACCGTGCTGCCAATACTAGGCTAAGGCAAGCAGCAACAGCAGCCCACAGAACCGACTCTTTTTTCCTAGCGCCTGCTATGCTTTTCCAGAGGTTTTCAGCTTGGCCTGAAACGCAATTCGCTTCTGCTTCCTCAGCAAGGCTTTGTGCATTAGCTATGTCGCGTCAGGGAAGTAGATCTGCGGGAGAGCTGGTGCCTCTTGGTCCTTGCTTTCCCGGGCTCCATGGTCGCATCCTGGGTTCACCCTACCAGGCTGAACTACGCAGACCTAGCCACAACCCTGTAGCAGCGTGCGTGGCCTAGGATGACAGTCCATGCCAACTGCCATCTCCTGGCGTCGTAAGGCTTGGCTTTTTGCTCTGGCGTTCAGGCGGACTCGGGTACTAGGCCAGTGCCTTCCCCTTAGGAGAGGAGAGGCGACAGCATCCCTGCACAGCACCCGTGTACTGGGATAGGATCTGTGGGGGACTGTCCCCACTTATTCCCCTACACACCCCCTGCCACCCACAACGCTGCCACAACTTGGAGGAAGATGGCATCTGACTGCCCATTCTTCCAGGGAGCTTTATCTGCGAGTTCCGGATATCGCGCCTGGTGGCAAGCTCACGTCTGCCCTAGGGACAGGCGGCCATGGAGATGCTGTCCCCTTGGTACAAGAGGCACAGAACAAGATTGCCGTCTGCCCAGACTCCTTCCACAGAGTGGAGTATGCGCGCGTGTACTAGCCATACCCTCGTGTCTTTCTAAAGCCAGGCTTACGTCCCTACGCACAGGAAGCGGGTGACGCGTGTCCTGCAACTGTCCCGCTGTTCTCGTCAGGGCAGGCTCTCTTGCTTTGCGACTGTTTCCTGACAACAAGGCCAACGGCTCCTTCTCTTCGCCCGGGGAGGCGTTCTGCTCCTTCCCCAGACTTGCTCTTGTGGAGCACGGTGACAGCCGTGTCCTTATCCTTAAGGCCCTTTCCAGATGTGCATCCACACTTCTCTCTCAGGCAATGGGGATGCTAGGCCCGAGAGAATTTGGCTCCATGCCGGTTTCTTCCACCGTACTGCGGATACTAGCTCAGGCAAGCAGCAGCAGCATCCCACTAACCCGTTTCAGATTTCCCAACTAATGCTGTGCTTTCCCAGAGGAGAAGCCTGGGCAAAGAGGATTTCGATGTATGCTGGTTTCTCCCACCTTGATACTTGGCTTAGGCAAGCACGAGCAGCAGCCCGCAGAACCGACTCTGATTTCTAAGGAAACAGAGAGGGTGACACTTGTTTTGCCTACCGCCCGCTATTCCGTCCTATGCAGGCTCTCCTGTTTCATGACATTTCCTTAAGGCTGTTCTGGGTATGGCGCCTGGTGGAAGGCCCACGTCTGCCCTAGGGACAGTGGGCCTTGGATATCTGTCCCCTTGGGACAAGAGGCACATAACAGGCCTGCCTTCTACCCAGACTCCTTCCTCAGAGTGCATTATGAGTGTCTGCCCTAGCCATCCTTCGTGTCTTCCTTAAGCAAGACTTACGTCTCTACGCATAAGGAGCGGGTGACGATTGTCTTGCCACCATCCCGCTGTACTCGTCAGGGCAGGCTCTCCTGCTTTTCGACTGTTTCCTGACAAAAATGCCAACGGCTCCTTCTCTTCTCCCGGGGAGGCGTTCTACTCCTTCCCCAGACTTGCTCCTGGGAGCACAGTGACAGCCGTATGCCTATCCTTAAGGCCCTTTCTACATGTGCATCCACGCTTCTCTCTCAGGCAGTGGGGATACTAGGGTCAAGAGAATTTCGGTCCATGCGCGTTTCTTCCACCGTGCTGCGGAGACTAGCTCAGGCAAGCAGCAGCAGCATCCCACAAACCCTATTCACATTTCCCAACGAATGCTGTGCTTTCCCAGAGGAGAAGCCTGGGCAAAGAGGCTTTCGCTGTATGCTGGTTTCTCCCACCTTGAGACTTGGCCTAGGCAAGCAGGAGCAGCAGCCCGCAGAACCGACTCTGATTTCTAAGCATACGGAGAGGGTGAAACTTGTCTTGCCACGCACCCACTATTCTTGCCTTTGCAGGCTCTCCTGTTTCATGACTTTTCCTTAAGGCTGTTTCCACAGGCGCAACCACGCTTCTCTCTCCGGTAGAGGGGATTGTTAGGGTCCGTGATCAAAGGAACGAGACTGATCAAAGGAAGGTCAAGCAAAACTTTATTTCTCGCCAAGCATCAGGAATCAAATGACCGGTAAGACCTACCTCTTATGAAAAGGCGGTGACGATGATCCCAACAAGGTCACTTCCAAGAAGGCCACTCTGGACGAGGCCACTCTAGATGACGCTGCTGCTCCGCAGATGAGGCCGTTTCATGATTGGAGCTGTTCCCAAGAAGATTCCACTCCCAAGACAAGGCAACTGTTCAATGAAGTTGCTCCCCGGACAAGGCCGCTCCCAAGAAGAGGCTGTTCTGGACAAGACCACTTCCTGGATGAGGCCACTCCCAATGACGAAGAAGCAACAATGACAAGGAGGACAACCCGGATGACACAGATCTGTTCCCCACGATGCTACTCTGACCAGGCTTCCACCCGGAGGAAGCCACCACTGCGGACAAGGCCAATGTGGTTCGGGGTGGCGAGGCATTTTGCGGCGAGGCTGCTGGTGTCCAGGGGCCGTTGGCATCTCAGGGCTGCTTGCGCCTCGAGACCGCTGGCATCTAGGGGCTTCAGGTGTCAGGACCGCCGACTGCTGGCATCCAGGGGCTGTAGGCATCAGGACCGCTGGACCGTTGGGGTCTCGGCAGCTCGCCGGGCTGCTGAAGGCAGGGCCGCCGGAGGCTACAGCCTGCAGGCGGCGGCTCAGGGCCGCCAGAGGTTGGAAGCTGCTGGCGGCGGCTTGGGGCCACGGGAGGCAGGACCACCGGAAGCTGGAAGCTGCAGGCGGCTGGAGACTGCGGGCGGCGGCTGGGGGCCGCGGGAGGCGGGACCGCCGGAGGCTGGGCCTCAGGCAGCGGCTCGGGGCCGCCGGAGGCTGGACTGCCAGAGGCGGCGCCTCTGGCGGCTCGAGGTTGCAGGCGCGGCTCGGGGCTGCTGGAGACTGTAGGCGGCTGCTCGGCGCCGCGGGAGGCTGGAGACTGCAAACGCGGTTGTAGCTCTTACAGGAGCTGTTACAGCTCTTCTATTCACCGTTGACTCCCCTGCTCTCCGCCGACTTCCACAACTCTCCGCACCGCTTCACCGCTCTCTGCCAACTTCACCGCTCTCCGCCGACCACACCTCTCTCCGCCAACTTCACCGCTCTCCGTACCGCTCTCCGCCAACTCCACCGATCTCATGCAGCAGCCCCTGAGAGCCTGGCAAAGCAACCTTTATGGGGCTGGCTGACCCCGCCCCCACACAGGCGGCCAATTGAATTCCAATTTCCCAAGTGGCTATACATACGCCTCACTGATTGGATGTCTCCACTCAGTCTGCCCCACCCTTACATTCAGGGCTCACAAGCAAGTTCCTCTGGGAGGGTAGACCCTTAAAGGGATACCTGGACAAAGAGGATTTTGCTTCATGCGGATTAATTACACTGTGCTTCGGAGACTATGTTCTGGCAAGCGGCATCAGCATCGCACAGAACCGACTCTGATTTCCCAAAGAATGCTGTATTTCCTAGAGGGGATGCCCAGGCAACGAGGCTTTCGCTCTATTCGGGATTCTCCCACCGTGCTACCAATACTAGGCTAAAGGAAGCAGCAACAGCAGCCCATGGAACCGACTCTTTTTTCCTAGTGATTGCTATGCTTTCGCAGAGGTTTTCAGCTTGGCCTGAACCGCACTTCGCTGCTGCTTCCTCAGCAAGGCTTTGGGCTTTTGCTCTGTCGCTACAGGGAAGTAGATCTGCGGGAGAGCTTGTAACTTTTGGGCCTTGCTTTCCCGGGCTCCATGGTCGCACTCTGGGTTCACCCTGCCAGGCCAAACTTCACAGACACAGCCACAACCCTACAGCAGCGTGCGTGGACTAGGAAGACACTCCATGCCAACTGCCATCTCCTGGTGTAGTAAGGCTTGGCTTTTTGGTCTGGCGTTCAGGCAGACTCGGGGACTAGGCCAGTGCCTTCCCCATTGTAGAGGAGAGGTGACAGGATCCCTGAACAGCACCCATGCTCTGGGATGAGGAGCTTTGGGGTACTGAGCCCACTTCTACCCCGACACACCCCCTGCCACCCCCAACGCTGCCACATCTTGGAGGAAGATGGCATCTGACTGCCCGTTCTTCGAGGGAGCTGTATCTGTGAGTGCTGGGAATGGCTCCTGGTGGCAAGTCCACATCTGCCCTATGGACAGGGGTCATGTAGATGCTGTCCCCTTGGGACAAGAGGTACAGAACAGGCCTGCCTTCTGCCCAGAGTCCTTCCTCAGAGTGCTGTATGCGCGCCTGCCCTAGCCGGCCCCTCGTGTCTTCCTTAAGCCAGGTTTCCGTCTCTACGCACAGGGAGCGTGTGACGACTGTCTTGCCACCATCCCGCTGTTCTCGCCAGGGAAGGCTCTCCTGCTTTGTGACTGTTTCCCGAGACAAGGCCAACGGCTCCTTCTCTTCTCCCGGGGAGGCGTTCTGCTCCTTCCCCAGACGAGCTCTTGGAAAGCACTGTGACAGCCGTGTCCCTATCCTTAAGGCCCTTTCCAGATGGCCTTTCTTGCTATGGCCAAGAAAATTTCCTCCATGCGGGTTTCTTCCACCGTGCTGCAGAGACTAGCTCAGGCAAGCAGAAGCAACATCCCACAAACCCGATTCAGATTTCCCAACGATTGCAGTGTTTCCCAGAGGAGAAGTCTTGGCAAAGAAACTTTCGCTGTATGCTGGTATGTCCCACCTTGAGACTTGGCCTAGGCAAGCACGAGCAGCAGCCCGCAGAACCAACTCTGATTTCTAAGCAAACGGAGAGGTTGACACATGTCTTGCCACACGCCCGCTATTCTTGTCTATGCAAGCTCTCCTGTTTCATGACTTTTCCTTAAGGCGGTTTACACAGGCGCAACCACGCTTCTCTCTCAGATAGAGGGAATGCCCGGGCCAAGTCGATTTCGCTCCATTCGGGGTAACTACACCGTGCTTCGAGACTATGTTCAGGCAAGCGGCATCAGCATCGTACAGAACCGACTCTGATTTCCCAAAGAATGCTGTGCTTTCCTAGAGGGGATGCCCAAGCAAAGAGGCTTTCGCTCTAAGCGGGATTCTCCTACCGTTCGGCCAATACTAGGTAAGGCAAGCAGCAACAGCAGCCCACAGAACCGACTCTTTTTTTCCCAGCGACTGCTATCCTTTCCCAGAGGTTTTCAGCTTGGCCCGATCCGCACTTCGCTGCTGCTTCTTCAGCAAGGCTTTGGGCGCGTGCTTTGTCGCGTCAGGGAAGTAGATCTGCGGGAGAGCTGGTGGGTCTTGGGCCTTGCTTCCCAGGCTCCATGGTCGCATCCTGGGTTCACCCTGCCATGCCAAAATACGCATACTCAGCCACCACCCTGCAGCTGGGCTTGTGGCCTCGGATGACAGTCCATACCACCTGCCATCTCCTTGCGTAGTTAGGCTTGGCTTTTTGCTCTGGCGTTCAGGCGGACTCGGGGACTAGGCCAGTGCTTTCCACTTAGGAAAGGAGAGGCGACAGCTCCTGCACAGCTCCCGTGCACTGGGATGGTGAGTTGTCTGGGACTGTCCACACTTATTCCCCGACACACCCTCTGCTACCCCCAACGCTGCCACATCTTGGAGGAAGATCGCATCTGACTGCCCTTTCTTACAGGGAGCTTTATCTGAGAGTTCCTGGTATGGCCCCTGGTGGCAGGCCCACGACTGCCCTAGGGACAGGTGGCCTTGGAGATGCTGTCGACTTGGGACAAGAGTCACAGAACAGGCATGCCGTCTGCCCAGACTTCTTCCTCCGAGTGTAGTATGCGCGTCTGCCCTAGCCGTCCACTCGTGTCTTCCTAAACCCAGGCTTCCGTCCCTACACACAGGAAGCGGCTGACGCATGTCTTGCCACCGTCCCGCTATTCTCGCCAGGGCAGGCTCTCCTGCTTTGCGACTGTTTCGCGACAACAAGGCCAACGGCTCCTCTTCTCCCGGGGAGATGCTCTGCTCTTTCCCCAGACTTGCTCTTGGGAAGCACGGTGACAACCGTATCCCTTTCCTTAAGGCCCTTGCCGAATGAGCATCCATGCTTCTCTCTTGGCTAGGGCCAAGAGAATTGCAGTCCATGTGGGTTTCTTCAACCGTGCTGCGGAGTCTAGCTCAGGCAAGCAACAGCCGCATCCCACAAACCCGATTCAGATATCCCAACGAATGCTGTGCTTTCCCAGAGGAGAAGCCTGGGACAAAGAGGCTTTCGCTTTATGCTGGTTTCTCCCACCTTCAGACTTGGCCTAGGCCAGCAGGAGCAGCAGCGCGCAGAACCAACTCTGATTTCTAAGCAAACGGAGAGTGTGACACTTGTCTTTCCACCCGCCCGTTATTCTTGCCTATGAAGGCTCTCCTGTTTCATGACTTTTCATTAAGGCTGTTCCCACAGGCGCAACCACGCTTCTCTTTCAGGCAGAGGGTATACCCGGGCAAAGAGGATTTCGCTCAATGCAAGTTTATTACACCGTGCTTTGGAGACTATGTTCAGGGAAGCGGCATCAGCATCGCAGAGAACCGACTCTGATTTCCCAAAGAATGCTGTGCTTTCTTAGTGGGGATGCCCAGGCAAGGAGTCTTTTGCTCTCTGCGGATTCTCCCACCGTGCTGCCAATACTTGGCTAAAGCAAGCAGCAACAGCAGCCCACAGAACCGACTCTTTTTCCCTAGAGATTGCTATGCTTTCACAGAGATTTTTAGCTTGGCCCGATCCACACGTCGCTGCTGTTTCTTCAGCAAAACTTTGGGCGTATGATCTTTCGCGTCAGGGAATTAGATTTGAGGGAGAGCTGGTGCCTCTTGGGCCTTGCTTTCCCGGGCTCCATGGTCGCACCCTGGGTTCACACTGCCAGGCTGAACTACGCAGACACAGCCACAACCCTGCAGCAGCGTGCGTGGCCTAGGATGACAGTCCATGCCAACTGCCATGTCCTGGCGTAGTAAGGCTTGGCTTTTTGCTCTGGCGTTCAGGCGGACTCGGGGACGAGGCCAGTGACTTCCACATAGGAGAGGAGAGGCGACAGGAACCGTGCACAGCTCCCGTGCACTGGGATGGGGAGCTGTAGGGTCTGTCACCACTTCTTCCCCGAAACACCCCCTGCCACCCGCAACGCTGACACATCTTGGAGGAAGATGGCATCTGACTTCCCTTTCTTCCAGGGAGCTTATCTGCGAGTTCCAGGTATGGAGCCTGGTGGCAAGCCCACGTCTGCCCTCAGGACAGTTGGCTTTGGAGATGCTGTCTCCTGGGACAAGAGGCACAAAACAGGCCTGCCGTCTGCCAAGACCCCTTCCTTAGAGTGGAGTAAGCGCGCCTGCCCTAGCCGTTTCCTCGTGTCTTCCTAAATCAGGTTTCCGTCCATAAGAACAGGAAGCGGGTGAGGCTTGTCTTGCCACCGTCCCGCTGTTCTCGCCAGGGCAGGGTCTCATGCTTTTCGTCTGTTTCCTGACAACAAGGCCAACGGCTCCTTCTGTTCTCCTGGGGAGGCGTTCTGCTCCTTCCCAGAATTGCTCCTGGGAGCACGGTAACAGCCGTGTCCCTATCCTTAAGGCCCTTTCCAGATGTTGATCCACGCTTCTCTCTCAGGCAGTGGGGATGCTAGGGCCAAGAGAATTTCGCTCCATGCGTGTTTCGTCCACCGTGCTGCGGCGACTAGCTGAGGCAAGCAGCAGCAGCATCCCACAAACCCGATTCAGATTTCCCAACGAATGCTGTGTTTTCCCAGAGAGAAGCCTGTGCAAAGAAGCTTTCGCTGTATTTTGGTTTCTCCCACCTTGAGAGTTGGCCTAGGCAAGCAGGAGCAGCAGCGCACACAACCGACTCTGATTTCTAAGCAAAGGGAGAGGGTGACACTTGTCTTGCCTCCCGCCCGCTATTCTGGCCTATGCAGGCTCTCCTGTTTCATGACGTTTCATTAAGGCTGTTTCCACAGGCGCAACCACGCTTCTCTCTTATGTAGAGGGGATACCCGGGCAAAGAGGATTTTGCTCCATGCGGGTTATTACTCCGTGCATTGGAGACTATGTTCAGGAAGAGGCATTAGCATCGCACAGAACCGACTCTGATTTCCCAAAGAATGCTGTGCTTTCCTAGAGCGATGCCCAGGCAAATAAGCTTTCGCTCTCTGTGGGATTCTCCCACCGTGCTGCCAATACTAAGCTAAAGCAAGCAGCAACAGCATTCCACAAACCGACTCTTTTTTCCTAGAAATTGCTATGCTTTCGCAGAGGTTTTAAGCTTGGGCTGAACCGCACTTCGCTGCGGCTTCCTCAGCAAGGCTTTGGGCGTTTGCTCTGTCACGTCAAGGAAGTAGATCTGTGGGAGAGGTGGTGCTTCTTGTGCCTTGCTTTCCACGGCTCCATGGTCGCATCCTGGGTTCACCCTGCCAGGCCGAACTACGCAGACACAGCCACCAAACTGCAGCAGCATGCGTGTCCTAGGATGAACGTCCATTCCAACTGCCTTCTCCTGGCGTTGTAAGGCTTGGCTTTTTGCTCTGGCGTTCAGCCAGATTCGGAGACTAGGACTCGGGGACTAGGACTCTCCTTAGGAAAGGATAATCGACAGTATCCCTGCACAGCGACTATGCACTGGGTTGGGAGATGTGGGGAAGGTCCCCACTTCTTCCCCGACACACCACCTGCCACCCCCAACGCTGCCACATCTTGGAGGAAGATGGCATCTGACTGCCGTTTCTTCCAGGGTGCTGTATCTTCAAGTTCCTGGTATAGTGCATGGTGTAATGCCCACGTCTGCCCTAGGGACAGGTGGCCTTGGAGATGCTGTCCCCTTGGAACAATAGGCAGAGAACAGGCCTACCATCTGCCCAGACTCCTTCCTCTGAGTGGAGTATGTGCGCCAGCCCTACTCGTTACCTCGTGTCTTCCTAAAGCCAGGCTTCCGTCCCTACGCACAAGAAGCGGGTGAGGCTTGTCTTGCCACCGTCCCGCTGTTCTCGCCAGGGCAGGCTCTCCTGCTTTGCGACTTTTTCCCGACAATAAGGCCAACGGCTCCTTCTCTGCTCCCGGGGAGGCGTTCTGCAACTTCCCCAGACTTGCTCTTTTGGAGCACGGTGACAGCCGTGTCCCTTTCCTTAAGGCCCTTACCAGATGTGCATCCACGCTGCTCTTTCAGGCAATGGGGATGCTAGGGCCAAGAGAATTTCAGTCCATGCAGGTTTCTTCCACCGTGCTGCGGAGACTAGCTCAGGCAAACAGCAGAAGCATCCCACAAACCCGATTCAGGTTTCCCAATGAATACTGTGCTTTCCCAGAGGAGCAGCCTGGGCAAAGAGGCTTTCAATGTATGCTGATTTCTTCCACCTTTAGACATGGACTAGGCAAGCACGAGCAGCAGCCACCAGAACGGACTCTGAGTTCTAAGCAAACGGAGATGGTGACACTTGTCTTGCAACCCCGCCCGCTGTTCTTGCCATGGGTGGCTCTCATGTTTCATGACTTTTCCTTAAGGCTGATTCCACAGGCTCAACCACGCATCTCTCTCAGGTAGAGGGGATGCCCGGGCAAAGAGGATTTAACTCCAAGCGGGTTTATTACACCGTGCTTCGGAGACTATTTTCAGTCAAGCGGCATCAGCATCACACAGAACCGACTCTGATTTCCCAACGATTGCTGTTCTATCCCAGAGGAGAAGCCTGGGCAAAGAGGCTTTCGCTGTATGCTGGTTTCTCCCACCTTGAGACTTGGCCTAGGCAAGCATGAGCAGCAGCCCGTAGAACCTACACTGATTTCTAAGCAAACGGAGAGGGTGACACTTGTCTTGCCACCCGCCCGCTATTCTTTCCTAAGAGGCTCTCTCTTTTCATGTCTTTTCCTAAAGCCTGTTTCCACAGGCTCAACCACGCTTCTCTCTCAGGTAGAGGGGATGCCCGGGCAAAGAGGATTTCGATCCATGCGGGTATATTACACCGTGCTTTGGAGACTATGTTCAGGCAAGCGGCATCAGCATCGCATAGAACCGACTCTGATTTCCCAAGGAATGCTGTGCTTTCCTAGAGGGGATGCCCAGGGAAAGAGGCTTGCGCTCTATGCGGGAATTCTCCCACCGTGCTGCCAATACTAGGCTAAAACAAGCAGCAACAGCAGCCCACAAAACCGACTCTTTTTTCCTAGCGATAGCTATGCTTTCACAGAGGCTTTCCGCTTGGCCTGAACCGCACTTCGCTGCTGTTTCCTCAGCAAGGATTTGGGTGTTTGCTCTGTCGTGTCAGGGAAGTCGATCTGCGGTAGAGCTGGTGCCTCTTGGGCCTTGCTTTCCCGGGCTCCATGGTCGCATCCTGGGTTCACCCTGCCAGGACGAACTACACAGACACAGCCACAAGCCTGCAGCAGCGTGCGTGGCCTAGGATGACACTCCATGCCAACTGCTGCCATCTCCTGGGGCAGTAAGGCTTGGCTTTTTGCTCTGGTGTTCAGGCTGACTCAGGGACTAGGCCAGTGCCTTCCCCTTAGAGAAGGAGAGGCGACAGGATCCCTGCACAGCGCACATGCACTGGGGTGGGGAGCTGTGGAGGACTGTCCTCACTTCTACCCCGACACACCCCCTGCAACCCCCAACGCTACCACAACTTGGAGGAAGATGGCATCTGACTGCCCTTTCTTCCAGGGAGCTTTATCTGCGAGTTCCGGGTATGACGCCTGGTGGGAAGCCCATATCTGCCGTAGGGACAGGAGGCCTTGGAGATGCCGTCCCCTTGGGACAAGAGGCACAGAACAGGCCTGCCTTCTGCCCATACTCCTTCCTCAGAGTGGGGTATGCACACCTGCCCTAGCCGTCCCCTCATGTCTTCCTTAAGACAGGCTTCTGTCTCTACGCACAGGGAACGGGTGACGATTGTCTTGCCACCATCCCGCTGTTCTTTCCAGGGCAGGCTCTCCTGCTTTGCGACTGTTTCCTGACAACAAGGCCAACGGCTCCTTCACGTCTCCTGGGGAGGTGTTCTGCTCCTTCCCCAGACTTGCTCCTGGGAGCACGGTGACATCCGTGTCCCTATCCTTAAGGCCCTTTCCAGATGTGCATCCACGTTTCTGTCTCAGTCAATGGGGATGCTAGGGCCAAGAGAATTTCGCTCCATGCAGGTTTCTTCCCCCGTGCTGTGGAGACTAGCTCAGTCAAGCAGCATAAGCTTCGCACACAGCGACTCAGATTTCCCAACGAATGCTGTGCTTTCCAAGAGGAGAAGCCTGGGCAAAGTGCTGTCTATGGATGGTGGTTTTCCCACCTTGAGACTTGGTCTAGGCAAGCACGAGCAGCAGCACGCAGAAGTGAATCTGATTTCTCAGCATATGGAGAGGGTGACACTTGTCGTGCCAGCTCTCCGCTCTTCTTGCCATGGCAGGCTCTCCTGTTTCATGTCCGTTTCAGGACAGCAAGGCCAAGGGACCCTTCTCTTCTCCTAGATCAACGTGCTACGCCTGGAGCAGCAATGCTCCCAGGGAGCACAGTACCAGACGTTTCCCTTTCCTTAAGGCTGTTTCCACAGGCGCTACCACGCTTCTCTCTCAGGTAGAGGGGATACCCAGGCAAAGAGGATTACGCTCCATTTGGGTTTATTACACCGTGCTTCGGAGACTCTGTTCATGCAAGCGGCATCAGCATCGCACAGAACCGACTCTGATTTCCCAATGAATGCTGTTCTTTCCCTGAGGGGATGCCCGGGGAAAAAGGCTTTCTCTCTATGGAGGATACTCCCACCGTGCTGCCAATACTAGGCTAAGGCAAGCAGCAACAGCAGCCCACAGGACCGACTCTTTTTTCCTAGCGACTGCTATGCTTTCACAGAGGTTTTCAGTTGGCCTGAACCGCACTTCGCTGCTGCTTCCTCAGCAAGCCTTTGGGCGTTTGCTCTGTCGCTTCAGGGAAGTAGATCTGCGGGAGAGCTGGTGCCTCTTCGGTCTTGCTTTCCCGGGCTCCATGGTCACACCCTGGATTCACCCTGCCAGGCTGAACTACGCAAACACAGCCGCAACCCTGCAGCAGCGTGCGAGGCCTTGATGACAGTCCATGCCAACTTCCATCTAATGGCGTAGTAAGGCTTGGCTTTTTGCTCTGGCGTTCAGGCGTACTTGGGGACTCGTCCAGTGCCTTCCCCTTAGGAGAGGTGAGGTGACAGGATCCCTGCACAGGGCCCGTGTACTGGGATGGGGTGCTGTGGGGTACTGTCCCCACTTCTTCCCCGACACACCCCCTGCTACCCCCAAAGCTTCCACATCTTGGAGGAAGATGGCATCTGCCCTTTCTTCCAGGGAGCTGTATCTGCGAGTTCGGGGTATGGCGCCTTGTGGCAGGCCCATGTCTGCCCTAGGGACAAGAGGCTTTGGAGATGCTGTCCCCTTGGGAAAAGAGGCACAGAACAGGCCTGCCGTCTGCCCCGACTACTTCCTCAGAGTGGAGTATGTGCGCCTGCCCTAGCCGTCCCCTCGTGTCTTCCTAAAGCCAGGCTTCCGTCCATACGCACAGGAAGCGGTTGACGCATGTCTTGCCACCGTCCCGCTGTTCTCGCCAGGGCAGGCTCTCCAGCTTTGCAACACTTTCCCGACAACAAGGCCAACTGCTCCTTTACTTCTCCCGGGGAGCGCTCTGCTCCTTCCCCAGAATTGCTCTTGGGGAACACGGTGACTGTGTGTCCCTTTCCGTAAGGCCCTTTCCAGATGTGTATCCATGCTTCTCTCTCAGGCAGTGGGGATGCTAGGCACAAGAGAATTTCAGTCCATGCGGGTTTCTTCCACCGTGCTGCGGAGACTAGCTCAGGCAAGCAGCAGCAACATCCCACAAACCCGATTCAGATTTCCCAACGAATGCTGTGCTTTCCCATATTAGATACCTGGGACAAAGAGGCTTTCGCTGTATGCTGGTTTCTCCCAACTTCAGACTTGGCCTAGGCAAGCAGGAGCATCAGCCCGCAGAACCAACTCTGATTTCTAAGCAGACGGAGAGGGTGACACTTGTCTTGCCACCCGCCCGCTATTCTTGCCTATGCAGGCTCACCTGTTTCATTACTTTTCCTTAAGGCTGTTTTCACAGGCGCAACCACTATTCTCTCTTAGGTAGAGGGGATGCCCGGGCAAAGAGGATTTCGCTCCATGCGGGTTTATTACACCGTGCTTCGGAGACTATGTTCAGGCAAGCAGCATCAGCATCGCATAGAACCGACTCTGATTTCCCAAAGAATGCTATGCTTTCCTAGAGGGGATTCCCAAGCAAAGAGGCTTTCGCTCTATGCGGGATTCACCCACCGTGCTGCCAATACTAGGCTAAAGCAAGCAGCAACAGCAGCCCACAGAACCAACTCGATTTTCCTATCGATTGCTATGCTTTCGCATAGGTTTTCTGCTTGGCCTGAAACACACTTCGCTGCTTCTTCCTCAGCAATGCTTTGGGCGTTTGCTCTGTCGCGTCAGGGAAGTAGATCTGAGGGAGAGATGGAGCCTTGGGCCTTGCTTTCCCCGGCTCCATGGTCGCACCCTGGGTTCACACTGCCAGTCCGAACTACGCAGACACATCCACAAACCTGCAGCAGCGTGCGTGGCCTAGGAAGACACTCCATGCCAACTGCCAACTCCTGGCCTACTAAGGCTTGGCTTTTTGCTCTGGCGTTCAGGGAGGACTCGGGGACTAGGCCAGTGCCTTTCCCCTAGGAGACTAGAGGCGACAGGATCCCTGCACAGCGCCCGTGCACTGGTATGGGGAGCTGTGGGGGACTGTCCTCACTTCTTACCCGACACACTCCCTGCCACCCCCAACGCTGCCACATCTTGGAGGAAGATGGCATCGGACTGCCCTTTCTTCCAGGGAGGTGTATCTGCGAGTTCCGGGTATGGCGCCTGGTGGCAGGACCCTTCTGCCCTACGGACACGTGGCCTTGGAGATGCTGTCTCCTTGGGACAAGAGGCACAGAACAGGCCTGCAGTCTGCCCAGACTCCTTCCTCAGATTGGATTATGCGCGCCTGCCGTAGCTGTCCCCTCATGTCTTCCCAAAGCCAGGCATCCGTCCCTCCACACAGGAAGCGGGTGACGCTTGTTTTGCAACCGTCCCGCTGTTCTCGCCAGTGCAGGCTCTCCTGCTTTGCGACTGTTTCCCGACAACAAGACCAACGGCTCCTTCTCTTCTCCCGGGGAGGCGTTCTGCTCCTTCCCCAGACTTGCTCCTGGGAGCACATTGAAAGCCGTGTCCCTATCCTTAAAGCACTTTATATGTGTGCATCCACGCTTCTCTCTCAGGCATTGGGGATGGTATGATCAAGAGAATTTCGCTCCATGCGGGTTTCTTCCACCATGCTGCGGAGACAAGATCAGGCAAGCAGCAGCAGCATCCCACAAACCCGATCAGATTTCCCAACGAATGCTGTGCTTTTCCAGAGGAGAAGCCTGGGCAAAGAGGCTTTCGCTGTATGCTGGTTTCTCCCACTTTGAGACTTGGCCTAGGCAAGCAGGAGCAGAAGCCCGCAGAACCGACTCCGATTTCTAAGCAAAAAGAGAGGGTGACACTTGTCTTGCCACCTGCCCGCTATTCTTGCCACTGCAGGCTCTCCTGTACCATGATCTTTCCATACCGCAAGGCCAAGGGCCCCTTCTCATCTCCTGGAGCAGCGTGCTACGCTTGGCCGAGACATGCTCTCAGGGAGCGCAGTGACAGACTTTTCCCTTTCCTTAAGGCTGTTACCACAGGCACAACCGCGCTTCACTCAGGCAGAGGGGCTGCCGGGGCAAAGAGGATTTCGTTCCATGCGGGTTTATTACACCGTGCTTCGGAGACTATTTTCAGGCAAGCGGCATCAGCATCGCACAGAACCGACTCTGATTTCCCAAACAATGCTGTGCTTTCCTAGAGGGGATGCCCAGGCAAAGAGGCTTTCACTCCATGCACAGTTCTCTAACCGTGCTGCCAATACTAGGCTAAGGCAAGAGGCAACAGCAGCCCACAGAACCGACTCTTTTTTCCTAGCGACTGCTATGATTTCAAAGAGGTTTTCGGTTGGCCTGAACCGCTCTTCTCTGCTTCTTCCTCAGCAAGGCTTTGTGTGTTTGCTCTGTCGCGTTAGGGAAGTAGATCTTCAGGAGAGCTGGTGCGTCTTGGGCCTTGCTTTCCCGGGCTCCATGGTCGCACCCTGGGTACAACCTGCCAGGCCGAACTACGCAGACACAGCCACAAACCTGCAGCATCGTGCGTGGCCTAGGCTGGCACTCCATGCCAACTGCCATCTCCTGGCGTAGTAAGGCTTGGCTTTTTGCTCTGGCGTTCAGGCAGACTCGGGGACTAGGCCAGTGTCTTCCCCATAGGAGAGGAGATGCGACAGGATCCCTGCACAGCGCCCGTGCCCTGGGATGAGGATCTGTGGGGGACTGCCCCACTTCTTCCCCGACACACCCCCTGCCACCCCCAATGCTGCCACATCTTGGAGGAAGATGGCACCTGACTGCCTTTCTTCCAGGGACCTGTATCTGCGAGTTCCGGGTATGGAGCCTGGTGGCAAGCCCACGTCTGCCCTAAGGACAGGTGGCCTGGTGATGCTGTCCCCTTGGGACACGAGTTCCAGAACAGGCTTGCCTTCTGCCCAGACTCCTTCCTCAGAGTGGAGTATGCGCTCCTGCCCTAGCCGTTCCCTCGTGTCTTCCTAAAGCCAGGCTTCCGTCCCTATGCACAGGAAGCGGGTGAGGCTTGTCTTGCCACCGTCCCGCTGTTCTTGCCAGGGCAGGCTCTCCAGCTTTGTGACTGTTTCCCGACAATAAGGCCAACGATTCTGTCTCTTCTCCTGGGGAGGTGTTCTGCTCCTTCCCCAGACTTGCCTTTGGGGAGCACGGTGACAGCCGTGTCCCTATCGTTAAGGCCCTTTCCAAATGTGCATCCACGCTTCTCTCTCAGGCAATGGGGATGATAGGGCCAAGAGAATTTCAGTCCATGTGGCTTTCTTCCACCGTGCTGCGGAGTCTAGCTCAGGCAAGCAGCAGCAGCAGCCCACAAACGCGATTCAGATTTCCCAACGAATGCTGTGCTTTCCCGTAGTAAAAGCCAGGGACAAAGAGGCTTTCACTCTATGCTGGTTTCTCCCACCTACGGACTTGGCCTAGGCAAGCAGGAGCAGCAGCACGCAGAACCGACTCTGATTTCTAAGCAAACGGAGAGAGTGACAATTGTCTTGCCACCCGCACACTATTCTTTCCAATGCATGCTCTTCTGTTGCATGACCCTTTCCAGACAGCAAGGCCAAGGGCCCCTACTCTTCTGCTGGAGCGGCGTGGTACGCCTAGGCCAGACATGCTCTCAGGGAGCGCAGTGACAGACTTTTCCCTTTCCTTAAGGCTGTATCCACAGGCGCAACCAAGATTCTCTCTCAGGTAGAGGGGATGCCCAAGCAAAGAGGGTTTTGCTCCATGCGGGTTTATTACACCGTGCTTCGGAGACTATGTTCAGGCAAGCGGCATCAGCATCGCACAGAACCGACTCTGATTTCCAAAGAATGCTGTGTTTTCCTAGAGGAAATGCCCAGGAAAGAGGCTTTCGCTCTATGCGGGATTCTCCCACTGTGCTGCCAATACTAGGCTAAAGCAAGCAGCAACTGCAGCCCACAGAACCGACTCTTTTTTCCTAGCGATTGCTATGCTTTCGTAGAGGTTTTCAGCTTGGCCTGACCACACTTCGCTGCTGCTTCCTCAGCAAGGATTGGGGTGTTTGCTCTGTCGCGTCAGGGAAGTAGATCTGCAGGAGAGCTGGTGCTTCTTGGGCCTTGCTTTCCCGGGCTTCATGGTCGCACCCTGGGTTCATCATGCCAGGCCCAACTACGCAGACACAGCCACAAGCCTGCAGCAGCGTGCGTGGCCTAGGATGACACTCCATGCCAAGTGTCATCTCCTGGCGTAGTAAGGCTTGGGTCTAGCTCTGAAGTTCAGGCGGACTCGGGGACTAGGCCAGTGCCTTCCCCATAGGAGAGCAGAGGCGACAGGATCCCTGCACAGCGCCCGTGCACTGGGATGGGGATCTGTGGGGGACTGTCCCCACATCTTCCCGAACACAACTCCTGCCACCCCCAACGCTGCCACATCTTGGAGGAAAATGGCTTCTGACTGCCCTTTCTTCCAGGGAGCTGTATCTGCGAGTTCCGGGTATGGCGACTCAGATTTCCCAACGAATGCTGCATTTTCCCAGAGGAGAAGCAAGGGCAAAAAGGCTTTCGCTGTATGGTGGTTTCTCCCACCTTGAGACTTGGCCTAGACAAGAAGGAGCAGCAGCCCACAACCTGACTCTGATTTCTATGCAAACGGAGAGCGTGACACATTTTTGCCACCCGCCCGCTATTCTTGCCTATGCAGGCTCTCTTGTTTCATGACTTTTCCTTAAGGCTGTTTCCACAGGCACAACCACACTTCTCTCTCAGGCAGAGGGGATGCCCGGGCAAAGAGGATTTCGCTCCATGATGGTTTGTTACACCATGCTTCAGAGACTATGTTCAGGCAAGCGGCATCAGCATCGCACAAGACCGACTCTGATTTCCCAAAGAATGCTGTACTTTCCTAGAGGGGATGCCCAGGCAAAGAGGCTTTCGCTCTAGGTGGGATTCTCCCACCGTACTTCCAATACTACGCTAAGGCAAGCAGCAACAGAAGCACACAGAACCGACTCTTTTTTCCTAGCGACTGATATGCTTCCGCAGATGTTTCAGCTTGCCCTGAACCGCACTTCGCTGCTACTTCTTCAGCAAGGCCTTGGGCGTTCGATCTGTCGCGTCAGTGAAGTAGATCTGTGGGCGAGCTGGTGCCTCTTGGGCCTTTCTTTCCCGTGCTCATGGTCGCACCCTGGGATCACCCTGCCAGGCTGAGCTATGCAGACACAGCCACAAGCATGCAACAGCGTGTGTGCCTTAGGATGACACTCCATGCCAACTGCCATCTTCTGGCGTAGTAAGGCTTGGGTTTTGCTCTGTCGTTCAGGCGGACTCGGGGACTAGGACACTGCCTTCCCCATAGGAGAGGAGAGGCGACAGGAACCCTGCACAGCGCCCATGCACTGGGATGGGGAGCTGTGGGGACTGTCCCCACTTCTTCCCCGACACACCCCCTGCCACCCCCAACGCTGCCACATCTTGGAGGAAGATGGCATCTGACTGCCCATTCTTCCAGGGAGCTGTATCTGTGAGTTCCGGGTATGGCGCCTGGTGGCAGGCCCACGTGTGCTGAGGGACAGGTGGCCGTGGAAATGCTGTCCCCTTGGGACAAGAGGCACAGAACAGGCCTGCCGTCTGCGGAGACTCCTTCCTCAGAGTAAAGTATGTGCGCCTGCCCTAGCCGTCCCCTCATGTATTCCTTAAGCCTGGCTTCGGTGCCTATGAAGAGGAAACGGGTGACGCATGTCTTGCCACCGTCCCGCTGTTCTCGCCAGGGCAGATTCTCCTGCTTTGCCACTGTTTCCCGACAACAAGATCAAGGGCTCCTTCTCTTCTCCCGAGGAGACGTTCTGCTTCTTCCCCAGACTTGCTCTTGGGGAGCACGGTGACAGCCGTGTCCCTTTCCTTAAGGCCCTTTCCTGATGTGCATCCATGCTTCTCTCTCAGGCAGTGGGGATGATAGGGCCAAGAGAACTTCGTTCCATATGGGTTTCTTCCACCGAACTGCGAGACTAGCTCAGGCAAACAGCAGCAGCATCCCACAAACCCGATTCAGATTTCCCAACGAATGCTGTGCTTTCCCATAGTAGAAGCCTGGGACAAAGAGGATTTTGCTGTATGCTGGTTTCTCCAACCTTCAGACTTGGCCTAGGCAAGCAGGAGCAGCAGCCCACAGAACCGACTCTGATTTCTAAGCAATCGGATAGGGTGACACTTGTCTTGCCACCCGCCCTCTATTCTTGCCTATGCAGGCTCTCCTGTTTCATGACTTTTCATTAAGGCTGTTTTCACAGGCGCAACCACGCTTCTCTCTCAGGCGGAGGGGATGCCGGGGCAAAGATGATTTCGCTCCATGAGGGTTTATTCCACCGTGCTTCGGAGACTATGTTCAGGCAAGCGGTATCAGCATCGCACAGAACCTACTCTGATTTCCCAAAGAATGCTGTGCTTCCTAGAGGGGATGCCAAGGCAAAGAGTATTTCGCTCTATGCGGGATTCTCCCACGGTGCTGCCAATACTAGGCTAAAGCAAGCAGCAACTGCAGCCCACAGAACCGACTCTTTTTTCCTAGCGATTGCTATACTTTCGCAGAGGTTTTCAGCTTGGCCTGAACCGCACTTCGCTGCTTCTTCCTCAGCAAGGCTTTGGGCGTTTGCTCTGTCGCATCAGGGAAGTAGATCTGCGGGAGAGCTGGTGCTTCTTGGGCCTTGATTTCCCGGGCTCCATGGTCGTACCCTGTGTTCACCCTGCAAGGCCGAACTACGCAGACACAGCCACAACCCTGCAGCAGCGTGCGTGGCCTAGGATGACACTCCATGCCAACTGCTATCTCCTGGCGTAGTAATCCTTAGCTTTTTGCTCTGCCGTTCATGCAGACTCAGGGACTAGGCCAGTGCCTTCCCCTTTTGAGAGGAGAGGCGACAGGATGCCTGCAGAGCGCCCGTGCACTGGGATGTGGTGGTGTTAGGGACTGTCCCCGCTTCTTCCCCAACACACAACCTACCACCCCCAACGCTGCCACATCTTGGAGGAAGATGGCATCTGACTGCCCTTTCTTCCAGGGAGCTGTATCTGCGAGTCCTGGGTATGGGGCCTGGTGGCAAGTCCACGTCTGCCCTAGGGACAGGTGGCCCTGGAGATTCTGTCTGCTTTGGACAAGAGGCACAGAATAGGCCTTCCTTCTGCCCAGAGTCCTTCCTCAGAGTGGAGTATGCGCACCTGCTCTCGCCCTCCCTTCGTGTCTTCCTAAAGCCTGGCTTCCATCCCTACGCACAGGAAGCGGGTGAGGCTTGTCTTGCCACCGTCCCGCTGTTCTCGCCAGGGCAGGCTTTCCTGCTTTGCGACTGTTTCCCGACAATAAGGCCAACGGCTCCTTCTCTGCTCCCGGGGAGGCGTTTTGCAACTTCCCAGACTTGCTCTTTTGGAGCACGGTGACAGCCGTGTCCCTTTCCTTATGTCATCCACGCTGCTCTTTCAGGCAATGGGGATGCTAGGGCCAAGAGAATTTCAGTCCATGCGGGTTTCTTCCACTGTCCTGCGGAGACTAGCTCAGGCAAGCAGCAGCACCATCCCACAAACCCTATTCAGATTTCACAATGAATGCTGTGCTTTCCCAGAGGAGAAGCCTTGGCAAAGAGGCTTTCGCTGTATGCTCGTTTCTCCCACTTTGAGACTTGGCCTAGTTAAGCAGGAGCAGCAGCCCACAGAACCGACTCTGATTTCTAAGCAAACGGAGAGGGTGACACTTGACTTGCCACCCGCCCGCTATTCTTGCCAATGCAGGCTTTCCTTTTGCATGACCCTTTCCAGACAGCAAGGCCAAGGGCCCCTTCTCCTCTCCTGGAGTGGGGTGCTACGCCTGGCCCAGACATACTCTCAGGGAGAGGAGTGACAGACGTTTCGCTTTCCTTAAGTCTGTTTCCACAGGTGAAACCACGATTCTCTCTCAGGCAGAGGGGATGCCCGGCCAAAGAGGATTTCGCTCCATGCGGGTTTATTACACCGTGCTTCGGAGACTATGTTCAGGCAAGTGGCATCAGCATCGCACAGAACCGACTCTGATTTCCCAAAGAATGCTGTGCTTTCCCTGAGGGGATGCCCGGGGAAAAAGGCTTTCGCTCTATGCGGCTTTCTCCCACCACGCTGCCAATACTAGGCTAAGGCAAGCAGCAACGGCAGCCCACAGAACCGACTCTTTTTTCCCAGCGACTGCTATGTTTTCCCAGAGGATTTCAGCTTGGCCCGATCCGCACTTCGCTGCTGCTTCTTCAGTAACGCTTTGTACGTTTGCTCTGACCTGTCAGGGAAGTAGATCTGCGGGAGAGCTGGTGCTTCTTGGTCCTTGCTTTCGCGGGCTCCATGGTCCCATCCTGGGTTCACCCTGCCAGGCCGTACTACGCAGACACAGCCACCACTCTGCAGCAGCGTGCATGGCCTAGGATGACAGTCCATGCCAACTGCCATCTCCTGGCGTAGTAAGGTTGGCTTTTTGCTCTGGCGTTCAGGCGGCCTCGGGGAATAGGCCAGTGCCTTCCCTTTAGGAAAGGAGAGACGACAGGATCTCTGCACAACGCCTGTTTACGGGGATGGGGAGCGGTGGGGACTGTCCCCACTTCTTCCCGACACACCGCCTGCCACCCCAAACGCTGCCACATCTTGGAGGAAGATGGCATCTGACCGCCCTTTCTTCCATGGAGCTGTATCTGCTAGTTCCGGGTATGGCGCCTGGTGGCAAGCCCACGTCTGCCCTAGGGACACGTGGCCTTAGAGATGCTGTCCCCTTGGGACAAGAGGCACAGAACAGGCCTGCCTCCGGCCTAGACTCCTTCCTCAGAGTGGAGTATGCGCGCCAGTCCTAGTCCGCCCCTCGTGTCTTCCTAATGCCAGGCTTACATCTCTACGCACAGGGAGCGGGTGACACTTGTCTTGCCACCATCCTGCTGTTCTCGCCAGGGCAGGCTCTCCTGCTTTGCGACTCTTTCCTGAAAACAAGGCCAACGGCTCCTTCTCTTCTCCCGGGGAGGCGTTCTGCTCCTTCCCCAGACTTCCTCTTGGGGAGCACGGTGACAGACGTGGCCCTATCCTTAAGGCCCTTTCCAGATGTGCATCCACGCTTCTTTCTCAGGTAGTGGGGATGCTAGGGCCTAGAGAATTTCGCTCCATGCGGGTTTCTTCCACCGTGCTGTGCAGACTAGCTCAGCAAGCAGCAGCAGCATCCCACAAACCTGATTCAGATTTCCCAAAGAATGCTGTGCTTTCCCAGAGGAGAAAAAGGGACAAAGAGGCTTTCATTGTATGCTGGTTTCTCCCACTTTGAGACTTGGCCAAGGCAAGCAGGAGCAGCAGCCTGCAGAACCGACTCTGATTTCTAAGCAAACGGAGAGGGTGACACTTGTCTTGCCACCTGCCCGCTATTCTTGCCTATGCAGGCTCTCCTGTTTCATGACTTTTCCTTAAGGCTGTTTCAACAGGCGCAACCACGCTCCTCTCTCAGGTAGAGGGGATACCCAGGCAAAGAGGATTTCGCTCCATGCGTGTTTATTACACCATGCTTCGGAGACTATGATCAGGCAAGCGGCATCAGCATCGCACAGAACAGACTCTGATTTCCCAAAGAATGCTGTGCTTTCCTAGAGGGGATGCCCAGGCAAAGATGCTTTCGCTCTATGCGGGATTCTCCCACTGTGCTTCCAATAGTAGGCTAAAGCAAGCAGCAACATCACCCCACAGAACCGACTTTTTTTCCAAGCGATTGCTATGCTTTCGCAGAGGTTTTCAGCTTGGCCTGAACCACTTCGCTGCTGCTTCCTCAGCAAGCCTTGGGCGTTTACTCTGTCATGTCAGGGAAGTAGATCTGCGGGAGAGCTGGTGCCTCTTGTGCCTTGCTCTCCCGGGCTCCATTGTCGCACGCTGGGTTCACCCTGCCAAGCCGAACTACGCAGACACAGCCACAAGCCTGCAGCAGCATGCGTGGCCTAGGATGACAGTCCATGCCAACTGCCATCTCCTGGCGTAGTAAGGCTTGGCTTTTTACACTGGCGTTCAGGCGGACTCGGGGAATAGGCCAGTGCCTTCCCCATAGGAGAGGAGAGGCGACAGGATCCCTGCACAGCGCCCGTGTGCTGGGATTGGGAGCTGTGGGAGACTGTCCCCACTTCTTCCCCGAAACACCGCCTGCCACCCCCAACGATGCCACAACTTGGAGGAAGATGGTATCTGACTGACCTTTCTTCCAGGGAGCTGTATCTGCGAGTTACTGGTATGGCGCCTGGTGGCAAGCCCACGTCTTCCCTAGGGACAGGTGGCCTGGAGATGCTGTCCCCTTGGGACAAGAGCACAGAACAGGCCTGCCTTCTTCCAAGACTCTTTCCTCAGAGTGGAGTATGCGCGCCAGCCCTAGCCGCCCCCTCGTGTCTTCCTTAAGCCAGGCTTCCGTCTCTACGCACAGGGAGCGGGTGACACTTCTCTTCCACCGTCCCGCTGTTCTTGCCAGGGCAGGCTATCTTGCTTTGCGACTGTTTCCTGACAACAAGGCCAACGGCTCCTTCTCTTCTCCCAGGGAGGCGTTCTGCTCTTTCCCCAGACTTGTTCTTGGGGAGCACCGTGACAGCCGTGTCCCTATCCTTAAGGCCCTTTAAAAATGTGCATCCACGCTTCTCTCTCAGGCAGTGGTGATGCTAGGTCCAAGAGAATTTCGCTCCAAGCGGGTTTCTTCCGCAGTCCAACGGAGACTAGCTCAGGGAAGCATCAGCAGCATCCCACAAACCCGATTCAGATTTCCCAAAGAATGCTGTGCTTTCCCAGATGAGAAGTCTGGACTTCTCCTGTATGGTGGTTTATCCCACCTTGAGACTTGTCCTGGGCAAGCCCGAGCAGGAGCCCGCAGCAGCGTTTCTCATTTCTCAGCAAATGGAGAGGTTGACACTTGTCGTGCCAGCTGCCCGCCTTTCTTGCCATGGCAGACTCTCCTGTTTCATAACCGTTTCCAGACAGCAAGGCCAAGGGCCTCTTGTCTTCTCCCGGAGCGGCGTGCTACGCCTGGCCCAACAATGCTACCAGGGAGCACCGTAACAGACGTTTCCCTTTCCTTAAAGTTGTTTCCACAGGTGCGACCAGGCTTCTCTCTCAGGCTGAGTGGATGCCCACGCAAAGAGGATTACGATCCATGCAGGTTTACTACACCGTGCTTCGGAGACTATGTTCAGGGAAGCTGCATCAGCATCGCACAGAACCCACTCTGATTTCCCAAAGAATGCTGTGCTTTCCCTGAGGGGATGCCCGGGGAAAAAGGCTTTCTCTCTATGCGGGTTTCTCCCACCGTGCTGCCAATACTAGGCTACGGCAAGCAGCAACAGCAGCCCACAGAACCGAGCTTTTTTCCCAGCGACTGCTATGCTTTTCCAGAGGTTTTCAGCTTGACCCGAACCGCACTTCGCTGATGTTTCTTCAGTAAGGTTTTGGACGTTTGCTGTGTCGCGTCAGGGAAGTAGATCTGCGGGAGAGCTGGTGCGTCTTAGGCCGTGCTTTCCCGGGCTCCGTGGTCGCATCCTGGTTTCACCATGCCAGGCTGAACTACGCTGACACAGCCACCACCCTGCAGCAGCTTGTGTGGCCTATGACAGTCCATGCCAACTGCCATTTCCTGGCATAGTAAGGTTGGCTTTTTGCTCTGGCGTTCAGGCGGACTCAGGGAATAGGCCAGTGCCTTCCCCATAGGAGAGGAGAGGCGACATGTTCCCCTGCGCAGCACCCGTGCACTTGGATGGGGAGCTGTGGGGAACTGTCCACACTTCTACCCGACACACCCCCTGCCACCCCCAAATCTGCCACATCTTGGAGGAAGATGGCATCTGAATGCCCTTTCTTCCAGGGAGCTGTATCTGCGAGTTCCGGTTATGGCGCCTGGTGGCAAGCCCACGTCTGCCCTAGGGACAGGTGGCATTGGAGATGTGTCCCCTTGGGACAAGAGGCACAGAACAGGCCTGCCTTCTGCCCAGACTCCTTCCTCAGAGTGGAGTATGCGCGCCTGTCCTAGCCATCCCCTCGTGTCTTCCTTCAGCCATGCTTCCGACTCTATGCACAGGGAGCGGATGACGATTGTCATACCACCATCCCGCAGTTCTCGCCAGGGAACGCTCTCCTGCTTTGCGACTGTTTCCCGAAAACAAGGCCAATGGCTCCTTCTCTTCTCCCGGGGAGGCGTTCTGCTCCTTCCCCAACTTGCTCTTTGGAGCACGGTGACAGCCGTTTCCCCATCCTTAAGGCCCTTTCCAGATGTGCATCCCCGCTTTTCTCTCAGGCAGTGGGGATGCTAGGGCGAAGAGAAATTCGCTCCATGCGGTTTTCTTCCACCGTGCTACAGAGACTAGCCCAGGCAAGAAACAGCAGCATCCCACAAAGCAACTCAGATTTCCTGACGAATGCTGTGCTTTCACAGAGGAGAGGCCTGGGCAAAGAGGCTTTCGCTGTATGGTGGTTTCTCCCACCTTGAGACTTGGCCTAGGCAAGCAGGAGCAGCAGCCCGCAGAACCGACTCTGATTTCTAAGCAAACGGAGAGGGTGAAACTTGTCTTGCCACGCACCCGCTATTATTGCCTATGTAGGCTCTCCTGTTTCATGACTTTTCCTTAAGGCTGTTTCCAGAGGCGCAACCACGCTTCTCTCTCAGGTAGAGGGGTTTGTTAGGGTCCGTGATCAAAGGAACGAGACTGATACAAAGCGAAGGTCAAGCTAAACTTTATTTTGCGCCAAGCATCAGGAATCAAACGACCGGTCAGAGCTACCTCTTATGAAAATGCGGTGACGATGATCCCAACAAGGTCACTTCCAAGAAGGCCACTCTGGACGAGGGCACTCTAGATGTCACTGCTGCTCCGCAGATGAGGCCGCTCCATGATTGGAGCTCCTCCCAAGAAAGGCCACTCCCATGACAAGGTAACTGCTCAATGAAGTTGCTCCCCGGACAAGGCCACTCCCAAGAAGAGGCTGTTCTGGACAAGACCACTTCCTGGATGAGGCCATTCCCAATGACGAAGAAGCAACAATGACAAGGAGGACAACCCGGATGACACAGATCTGCTCCCCACGATGCTACTCTGACCAGGCTTCCACCCAGAGGAAGCCACCACTGCGGACAAGGCCACTTGTGGTTCGGGGTGGCGAGGCATTCTGCGGCGAGGCTGCTGGTGTCTAGGGGCTGTTGGCATCTCAGGGCTGCTTGCGCCTCGAGACCGCTGGCATCTAGGGGCTGCAGGTGTCAGGACCGCCGACTGCTGGCATCCAGGGGCTGTAGTCATCAGGACCGCTGGACTGCTCGGGTCTCGGCAGATCGCCAGGCTGCTGAAGGCAGGGCTGCCGGAGGATACAGGCTGCTGGCGGCGGCTCGGGGCCGCCGGAGGATGGAAGCTGCAGGCGGCGGCTTTTGGCCGCGGGAGGCAGGACAACCGGAAGCTGGAAGCTGCAGGCGGCTGGAGACTGCAGGCGGCGGCTCGGGGCTGCCGGAGGCTGGAAGCTGCAGGCGGTGGCTTGGGGCCGCGGGAGGCTGGACCACCGGAAGCTAGAAGCTGCAGGCGGCTGGAGACTGAAGGGGGCGGCTCGGGGCCGTGGGAGGCGGTGCCTCAGGCGGCGGCTTGGGCCGCCGGAAGCTGGAGGCTGCAGGCGGCGGCTCGGGGCCGCCGGAGGCAGGAGGCTGCAGGCGGCGGCTCGGGGCCACCGGAGGCTGGAGGCTGCAGGCGGCGGCTCGGGGCCCACGGAGGCTGGACCGCCAGAGGCGGGGGCTCCGGCGTCTCGAGGCTGCAGGCGCGGCTCGGGGCTCTTGGAGACTGTAGGCGGCGGCTCGGCGCTGCGGGAGGCTGGAGACTGCAAACGCGGTTGTAGCTCTTAAAAGAGCTGTTACAGCTCCTCTATTCACTGTTGACTCCCCTGCTCTCCGCCGGCCACACCGCTTTCCGTACTGCTCTCTGCCGACCCCACCGCTCTCCTGCAGCAGCCCCTGACAGCCTGGCAAAGCAACCTTTATGGGGGTGGCTGACCCCGCCCCCACACAGGCGGCCAATTAAATTCCAATTTCAAAAGTGGCTATACATACACCTCACTGATTGGATGTCTCCACTCAGTCTGCCCCACCCTTACATTCAGGGTCCACAGGCAAGTTCTTCTGGGAGGGGCAGACCCTTACAGGGATACCTGGACAAAGAGGATTTTGCTTCCTGTGGATTATTTACACCGTGCTTCCGGAGATTATGTTCTGGCAAGCGGCATCAGCATCGCACAGAACCGACTCTGATTTCCCAAAGAATGCTGTGTTTCCTACAGGGGATGCCAGGGAACGAGGCTTTCCTCTATGCAGGATTCTCCCACCGTGCTACCAATACTAGGCTAAAGCAAGCAACAGCAGCAGCCCACGGAACTGACTCTTTTTTCCTAGCGATTGCTATGCTTTCACAGAGGTTTTCAGCTTCGCCTGAACCACACTTCGCTGCTGCTTCCTCAGCAAGGCTTTGGGCGTTTGCTCTGTCGGTACAGGGATGTAGATCTGCGGGAGAGCTTGTAACTCTTGGGCCTTGCTTTCCAGGGCTCCATGGTCCCACCCTGGGTTCACCCTGCCAGGCCAAACTTCACAGACACAGCCACAACCCTACAGCAGAGTGCATGGACCAGGAAGACACTCCATGCCAACTGCCATCTCCTGGCGTAGTAAGGCTTGGCTTTTTCTCTGGCGTTCAGGTAGACTCGGGGACTAGGCCAGTGCCTTCCCCATAGGAGAGGAGAGGTGACAGGATCCCTGAACAACGCCCGTGCACTGGGATGAGGAGCTCTTGGGGACTTTCTCCCCTTTTCCCCGCCACACCCTCTGCCACCCCCAATGCTGCCACGTCTTGGAGGAAGATGGCAACTGACTGCCCTTTCTTCCAGGGAGCTGTATCGGTGAGTGCCAGGTATGGCGCCAGGTGGCAGGTCCACGTCTGCCCTAGGGACAGGTGGCCATGGAGATGCTGTCCCCTTGGTACAAGAGGCACAGAACAGGCCTGCCTTCTGCCCAGACTCCTTCCTCAGAGTGGTGTATGCGCGCCTGCCCTAATTGTCCAGTCGTGTCTTCCTTAAGCCAGGCTTCCGTCTCTACGAACACGGAGCGTGTGATGACTGTCTTGCCACCATCCCGCTGTTCTCGCCAGGGCAGGCTCTCCTGCTTTGTGACTGGTTGCCGACAACAAGGCCAACGGCTCCTTCTCTTCTCCCAGGGACGCGTTCTGCTCCTTCCCCAGACGAGCTCTTGGAAAGCACGGAGACAGCTGAGTCCCTATCCTTAAGGCCCTTTCCAGATGTGCATCCACGCTTCTCTCTCAGGCCGTGGGGATGCTAAGGCCAAGAAAATTTCCTCCATGCGGGTTTCTTCCACCGTGCTGCGGAGACTAGCTTAGGCAAGCAGAAGCAACATCCCACAAACCCGATTCAGATTTCCCAACGAATGCTGTGTGTCCCAGAGGAGAAGCCTGGGCAAGGAGACTTTCGCTGTATGCTTGTATGTCCCACCTTGAGACTTGGCCTAGGCAAGCACGAACAGCAGCCCGCAGAAACGACTCTGATTTCTAAGCAAACGGAGAGGGTGACATATGTCTTGCCACCCGCCCGCTATTCTTGCCTATGTAAGCTCTCCTGTTTCGTCACTTTTCCTTAAGGCTGTTTCCACAGGAGTAACCACGCTTCTCTCTCAGGCAGAGGGGATGCCCGGGCAAAGAGGATTTCACTCCATGCAGGTTTACTACACCGTGCTTCGAGACTATGTTCAGGCAAGCGGCATCAGCATCGTACAGGAGCGACTCTGATTTCCCAAAGAATGCTGTGCTTTCCTAGAGGGGATGCCCAAAGAAAGAGGCTTTCGCTCTAAGCGGGATTCTCCCACCGTGCTGCCAATACTAGGATAAGGCAAGCAGCAACAGCAGCGCACAGAACCGACTCTTTTTTCCCAGCGA
Source organism: Neogale vison (assembly GCF_020171115.1). Classification (NCBI taxonomy): domain Eukaryota; kingdom Metazoa; phylum Chordata; class Mammalia; order Carnivora; family Mustelidae; genus Neogale; species Neogale vison. The sequence continues at coordinate 41,646,344 of NC_058104.1, forward strand.
CTGCTATGCTTTCCCAGAGGTTTTCAGCTTTGCCCGATCCGCACTTCGTTGCTGCTTCTTCAGCAAGATTTTGGGCGTGTGCTCTGTCGCGTCAGGAAAGTAGATCTGCGTGAGAGCTGGTGCATCTTGGGCCTTGCTTCCCGGGCTCCATGGTCGCATCCTGGGTTCACCCTGCCATTCAAAACTACGCAGACTCAGCCACCACCCTGCAGTGGGGTGCGTGGCCTCGGATGACAGCCCATGCCACCTGCCATCTCCTTGCGTAGTTAGGCTTGGCTTCTTGCTCTGGCGTTCAGGCGGACTCGGGGACTAGGGCAGTGCCTTCCCCTTAGGAAAGGAGAGGCGACAGGAATCCTGCACAGCGTCCATGCACTGTGATAGGGAGTTGTCTGGGACTGTCCACACATCTTCTCCGACACACCCCCTGCTACCCCCCAACGCTGCAACGTCTTGTTGGAAGATGGCATCTGACGACCCGTTCTTCCAGGGAGCTGTAACTGAGAGTTCCGGGTATGGCGCCTGGTGCCATGCCCACATCTGCCCTAGGAGGGGTGGCCTTGGAGATGCTGTAACCTTGGGACAAGAGGCACAGAACAGGCCTGCCTTCTGCCCAGAGTACTTCCTCAGAGTGAAGTATGCGCTCATGCCCTAGCCGTCCCCTCGTGTCTTCCTTAAACCAGGCTTCCGTCTCTACGCACAGGGAGCGGGTGACGATTGTCTTTCCACCATCCCGCTGTACTCGTCAGGGCAGGCTCTCCTGTTTTGCGATTGTATCCCGACAACAAGGCCAACGGCTCCTTCTCTTCTCCCGGGGAGGCGTTCTGTTCCTTCCCCAACTTGCTCCTGGGAGCACCATGACAGCCGTGTCCCTATCCTTAAGGCCCGTTCCTGATATGCATCCACGCTTCTCTCTCAGGCATTGGGGATTCTAGGGCCAAGAGAATTTCGCTCCATGCGGGTTTCTTCCACCGTGCTACGGAAACTAGCTCAGGCAAGAAGCAGCAGCATCCCACTAAGCGACCCAGATTTCTCAAGGATTGCTGTGCTTTCCCAGAGGAGAAGCCTGGGCAAAGAGGCTTTCGCTGTATGGTGGTTTCTGCCACTTTGAGGCTTGGCCTAGGCAAGCAGGAACAGCAGCCCGCAGAAGTGACTGATTTCTAAGCAAGCGGAGAGGGTGACACTTGTCTTGCAACGCGCCCGCTATTCTTGCCTATGCAGGCTATCCTGTTTCATTACTTTTCCTTAGGCTTTTTCCACAGTTGCAACCACGCTTCTCTCTCAGGAAGAGGGGAAGCCCGGGCAAAGAGGATTTCGCTCCATGCGGGTTTATTACACTGTGCTTCGGAGACTATGTTAGGCAAGCGGCATCAGCATCGCACAGAACAGACTCTGATTTCCCAATGAATGCTGTGCTTTCCTAGAGGGAATGCCCAGGCAAAGAGGCTTTCGCTCTATGCGGGTACCTCCAACCGTGCTGCCAATACTAGGCTAAGGCAAGCAGCAACAGCAGCCCACAGAACCGACTCTTTTTTCCTAGTGATTGCTATGCTTTCGCAGAGGTTTTCAGTTGGCCTGAACCGCACTTCGCTGCTGCCTCCTCACCAAGGCTTTGGGCGTTTGATCTGTCGCTGCAGGGAAGTAGATCTGCGGGAAAGCTGGTGCCTCTTGGGCCTTGCTTTCCCAAGCTCCATGGTCGCACCCTGGGTTCACCCTGCTAGGCCGAACTACGCAGACACATCCACAACCTGCAGCAGCGTATATGGCCTAGGATGACACTCCATGCCAAATGCTATCTAATGGAGTAGTAAGGCTTGGCTTTTTGCTCTTGCGTTCAGGCGGACACGGGGACTAGGCCAGTGCCTTCCCCTTAGTAGAGTAGAGGTGACAGGATCCATGCAGAGGGCCAGTGTACTGGGATGGGGAGCTGTGAGGGACTGTCCACACTTCTTCCCCGACACACCCCCTGCTACCCCCAACGCTGCCACATCTTGGAGGAAGATGGCATCTGACTGCCCTTTCTTCCAGGGAGCTTTATCTGCGAGTTCCGGGTATGGCGCCTGGTGGCAGGCCCACGTCTGCCCTAGGGACAGGCGGCCTTGGAGATGCTGTCGCCTTGGGAAAAATGTCACAGAACAGGCCTGCCGTCTGCCCAGACTCCTTCCTCAGAGTGGAGTATGCGCGCCTGCCCTACCGTCCACTCGTATCTTCCTAAAGCGAGGCTTCCGTCCCTACACACAGGAAGCGGCTGACGCATGTCTTGTCACCGTCTCGCTGTTCTCACCAGGGCGGGCTCTCCTTCTTTGCGACTGTTTCGCAACAACAAGGCCAACGGCTCCACTTCTCCCGGGGAGACGCTCTGCTCCTTCCCCAGACTTGTTCTTGGGGAGCACGGTGACAACCATATCCCTTTCCTTAAGGCCCTTGCAATATGAGCATCCATGCTTCTCTCTCAGGAAGTGGGGATGCTAGGGCCAAGAGAATTGCAGTCCATGCGGGTTTCTTCCACCTTGCTGCGGAGACTAGCTCAGGCAAGCAGCAGCCGCATCCCACAAACCCTATTCAGATTTCCCAACGAATGCTGTGCTTTACCATAGTAGAAGCTGGGGACAAAGATGCATTTGCTGTATGCTCGTTTCTCCCACACTCAGACTTGGCCTAGGCAAGCAGGAGCAGCAGCCCACAGAACCGACTCTGATTTCTAAGCAAACGGAGAGGGTGACACTTGTCTTGCCACCCGCCCGCTATTCTTGCCTATGTAGGCTCTCCTGTTTCATGACTTTCCTTAAGGCTGTTTTCACAGGCGCAACCACGCTTCTCTCTCAGGAAGAGGGGATGCCCGGGCAAAGAGTATTTCGCTCCATGCGGTTTATTACACCACGCTTCGGAGAATAAGTTCAGCCAAGCAGCATCAGGATCACACAGAACGGACTCTGATTTCCCAAAGAATGCTGTGCTTTCCTAGAGTGATGCCCAGGCAAAGAGGTTTTCGCTGTATGCGGGATTCTCCCACCATGCTGCCAGTACTAGGCTAAAGCAAGCAACAACAGCAGCCCACAGAACCGACTCTTTTTTCCTACCGATTGCCATGATTCTGCAGAGGTTTTCAGCTTGGCCTGAACCGCACTTCGCTGCTTCTTCCTCAGCAAGGATTTGGGCGTATGCTCTGTCGCGTCAGGGAAGTAGATCTGCAGGAGAGCTGGTGCCTCTTGAGCCTTGCTTTCCCGGGCTCCATGGTGGCACACTGGGTTCAGCCTACCAGGCCGAACCACGCAGACACAGGCACCACCCTCCAGCAGCGTGCGTGGCCTAGGATGACACTCCATCCCAACTGCCATCTCCTGGCGTAGTAAGGCTTGGCTTTTAGCTCTGGCGTTCAGGCAGACTCGGGGACTAAGCCAGTGCCTTCCCAATAGGAGAGGAGAAGCGACAGGATCCATGCACAGGGCGCGTGCACTGGGATGGGGAGCTGTGGGGGACTGTCCCCACATCTTCCCCGACACACCGGCTGACACCCACAACGCTTCCACATCTTGGAGGAAGATGGCATCTGACTGCCCTTTCTTCCAGGTATCTGTCTGCGAGTTCCGGGTATGGCGCCTGGTGGCAGGCCCCCGTCTGCCTTAAGGACACGTGGCCTTGGAGATGCTGTCCCCTTGGAACAAGAGGCACAGAACAGGCCTGCATCTGCCCAGACTCCTTCCTCAGAGTGGAGTATGCGCGCCTGCCCTAGCTGTCCCCTTGTGTCTTCCCAAAGCCAGGCTTCCGTCCCTCCGCACAGGAAGCGAGTGACGCTTGTTTTGCAACCATCCCGCTGTTCTCTCCAGTGCAGGCTCTCCTGCTTTGCGACTGTGTCCCGACAAGACCCACGGCTCCTTCTCTTCTCCTGGGGAGGCGTTCTGCTCCTTCCCCAGACTTGCTCCTGGGAGCACGGTGACAGCCGTGTCCCTATCCTTAATGCCCTTTATAGATGTGCATCCACGCTTCTCTCTCAGGCATTGGGGATGGTATGGTCAAGAGAATTTCACTCCATGCGGGTTTCTTCCACCGTGCTGCGGAGACAAGATCAGGCAAGCAGCAGCAGCATCCCATAAACCCGATTCAGATTTCCCAATGAATGCTGTGCTTTTCCAGAGGAGAAGCCTGGGCAAAGAGGCTTTCGCTCTATGCTGTTTTCTCCCACTTTGAGACTGTGCCTAGGCAAGCAGGAGCAGCAGCCCGCAGAACCGACTCAGATTTCTAAGCAAATAGAGAGGGTGACACTTGTCTTGCAACCTGCCAGCTATTCTTGCTAGTGCAGGCTCTCCTGTTCCATGACCCTTTCCATATCGCAAGCCCAAGGGCCCCTTCTCTTCTCCTGGAGTGGCGTGCTACGCCTGGCCGAGACATGCTCTCAAGGAGCACAGTGACAGAAGTTTCCCTTTCCTTAAGGCTGTTTCCACAGGCGCTACCGCGCTTCTCTCTCAGGCAGAGGAGCTGCCGGGGCAAAGAGGATTTCGTTCCATGCGGGTTTATTACACCGTGCTTCGGAGACTATGTTCAGGCAAGCGGCATCAGCATCGCACAGAACCGACTCTGATTTCCCAAACAATGCTGTGCTTTCCTAGAGGGGATGCCCAGGCAAAGAGGCTTTCACTCCATGCGCTATTCTCCAACCGTTCTGCCAATACTAGGCAAAGGCAAGCAGCAACAGCTGCCCACAGAACCGACTCTTTTTTCCTAGCGACTGCTATGCTTTCACAGAGGTTTTCAGTTGGCCTGAACCGCACTTCACTGCTGCTTCTTCAGCAAGGCTTTGGGCATTTGCTCTGTCGCGTTAGGGAAGTAGATCTGCAGGAGAGTTGGTGCCTCTTGGGCCTTGCTTCCCGGGCTCCATGACCGCACGCTGGGTTTACCCTGCCAGGCCGACCTGCGCAGACACAGCCACAAACCTGCAGCAGCGTGCGTGGCCTAGGATGGCACTCCATGCCAACTGCCATCTCCTGGCGTAGTAAGGCTTGGCTTTTTGCTCTGGCGTTCAGGCAGAGTCGGGGAATAGGCCAGTGTCTTCTCCATAGGAGAGGAGATGCGACAGGATCCCTGCGAGCGTCTGTGCCCTGGGATGAGGATCTGTGGGAGACTGCCCCACTTCTTCCCCGACACACCCCTGCCACTCCCAATGTTTCCACATCTTGGAGGAAGATGGCATCTGACTGCCCTTTCTTCCAGGGAGCTGCATCTGCGAGTTCCGGGTATGGAGCCTGGTGGCAAGCCCACGTCTGCTCTAAGGACAGGTGGCCTGGTGATGCTGTCCCCTTGGGACAAGAGGCACAGAACAGGCCTGCCTTCTGACCAGACTCCTTCCTCAGAGTGGAGTATGCGCGCCTGCCCTAGCTGTCCCTTCGTGTCTTCCTAAAGCCAGGCTTCCGTCCCTATTCACAGGAAGTGGGTGAGGCTTGTCTTGCCACCGTCCCTCTGTTCTCGCCAGGGCAGGCTCTCCAGCTTTGTGACTGTTTCCCGAAAACAAGGCCAACGACTCCGTCTCTTCTCCCGGGGAGGCGTTCTGCTCCTTCCCCAGAATTGCTCTTGGGGAGCACGGTGACAGCTGTGTCCCTATCCTTAAGGCCCTTTCCAAATGTGCATCCACGCTTCTCTCTCAGGCAGTGGGGATGATAGGGACAAGAGAATTTCAGTCCATGTGGCTTTCTTCCACCTTGCTGCGGAGTCTAGCTCAGGCAAGCAGCAGCAGCAGCCCACAAACGCGATTCAGATTTCCCAACGAATGCTGTGCTTTCCCGTAGTAAAAGCCAGGGACAAAGAGGCTTTCACTCTATGCTGGTTTCTCCCACCTTCAGACTTGTCCTAGGCAAGCAGGAGCAACAGCTCGCAGAACCGACTCTGATTTCTAAGAAAACGGAGAGGGTGACACTTGTCTTGCCACCAGCCTGCTATTTTTGCCTATGAAGGATCTCCTGTTTCATGACTTTTCCTTAAGGCTGTTTTAACAGGCGCAACCACGCTTCTCTCGCAGGCAGAGGGGATTCCCGGGTAAAGAGGATTTCGCTCCATGTGGGTTTATGACACCGTGCTTCGGAGATGATGTTCAGTCAAGCGGCATCAGCATCGCACAGAACCGACTCTGATTTCCCAAAGAATGCGGTGCTTTCCTAGAGGGGATGCCTAGGCAAAGAGGCTTTTCCTCTATGCGGGATTCTCCCACAGTGCTGCCAATACTAGGCTAAAGCAAGCATCAACCGCAGCCCACAGAACCGACTCTTTTTTCCTAGCAATTTCTATGCTTTTGCAGAAGTTTTCAGCTTGGCCTGAACCGCACTTCGCTGCTTCTTCCTCATCAAGGCTTTGGGCGTTTGCTCTGTCGCATCAGGGAAGTAGATCTGCGGGAGAGCTGGTGCCTCTTGGGTCTTGCTTTCCCGGACCCCATGGTCACACCCTGGGTTCACACTGCCAGGCCGAACTACGCAGACACAGCCACAACCCTGCAGCAGCGTGCTAGGCCTAGGATGACACTCCATGCCAACTGCCATCTCCTGGCATATTAAGGCTTGTCTTTTTGTTCTGGCGTTCAGGCGGACTCGGGGACTAAGCCAGTGCTTTCCCTTAGGAGAGGAGAGGCGACAGAATCCCTGCACAGCGCCCGTGCACTGGGATGGAGAGCTGTGGGGGACTGTCATCACTTTTTCCCGCCCCCCCCCAGACACCCCCAACGCTGCCACATCTGGAGGAAGATGGCATCTGACTGCACGTTCTTCCAGGGAACTGTATCTGCGAGATCCGGATTTGGCGCCTGGTGAAGGCCCACGTCTGATCTAAGGACAGGTGGCTTTGGAGATGCTGTCCCCTTGGGACAAGAGGCACAGAACAGGCCTGCCTTCTGCCAGACTCCTTCCTCAGACTGGAGTATGCTCCCCTGCCCTAGTCGTCCCCTCGTGTCTTCCTTAAGCCAGGCTTCCGTCTCTACGCACAGGGAGCGGGTGACGATTGTCTTGCCAAGATCCCGCTGTTCTCTCCAGGGCAGGCTCTCCTGCTTTGTGACTGTTTCCTCACAACGAGGCCAGCGGCTCCTTCTCTTCTCCCGGGGAGGCGTTCTGCTCCTTCCCCAGACTTCCTCCTGGGAGCACGTGACAGCCGTGTCCCTATTCTTATGCCCCTTTCCAGATGTGCATCCACGCTTCTCTCTCAGGCAGTGGGGATGCTAGGGCCAAAGAATTTCGCTCCATGCGGGTTTCTTCCACCGTGCTGTGGAGACTAGCTCAGGCAAGCAGCAGCAGCATCCCACAAAGCGACTCAGATTTCCCAACGAATGCTGTGCTTTCCCAGAGGAGAGGCCTGGGCAAAGAGGCTTTCGATGTACGGTGGTTTCTCCCACCTTGAGACTTGGCCTAGGCAAGCACGTGCAGCAGCCCTCAGAAGTGACTCTGATTTCTCAGCAAATGGAGAGGGTGACACTTGTCGTGCCAGCTTCCCGATGTTCTTACCATGGCAGGCTCTCCCGTGTCATCGTCCTTTCCAGACTGCGAGGCCAAGGGCCCTTTTTCTTTCCCGGAGCGGCGTGCTACACCTGGCCCAGCAATGCTTCCAGGGAACAAAGTAACAGACGTTTCCCTTTCCTTAAGGCTGTTTCCACAGGTGCAACCATGTTTCTCTCTCAGGCAGAGGTGATGCCCAGGCAAAGAGGATTACGCTCCGTGCAGGTTTATTACACCGTGCTTTGGAGACTATGTTCACGTAAGCGGAATCAGCATCGCACAGAACCGACTCTGATTTCCCAAAGAATTCTGTGCTTTCCCTGAGGTGATGCCCGGGGAAAAAGACTTTCGCTCTATGGGGGTTTCTCCCACAGTGCTGCCAATACTAGGCTAAGGCAAGCAGCAACAGCAGCCCACAGATCCGACTCTATTTTCCCAGCGACTCCTATGCTTTCCCAGAAGTTTTCAGCTTGGAACGATCTGCACTTCGCTGCTGCTTCTTCAGCAAGGCATTGGGCATTTGCTCTGTTGCATCAGGGAAGTAGATCTGCGGGAGAACTGGAGCGTCTTGGGCCTTGCTTTCCCGGGCTCCATGGTCGCATCCTGGGTTCACCCTAACAGGCCGAACTACGCAGATACAGTCACCAACCTGCAGGAGCGTGCAGGGCCTAGGATGGCAGTCCATGCCAACTGCCATCTCCGGGCGTAGTAAGGCTTGGCTTTTTGCTCTGGCGATCAGGCGGACTCGGGAGTAGGCCAGTGCCTTCCCCATAGGAGAGGAGAGGCGACAGGATGCCTGCACAGCGCCCGGGCACTGGGATGGGGACCTGTTGGTGACTGACCCCACTTCTTCCCTGACTCACCCCCTACCAACCCCAATGCTGCCACATTTGGAGGAAGATGGCAACTGACTGCCCTTTCTTCAAGGGAGCTGTATCTGCGAGTTCCGGGTATGGTGCCTGGTGGCATACCCACATTTGCCCTAGGGACAGGTGGTCTTGGAGATGCTGTCCCCTTGGGACAAGAGGCACAGAACAGGTCTGCCTTCTGCCCAGAGTCCTTCCTCAGAGTGGAGTATGCGCGCCTGCCCTAGCCATCCCCTCGTGTATTCCTTAAGCCAGGATTCCGTCTCAATGCACAGGGAGCGGGTGACGACTGTCTTGCCACCATCTCGCTGTTCTTGCCAGGGCAGGCTCTAGTGCTTTGTGACTGTTTCCCGACAACAGGGCCAACGGTTCCTTCTCTTCTCCCGGGGAGGCGTTCTGCTCCTTCCCCAGACTTCCTCCTGGGAGCACGGTGACAGCCGTGTCCCTATCCTTAAGGCCCTTTCCAGATGTGCATCCACGCTTTTCTCTCAGGCAGTGGGGATGCTAGGGCCAAGAGAATTTCGCTCAATGCGGGTTCCTTCCCCCGTGCGGCGGAGACTAGCTCAGGCAAGCAGAAGCAACATCCCACAAAGCGACTCAGATTTCCCAACGAATGCTCTGCTTTCCCAGAGGAGAGGGCTCGGCAAAGAGGCTTTCGATGTATGGTGGTTTCTCCCACCTTGAGACTTGGCCTAGCAAGCACGAGCAGCAGCCCTCAGAAGTGACTCTGATTTCTCAGCAAATGGAGAGGGTGACAATTGTCGTGCCAGCTTCCCGCTGTTCTTGCCATGGCAGGCTCGCCCGTGTCATGGCCGTTTCCAGACAGCAAGGCCAAGGGCCCCTTCTCTTCTCCCGGAGCAGCGTGCTACACCTGGCCCAGCAATGCTGCCAGGGTGCACAGTAACAGACGTTTCCCTTTCCTTAAGGCTGTTTCCACAGGAGCAACCACGTTTCTCTCTCAGGTAGAGGAGTATGCCGGGGCAAAGTGGATTTCGCTCCATGCGGGTTTATTACACAGTGTTTCAGAGACTATATTCAGGTAAGCGGCATCAGCATGGCAAGAACCGACTCTGATTTCCCAAAGAATGCTGTGCTTTCCTAGAGGGGATGCCCAGCAAAGAAGCTTTCGCTCTATGCGGGATTCTCCCACCGTCCTTCTAATACTAGGCTAAAGTAAGCAGCAACAGCATCCCACAGAACCCACTCTTTTTTCCTTGCGAATGCTCTGCTTTCGCAGAGGATTTCAGCTTGGCCTGAACCGCACTTCGCTGCTGCTTCCTCAGGAAGCATTTGGGCATTTGCTCTGTCGCATCAGGGAAGTTGATCGGCAGGAGAGCTGGTGCCTCTTGGGACTTGGTTTGCCGGGCTCCATGGTCGCACCATGGTTTCACCCTCCCAGGCCGAACTACGAAGACACAGCCACAAGCTTGCAGCAGCATGCGATGACACTCCATGCCAATTGCCATCTCCTGGCGTAGTAAGGCTTGGCTTTTTGCTCTGGCGTTCAGGCGGACTCGGGGACTAGGCCAGTGCCTTCCCCATAGGAGAGGAGAGGCGACAGGATCCCTGCACAGCGCCCGTGCACTGCGATAGGGATCTGTGGGGGACTGTCCCCACTTCTTCCCTGACACACCCCCTGCCATCCCCAACGCTGCCACATTTAGAGGAAAATGGCTTCTGACTGCCCTTTCTTCCAGGGAGCTGTGTCTGCGAGTTCCGGGTATGGTGCCTGGTGGCATTCCCACGTTTGCCCTAGGCACAGGTGGTCTTGGAGATGCTGTCCCCTTGGGACCAGAGGCACAGAACAGGCTTGCCTTCTGCCAAGACACCTTCCTCAGAGTGCAGTATGCACGCCTGCCCTAGCCATCCCCTCGTGTCTTCCTTAAGCCAGGCTTCCGTCTCAATGCACAGGGAGCGGGTGACGACTGTCTTGCCACCATCTCGCTATTCTCGCCAGGGCAGGCTCTCTTGCTTTGTGACTGTTTCCCGACAACAGGGCCAACGGCTCCTTCTCTTCTCCCTGGGAGGCGTTCTGCTCCTTCCCCAGACTTGCTCTTGGGGAGCACGGTGACAGCCGTGTCCCTATCCCTAAGGCCCTTTTCCAGATTGCATCCACGCTACTCTCTCAGGCAGTGGGGATGCTAGGCTCAGGAGAATTTCGCTCCATGTGGTTTTCTTCCACCATGCTGCGGAGACTAGCTCAGGCAAGCAGCAGCAGCATCCCACAAAGCGACTCAGATTTCCCAACGAATGCTGTGCATTCCCAGAGGAGAGGCCTGGGCAAATAGGCTTTCAATGTATGGTGGTTTCTCTGACCTTGAGACTTGGCCTAGGCAAGCACGTGCAGCAGCCCTCAGAAGTGACTCTGATTTCTCAGCAAATGGAGAGGGTGACACTTGGCGTGCCAGCTGCCCGCTGTTCTTGCCATGGCAGGCTCTCCCGTGTCATGGCCGTTTCCAGACAGCAAGGCCAAGGGCCCCTTCTCTTCTCCCAGAGAAGCATGCTACACACGGCCCAGAATGCTCCCAGGGAGCACAGTAACAGACGTTTCCCTTTCCTTAAGGCAATTTCCATGGCGCAACGACGCTTCTCTCTCTGTAAGAGGGGATGCGCAGGCATAGAGGATTACACTCCATGTGGCTTTATTACACCGTGCTTCGAAGACTATGTTCAGTCAAGCGGCAACAGCACAGCACAGACCCGACTCTGATTTCCCAAATAATGCTGTCTTTTCCCTGAGGGGATGCCCGGGGAGAAAGGCTTTCGCTCTATGCGGGTTTCTCCCACCGTGCTGCCAATAATAGGCTAATGCAAGCAACAACAGCAGCCCACAGAACCGACTCTTTTTTCCCAGCGACTGCTATGCTTTCCCAGAGGTTTTCAGCTTGGCCCGATCCGCACTTCGCTGCTGTTTCTTCAGCAAGGCTTTGGGCGTTTGCTCTGTCGCGTCAGGGAAGTAGATCTGCGGGAGAGCTGGAGCGTCTTGGGCCTTGCTTTCCCGGGCTCCATGGTCGCATCCTGGGTTCACCCTAACAGGCCGAACTACGCAGATACAGTCACCACCCTACAGCAGCGTGCAGGGCCTAGGATGACAGTCCATGCCAACTGACATCTCCTGGCGTAGTAAGGCTTTGCTTTTTGTTCTGGCATTCACGCGGACTCGGGGACTAGGCCAGTGCCTCCTTAGGAAAGGAGTGGCGACAGCATCCCTGCACAGTGCCCGTGCCCTGGGATGGGGAGCTGTGGGGGTCTGTCCCCACTTCATCCCCGACACAAACCCCTGCCACCCCCAACGCTGCCTCATCTTGGAGGAAGATGGTATCTGACTGCCCTTTCTTCGAGGGAGCTGTATCTGGGAGTTCCGTGTATGGCGCCTGGTGGCAAGCCCACGTCTGCCCTCGGGACATGTGGCCAGGGAGATGCTGTCCCCTTGGGACAAGAGGCACAGAACAGGCCTGCCTTCTGCCCAGACTCCTTCCTCAGAGTGGAGTATGCGCGCCTGCCCTAGCTGTCCCCTCGTGTCTTCCTTCAGCCAAGCTTCTGTCTGTAGGCACTGGGAGTGGATGACGATTGTCCTGCCACCATCCCGCTGTTCTCGACTGGGCAGGCTCTCCTGCTTTGCGACTGTTTCCCGACAATAAGGCCAACCCCTCCTTCTCTTCTCCCAGGGTGGCGTTCTGCTCCTTTCCCATACTTGCTCCCGGGAGCACGGTGACAGCCGTGTCCCTATACTTAAAGCCCATTCCAGATGTGCATCCACGCTTCTCCCTCAGGCAGTGGGGATGATAGGGCCAAGAGAATTTCGCTCCATGTGGGTTTCTTCCACCGTGCTGCGGAGACTAGCTCAGGCAAGCAGCAGCAGCATCCCACAAACCCGATTCAGATTTCCCAACGAATGCTGTGCTTTCCCAGAGGAGAAGCCTGGGCAAACAGGCTTTCGCTCCATGATGGTTTCTCCCACCGTGAGACTTGGCCTAGGCAAGCGGGAACAGCAGCTCGCAGAACTGACTCTTATTTCTAAGCAAACGGAGAGGGTGACACTTGTCTTGCCACCCGCCCGCTATTCTTCCCTATGCAGGCTCTCCTGTTTCATGACTTTTCCTTAAGGCTGTTTCCACAGGTGCAACCACGGTTCTCTCTCAGGTAGAGGGCATGCCCGGGCAAAGAGGATTTCGCGCCATACGGATTTATTACACCATGCTTCGGAGACGCTGCTCAGGCAAGCGGCCTCATCATCACAAAGAACCGACTCTGATTTCACAAAGAATGCTGTGCTTTCCTAGAGTGGATGCCCAGGCAAAGAGGCTTTTGCTCTATGTGGGATTCTCCCACCGTCCTGCCAATTCTAGGCTAAAGCAAGCAGCAACAGCAGCCCACAGAACCGACTATTTTTTCCTAGCGATTGCTATGGTTTCAAAGAGGTTTTCAGCTAGGCCTGACCGCACTTTGCCGCTGCTTCCTCAGCAATGATTTGGACATTTGCTCTGACGCGTCAGGGAAGTAGATCTGAGGGAGAGCTGGTGCCTCTGGTCCTTGCTATCACGGGCTCCATCGTCGCAACCTCTGTTCAACGTGCCAGGCCGAACTATGCAGACACAGCCAAAACCCTGCAGCAGCGTGCATGGCCTAGGATGACAGTCCATGCCAACTGCCATCTCCTGGCGTAGTAAGGCTTGGCTTTTTGCTCTGGCGTTCAGGCGGACTCGGGGACTAGGCCAGTGCCTTACCCTTACGAAAGGAGAGGTGACAGGATCCCTGCACAGCGCTCATGCACTGGGAAGTGGAGCTGTGGGGGACTGTCCCCACTTCTTCCCCGACACACCCCCTGCCACCCGCAACGCTGACACATCTTGGAGGAATATGGCATCTGACTGCCCTTTCTTCCAGGGAGCTTTATCTGCGAGTTCCGGGTATGGAGCCTGGTGGCAAGCCAACGTCTGCCCTAGGGACAGGTGGCCTGGTGAATGTGTTCCCTTGGGACAAGAGGCACAGAAAAGGCCTGCCTTCTGCCCAGACTCCTTCCTCAGATTGGAGTATGCGCGCCTGCCCTAGTCGTCCCCTCATGTCTTCCTAAAGCCAGGCTTCCGTCCCTACACAAAGGAAGCGGGTGAGGCTTGTCTTGCCACCATCCCGCTGTTCTCGCCAGGGAAGGCTCTCCAGCTCTGCCACTGTTTCCCAATAACAAGGCCAACGACCATCTCTTCTCCCGGGGAGGCGTTCTGCTCCTTCCCCAGACTTGTTCTTGGGGTGCACGGTGACAGACGTGTCCCTATCCTTAAGGCCCTTTCCAGATGTGCATCCGCGCTTCTCTCTCAGGGAGTGGGGATGCTAGGGCCAAGAGAATTTCAATCCATGCGGGTTTCTTACACCGTGCTGCAGAGACTAGATCAGGCAAGCAGCAGCAGCTTCCCACAAACCCGATTCTGATTTCCCAACGAATGCTGTGCTATCAAATAGTAGAATCCTGGGACAAAGAGGCTTTCGCTGTATGCTGGTTTCTCCCACCTTCAGACTAGGCCTAGGCAAGCAGGAGCAGCCTGCAGAACCGACTCTTATTTCTGAGCAAACGGAGAGGGTCACACTTGTCTTGCCACCCGCCCGCTATTCTTGCCTATGCAGGCTTTCCTGTTTCATGACTTTTCCTAAAGGCTGTTTTCACAGGCGCAACCACGCTTCTCTCTCAGGCAGAGGGGATGCCCGGGCAAAGATGTTTTCACTCCATGCGGGTTTATTACACCATTCTACGGAGAATATGTTCAGGCAAGCGGCATCAGCATCGCAAAGAACCGACTCTGATTTCCCAAAGAATGATGTGCTTTCCGAGAGGGGATGCACAGGCAAAGAGGTTTTCGCTCTATGCGGGATTCTCCCACCGTGCTGCCATTACTAGGCTAAAGCAAGCATCAACCGCAGCCCAAAGAACCGACTCTATTTTCCTAGTGTTTGCTATGTTTTCACAGAGTTTTCCGCTTGGCCTGAAATGCACTTGGCTGCTTCTTCCTCAGCAAGGCTTTGGGCGTTTGCTCTGTCGCATCAGGGAAGTAGATCTGCGGTAGAGCTGGTGCGTCTTGGGCCTTGCTTGCCCGGGATCCATGGACGCACCCTGGGTTCAGCCTGCCAGGCCGAACTACACAGACACATCCACAACACTGCAGCAGCGTGCGTGGCCTTGGATGACTGTCCATTCCAACGGACATCTCCTGGCGTAGTAAGGCATGGCTTTTTGCTCTGGCGTTCAGGCGGTCTCGGGGACTAGGCCAGTGCCTTCCCCATAGGAGAGGAGAGGCGACAGGATCCCTGCACAGAGCCCGTGCACTGGGATGGGGAGCTGTGGGGGACTGTCCCCACTTCTTCCCCGATACACACCTGCCACCCCCAATGCTTCCACATCTTGGAGGAAGATGGCATCTGACTGCCCTTTCTTCCAGGGAGCTGTATCTGCGAGTTCCCGCTCTGGCGCCTGGTGGCAGGCCCATATGTGTCCTACGGACACGTGGCCTTGGAAATGCTGTCCACTTGGGACAAGAGGCACAGGACAGGCCTGCCGTCTGCCCAGACTACTTCCTCAGAGTGGAGTATGTGCGCCTGCCCTAGCTGTCCCCTCGTGTCTTCCCAAAGCCAGGCTTCCGTCCCTACACACAGGAAGCGGGTGACGCTTGTCTTGCAATCGTCCCACTGTTCTCGCCAGTGCAGGCTCTCTTGCTTCGTGACCATTTCCTGACAACTAGGACAAAGGCTCCTTCTCTTCTCCCGGGGAGGCATTCTGCTCCTTCCCCAGACTTGCTCCTGGGAGCACGGTGACAGCCGTGTCCATATCCTTAAGGCCCTTAATAGATGTGCATCCACGCTTCTCTCTCAGGCAGGGGGGATGCTATGGTCAAGAGAATTTCGCTCCATGCGGGTTTCTTCCACCGTGCTGCGGAGACAAGCTCAGGCAAGCAGCAGCAGCATCCCACAAACCCGATTCAGATTTCCCTACAAATGCTGTGCTTTTCCAGAGGAGAAGCCTGGGCAAAGAGGTTTTCGCTGTATGGTGGTTTCTCCCACATTGAGACTTGGCCTAGGCAAGCACGAACAGCAGCCCGTAGAACCGACTCTGATTTCTAAAAAACGGAGAGTGTGACACTTGTCTTGCTTCCCACCCGCTCTTCTTGCCATGGCATGTTCTCCAGTTTTATGACTTTTCCTTAAGGCTGATTCCACAGGCGTAACCACGCTTCTCTCTCAGGTAGAGGGGATGCCCGGGCAAAGAGGATCTCGCTCCATGCGGGTTTATTACACCGTGCTTCGAAGTCTATGTTCAGGCAAGTGGCATCAGCATCGCAAAGAATCGACTCAGATTTCCCAAAGGAAGCTGTGCTTTCCTAGAGGGGATGGCCAGGCAAAGATGCTTTCGCTCTATGCGGGATTCTCCCACCCTGCTGCCAATACTAGGCTACAGCAAGCAGCTACAGCAGCCCACAGAACCGACTCTATTTTCCTAGCGATTGCTATGCTTTCTCAGAGGTTTTTAGCTTGGCCTGAACCGCACTTCGCTGCTGCTTCCTCAGCATGGATTTGGGCGTTTGCTCTTTCGCGTCAGGGAAGTAGATCTTCGGGAGAGCTGGTGCCTCTTACGCCTTGTTTCCCGGGCTCCATGGTCGCATCCTGGGTTCACCTTGCCAGGCTGAACTATGCATAAACAGCCACCACCCTGCAGCAGCGTGCGTGGCATAGGAAGATATTCCATACCAACTGTCATCTCCTGTCGTAGCAAGGCTTGGCTTTTTGCTCTGGCGTTCAGGCGGACTCGGGGACTAGGCCAGTGCCTTCCCCTTACGAAAGGAGAGGCGACAGGAACCTGCAGAGCGCTAGTGCACTGGGATGGGGAGCTGTGGGGGACTCTCCCCACTTCTTCCCCGACACACCCCCTGCAACTCCCAACGCTGCCACATCTTGGAGGAAGATGGCATCTGACTGTCCTTTCTTCCTGGGAGCTGTATCTGCGAGTTCCGGGTATGGCGCTTGGTGGCATGCCCATGTATGCCCTAGGGACAGGTGGCCTTGGAGTTGCTGTTCCTTGGGAAAGGTGGCACAGAACAGGCCTGCCTTCTGCCCAGACTACTTCCTCAGAGTGGAGTATGCGCGCCTGCCCTAGCTGTCCTCTCGTGTCTTCCTTAAGGCAGGCTTTCTTCTCTACGCACAGGGAGCGGGTGACGCTTTTTTTGCCCCCTTCCCACTGTTCTCGCCAGGGCAGGCTCTCCTGCTTTGCGAATGTTTCCCGACAACAAGGCCAACGGCTCCTTCTCTTCTCCCGGGGAGCCGTTCTGCTCCTTCCCAGACTTGCTCTTGGGGAGCACGGTGACAGCCGTGTCCCTATCCTTAAGGCCCTTTCAAGGTGTGCATCCACGCTTCTCTCTAAGGCAGTGGGGATATTAGGGGCAAGAGAATTTCGCTCCATGCGGGTTTCTTCCACCGTGCTGCGGAGACTATCTCAAGCAAGCAGAAGCAACATCCCACAAACCCGATTCAGATTTCCCAACGAATGCTGTGCTTTCCAAGAGGAGAAGCCTGGGCAAAGAGGCTTTGGCTGTATGGTGGTGTCTCCCACCTTGAGACTTGGCCTAGGCGAGCACGAGCAGTAGCCCGCAGAACCAACTCTGATTTCTAAGCAAACGGAGAGGGTGACACTTGTCTTGCCACCCGTCCGCTATTCTTGCCTATGCAGGCTCTTCTGTTTCATGACTTTTCCTTAAGGCTGATTACACAGGCGCAACCACGATTCTCTCTCAGGTAGAGGGGTTGCCCGGGCAAAGAGGATTTCGCTCCGAGCGGGTTTATTACACCGAGCTTCGGAGACTATGTTCAGGCAAGCGGCATCATCATCGCACAGAACCGACTCTGATTTCCCAAAGAATGCTGTGCTTTTATAGAGGGGATGACCAGGCAAAGAGACTTTCGCTCTAAGCGGGGTTCTCCCACCGTGCTGCCAATACTAGGCTGAAGTTAGCAGCAACAGCAGCACACAGACACGACTCTTTTTTCCTAGCGATTGCTATGCTTTCACCGAGGTTTCCAGCAGGGCCTGAACCGCACTTTGCTGCTGCTTCCTCAGCAAGGCTTTGGGCGTTTGCTCTGTCGCCTCAGGGAAGTAGATCTGCGGTAGAGCAGGGGTTCATGGGCCTTGCTTTCCCGGGCTCCATGGTCGGTCCCTGGATTCACCCTGCCATGCCGAACGACGCAGACACAGCCATAACCCTGAGCAGTGCGCGTGGCCTAGGATGACATTCCATGCCAACTGCCATCTCCTGGCGTAGTAAGGCTTGGCTTTTTACTCTGGCGTTCAGGCGGACTCGGGTACTACGCCAGTGCATTCCCCATAGGAGAGGATATGCGACAGGATCCCTGCACAGAGTCCGTGCACCGGGATGGGGAGCTGAGGGGGACTGTCCCCACTTCTCCCCGGACACACACCGTGCCACCCCAACGCTGCCACATCTTGGAGGAAGATGGCATCTGACTGCCTTTCTGCCAGGGAGCCGTATCTCCGAGTTCCGGATATGGCGCCTGGTGGCAAGCCCACGTCTGCCCTAGGGACAGGTGGCCTTGGAGATGCTGTCCCCTTGGTACAAGAGGCACAGAACAGGCCTGCCATCTACCCAGACTCCATCATCAGAGTGGAGTATGCACGCCTGCCGTAGCCGTCTCTTCGTGTC
The DNA here is from genome assembly GCF_020171115.1 of Neogale vison. NCBI lineage: Eukaryota > Metazoa > Chordata > Mammalia > Carnivora > Mustelidae > Neogale > Neogale vison. The sequence goes on from NC_058104.1 coordinate 41,664,368, forward strand.
TTCCTTAAGCCAGGCTTCCGTCTCTACGCAGAGGGAGCAGGTGACGATTGTCTTGCCACCATCCCGCTGTTCTCACCAGGGCAGGCTCTCCTGCTTTGCGACTGTTTCCCGACAACAAGGCCAACGGCTCCTTCTCTTATCCCGGGCAGGCGTTCTTCTCCTTCCCCAGACTTGCTCCTGGGAGCACAGTAACAGCCGTGTCCCCATCCTTAAGGCCCTTTCCAGATGTGCATGCCCGCTTCTCTCTCAGGCCGTGTGGATGCTAGGGCCAAAGAATTTCACTCCAGGCGGTTTTCTTCCACCGTTCCGCGGAGACTAGCACAGGCAAGCAACAGCAGCATCCCACAATGCGACTCAGATTTCCCAACGAATGCTGTGCTTTCCCAGGGGAGAAGCCTGGGCAAAGAGGCTTTCGCTGTATGGTGCTTTCTCCCACCTTGAGACTTGACCTAGGCAAGCACGAGCAGCAGCGCGCAGAAGCGACTCTGATTTTTCAGCAAATGGAGAGGGTGACAATTGTGCTAGCTGCCCATTGTTCTTGCCATGTCAGGCTCTCGTGTTTCATGACCGTTTCCAGACAGCTAGGCCAAGGGCCCCTTCTCTTCTCCCGGAGCGGCGTGCTACGCCTGGCACAGCAATGCTCACAGGGAGCACAGTAACAGACTTTTCCCTTTTAAGGCTGTTTCTACAGGCACAACCACGCTTCTCTCTCAGGCAGAGGTGATGCCCTGGCAAAGAGGATTACCCACTCCATGCGGGTTTATTACACCGTGCTTCGGAGACTATGTTCAGGCAAGCGGCATCAGCATCGCACAGAACCGACTCTGATTTCCAAAAGAATGCGTTGCTTTCCTAGAGCGATGCCCAGGCAAAGAGGGTTTCGCTCTATGGGGTCTTATCCCACCCTGCTGCCAATACTAGGCCAAAGCAAGCAGCAACAGCAGCCCACAGAACCGTCTCTTTTTTTCCTATTGGTTGCTATGCTTTCGCAGAGGTTTTCAGCTTGGCCTGAACCGCACTTCGCTGCTTCTTCTCAGCAAGGCTTTGGGCGTTTGCTCTGTCGCGAAGGGAAGTAGATCTGCAGGAGAGCTGATGTTTCTTGGGCCTTGCTTTCCCGGGCTCCATGTTTGCATCCTGGGTTCACCCTGCCAGTCCGAACTACGCAGACACAGCCACCACCCTGCAGCCGCGTGGGAGGCCTAGGATGACAGTCCATGCCAACTGCCATCTCCTGGCGTAGTAAGGCTTGGCTTTTTGCTCTGGCGTTCAGGCGGACTCGGGGACTAGGCCAGTGCTATCCCCTTATGAAAGGAGAGGCGACCGGATCCGTGCACAGCGCAGTGCACTGGGGTGGGTCCTGTGGGGGACTGTCCCCACTTCTTCCCCGACACACCCCCTGCCACCCCCAACACAGCCACATCTTGGAGGAAGATGGCATCTGACTGCCCATTCTTCCAGGGAGCTGTATCTGTAAGTTCCGGGTATGTCGCCTGGTGGCAAGCCCACGTCTGCCCTAGGGACAGGTGGCCTCGGAGATGCTGTCCCATTGGGACAAGAGGCACAGTACAGGCTTAACTTCTGCCCAGAATCCTTCATCATAGTGGAGAATGCGTGCCAGGCCTAGTCGTCCCCTCATGTCTTCCTAAAGCCAGCTTCTGTCTCTACGCACAGGGAGCGGGTGACGCTTGTCTTGCCACCGTCCCGCTGTTCTCGCCAGGGCAGGCTCTACTGCTTTTCGACTGTTTCCCAACAACAAGGCCAACGGCTCCTTCTCTTCTCCCGGGGAGGCGTTCTGCTCTTTCCCCAATCTTGCTCTTGGGGAGCACTGGACAGCCGTTTCCCTATCCTTAAGGCCCTTTCCAGATGTGCATCCATGCTTCTCTCTCAGGCAGTGGGGATGCTACGGCCAAGAGAATTTCGCTCCATGCGGGTTTCTTCCACCGTGCTGCGGAGACTAGTCAGGCAAGCAGCAGCAGCATCCCACAAACCCGATTCAGATGTACCAACGAATGCTGTGCTTTCCCAGGGGATAAGCCTGGGCAAAGAGGCCTTCACTGTATGTTGGTTTTCCCACCTTGAGACTTGGACTAGGCAAGCACGAGCAACAGCCCGCAGAACCGACAATGATTTCTAGCAAACGGAGAGGCTGACACTTGTCTTGCCACACGCCCGCTGTTCCTGCCATGCCAGGCCCTCCTGTTTCATGACATTGCCTTAAGGCTGATTCCACAGGCGCCATCACGCTTCTCTCTCAGGTAGAGGGGATGCCCGGGTAAAGAGGATTTCGCTCCATGCGGGTTTATTACACCGTGCTTCGAAGACTGTTTTCAGGCAAGCGGCATCAGCATCGCACAGAAACGACTTGATTTCCCAACGAATGCTTGCTTCCCCAGAGGAGAACCCTGGGCAAAGAGGCTTTCGCTGTATGCTGGTTTCTCCCTCCTTGAGAGTTGGCCTAGGCAAGCACGAGCAGCAGCCCGCATAACCGACTCTGATTTCTAAGCAAATGGAGAGGGTGACACTTGTCTTGCCAACCGCCCGCTATTCTTGCCTATTCAGGCTCTCCTGTTTCATGACTTTTTTAAGACTGTTTCCACAGGCGCAACCACACTACTCTCTCAGGTAGAGGTGATGCCCGAGCAAAGAGGATTTCGCTCCATGCGAGTTTATTACACCGTGCTTCGGAGACTATGTTCAGACAAGCGGCATCAGCATCGCACAGAACCGACTCTAATTTCCTATAGAATGCTGTGCTTTCCTAGAGGTGATGCCCAGGCAAGAGGCTTTCGCTTTATGGGGGATTCTGCCACCGTGCTGCCAATACTATGCTAAAGCAAGCAGCAACAGCAGCCCACAGAACCGACACTTTTTTCCTTGCGATTGCTATGCATTCTGAGAGGTTTTCAGCTTGGCCTGAACCGCACTTCGCTGCTGCTTCCTCAGCAAGGATTTGGGTGTTTGCTCTGTCACGTCAGGGAAGTAGATGTGCGAGAGAGCTGGTGCCTCTTGGGCCTTGCTTTCCCGGGCTCCATGGTCGCATCCTGGGTTCACCCTGCCAAGCAAACTATGCAGACACAGCCAGAACCTTCCAGCAGCGTGCATGGCCTAGGATGACCGTCCATACTAACTGCCATCTCCTGGCGTAGTAAGGCTTGGCTTTTTGCTCTGGAGTTCAGACGGACTCTGGTACTAGGCCAGTGCCTTCACTTAGGAAAGGAGAGTCGACAGGATCCCTGCACAGCGCCTGTGCACTGGGATTGGAGATTTGGGGGACGTCCCCACTTCTTTCCCGACACACCACCTGCCACCCCCAACGCTACCACATCTTGGAGGAAGATGGCATCTGACTGCCCTTTCCACTGTGCTGCCAATACTAGGCTAAGGCGAGCAGCAACATCAGCCCACAGAACCGACTCTTTTTTCCCAGCGACTGCTATGCTTTTCCAGAGGTTTTCAGCTTGGCCCGATCCGCACTTCGCTGCTGCTTCTTCAGCAAGGCTTTGGGCGTTCGCTCTGCTGCGACAGGGAAGGATATCTGCGGGAGAGCTGGTGCGTCTTGGGCGTGCTTTCCCGGCCTCTGTGGTCGCATCTTGTGTTCACCCTGCCAGGCCGAAGTACGCAGACACAGCCACCACCCTGTAGCAGCGTTCGTGGCCTAGGATGACAGTCCATGCCAACTGCCATCTCCTGGCATAGTAAGGCTTGGCTTTTTTCTCTGGCGTTCAGACGGACTCGGGGACTAGGCCAGTGTCTTCCCCATAGGAGAGGAGAGGTGACAGGATCCTTGCACAGCGCCCGTGCACTGGGATGGGGAGCTGTGGGGGACTGTCCCCACTTCTTCCCCGATACACCCCCTGCCATCCCCAACGCTGCCACATATTGGAGGAAGATGGCATCTGACTGCCCTTTCTTCCAGGAGCTGTATCTGCGAGTTCCGGGTATGGCACCTGGTGGCAAGCCCACGTCTGCCCTAGGGACAGGTGGCCTTGGAGATGCTGTCCCCTTGGGACAAGTAGCAGAGAACAGGCCTGCTCAGACTCCTTCCTCAGAGTGCAGTATGCGCGCCAGCCCTAGCCGGCTCCTCGTGTCTTCCTTAAGCCAGGCTTCTGTTTCGACACACAGGGAGCGGGTGACGCTTTTCTTCCCACCGTCCCGCTGTTCTCGCCAGGGTAGGCTCTCCTGCTTCGCGACTGTTTCCCGACAACGAGGCCTACGGCTCCTTCTCTTCTCCCTGGGAGCGTTCTGCTCCTTCCCCAGACTTGCTCCTGGGAGCACGGTGACAGCCGTGTCCCTATCCTTTAGGCCTTTCCAGATGTGCATCCACGCTTCTCTCTCAGGCAGTGGGGATGCTAGGTCCAAGAGAATTTCGCTCCATGCCGGGCTCTTCCACCGTGCTACGGAGACTAGCTCAGGCAAGAAGCAGCAGCATCCTACAAAGGGACTCAGATTTCCCAACGAAAGCTCTGCCTTCCCAGAGGAGAAGCCTGGGCAAATTGGCTTTCACTGTATGGTGGTTTCTCCCACCTTGAGACTTGGCCTAGGCAAGCACGAGCAGCAGCCCGCAGAAGTGACTCTGATTTCTCAGCAAATCGAAAGGGTGACACTTGTCGCGCCACCTGCCCGCTGTTCTTGCCATGGCAAGCTGTCCTGTTTCATGACCATTTACATACAGCAGGGCCAAGGGTCCCTTCTCTTCTGCGAGAGCGGCGTGCTATACCTAGCCCTCTAATGCTCCCAGGGAGCACAGTAACAGACGTTTCCCTTTCCTTATGGCTGTTTCCACAGGCACAACCACGCTTCTCTCTCAGGCAGAGAATATGCCCAGGCAAAGAGTATTACGCTCCATGCGGGTTTATTACACCGTGCTTGGGCGACTATGTTCAGGCAAGCGGCATCAGCATCGCGCAGATCCGACTCCGATTTCCCAAAGAATGCTGTGCTTTCCCTGAGGGTTGCGTGGGAAAAAAGGCTTTCTCTCTATGCGTGTTTCTCCCACCATGCTGCCCATGCTAGGCTAAGGCAAGCAGCAACAGCAGCCCACAGAAGCGACTCTTTTTTTCCCAACGATTGCTATGCTTTCTCAGAGGTTGTTGCTTGGCCCGATCCGCAATTCGCTGCTGCTTCTTCAGCAAGGCTTTGGGCGTTTGCTCTGTCGCGTCAGGGAAGTAGACCTGCGGGAGAGCTGGCGCGTCTTGGGCCTTGCTTTCCCGGGCTCCATGGTCGCATCCTGGGTTCACCCTGCCAGGCCGAACTACGCAGACACAGCCACCGCCCTGCAGCTGCGTGCGTGGCCTAGGATGGCAGTACATGCCAACTGCCATCTCCTGGCGGAGTAAGGCTTGACTTTTTGCTCTGGCGTTCAGGCGGACTCGGGGACTAGGCAAGTGCTATCCCCTTAGGAGAGGAGAGGTGACAGGATCCGTGCACAGCGCCCATGCACTGGGATGGGGAGCTGTGGGGGACTGTCCCCACTTCTTCCCCGACACACCCCCTGCCAAAACCAACGATACCACATCTTGGAGGAAAATGACATCTGACTGCCCTTTCTTCCAGGGAGCTGTATCTGCGAGTTCCGGGTATGGCACCTGGAGGTAAGCCCACGTCTGCCCAAGGGACAGGTGGCCTTGGAGATGCTGTCCCCTTGCTACAAGAGGCACAGAACAGGCCTGCCTTCTGACCAGACTCCTTCCTCAGAGTGGAGTATGCACGCCAGCCCTAGCCATTCCCTCTGTCTTCCTAAAGACAGGCTTCCGTCTCTACGCACAGGGAGCGGGTGACGCTTGTCTTGCCACCGTCCCCCTCTACTCGCCAGCGCAGGCTCTCCTGCTTTGCAACTGTTTCCCGACAGCAAGGCCAACAGCTCCTTGTCTTCTCCCGGGTAGGCGTTCTGCTCCTTCCCCAGATTTTCTCTTGGGGAGCACGGAGACAGCCGTGTCCCTATCCTTAAGGCCCTATCCAGAAGTGCATCCACGCTTTTCTCTCAGGCAGTGGGGGTGCTAGGGCCAAGAGAATCTTGCTCCATGCGGGTTTCTACCACCGTGCTGTGGAGACTAGCTAAGGCAAGCAGCAGCAACATCCCACAAACCCGATTCAGAAATCCCAACGAATGCTGTGCTTTCCCAGAGGAGAAGAGTGGGCAAAGATGTATTCGCGGTATGGTGGCTTCTCCCACCTTGAAACATGGCCTATGCAAGCTGGAGCAGCAGCCGACAGAACCGACTCTTTTTCCCAGTGACTGCTATGCTTTCGGGGAGGTTTTCAGCTTGGCCCGTTCCGAACTTCGCTGCTGCTTCCTCAGCAAGGCATTGGGCGTTTGCTCTGTTGCGTCAGGGTAGTAGATCTGCGGGAGAGCTGGTGCGTCTTGGGCCTTGCGTTCTGGGCTCGAAGGTCGCATCCTGGGTTCACCCTGCCAGGCCGAACTACGCAGACACAGCCACCACCCTGCAGCAGCATGCGTGGCCTAGGATGACAGTCCATGCCAACTGCCATCTCCTGCCGTTGTAAGGCTTGGTTTTTGCTCTGGCGTTCGGGCTTACTCGGGGACTAGGCCAGTGCCTTCCCCTTAGGAAAGAAGAGGCGACAGGATCCCTGCACAGCGCCCGTACACTGGCATGCGGAGCTGTGGAGGACTGCCCCACTTCTTTCCCCACACACCCCCTGCCACCCCCAATGCTGCCACATCTTGGAGGAAGATGGCATCTGTCTGCCCTTTCTTCCAGGGAGATGTATCGGCGAGTTCCGGATATGGCGCCTGGTGGCAAGCCCACGTCTGCCCTAGGGACAGGTGGCCTTGGAGATGCTGTCCCCTTGGAACAGGAGGCACAGAAAAGGCCTGCCTTCTGCCCAGACTCCTTCCTCAGAGAGGAGTATGTGCGCCAGCCCTAGCCGTCCCCTCTTGTCTTCCTTAAGCCAGGCTTCTGTCTCTACGCAGAGGGAGCTGGTGACGATTGTCTTGCCACCATCCTGCTGTTCTCGCCAGGGGAGGCTCTCCTGCTTTGGGACTGTTCCCGACAACAAGGCCAACGGCTGATTCTCTTCTCCCAGGGAGGCGTCTGCTCCTTCCCCAGACTTGCTCTTGGGGAGCACGGTGACATCCGTGTCCCTATCCTTAAGGCCCTTTCCAGATGAGCATCCACTCTTCTCTCTCAGGCAGTGGGGATGCTAGGGCCAAGAGAATATTGCTCCATGCGGGTTTATTCCACCGGGCTGCGGAGACTAGCTCAGGCAAGCAGCAGCAGCATCCCACAAACCCGATTCAGATTTCCCAACGAATGCTGTGCTTTCCCAGAGGAGAAGCCTGGGCAAAGAGGCTTTTGCTGTATGCTGGTTTCTCCCACCTTGAGACGTGGCCTAGGAAAGCAGGAGCAGCAGCCCGCAGAACCGACTCTGATTTCTAAGCAATCGGAGAGGGTGACACTTGTCTTGCCACCCGCCCACTATTCTTGCCAATGCAGGCTCTCCTGTTGACCCTTTCCAGACAGCAAGGCCGAGGACCCCTTCTCTTCTCCCGGAGCGGCGTGCTACGCCTGGCCCGGACATGATCTCAGGGAGCGCAGTGACAGACGTTTCCCTTTCCTTAAGGCTGTTTCCACAGGCACAACCACACTTCTCTCTCAGGCAGAGGGGATGCTCGGGCAAAGAGGATTTCCCTCCTTGCGGGTTTATTACACCGTGCTTCGGAGACTATGTTCAGGCAAGCGGCATCAACATCGCACAGAACCGAATCTGATTTTCCAAAGAATGCATTGCTTTCTAGAGGAGATGCCCAGGCAAAGAGGATTTGGCTCTATGCGGGATTCTCCCACCGTGCGGCCAATACTAGGCTAAGGTAAGCAGCAACAGCAGTCCACAGAACCGCCTCTTTTTTCCCAGCGACTGCTATGCTTTCGCAGAGGTTTTCCGCAAGGGCTGAAACGCACTTCCCTACTGCTTCCTCAGCAAGGATTTGGGCATTCGCTCTGTCACGTCAGGGAATTAGATCTGCGGGAGATCTAGTACCTTTTGGTCCTTGCTTGCCCGGGTCCATGCTCGCACCCTGGGATCACACTGCCAGGCTGAACTACGCAGACACAGCCACAAGCCTGCCACAGCGTGCGTGGCCTACGATGACACTCCATGCAAACTACCATCTCCTGGCATAAGAAGGCTTGGCTTTTTACTCTGGCGTTCAGGCGGACTCGGGGACTAGGCCAGTGTCTTCCCCATATGAGAGGAGAGGTGGCAGGATCCCTGCACAGCGCCCATGCACTGGAATGGGGAGCTGTGGGTGCCAGTCCCCACTTCTTCCCCGACACACCCCCTGACACCCCCAAGGCTGCCACATCTTGGAGGAAGATGGCATCTGACTGCCATTTCTTCCAGGGAGCTGTTTCTGCGAGTTCCGGGTATGGAGCCTGGTCGCAAGACCACTTCTGCTCTAGGGACAGGTGGCCGAGGAGATGCTGTCCCCTTGGGACAAGAGGCACAGAACAGGCCTGCCTTCTGACCAGACTCCTTCTTTAGAAGAGAGTATGCACGCCTGCCCTATCCGCCCCTCGTGTCTTCTAAAGCCAGGCTTCCGTCCCTACGCACAGGAAGCGTCTGAGGCTTGTCATGCCACCGTACCGCTGTTCTCGCCAGGGCAAGCTCTCCTTATTTGCAACCGTTTCCCCACAACATGGACAACGGCTCCTTCTCATCTCCCGGGGAGGCGTTCTGCTCCTACCCCAGACTTGCTCTTGGGGAGCACGGTGACAGCCGTGTCCCTATCCTTAAGGCCTTTCCAGATGTGCATCCACGCTTCTCTCTCAGGCAGTGGGGATGCTAGGGCCAAGAGAATTTCGCTCCATGCGGGATCTTCCACCGTGCTGCGGAGACTAGCTCAGGCAAGCAGCAGCAGCATCCCACATACCCGATTCAGATTTCCCAAAGAATGCTGTGCTTTCCCATAGTAGAAGCCTGGGACAAAGAGGCTTTCGCTGTACGCTGGTTTCTCCAACCTTCCGACTTGGCCTAAGCAAGCAGGAGCAGCAGCCCACATAACCGACTCTGATTTCTAAGGAAACGGAGCAGGTGACACTTGTCTTGCCACCCGCCTGCTATTCTTGCCTATGCAGGCTCTCCTGTTTCATGACTTTTCCTTAAGGCTGTTTCCACAGGCGCAACCATGCTTCTCTCTCAGGTAGAGGGAATGCCCAGGCAAAGAGGCTTTCTCTCTATGCGGGATTCTCCCACCGTGCTGCCAATACTAGGCTAAGGCAATCAGCAACAGCAGCCTACAGAACCGACTCTTTTATCGTAGCGACTGCTATGCTTTCACAGAGGTTTTCAGCTTGACCTGAACCGCACTTCATGGCTGCTACCTCAGCAAGGCTTTGGGCATTCGCTCTGTCGCGTCAGGGAAGTAGATCAGCAGAAGAGCTGGTGCTTCTTGGGCCTTGCTTTCCCGGGCTCCATGTTCGCACCCTGGGATCACCCTGCCAGACCGAACTACGGAGACACAGCCACAAACCTGCAGCAGCGTTACTGGCCTAGGGTGACACTCCATGCCAACTGCCATCTCCTGGTTTAGGAAGGCTTGGCTTTTTGCTCTGGCATTCAGGCGGACTCGGGGACTAGGCTAGTGCCTTCCCCATAGGAGAGGAGAGGCGACAAGATCCCTGCACAGCGACAGTGCACTGGGATGGGAAACTGTGGGGGACTGTCCCCACTTCTTCCCCGACACACCCCCTGACACCCCTAACACTGCCACATCTTGGAGGATGATGGCATCTCACTGCCCTTTCTTCCAGGGATCTGTATCTGCGAGTTCCGTGTATGGCGCCTGGTGGCAAGGCCACGTATACCCTAGGGATAGGTGGCCGTGGAGATGCTGTCCCCTTGGGACAAGAGGCACAGAACAGGCCTGCCGTCTGTCCAGACTCCTTCCTCAGAGTGGAGTATGCGCGCCTGCCCTAGCCATCCCCTCGTGTCTTCCTAAAGCCAGGCTCCTGTAGCGGCGTGCTACGCCTGGCCCAGACATGCTCTCAGGGAGCGCAGTTACAGACGTTTCTCTTTCCTTAAGGCTGTTTCCACAGGCGCAACCACGCTTCTCTCCCAGGCAGAGGGGATGCCCGGCCAAAGAGGATTTCGCTCCATGCGGGTTTCTTACACCGTGCTTCGGAGACTATGTTCAGGCAAGCGGCATCAGCATCGCGCAGAACCGACTCTAATTTCCCTAAGAATGCTGTGCTTTCCCTGAGGGTTGCCCGGGGAAAAAGGCTTTCGCTCTATGCGTGTTTCTCCCACCGTGTTGCCAATACTAGGCTAAGGCAAGCAACAACAGCAGCCCACAGAACTGACTCTTTTTTCCCAGCGAGTGATATGCTTTCCCAGAGGTTTTCAGCTTGGCCCAATCCTCACTTCGCTGCTGCTTCTTCAGCAAGGCTTTGGGCGTGTGCTCTGTCGCGTCAGGGAAGTCGATCTGCGGGAGAGCTGGTGCGTCTTGGGCCTTGCTTTCCCAGGCTCCGTGGTCGCATCCTGGGTTCACCCTGCCAGGCCGAACTACGCAGACACAGCCACCACCCTGCAGTAGCGTGCCTGGCTTAGGATGACCCTCCATGCCAACTGCCATCTCCTGGCGCAGTAAGGCTTGGCCTTTTGCTCTGGCGTTCAGACGGACTCGGAGACTAGGCCAGTGTCTTCCCCATAGGATAGGAGAGGCGACAGGATCCCTGCACAGCACCCGTCCACTGGGATGGGGAGCTGTAGGTGCCTGTCCCCACTTATTCCCCGACAGACGCCCTGCCAACCCCCAAGATGCCACATCTTGGAGGAAGATGGCATCTGACTGCCCTTTCTTCCAGGGATCTGTATCTGCAAGTTCCGGGTATGGCCCCTGGTGGCAAACCACGTCTTCTTTAGGGACAGGTGGCCTTGGAGATGCTGTTTCCTTGGGACAAGAGGCACAGAACAGGCCTGTCTTCTGCCCAGACTCCTTCCTCTGAATGGAGTGTGCGCGCCTGCCCTAGCCATCCCCTCGTGTCTTCCTAAAGCCAGGCTTCCGTCCCAACGCACAAGAAGCGGGTGACGCTTGTCTTGCCACTGTCCCGCTTTTCCCGCCATGGCAGGATCTCCTTTTTGTGACCGTTTCCCGACAACAAGGCCAACGGCTCCTTCTTTTCTCACGGGGAGGCGTTCTGCTCCTTCCCCAGACTTGCTCTTGGGGAGCACTGTGACAGCCGTGTCCCTATCCTTAAGGCCCTTTCTTGATGTGTATCCATGCTTCTCTCTCAGGCATAGGGGATGGTAGGGCCAAGAGAATTTCACTCCATGCAGGTTTCTTCCAACGTGCTGCAGAGACCAGCTCAGGCAAGCAGCAGCAGCATCCCACAAACCCGAATCAGACTTCCTAACGAATGCTGTGCTTTCCCAGAGGAGAAGCCTGTGCAAAGAGGCTTTCGCTGTATGCTGCTTTCTCCCACCTTGAAACTTGGCTTAGGCAAGCACGAGCAGCAGCCCGTAGAACTGACTCTGATTTCTAAGCAATCGGAGAGGGTGACACTTGTCTTGCCACCCGCCCGCTATTATTGCCTATGCAGGCTCTCCTGTTTCATGACTTTTCCGTAAGGCTGTTTCCACAGGCGCAACCACGCTTCTCTCTCAGGCAGAGGGGATGCCCAGACAAAGAGGATTATGCTCCATGCGGGTTTATTACACCGTGCTTTGGAGACTATGTTCAGGCTAGCGTCATCAGCATCGCACAGAACCGACTCTGATTTCCCAAAGAATGCTGTGCTTTCCCTGGGGGGATGCCTTGGGAAAAAGGCTTTCGCTCTTTGGGTTTCTCCCACCATGCTGCCAATACTAGGCTAAGGCAAACAGCAATAGCAGCCCACAGAACCGACGCTTTTTTTCTCAGCGACTGCTATGCTTTCCCAGAGTTTTTCAGCTAGGCCCAATCCGGACTTCGCTGCTGCTTCTTCCTTAAGGCTTTGGGCGTTTGCACTGCCGCGTCAGGGAAGTAGATCTGCGGGAGAGCTTGTGCGTCTTGGGCCTTGCTTTCCCAGGCTCCGTGGTCGCATCCTGGGTTCACCCTGCCAGGCCGAACTACGCAGACACAGCCACCACCCTGCAGCAGCGTGCATGGCCTAGGATTACACTCCAAGCCAACAGTCATCTCCTGGCGTAGTAAGGCTTGGCTTTTTGCTCTGGTGTTCAGGCAGACTCGGGGACTAGGGCAATGCCTTCCCCTTAGGAAAGGAGAGGCGAAAGGATCCCTGCACAGCGCCTGTGCACTGCGATGGGGAGCTGTGGGTGATTGTCCCCACTTCTTTCCCGACACACCCCCTGCCAACCCCAATGCTGCCACATTAGGAGGAAGATGTCATCTGACTGTCCTTTCTTCCAGGGAGCTGTATCTGCGAGAAGCCTTGGCTTCTCCTGTATGGTGGTTTCTCCCAACTAGAGACTTGGCCTAGGCAAGCACGAGGAGCAGCCCGCAGAAGCGAATCTAATTTCTCAGCAAATGGAGAGGGTGACACATGTCGTGCCAGCTGCCCGCTGTTCTTGCCATGGCAGGCTCTCCTGTTTCATAACCGTTTACAGAGAGCAAGGCCAAGGGCCCCTTGTCTTCTCCTAGAAGGCGTGCTACGCCTGGCCCAGAAATGCTACCATGGAGCATCCATAACAGACGTTTTCCTTTCCTTTAGGCTGTTTCCACAGTTGCAACCACGCTTCTCTCTCAGGCAGAGAGGATGCCCAGGCAAAGAGGATTACGCTCCATGCGGGTTTATTACACTGTGCTTTGGAGACTATGTTCAGGCAAGCGGCATCAGCATCACACAGAACCGACTCTGATTTCCCAAAGAATGCTGTGATTAACCTGAGGGGATGCCCGGGGAAAAAGGCTTTCGCTCTATGTGGTTTTCTCCCACCGTGCTGCCAATACTAGGCTAAGGCAAGCAGAAACAGCAGCCCACAAATCGGATTCAGATTTCCCAATGAATGCTGTGCTTTCCCAGAGGAGAAGCCTGGGCAAAGAGGCTTTCGCTGTATGGTGGTTTCTCCCAAATTGAGACTTGGCCTAGGCAAGCACGAATATCATCCCGCAGAAACGACTCTGATTTCTAAGCAAACGTAGAGGGTGACACTTGTCTGGCCACCCGCCCGCCACTCTTGCCTATGCAGCCTCTCCTGTTTCATGACTTTTCCTTAAGGCTATACCACAGGCACAACCACGCTTCTCTCAGGTAGAGGGGATGCCGGGCAAAGAGGATTTCGCTACATAAGGGTATATTACACTGTGCTTCGGAGACTATGTCAGGCAAGCGGCATCAGCATCGCACAGAACTGACTCTGATTTCCCAAAGAATGCTGTGCTTTCCTAGATGGGATGCCCTGCCAAAGAGTCTTGCGTTCTATACGGGATTCTCCCACCGTGCTGCTAATACTAGGCTAAGGCAAGCAGTCACAGCAGCGCACAGAACCGACTCTTTTTTCCCAGCGACTGCTATGCGTTCCCAGAGGTTTTCAGCTTGGCCCGAACCGCACTTCGCTGCTGCTTCTTCAGCAAGAATTTGGGCATTTGCTCTGTCGCGTCAGGGAATTAGATCTCCAGGAGAGCTGGTGCCTCTTGGGCCTTGCTTTCTGGGCACCATGGTCTCACCCTCGGTTCACCCAGCCAGGCCGAACAACGCAGACACAGCCACCACCCTGCAGCAGCGTGCGTAGACTAGGATGACAGTCCATGCCAACTGACATCTCCTGGCGTAGTAAGGCGTGCCTTTTTGCTCTGGCGTTCAGGCGGACTCGGGGACTAGGCCAGTGCCTTCCCCAAAGGAGAGGAGAGGCAAGAGGATCCCTGCAGAGCGCCCGTGCACTGGGAAGGGGAGCTGTGGGGGACTGTACCCACTTCTTCCCCGACAAACCCCTGCCACCCCCAACGCCGCCACATATTGGAGGAAGATGTCATCTGACTGCCCTTTCTTCCAAGGAGCTGTATCTGCGAGTTCTTGGTATGGCGCCGGTGGCAAGCCCACGTCTGCCCTAGGGACAGGTGGCCTTGGAGATGGTGTCCCCTTGGGACAAGAGGCACAGAACAGGCCTGCCTTCTGCCAGACTCCTTCCTCAGACTGGAGTATGTGCGCCAGCCCTAGCCAACACCTAGTGTCTTCCTAAAGCAGGGCTTCCTTCTCTACACAAGGGAGCGGGGGACGCTTGTCTTGCCACCGTCCCGCTATTCTCGCCAGGGCAGACTCTCCTGCTTTGCGACTGTTTCCCAACAACAAGTCCAACGGCTCTTTCTCTTCTCCCACGGAGGCGTTCTGCTACTTCCCCAGACTTGCTCTTGGGGAGCACGGTGACAGCCGTGTCCCTATCATTAAGGCCCTTACGAGAGGTGCATCCACGCTTCTCTCTCAGGCAGTGGGGATGCTAGGGCCAAGAGAATTTCGCTCCATGCAGGTTTCTTCCACTGTGCTACGGAGACTAGCTCAGGCAAGCAGCAGCAGCGGCCCACAAACCCGATTCAGTTTTCCCAACGATTGCTGTGCTTTCATAGAGGAGAAGCCTGGGCAAAGAGGCTTTCACTGTATGCTGGTCTCTCCCATCTTGAGATTTGGCCTAGACAAGCACGAGCAGCATCCTGCAGAATCGACTCTGATTTCTAAGCAAACGGAGAGGGTGACACTTGTCTTGGCACCCGCCTGCTATTCTTGCCTATGCTGGCTCTCCTGTTTCATGACATTTCCTTATTGCTGTTTCCACAGGCGCAACCACGCTTCTCCCTCAGATAGAGGGGAAGCCCGGGCAAAGTGGATTCGTCCCATGCGGGTTTATTACACCGTGTTACGGAGACTATATTCAGGCAAGCGGCATCAGCATCGCACTGAACCGACTCTGATTTCCCAAAGAATGCTGTGCTTTCCCTGAGAGGATTCCCTGGGAAAAAGGCTTTTGCTCTATGCGGGTTTCTCCCACCGGGCTGCCAATACTTGGCTAGGGAAAGCAGCAACAGTATCCCACAGAACCGACTCTTTTTTCCCAGCGACTGCTATGCTTTCCCAGAGTTTTTCAGCTTGCCCCGATCCTCAATTCGCAGCTGCTTCTTTAGCTACGATTTGGGCGTTCGCTCTGTCCCCTCAGGGAAGTAGATCTGTGGGAGAGCTGGTCCGTCTTGGGCTTTGGTTTCCCGGGCTCCATGGTCGCATCCTGGGTTCACCCTGCCAGGCCGAACTACGCAGACACAGCCACAACCTGCAGCAGCGTGCGTGGCCTAGGATGACACTCCATGCCAACTGCCATCTCCTGGCGTAGTAAGGATTGGCTTTTTGCTCTGGCGTTCAGGCGGACTCGGGGCTAGGCCAGTACATTCCCCTTAGGAAAGGAGAGGCGACAGGATCCCTGAACAGAGTCCGTGCACTGGGATTGGGAGCTGAGGGGGACTGTCCCCACTTCTACCCCGACACATCCCCTGCAACCCCCAACGCTGCCACATCTTGGAGGACGATGGCATCTGACGGTCCTTTCTTCCAGGGAGCTATATCTGCGAGTTCCGAGTGTGGCGCTTGGTGGCAAGCCCACGTCTGCCCTAGGGACAGGTGGCCTTGGAGATGCTGTCCCCTTGGGACAAGAGGCAGAGAACAGTCCTTCCTTCTGCCCAGACCTCTTCCTCAG